>NC_082697.1:25631831-26254132 GCF_949987515.2 Delphinus delphis | reverse complement strand
TGAATAAACGTCAAGTGAACCTCCTCTTTTCTGAGACTCAGTTTCCTCATCTGGAAAGTGGGGGTCATGCCCACGAAACCTCACAGGGCTGCAGTGAGGATTTTGGCAAAGTGCCCACAGAAGGCCTTTGATGAGTGGCAGTTATTTTCTGGAGGAGGGCGAAGACCCCAAATAAGGCCCTGCCCTGTGAACTTGTCCTGAAGGGACTTCTCTGACCCTCTGTCTCCTGAGGATGGATTCAGTGAGCACCAGGGAAAGTCAGGCGAGGAGTAGGTCTCAGCCCCGCTAGAAACTAAACTGGAAACTACAAGACCTCCTCTCCCTGCTGGAGCCTCTGAGTCTGTCAGCTTCTTAAAACCTCGTATTGGTTGAATACCCTGCACTGGGCTGGGCATTTTATACAAATCACCACTTTCTGATTTTATAGCTATCCCATAAGGTGGGCATTGAGCTGAAGGGTTCAGAGAGGGAAGCAACTTGCCTAAAACTATACAGACAGTAAATGATGGCGTCAGGATCTGAACCCGGGTCTCCCTGCCTCTCAAGGCTGATTCTTTCCCTCTGTACTTGACAGCCTTCACTTGGGGGCTTATAAAATACATTCACACTCCATTCATTCACTCATTCAAGAAACAAATATATATTGAACATTAACTATGTGCCAGGCACTAGGGGCATAGCAGAGAAGAGGACAAACATGGTCCCCACGCTCGTGGAGAGACAGACAAGAAATATGTAAGCAAGTAAGTTAGATCATCTCTGGTTGTGATATGTGTTATTCAGAAAATAGGGTAACTTGACAGAAAGTGGCAAGAGGGGTGGGTAGAATTGCTTTGGAAGGCAGGGGGCGGATCTGGGAAGGCCTCTCTGAGGAGGTGACACTGAGCTGAGATGGAAAGAATAAGAATTTGCCACGTGTTGGTAAAGCCCTTTCCAGAGAGAGGCCCTGAGGCTGGAAAGAGCTTGGGGTGTCCAGGAAGAAGCAAGACCAGTGTAGCTGGAGATGTGGGAGAGGGGGACAGCGGAGGGAAATGAAGTCCTAGAGGTAGACAGAGGCTGGATCGCACCGGGCCCCACAGGTCATGGTGAGGATTTTATTCTAAGGACAGTAGAGAGTGACATGACCTGACCTAGGATTTTACAGGACTCCTCAGGCTGCTGTGTGAAGAATACGGTCTATGAGGGCAAGGATGGAGGGAAGGAGATCAAGGTAGATGGAGGCTGCCCTGCTTGAGGTTGGGTGGCTTGGACCAGAGTGATGATACTGGGGTGGGGAGAAGTACGTGGGTTTAGGAGACAGCTGTCGGGCCTCGATGTTATCAGGATGGGATGTGTGGGGACTTGCGCCTGATGAAAACTCCTTGGGGTAGGCAAGCATCAAGTTCCTTGGACCTATTTTGTAGGAGAACTAAAGCCCACAGAGGAATTGGACTTTCCCAGAAAGTCCAGTGGAGGCCTTGAGCCTGGGTTTCCTGACACTCCAACTACTATTGTCACCCCTTCCCCAGTTTTCTCTAAACCCACATAATTCCAAGCAAAGCTTTTAGGTCCAGCCCTGTCCGACACGGGTCCTCCCGGGCAGCCCTCTGAATACCTTCCAGGCAACTGAAGCACCTTCTCTGATGCAGGGGCCCATGGAGAGCCAAGTCGGAGTCCTAGGTCTGGCAGTAACTTGCTGTGTGACTTTATACAAGTCCCAGTCCCTTTCTGGGTCTCAGTTTCTTCATCTGTAAAATAAGGATAATAATAGTACCCACCTCAAAGATTTGCTGTGACGAATGCACAGTATGTATAGAAAGGCTTAGCACGGCCTATCATACAGTTGGTGCTCAGTAAGCGTGAGCTATTCTCATTATTTTTGCCTGCACGCTATCCCCCTACAGACTTACGGAGCAGTTGTGGGCCCAGTTGGTACAGTGTTCCTGCTGCTTTCCATCAGCCCAGCCTGGTTACCCTCCAGAGCCTGCAAGCCTGGCCCACAATGGAGACAAGAGAGCTGGCCATGGTGCCGTTTCTGGATGGGGTGGGAGCGGGGGAGCCGCTGGAAGCTGCTGTGTTTTTGGCCCAGAGCTGTGAGGGGGAGTGGAGAGGGACGAGAACACACACTCGGAAACGCTGAGATCGACAGATGGAAGAGCCGAGGATGTGAGAGACGCAGACAGACAGAGAGAGCCCCAGAGTCGGGAGACAGGGAGCAGGCAGGGGAGGGCGGCCGGAAAACTGGCAGAGTCACGCGAGCCACGAGCTGAGCAACAGACCAGCAGATGGACCAAGCCGCCAAGGGACTGAAAGACGGACAGACCAACAGGCAGTATTCAGGAGACAGCCAGAAAGACAGACAGAAAAGCAGACCTGGTATCCGAGGGGACAGACAGGCTATCCTGACATCCAAGGGACAGACAGACTGACGTTCCTGGCCTCTAAGAGCAGACAGACAGGCTGACGTGGGACCCCAGGGTCAAGCTGACTAACAGATGGACATAGTATCTGAGAGACGATGTGACCTATAGTCCAAGGACAGACAGGAGGACTGACCCAGGGCCCCAGGGTGACCCTGACTGACAAATAGATTGACTGACTGACAGTAATGGAGGAACAGATAAATAAATAGGCTGACCCTGCATTCAGGGGACAGACACAACAACAAGCTGATCTGAGCCAGAGACAGAGACAGACAATGACCGAGGATCTGAGCACACACAAAAGACGGGTCCAGGATGACCTTCTGCACGGGGACTGAGGCCAAGGCCAGCAGCCCTGACTGGTACCAGAGACTCAGGGCAACCCAGGAACAGAGAACAGGAGAGAGACAGGGTGACCCAGAAACTTTCTGGCTACTTAGGGATGTGGGATCCCCTCATCCTTCTCTCTTCTGCCCGTTAGAAAGGAGCCCTCAATGCTGGGAAGTCCCTGGGCCTGGGGAGAAGGGGATGAGCTCTGTTCATCTCCTGCCCAGCTGCCTGCTCGCAGGGCCGGGGGATCCAGAGGAGACAGCCTTTCGGATCCTTGAGTGGAGGGATTTCACACGCTCACTGCTGGCTTCTCTCTTCTCTAGGCTTCGTCATTTTGCTCCCCACCCCATCCTCAACGATACACACTTACCACTTCAATTTCCAACTTCCTCCCAGACAGGCTTCTTCTCCGAGCCAAAGATTGGGAGTCAGCAAGTTAGATCCAAAACAGACTTCTGAGCACCTCTGTTTCCTCACCGGTAAAATGGGGGCGGTAGAGCTGTCTGTTAGGTTCTGGCTCACGCTGGCCTCGGGCAGTTTAAGGCTGGGGGTGTCAGAGCTGGGGAGGCCCAACCAGGCTGTGGAGCATCAGGGAAGGCTTCCTGGAGAAGGAAGGACAGATGTTCTGGCTCTATGCAAACTCAGGCAGAGAAGCCCCAGGGCCTCCAAGGTCAGGAGGGAGACACCTGCAAACACTCATGCACAAATATTCAACAAATATTTATCAAGTGCCTACTACACGTACTGATGCTGGGGACACAGTGGTGACCAAGACAGATGAGGTCCCGACCCTCAGCAAACCACAGTGGTAAAACAGAAAATAGATGTGTAAATTAATAAATAAGATTGTTTCATAGTGTATGTTAAGAACAAAATAAGACAGAGTGATATGAGAGGTGAGAGTGACTTAGTGAGAGTGGAGGGGCTGACATAGGATGAGTGGCCTGGGGGGCCTCTCTGAGAAAGTGACGTGGGAGCTGAGGAATCAGCCACGGGAGGATGTGGGGAAGGGGGTGTTTCAGGCAGAGCAAGTAGCAAGTGCAAAGGTCCAGAGTCAGGACCAAGTTGGGCTGGCTTCCAGGAACCTCCAGGGCGCGAATGAAGCAGTGGTTTGAGACGAGTTGAAAGAAGCAGAAAGGGCCAGATGGTTTAGGGCCTGCAAGCCAAGGGGAAATGCTTGGATTTTATTCCAAGTGGGATGGGAGGCCCTTGGAAGATTTTGAGACAGGGAATAATGTGATCTGACATGATTAGTTTTTAAAATATCCCACTGGTTGCCATGTGGAGAATGGACTATGGTGGTGGGGCACAGGAGTGGATGCAGGACTGAGAAAGCAGAAGATGATGGTGGCCTGGACCAGGGTGGTGTCAGTGAATGGACAGACTGGGGTTGTGTTTTGGAGGAGAGTAGAGGCACTGCCCCTGAAGTTGGATTCCTTTCCCTGAGATGAGGTGTTCTCTGTAGGTGGCATCGGTCCCATTTGTGGTGAAAATCAACTTCTTCCAACTTCCTTTCAAGTAGAGTGGAATCAGGTGGGCTTCCTGGAGGAGGTTTTAAGGGCACCTGCTAGTACGTCAACTTTCAATTAAAAGAGAGAGGCTGGATGATCAGAAGGAGCCAGAGGCCTCCACCTAGCATATGCTCACCCTCACTATGTGCACATCCCTCTACAGTTTATAAATGCCCACAACAAGGGGGAAAATGAGGCTCAGAGAGGCAGAGAGATTACCCAAGGCCACACAGCATCCAGGGCACGGGCAAACCCACAAGCCCAGCATATTGCCGTCTTGTCTCCTGATCCTCGCCCCAGTGGCTGTGATGTAGGCAGGAGGGCAAGTGCTGTGCTCCTTTCTAGAGAACGTAAAACTGAGGCCCAGGGAAATTAGGTTGTATGTCCTGGGCAGAGCTGTTTTAAGACTTTTGTGGGCCCCACATCTATCAAGAATATTAAAATGCAGCCATATCAGACATTGAATGTAAATTATATATACCCAGATACAAGCCAAATTGCAGTCGACTGGCTGATATGCTCTGTTTTGCAGACATTTAATTAAACATTTATTAATTTTGATTCTGCAGTTTTTCCCTGTGTTTTAGAGCCAATTTTTTTTCCAGGCTTCAAACATTTTGCTAGGCCCATGAAAACCTCACAGGCCCTTGGCAACGAGCATGTACCACCGGCTGGAAAGGACAGCCACGATTTTTGGACCTGTTGTCAAAAGGGGCAAGGGGCAAAATGAGGCTGAACCGAGGCCCTTTCACCCTCGGACTGCAGCCTGGTCTCTCCACGCTCCCTGCTGACCCCATGTTCTTGGGTCTCAGGAGCCTTCTTTCTTCCCCTCCCCCTTCCTTGCTCTGGCCCAACAGCGCCCTCGGCTGGGTAAGCCCTTTGTCTGCTGTTAGCTGGGGTGTGGGGTGTGGGGTGTGGGGTGTTGGGAGCTGGCACAGGAGGGGACAGGAGTGGGTGGGGAGTTGGGCAAGCAGCCTGTCAGGTGGTGATGGATGCTGGCCGGGCTGGGGCCTTTCTCATGCTGACCCAGGCCGGGAAACAGATGGTCTTCAGCCTGAGGGAAACTTCCAGGGTGTTGCCCTCCCCCAGCTCCCCAGGCCCCTTCACACTGGACCAGCTGGTCTCTCCTTCCTGTTCAAAGCCGGAGCCGCAGGACTGGGAAAGGGAATGGGAAGGGGGAGATGGAGGCTGGGACAGGTGGTCTGCGTTTTGGGCCCTGAGAAGCTCTGGGGGCCAGCCTGGTCTCTCCCCGAGTCGCCCCCACTTCTGGCATCCCCAGCTCTGCGCTCGACTCCTCCTCTGTGCCCTGCCTTAACTCAGCCCTGTCATTTCAGGCCTGAACTAAACTGGGGACTCACCTGGCCTTCCTCCAAGGCAGCCAGCAGAGTGAGCTTTCTCAGCTACCGAGCTGATCACATCACCCCCGATTCTGGGATAGAATTCAGATTTAGAATAAAATAGGAACTGTTCAGTCCAAAATTTGATGCCCTTCACAATTCTAGTCTTCTAGTGCTCCTCCCCAGGACAACCCTCCCCGCCAGGCCTGGCAAAACCCTGGCGGTGGAGATCAAGTGTTTCTTCCTCCAGGAAGTCTTCCCCAGCTAAAGTTACTGATCCTTCTCTGGGTTTCACAGCATCTTAGAGCATCTATTTCAGCTCTTAGCTTGTCTGTTCTCCCGTGGGACTGTGAGGTACTTAAGGTCACAGGGCCTGGAACATAGCAAGTGGTCAAGATACGCTTGCTATGTGAATGAATGATTCTAGCTGCAGACATCCTTATTTGGGGGGTAGGCAGGGGCCTAGAGAATAGAAGTCACAGGGAGACAAATTTCTGCTCATCAGGAGAAACACAGTTCGGCCCTGGAGCTGCTCGGAAGCCAAAGGCTCTGCCTCAAGAGGTAGCGTCTCCCTGTTCTGAGAAGTGTGTGAGCAGAGGGGTAAATGCATGGGGCTGGGAACTGCTGAAGGGATTCCAGCGCTGGACAGGAGAGTTAGACTGAAGGGCCTCTGCGTCTTGAGTCAGCTTCTGAGGGAACAGCCCTCCTCCCCGTCCTGGGAGCCAATCCCGTACTGTTTCACACTGAGGGTGTGTCTACACCACCGATTGGTCCTCAGAAGACCCAGAGATGGGAAGGAGAGGCCTAAATGGTATGTTTCTGGCCATGTTTTGGGGGGAAGTTTGGGTCCCAGAACATTAGCTCTGAAAGGATCTCCAAAGTCTCCAAGCCCATCCCTCTTGTTGGCAGATAGAGAAGCTGAGGCCCAGAGAGGGCCACACCATTGCTAAGACCAGGATACTCATTTGGGAAAACTCTGGGAATTAGCTGAGCACAAATTTCAGGGAGCACTGTGGTTCCTCCCTTGGGCTGGTCACACACAGCTGAATACAGAACATCCTGGAAATGCCGGCACTTCACATCAGGGAATAGACCCCCGGATCCCTGCTTCCCTGATTGTGGATTCAGGCAATAGGGTCATTGAATCTAGTGGGATTTTCTCCCCCAGTTTGGGGGGATATGACTCCTAGAGGAGCCTTCTCTGGTTTCATGAAAAGGGCTTGCCTGTCCTGTGTATCAGAGAATTTGGGGTTTGGGGCTGTTGTACCTGCAACAGCCAGGAGTGGAGCTGCTGGGCAAGGAACCAGGGCAGAGATCTGTGTGGACAGGTCCTTTGTCACCCTAATGGGCACTGCACTTTATAGCTGCAAAGTGCCTCATACATTTAATCCTCACAACCACTTTAGGGGAGATCAACTAGGGCTCAGAGAGGGTCTTGTTCAAAATCACACAGCAAATTAGAAGCAAAGTCAGGAATTGAACTCAGGACTTCCAGATCCCTTCCATACCTCCTACGGGGCTACCAGAGTTCCATTCAGTTAAACAGACTTGGAATCATGCACTCAGTCATGCAGCCAATAGGACTGGCACCTACCGTGTGCTAAGAACTGAGGATATAGCAGTCAGTTATGACCTAGTCATACTCATGGAGTTCACAGCCTGGGGGAGATGGATGCATAACCAGACAGTTACAACCCACTGTGACGAGTGCTGGGTCGGAGGGAAGCCGGGGAGAGGCCCCTACCTCAGGTGGAGGGCGATCAGTAGAGGCTACCCTGAAGAAGTCATATCTAAAAGCTGAGCCTTGGATGAAAAGCAAGAGTTATCCAGGTTTGGGGCTGGGGTGGGGTTGGTGGACAGGGCAAGGTGTTCCAGGCAGAGGGAACAGAAAGTGCAAAAGCTTAGCAGTGAGGGCGAGCAAATCTGTGACGTGTACAAAGCGGCTGGAGCTGTGAAGTTTGTTGGGAGAAGTGGCACCAGAGGAAGCAGCTAAGTCGCAAATGCCAGGGGATCTCTGAGCAGCTTCCCTAAGGGGAGAACTGGGCACTCAGACGTGGGGTTGGGGAAAAGGCCAGGAAGCTGGCAACAGAACTGGGGGCTGGCACCAGGACCGTCCCTGAAGGAACCTGTGTATGGGCAAGTCTTTACGGCTTGCAGTGAGAGGCAGTGTCGCCTATTGGTTAGAGTGTGGGTCTGAGACCAGCCCATCTGGGTTTGAATCCTGGTTCCACTGCTTCCTAGCTGTGTGACCTTGGACAAATGACATACCTCTCTGAGCCTCAGTTTTCTCATCTCTAAAATGGGGATAATAATAGGGTTATTGCCAGCTCCGGGTAAGGTGTTCAGAATCCTGCAAAGAAAGCAGGCCCTAACTTGCCATAGCAATAATGATCCTTATAATGCTGTATTCAAGGCTTAATTTGTGCCAGTGCTTTAAGCTAGTGAGCCCAGTGGGAGCAGCCCAACAACAGCCCCGTGAGGCGATCCTTTCAATGAGGCCGTTTCACAGCTGAGGAAACAAGCGCAGTAAGTGACTTGCCCAGGGCAACACCGCGCCCTGGCCCTCTGCACTTGCTGGGTGGCGAGGGTCTGGTTGGGAGGGGGCGAGGGGGATGAGCGCGCGCAACAGCCTGAGCACCACGTCCTCCCGCAGGTACCTGCGCGCCATGTACCTAGGGCTGCAGAGCCGCTGGCGCGGGGAGCGGCTGCGGCGCCACTTCTACTGGAGGATGCTGTTCGAGAGCGCCGACGTGAGCATGCTGCGCCTGCTGGAGACCTTCCTGCGCAGCGCGCCGCAGCTTGTGCTGCAGCTCAGCCTCCTGGTGCACCGCGGCGGCGCGCCCGACCTGCTGCCCGGTGAGCCCCGCCCCTCCGCCTGCCCGCCCCGGGCGCCCCCGCCCCCAGGGCTCACTCGTCTGCAGTATTCTGACGGCCCCACCTGTCCCCCACCCCCACCCCCACCAGCCCCATGCTTAAGGTCCCCTGGGGAGGCCCTGTCCACTCCCCCCACCTTGGCGCACTCACTGTCGGGGTTTGGGAGGCCCTGCCCCTTCTACTCTCTGCATTCTCCAGGCCTCTGGAGACCCCCAGGTCCCCTCCGATGGCCCCCTTACCCTCAGTGTTAGGAGACACCCCACCCCCTTGCTCTTCTCAGGCTCCCTGCGCACTACCCCCTCCCGCCCTCCTCCCTTCCCTATTGCCAGGGCAGACCAGACCTCACTTCTGCCAAGTCCAAAGAGGCTCTTGACCCCATCACCACACCTCAGACCCTCAGGGAAGTCCCCTGCCCCTGCTTTCCCCAGACTGTCCCAATCCCAGTCTGCATCTCCTGGGGACCCCTCTGCCTCACAGACTCTCTGAATCACCACCAGTTTCCAGAGAGCCCTTCCATACACCCCTCACTGCTCTTCAGCCCCTTGTGGACTCCTCCCAGGCTTCGTCCTGGTCCCCAGGAGCTCACCCCGCCCACCCACCTTGCCGCTTCTCGAACCCTAACAGACCAGGCCAACCCCTTCAGTGTCAGAGAAAAGCCACATTCCCAGTCTCCCTGGGGCTCCCGGTGCCCCTCCCGCCCGACACTGCCCGACACACCCTCAGTGTTTCAGAAGACTCTATCACCATCTCTCAGGTTCCCTGGGCATCCCTCGCCCAGGGTCCTGGGCCCCAGTCGAAACTTCCCACCGGGATTTTCCTCCCATGCCCTCAGCTGTGCTCAGCTTGGATATTCCTTTCCATGCCCCAGCCTCATCCTGGTGGCCTGTAGCTTCTAACAGTCTCTTCTGGCTCCTCCATTCCTTAATCATGACCCCCCCTCTTCACCTCCTTTTTCACTCCCAGAGTCCTGGACCCTATTTTCCCAACCTCCCACCAAGACCCCTGAACCCTAACAGCCCCATACTAGAGACCCCAACCTGACCCTTATGGAGACCAAAATCACCCACTTCCCCTCTCCCTTTATGCTCCCACCCCTGTAGAAGTACCCAACCCTGTCCACACTCACCCCTGCCTCAGTGTTCTTGAAGACCACCCACCCAGACCCTCTCCACACCCCTCTCGATTTGTAGACCCTTCCCTCACACCTCCTCAGAACCCAGCTCCTGACCCAGACCCCTCCCCCTTTCCTCAGACCCCAACCCGGACCCATCCCTAACCCAGCCCACCCTGCCCCCACCCTGTCTCCGCAGCCCTCTCCACCTCCGCCTCACTCGTGTCCCTGGCCTGGACCCTGGCCTCCTACCAGAAGGTGCTGCGGGACTCACGGGACGACAAGCGGCCGCTGTCCTACAAGGGCGCCGTGGCCCAGGTGCTGTGGCACCTGTTTGCCATCGCGGCCCGCAGCCTGGCCTTCGCGCTCTTCGCCAGCGTTTACAAGCTCTACTTTGGCATTTTCATTGTGGCGCACTGGTGCGTCATGACCTTCTGGGTCATCCAGGGCGAGACGGACTTCTGCATGTCCAAGTGGGAAGAGATCATCTACAACATGGTGGTGGGCATCATCTACATCTTCTGCTGGTTCAACGTCAAGGAGGGCCGCAGCCGCCGCCGCATGACCCTCTACTACTGCATCGTCCTGCTCGAGAACGCCGTGCTCACCGGCTTCTGGTACTCCAGCCGCAACTTCTCCACTGACTTCCACTCACTTATTCTGGTCTGCGTCGTGGCCTCCAGCTTCGCACTGGGCATATTCTTCATGTGTGTCTACTACTGCCTCCTGCACCCTAACGGGCCCCTGCTGGGTCCCCAGATGCCTGGCTGCATCTGCCCTGAGGCCCCAGGGCCCTGTGGCCCACCAGCCGATGCTGTCACAAGTCCCCCGAGGTCCCTGCCCAGGACTACAGGCGCTGAGCGGGATGGGGCCTCCGTGGGAGGCGAGCGTGCGGGGACCCCCACACCACCTGTCTTCCAGGTGCGACCTGGCTTGCCTCCCACGCCTGTGCCCCGCACCTTGCGGACAGAGGGGCCTGTCATTCGGATTGACCTGCCTCGTAAGAAGTACCCTGCCTGGGACGCTCATTTTATCGACCGCCGGCTCCGGAAGACCATTCTGGCGCTGGAATACTCCTCGCCTACGACACCCCGCTTGCAGTACCGGAGCATCGGGATCCCCCAGGAGCTGCTGGAGTATGAGACCTCGGTGTAGGTCACAGTCTCCCTGCAAAAAGGGATGAACTCTGGCTGATCCCACATCGAGCACAGTGTTGAGCCCAAAATTTCAGGGCCACCAGGCTGAGGGGGAGTGGATCTGTTGGTCCAAGGGTAGAGTGGCGCCCACCATGGGGTTATTTCATGGGAGGCGACAGCCTTGTGGAGGCCCCAGGCCTTGGCCCTGTTTTCAGCCCTGTGGCCCATTTCCTAAACTCCCCTGAACCGGGGCCCAGGGAACCAACTGGTGCTACGCTCCTCGGGAGCGGCCCCACTTTCATGGAGGCCTCCGTATCACAGCTGGTGCTGAGGACCCCACACCCCCTCCCCTGCCTGGAGCTGCCCACCTGGCAACTCTGGTGGGCCCGCCAGAGAAGGGGGTCCATGACCTAGGCCCTGTGCTCCTCAGGGGGCGTGGGGGTGGGCTGCCTCTGGGAAGGATGGAGGAGGCCACGGAAGATGTGGGGTGAGGCGGGAGCATCTGGTGAGCGAGGTTGGTACAGCTCCTGTGGGTCGAGGTCTGGAGCCTGGGCAAGAGGGGAGTTAAAGGAGGGAGTTGGGGTGGGGTGGGAAGTTGGGGTGGGGGGCTGACAGTGCTGGAGGTGGACAGGAGGGAGGACCCTGAGACATTGGAGAGGTACAGGCTGGCAGAAGCATGAAGGGGGGGCAGATCTGGGGGAGGGCAACCTCGATCCGGAGCATAGAGAATGTTCCTCAGGAGACAGCCTTTGTTGTGGGCTCTTGTATGGAGGAGGCTCCAGACACCTCAGGGGAAGTGTTTCAAGGAGCCATTCTTTGTTCTAGGTGAGCATCTAGAACATTTCTTCTAGATGAAGGTCTTGACCGCAGTAGATGAACTGCCTAGGAAGATGCTCTGTCTGGGTTTGATTGTGGATAAGGTTCTGGCGCGTTTAGCAGGGAGACTGTTCTAGAGAGACATTCTTTGTTCTGGATTGAGCTCCAGGACACACAGCTGATAAAACATTCTCGGGAGTCACTCTGACCTGGATTCTGTTGTAACGAGGTGCAGACGCTGGCACCCTGCTGCTCTGCTGCGGGGAATTCTAGCTCCTGCCGTGGTGGTGGGGAAGAAGGCATCAGAACCCTGTGTGAGTGGAATATTCTAGGAAAGGGTACTCCACTTCTAGACTTCTAGGGTTTATAAGAGTTCTGTGCCCCTGTCCACTTCAGTCCACAGCCACCTTCCCGAGGAGAAACTGTCCTCAGAACTCCTGAGACATTTCAACTGCCAACTGGTTTCCAGCTGGAGAAAATTAGCTCTGGGGACATGACATGAATCTTGGCTCTTAGCCACCTTGCAGATGCAGCTCCCTGGGGCTGCAGCTGTAAAACTGACTTGTTTTGCCTCAGATCTGACAACCCTCCGGGACCCATGGTTCATTCTCATGGTCCAAACCTCCCAGGGCATCCTTGGGACCACTCACCCAGTGCCCTTTCTCTCCACCTGGGACAACAAGTCCTGGATAGCATGGGGGGTATGGGAGCTGAGAAGTAGGCAGTTCTGTGGGGTGAGGGGACAGAGCGAAGCTTGGAACCCCTCTCCACAAATTCCTCCCTCCCGCATGCCTAGTAAGGTTCGTTCACTGCAAGGGCTCAGCAGGTGATATTAAGGACAGATGCAGACCTGGGCTGGGGTGAAGGGGACATGAGAATTAGAGGGGCAAACTATGCAAATTAGAGGGGCACTTAGCCCTTTCTGGTTCAGCCTCCCTTGGGTTACAGATAGGAACTGAGGCCCAGCGTGGCAGCGAGTCTCACAAGGTCCTAGATTCCTGGCTTTTCCATCAGAATGTGAAAGGTGATAGTGGCTTTGCTAAGGCTGCTGGGAGAGGGCCACACTCAGGGTGCAGGGTGGCTCCAAAGGCAGAGAAGGCAGGACTGCACATACACACACACAAAAGCACACATCACCCCCGTGACACAAGTCACCTCACCCCCCCAGCACCACAGGTGACTGCACAGACACCCACCCAGGCCGAAATGGTGTGTGCATCCCTCCTGTCAACTCACAGAGAATGTTTTTCCTTCTTTCTTTCTTCTACTTCCCTGATCCCTAAGATGCCTCAGGAACCAGGCCTCAAGGTGGTGGGGGGTAGGAGCAGCCCAAGGCTGACCCAGATTCCCTCTGGTGCGTTCCCCCATCCTCTTTATCCTCTGTCCTTCTGTTTTCAAAGACCAAATTCCATGGCCCTTTGTGAGATGGGAGCATTGAGGATGTGGACCCAGATCCAACCGATCGTTTCTCCTGGGTTGACTGCCAGCAGTTTTCACTCTGGACTGTTTCACTTAAACTCTCCCCTGCCTACAACAGAGGTGTTATCAATCCGTCTTACAGAGGAGGAAACAGGCTCAGAGAGGGGACATGAGGGTCAGCCTTGGCGAGTTGTTTTACTCCCAGTGCCCCAGAATGGCTGCTCCATTCCCAGCATCCTTGAAAGAAAAGTCAAAAATCTCCTCCCTGGGAGCTGGGAGTCCTGACGGCTCCAGGAGCTGCCCAGAGAACCAGAGAGTAGGGACGAGCAGGCAGTGCTGAGGCGTGGCTTGAGGCTCATTTTTGGACTTTACTCCACCTCCACCCCACATCTTCTCAATCCCACAAAACCTTCCCTAAAGGACTCTGCCTGCAAGGACACCTGAACACCAGAAACGGTCATAGTCAAAGGGCCCGAGGAGAGGGCTACAGGCACCTTCTGCGTCTCACCCTCTGGAAAGAGTTCAGCCCCTTAAGGACTGCCCCCTCCCTCCACACCTAGGAGCTCAGGACCCCATCCCTCCCAGGCCTGAGGTCCCTCTCTCTGCTGGCCTGTCCCTTACTTCATCTTGTCCCTGCTGGTCCCCTTGTTTCACTGGGATGGAGGCGTCAGAGTAGGGAAGGGGCACCATCTCATTCAAGCGGTTTTGTTTTCCTTTCTGTGACACAATCTACCTCAGCCAGTCTCTCTTCCCTGCCAGAACTGGACACCCTGGGTCCCTGCCTCCTACTGCCCATTCCCTGTCTTCCCCCCAGCCTGGCTGCTCAGCCCTTCCCAGAGTCCCTACAGCGTCCTTGCAGTGAGAGAAGGTTCACAGCCCAGAGGGGCCCTTAGTGTCTCTTAAGCCACCTACCCTCCACATCCACTATAAAGAAGAAATGGAGGCACAGAGAGGGCCAGGGACTTGCCCAAGATCACACAGGAAGTCGTGGCAGAGTTAGGCTTTTCCTGGGGATGAGAGGTAGTTGGGTCCATCTTAATTTTGCCAGGGAGAGAAGAGAACAGGATGCTCTAGGTACCAAATATGTCAGGCCCTGCCATGCTGTCAGTATCTCAACTCCTAGGAGACCATGTCCCCATTCCCAGGGCAGACTTCTGTCTCCCAGTTTTTTGGAGCTGATGCCCCAGGCTGCTGACTGTGCTCCCCAAACCTCTCCAGGCAGCACACACCCCTCATCATACCCCCATGCACTGATGTTCCACGTGCCTTGTAACTATCACCTGGTTGGACAGCACAGACCTCTACCCCTCGCCAGCAGGGGGCTCCCCAACAAGGAAGCCTTTCTTGGTCCTCTCCTTTCATCTGCCTTATCCTCGTATCTCCCCCAAATCTGCCTTACCCCAAGCCAGTTCCCTACTACACCTGTGTCCTGCAGAGGTGTGTCACCCATGAGAGTTGAAGAAAGCAGAGGGCAGGGAGGGCAAGGCCTGGTCCAGGTCTCAGGGTCAGGGCCAACAGGGCTAGGAGTATCCAGGGAGGGAAGGTCTTGCCTGGCAGCCCCAGTGCCCTCCTAAGGGCTAAAGTCCCACAGGTCCCTTGGAGATCACCTGGGCTGGGAATTCACTGAAACCTCAGGCAGTGGGGAGAAGGTATCTGAGTGCATGGGTTGCAAATTCAAATGCCTCCAGTTAATGAAAATAAGAGTGGTAGAGGTGCTAGAAAATAAAGTGGTGGGGATTCTGACAAACTGGAGAGTACGTGCCCTGCCTAGAGCCACTAAAGTTCAAATTTTTGAAAAATCCAGTGCGGGCCAAACTAAACACTCATATTTGACCGTGGGCCACCAGTTTGAAACCTCTGGATCAAAATGTTAATAAGGTTCTGGAGAGTCTTGAAGAGTCTGGAAACTCCTTTGAGACTTTTCTAGGCCAACCCTAAACCCCCATGGCCTGGCCACCGGAGGATTGCCCCACGCCCTCTCAACTGAAAAGACCAGGGAGGTCTGGGCATCCAGGAGGTCCCTGGCTTGGGAACCATCATCCGATAAGGGCTGCAGGCCCCTCCAGTGACTGACAGGGTCAGCGTAAGGACTGGGGTCTTCTCCAGTTTGGGGGCCCCCAGGTAGGAGGAACCTGCACTGGGTGGGGGGAGAGTTCAGGCACAGGCAGAGGACTGAAAGCCAGGACCCAACTCCCCCATCCTGTGCTGGGCCATGCCACCCTTTGGCACCCTGAGGATGGTTCCCTCCCAGTTATGGCCCACAGGGGGAGAAGCTATCAATTTCTGTACTTCCGTTCTTTGTAATGTCTCAGTGAAAGAGATGGAGTGAGTGCCAAGCCACATGGGCAGCAGTGGGGATGGGGTCTGCGGTCCCCCTTCCCAGCCAGAGGGTCTTCTGAGACCCTGGGGCTGGGGTAAAGACTCTCAAGTGCCCTTCTGGTTGGGGAGGGGCTCGGACATTTCCGGGTTCTTGGGTGCTGCAGGTAGAGGCGAGGGGAGGAACAGCAGGAAATTGTGGAAGTGGGAGAGGAAGGCCTGATCTAGGGATGGCCTGGTTCCTGGAAGCAGAAAACTCCCCGCTATGTGTCTGTGTGGGGTGTGGACCTGCTGTGCCAGGCCTCCTCTACCCTTCCCTTCTCCCAGCAAGAAGGGGGCTGCCTTCTCCCTAGCAATCCTGGCCTTTATTCTATGCACAATCATCGTTAAGGGCACCCCCAGGCCAGGCTGAAGGGGGGTGGGCCCTGGGGCACCTGCTGTAATCCCTGAGTGGAGGGTAGCTTGAGGCAAAGGGGCTGAGAAAGGCACTAGGTAGAAAAATGATATTCTTCCATCTCCCTCTCACCCAAATCCCAGACTCCAAACCAGGCCTGTCTCCATTTGTTTGGCTAAACAACCCCACGTGGAGGGACCCCATCTGAACAGCCCCCCAAACCCACTGTCTTTTGTGAGCCAGTCATAAACTAGCTGGAAGGGACCTGAATGGTTCCCAGATTCCCCCTTATTATCTTCACCCCTGAGGATCCTATAGTTTGGGAGATTTTTCTCCCAAAGTAGCCTCACTTCTTGAAGGATAATTAATTTTCCCACATTAAATGAACTCAAACTGAGCTTCTGATTGCAGAGAAATGCTTCCAAGGCCTTGAGTTAGCTTCTAGGGCTTAAAGGTGGGGGGGATATCCGTATTCTGTTGGCATTTAATACGTAATTCTCAAGAGCACTTGTGGGCCCCATTCTTGCCTCTGGGACCCCAAGTTAGGGATCAGTGGTTTAATCATCCAGCATCTGTTGAATCATCCTTCCCCTTCTGAAGGGGAAGGCCCAGAAGGGGTGGCCAGCAGAAGGTCACACAGTGAGTTGGGAGGGTGGGATCAGAGCCCAGGTTCTTCGGGGTCCCACCAGAACACCCCCAGCCCTGATGCCCCCTCTTCCACTTTTTCTCCAACTCCAGGAACCACTAGCCATGCCCGAGGGGTTAATTTCCCTCCCTCAGCACAATTCCGGGTGATTCTCCCAACCAGATTCTTTCTTCCCTCCCTAGTCGACCCCCACCCCTGCCCAATTGTGTCTCCAATCCCGATCCCACCTCCTGGTATTTACTGCATCTGTGCCATCCTCAGTCCCGAGACCCCACTCACCCCTCTGCCCTTCCCCCAGGAGGGGGAGGGGACCCCAAGCTGGGACTTCTGTACTGAGACTCTTTTGTACGCCACAAACTTTTTGTATATTTTTAATTTTGCTGCAACATGAGATATTAAAAGTCATTTCAGTACGTGCTGTTTGCGTCTTATTTTTTTGGCTATTCTGCGCCAGCGAAAGAAGATGAGGAAGGAGGGTGCGGGGAGAAAGGATACCCTCTGCCACAACCCCTGCGGCTCCTGTGGCTCCCTTAAGAGACACAGGCATTTGGCTGGAAGAGGACAGCAGCATACAAAGCTCCTTGTTGATTGGACAGAACCTCAATCACTCAACCAGAATGATGGGTGGGGCCAAAAATTTAGGGATTTTCTCCAAACTCCTCGTTTTACAGGTAAGGGAAAAAAGGGACTGGGGACAGACTTTCTAGAGGTCAAAGAATGAGTCAGTGGCAAAGTCAGGACCTAGACCGAAGTTCCTAATGCCGCTAAAACAAATGTTTATTGAATAACTACTATGTGCCAGGCACTCTTCTAAGACACAGTGAACAAGAATGATATTAAAGTCATGATCGCTGCCCTCCTGGAGCTTACATTCTAGAGGGCATTGCCCCTAAGAGATCTGCCTACCTCCAGGGTTTCCACCCTCTAAGCCAGTGGTTCTCAAACTTCAAAATGCATCAGAATTACCTGGGGTGGAGGGGGGATATTTAAAATGCAGATTTCCGTCTCCATAACTGGAGGGGGGGGTAACAGAGCATGCCTGGGAATATGAATTTTAAAGGCTCTCCAGAGGATCTAGTACAAGGGGGTCTAAGAACCTCACTTTGAGGACCATTGCTTTAATGCCCCCTCCCCCAAATGTGACCATGACATTTCCTGGCTTTACAATCTCCCATGGCTTCCCAGGGCCTTCAGAATAAAGATTGTCAACTTTGCTGCTAGTCTCAAGGAACAGATATCTTAGTTAATGGTTTTAGTGCTTTTCGAAGTATGGGAAGATGCAAGAATTCAGGTGCATAAAACATTTCTCCTGAAAATATATAACTATCTGAAGGTCTGTTCTGCCAGTTCTCCCAGAGCACAGAGTGCCTCATTCCTGATCTCCCTTCAGGGTGTGTTAAAGGTCAGTGACTGCAGTGGCCAATGACTCAATTCTTGTAGAGCCAGATGGCTGGTGACATTCTTTAGTAGGCAAGATGCTGACTTTTCACAACCTGGACCCAAAATACCTCTTAATTCTCACCTCCAACATCACCCCACCTAGACCTCATAGCTTCTCCAAACCACCATCTTCCTGTTTCTGTGAGGTTCTTCTGGTTGCCACCCAATGCCCTTTCTCTCCATTCTCTCATGCAGGTAGAGCCCCATTTCCTAGGAGCCCCCAGCCCAAGTGCTCAGGGAATATAGCCCCTACCTGGCCTTAGGAGGCAAGACAATAGTTCTCAAAGTGTGGTCCCCAGAGCAGCATCACCAGGAAATTTGTTAGAAATGCTGATTCTCAGAGCCCACCCCAGACCTACTGAATCAGCCATTGTGTGGGTGGGGAGCACCATGTTTTTATAAGCCTTCACGCAGATTCTGAGGCACACCCAAGTTTGAGAACCATTGGTCCAAGATAATTCCCCTGACTGAGGATTGGTGGGGGCAGGGCCATGTGACCCAATTCTGTGAGGCAGAGACTGCTATATGTCCCCCAGTATCCATGTCCCCCCTTTTTCTATAAAGGAATTATTAGCTGGGCACATGGCCACTCAGAATAGAAGACTATTTCCCAGCCTCCTCTGCAATTAGGCGTTTCCATGGAAACAAGTTCCGGCCAATGGGATATGAGCGGTAGAACTTTGTGCTGCTTCCAGGTCATCCCTTTAGAGGGAGGAGCTGTGCTCTCCTCTGGCTCAGTTTACCCTTCCTACCGGCTTGACTGCAGCTGTGTCGAAAGCCAACTTGAAGTTGAAAGCAAAACCCTAGCCTGGTGGAGCAGCGAGACGGGAAGCCCCTAGGTCCTGGACACATGGAGCTGCTGTACCTGCCCTGGACTTGCTTATGTGATGGAAGAGATCAACTTCTATCACGTTTAAGCCACTGTTATTTGGATCTTTGTTAGAGCTGAAATATATCCTGGCTAATACATCTGACCCCTAGATCCCTAAGGGAAGTCTCCTGAAGAATCTCTGGGAAAGGTTTTCCTTCTCGATAAAAAGACACATAAGAAGGGGAAACCCTTGGCCTTATCAAGGGTTGATAGCATCAAAACCAGAATAATGATGAGTAGTATCAGGTCTGTATTGGTCCTACAACTGCTACAGCCCTCTTGCCAGCTGTGTTAGTTTGCTAGGGCTCCCATAACAAAATACCACAGACTGGGTGACTTAACAGAAATCCATTTTTTCACCGTTCCGGAGGCTAGAAGTCCAAGACCAAGGTGTCAGCAGGACTGGTTTCTTCTGAGGCTCTCTCCTTGGCTTGCCGATGGCAGCATTCTCACTATGTCCTTACATGGCCTTTCCTCTGTGTGTGTGCGCCCCTGGTGTCTATGTGTTCAAATTTCCTCTTCTTATAAGGACACCGATCAAGTTAGATTAGAACCCACACTATGGCCTCATTTTAACTTAATCACCTCTTTAAAGGTCTTCTCTCCCCAACAGCCACATTCTGAGGTACTGGGTGTGCGGGCTTCAACATATAAATTTTGGGGGGCGGGGGGGACACAATTCAGCCTATAACACCAGCAAACCAGAAGATGTAAGGAACTTGATGCCATTTTTGAGCTGCTCAATTAGCCAGCCCTAAAATCACTTACCATTGGGCTTTGTCTTGAGAGATAATAAATTTCCCTTATGTCTAAGTCACTTTTGATCGGATAGTCTATTCTTGGTAGCCAAAAGTGTCGCATCTCATGCAATGAGTGTTCACGCTGTTCCCTCTGCCCGGAGTGACCTTCCTGTCCATACGCCCTTCAAAGCCTGGCTTGAATGCCACAGGCTTGGTGAATGGCTCCTGATTCTACCTTCCCCAAACAAGTCGCTTGCCTTGTATCAGAGTTCTTTGCCTGTGTGTCTTTCTCTCTCACCAGTTTAGGGGTCAGCATATGCACTGTACACCAGCTGCCACATTCCCCACCCAGCCACCATCCCATGGCAATCCCTTTTTCATTGGGAGTAGATCTGGTTTTTCTAATCAGCACTCCAGGGCAGCCCCTCCAATCAACTGGAGGTGGCTCAAAAGACGTGAATCCTATTTGCCACAACTGTTAAGTCTTGAGGGCATGGACTTTGTTTTACTCACCTCTTTTTTGATTCACAAGCAACTTTGTTAATAAGTGTTACCACTGTATGCTTCTGATCCCACTTAATCCCTGCAGCAGCCTTCTGAGGCAAGCACCATCATTATCCTGCTTTTGACACACGAGACTCTGGGACTCCAAGAGAAACTACTGGTTCAAGGTCATACACATGTGAACCTAGGTCCACCTGTCTCCGCCCATTTCCACGGACGTACTAGCCAATTGATCTGTTCATGGCCCTGGGGTGTGCACTGCAGGGAACACAGGGATAGTTTGCTCTTTCTAGTGGCATTCAGAACACTTCTTGTCCTGTTTGAGATTCCCAGCAGTTCAGTGATGTTTGGAGTTATTCCAGGAATAATAGACATTCCCATTTTACAGATAGGGAAACTGAGGCTCAGAGAGAAGAAAAGGCTTGCAAAGGTCAGTCATGGGGGACTTCCCTTGGAGGTCCAGCGGTTAAGACTTCACCTTCCAATGCGGTGGGTGCAGGTTCAATCCTTGGTCACAGAGCTAAAATCCCACATGCCTCGTGGCCAAAAAATCAAAAAAACATAAAACGGAAGCGATATTGTAACAAATTCAAAAAGACTTTTAAAATGGTCCACATCAGGAAAATCTTTAAAAAAATAAAAAGTCAGTCTTGGAGGTGCCAAAGCAAGAGACCACCTTTCATTCCCTGCTGCCACTCTAAGGGTGGGAGTTCAGGACCTGCTCAGGGGTTAACTGGGAGTTTGATGTCTGGGGCAGTCAGGGATTGGGTCAGGCCTCTTCCTGTTGGCCGGCGGGGGCGCTGAGGGAGACCTCACTTCCTGCTGTTGGGAGGTGACTGGCAGGATGTAGGGGAGCAGGTGGGGGTGGCTGTATGAGCTAGCACTAAGCAGCCTGGGCCATTTCCCCACCCCCAAAAGAGGGAGGGAGGGGAAGAGGGAAGGCTGGTGTCTGGGAGCCTCTGTCGGCTCTCACACCCAGAGGCAGTGGGGAGCTCTGACCCTCGCTCCCACCGGCACTAACCTGGAACACCCAGGCTTTTAGAAAAAACTCAAAACAATCCTATGCATTGGCCCCTGCACTTTATAATTTCCAACTGCCTTCTTATGCACGGCCTGATGTCTTTCCTGCCATGTCTCTGACTGCAGGACAGGGTTTGGGGGATTATTGTTCCCGTTGGAAAGATGAGGAAACTGAGGCCCAGGGAGCTTACAATAAGCAACCTCCCTGGATCATACAGCAAATCAGTTCCGGGACTTAGGTCTCCAGAACCCAGGGGTCATGGCAAGGTCAGAAGGGGTCAGTCAGAACCTTTCCAGCTGTCCTGGGTGGGCCACACAGAGGGCATAGGCCCTAGAGGAAAGGAACCAGGCTTCAGATCAGAGCCAGACCCAGCAGATATCCCAGGTCCTCCTCTCATTCACTGTGTCCCCTCATTGGGTCAGCCTCTGCAATTGAGCCTGTTTTAAAAATCTGTATAACAGGGCTTCCCTGGTGGCGCAGTGGTTGAGAGTCCGCCTGCCGATGCAGGGGACAAGGGTTCGTGCCCCGGTCCGGGAAGATCCCACGTGCCGCGGAGCGGCTGGGCCCGTGAGCCATGGCCGCTGAGCCTGCGCGTCCGGAGCCTGTGCTCCGCAACGGGAGAGGCCACAGCAGTGAGAGGCCCGCGTACCACAAAAAAAAAAAAAAAAAAAGAAAGAAAAAAATCTGTATAACAATGGTACCCCAATATTGTGAAGAATAAGTGAGATGAAATAAGTAAAGTGCTCAGTCCAGAACCACAAAGGGAACCTTGCCTCTCTAATATTATTCTCTCAAGAGACAGTAAAACAGCCCAGGACACACAGACACACAGGTAAATAGTTAATATTTACTGAGTACCTCACATGTGCCAAGAGCCTTTCTAAGTGCATTTAATTCTTACAAGGTCACAAGGCTGGTATTATGCCCATTGTACAGATGAGGAAATGGAGGCACAAGAGGTTACAGACCCAAGGTCATAACCCTAGTAAGTGACAAAGCCAGGATTCAAACTCAAACAGCCTGTCTCTAAAGCCCATGCATACCACCTCCCTTAATAGTAATGATTAAATTTTAAAATCATTACTTGCTCAGACACAATATTCCATAGTTTATGAAGCATTTTCCCACCCACTTCCATTTATTTCTCACCACACCAGCCCAGAGAGGAAGGCAATGTTTACTCCTAATTTATAAAGGGGAGGGGGAAACTGAGGCTGTGAAAGGGGGAACTATCCTGTCTTGCCAAGGTCACACAGCAAGGTCGGTGGCAGAAGAGGGGGTGGTATCTGGGACTTTCCGACTCCAAATTCAGGGGACCATTCCCAGCCTTACTCAACTCCCAAGCCCCCTAAATAGCAAGCCTGCTGGAGGCCTTGGGGGCTTTCTCCCCAGGCCAGTTGCTCTGGCTGGGCTTCCACTGTTCAGCTGGAAGGTCCCAAGGCTGCGTCCTCCACCCACCCCACACCCCACCGCTCACTATCAGATGGGAGGGGCAGGAACTCTGGGACTGGTGGAGTTTCCGACCAGGCAGGAAAAAGAACAAAGGAACTGCATGGGGGGAGAAGGTGGAGGGGGGTGGCCAGGAGGGTGGCAGGAGTGGAGGGGACACTTCACCATGGAATATGAAGTCAAGAAAGGGAAAAAGGTAGGTGGGAGGTTGGAAGGGGTACGCGGTAGAGAGATGTCCCCGGAGTCGGAGAAGTGGGAAGCCTGGGGGGAGGAGGGGGGTGATGGGCAGTGAGTGGCGTCAGGAGAGTCTTTCTTCTTATTGGGAAAGACCTTCCTCCCCACCCTTGGGCAGCCAGACATTTGGACTCAAAATTCCCTAACCCGTCTCCCTGCTCTCAGTGGCCTGTGCCATCCCAGGAATGGACAGACGGACGGGCACCTTCCAGGAAAATCCAGCCAGTCAGATTAGTTTGGGAGATATTCTCAACCTGCTTCCCTGGTGTTCCTGGGGGTTCCCTCCTGCAGCTTCTCAGACCAAGGGACAGATAGAGAGCCACCCAACAAACCCATTCCCCTGCTCCCTGCCTCCCCAGACAGAAGGACCTCAGCCAGGGCAATTCTGTGCTATGAGGCTGCCTATCCAGGCTCGAGACACCTGCTTGCTCCCCCCCCGCTGGGTTCCAACTGAGCCTGCCCCCTCCCTGTCTTTATACAGGGCCCAGTTCTGCTCCAAAGGCCTCAGCCTGGGGGTCATTCCCCCCACCCCTAGACCTTTACCCCTTCCTGACTCTCAGATATTTTCTAGTCTGGTTCTCTGGGCATCACACCTGTTTCTCTTTGTGGTCCAGGGAGCCTCTGGGATTCCAACTCCTACCCCCACCCCCACTGAGCCCTCTTCCCCCAGGAAACCTAGATCCAGCTGTTTGAAAAGACTCCCACATGAACTGTGAGGGCTCCGAAGGGAGACAAGACATAGGTGCTTGTTCTCTCTTGGTTCATTCCTTCTATAGATATTTAGTCAGCACCTATTATGTGCCAGGCACTGTGCCTGGCGCTGGTGATGATGCACTTGGTGAGCAAAGTCAGACAAGGTCCCTGCTCCCTCCCTGAAGCTCACATTCTAGTGAGGGAGACAACTATTAATTTTTTAAAAAAAACAATGTAAAACTGTACAAAAGTCTCCATACAGAGTGCTGGGTGACAGAATATTAAGGGACCCAGCCCTAGACTGGTCAGTTTGAGCTGAGATCTGATGGGTGGAAGGAAAGAGGACAGGGAAGAGTGTTTCTGGCAGAGGAACAGCATGTGCAAAGCTCCATGGTAGGAAGGAATGTAGCAAATAGGAAGAACTGAAAGATGGCCCTATAGCTGGAGGGCAGGAGTTAGGGGCAGCGTGGGGTGAGATGAGGCTGGAGAAGTGGGCAGGGGTGGACCACTGAGGGCCACAGACAAAGCATTCACCTCCCCACTCCACTCACATATACACACATGCTCCCATATACAGGATAAAGTCCTGGCTCCACAGCCGGCATTCGAGCCCTCTATGACTTGTTCATCTCGTCATTCAGCCACAGCTACAACACACCTTCTCCAGGCTCGCGCCCGCCCTTGCAGCCCCCAGTGTTTTGCACATGCTGTGCCCTCTGCTTGGGGTGCTCGTTCCCACATCGCTTGTTCTCATTTCTCAGAGCTTCCACGTACTTCATCCAGGCTCCGTGATACTGATTTTAAAACTTGAGCTGGGCCTGCAGCAGAATCACCTGGAGCGCTTGTTAATACACAGATCATTGGGTCTCATCCCAGGTTCTGATCCAATAGGTTTGAGATGGAGCGCAAGAATGTAGATTTCTCTTCAGTTCACAGGCGATGCTGCTGCTACTGCTGGTGGAGACCCAGGAACCACACACTGAGAACCACTGCTCTAGAGCAGTGCTCGCACTTTCCTGGGAGTTTAAATTCTGTTGGGATGGGCTGGGGTCCTGAAATTTGCTCCTTTAACCTTGATCCAGGCCATTTTTATGCAGGTGCCCACTGGATTAAACTTCAAGGTACCTGTTAACCATTTCTAATATTTAGGAAAGCACAGAAAATAGCTTAAATACCTATGCACCCACCACTCAGCCACACTGAATGTTAATATTTTTCTGTACTTGCCCCAGCCTGGGTGGGGGTTCCTTAAGCCTCAGCCTGGGCCTGCACAGGGCTTCTACCCTCACCTGCATGTTTAGAATGGAAGGTTTGGAGCCAGACTGCCCAAGGTGAACTATTGGTTCTACCGCTACTAGCTGGTGACCTTATTAGCTAGCTGCCTCTCTGAGGCTGTTTCTCCACCTACTAAATGGGAATCATAGAGCTACCCTCTCTGCAGAGTTTTTGTAAGAATTAAATTAGGTAATGTAAGTAAAAGGCTGCACATGAAAGTGCTGAATATGATCAAGTCAGTTGCTGTTATTACTGTTCTTACCCCCACGCCCCCGCCTCTCCCAGGGCTTCGTGTCCCCCATCCGGAGGCTGGTGTTCCCGAAGGCTGGGCGCCGGGCAGCCTTTCGAAGCAGTGTGAGCCGCCGGCCCCTGCATTCGATGCCCCTTTATCCCCCCGACTACCTCATCGACCCCCAGATTCTGCTGTGTGACTATCTGGAGAAAGAGGTCAAGGTACTTTCGGGATGAGCAGGAGGGGTGGGAAGAAGCTTGAGATAAGGGGCTGGGGGGAAAGTTTTCCTCAGCCCTCTTAGGTTACCTGGCTGGATCTGAAAATTAAACTGAACAAAGATTAACAGGAGAAAAGCACACACATTTTATTAAATTTTCACATGGACATGAGAGCCTTCAGAAGAGAATGGAAGACCCTGAGAAGTGACCAGAGCAGGAAGTTTTTATACTTTTTGACAAAGAAACAATAAATCTGTGAAGAATGGACAAGGCCAGAGGGGTTTGGAGGGGGTTGGTAAATGGTGAAAGAGGAACAAGGTTTGTTTATACAGACTTCTCGGCCCTCAATTCCCTGTCCCTGGTGATAAGGATGTCTCCCTTCCTACTGGTACCCTGAAAGGAGGGTACCCTTCACCAGGGAGATTTATCGCCTGCTTTCAGGGAAGATGGGTGAGGTGGGAGAAGTTAGAGTGACCTTCCTGCTTCTGCCGTTTTCTCATACTCCTTCAGCTTAAGATATTCAATGTGCCAAGACGCCATATTTTAGGGAAGCATGTTCTGGATCCCATCAGGAAAGACCTTACCTCTCCCCCACACCAACCCCTGACCACACAGGGGAGGCTCAGGGGAAAGAGGCCTGGGTTCAAGGCAGCCTTGCCGCTGAATTATGCTGGGGACCCTCAACAAGTGACCTCCACCTGTTCAGCCTCAGTGTTGCCATCTCAACATGGGGCTCAAAGCCTACCCCAAGGGGAGAGCAGATGGGAGGGTGCTCTGTGCACCAAAAAGCCGGACCGTCCTGTGAGATTTTACTGCAGTGACGTTGCTGCTACTTGGACAGTGTCCAGCTTAAAGGAAGCCAGTTCTGCAGGCCACATGGACTTAGGCCAACTCAGGGGCTTTACTTCTATTTTATGAACCCCATGAAGGAGCAGTGGAGAATCCTCGCTACCCAATAAAGACTGATATGGGGGTAGGAGTGTCAGATTTAGTAAAAACAGGCACCCAGTTAAGTTTGAATTTTGGTGGGGGGAGGGATAAATTAGAGTTTGGGATTAACAGATACACACTACTATATATAAAATAGATAAACAACAAGGACCTATTGTATAACACAGGGAACTATATTCAATATCTTATAATAATCTATAATGGAAAAGAATCTGAAAAAGAATATGTATTTGAATCACTTTGCTATATACCTGAAACTAACACTGTAAATCAGTTATATTTCAACAAACAATTTTTTTTTAATTTGAATTTCAGATAGGCGATGAGTACTTTTTTAGTTTTGATATTAGTTGTTTATGTGAAAACCAAGTTTAACTGGCATCTTGTATTTTACCTGGCAGCCCTATATGAAGAGAAAAGCTAGCAAACAAATCCACTTAAAAAATTGGGAACTGAAATTTCATAGAGAATAAAAAGAAAAGAAATGGTATGATTGGTAGAATCACCTAGAAGAATAAAACTAAAAATATTTTAAAAAGTTAATTCTTATATTAAATAACATTTAAGTGTGATAACATTAAGCTATAACTAAGAATGAATGAAGAATTAATTTACTATTAATTTAATTTAGGGCATCATTTTTCTGACAAAATTATATACTAATTGGATACAACATTCTTCCCTTTCCATTTGACTTCTGCAACAAGATCATGAAGAGGGCCAGTGACCTGCACAGTCAGCTGACACTGGTGCTTGGGGTGCACAGAGCCACTCAGGCCAAGCAGGAAATTCAAGCTATTCTAATGACTTTTGTTTCTGCCATAGCTAAATAACTATGTGCTCATAAAATAAGCTTATTTTAGCAAAAATAAGCTAGCAGTGAGAGTATGGACTCTGGTGTGTGGAGTCCAGTTCTGCCCTTTTTAGCTCTATAATATTGGGCAGGTTATTTGGCTTTGCTGTGCCTTAGTTTTCTCATCCTTAAAGCGATGATGAATGAGTGCATAAAACTCTCAGGACTATGCCTGGCTCCTACAATGGCTTTAATAACAGTTATTATCAGGCTATTATTATTAATTCAGATATTTTTATCTCAGTCTACCCGCACTGTGTCAGTGAGGAGGTCAGGGTCCTCCAAGGCTTCAGGGAGACCTCTCTCTGCCCTTTTCCCACCACCCCCGCCCCCACCCCATTTCCATCCAGTTCCTGGGCCACCTCACCTGGGTCACCTCCTCACTGAACCCCTCCAGCCGCGACGAGCTCCTGCAGCTGCTGGACACGGCCAGGGTGAGGCTCCGGGAGAGGGGAGGGCAGGGTCTGGTCCCCTACCTCTCCCACCCGAGGCCCCCGGGACTCAGGAGATCCGACCCACCCCGCAGCAGCTGAAGGAGCTGCCGCTGAAGACCACGGCGGAGCAGGACAGCATCCTGAGCCTGTCGGCCCGCTGCCTGCTGCTCACCTGGCGCGACAACGAGGAGCTCATCTTGCGTATCCCCACGCACGAGATCGCCGCTGCCTCCTACCTGCAGGACGACGCGCTGCACCTGCTGGTGCTTAAGACCGGTACGGCAGGCGGGGCCTGGCAGGGGCGGGGCGGGGGAGGTGAAGGAGTGGAGAAAGGGCCAACACCTAGTCTTGGGCATGGGCGTGACCTGGGGCAGGGGCGGGGCCTGAGGCTGGATAAGTGGGTGATGGAAAGACCTGACCAAACTACCCTGAGACTAGGGACAGGACATGGCTGTTTGCGAGAAGAGGAAGCCCAAGGTTGAGGCTTGAAGGAGGGGCGGCCTGACCCACCATCTTCGAAACGGTGGAGAAGCCAGAATCCTGAGGCCTGAAGTTAAAGGGCGTGATGAAGGGTAGCAAGGCTCTGAGGCTAGGAGGGAACCTGCGGCAGAGGCGGAGTCTCATCTAGTGGAAGGGCCGTACGCTGGGGAGGCGGAGCTTGCGGCTGGGGTATCTTGGTGGGAGATGTCAGACCCTGCCATACTAGGGGCGGGGCCTGAGGCCAGGGGAGGGGTTGAAGGGAAGCCGGAAGCCAAGGAGGTGTTCCTGAAACCCGGGACAAGGTCCGAGTTAAGGGTAAAGAAGGAGGGGACAGCCTGACCACTACTCTCAGACCAGACGGCAGCGTCTGGGAGGCAAGGGGCGTCGGAATGGGGTAGGGCGGGTGGGAACTGGCAAACCCAGGGGTGGAGCCTGAGGGTGGGGGCGGGACCCAAAAGTAAGGACCCGTAGTGGGGCGGGGTCCGGCCTCCCGACTTTGAAGCCAGGGGTGGAGCTTGAGGGTGGGGGCGGGGCCAGACACGGCTGGACCCCTTCTCCCCCCAACCACCACCGCAGCGGCGGGGTCAGGACACCCAGCTGGCCTCGGGAGAGGGCTCTCAGCCCAGATCGCCTGCTTCTGACGGCCACCCGGCCTTTCCTAGGTCTGGGCGTGGACCCGGTGCCAGCCGGAGTAGACGCCAGCCCCGGCGGCGCGGGGCGCGACCCGGGCCCGCCCGGGGCGGCGCCCGAGAAGCGGCGGGTGGGCGCCACGGAGCGGCGCCACACCATCTGCAGCCTTGACTGGCGGATGGCGTGGGGCGGGAGCGCGGGCGCCGAGGCCCGGGCCGGGGGCGGCGGCGGCGGCAGCCTGGAGCGCCAGCGCGCCGGGGCGCGGGCGTCGGGCAGCTGGGAACGGCGGCAGACTTTCAGCGGCAGCTGGGAGCGGCGACACGGCGGCGGCGGCGGCGGCGGCGCCGCGGGCAAGCCGGGCGGCAGCTGGGAGCGGAGGCAGGCGGGAGGCGGCGGCAGCTGGGAGCGGCGCCACCCGGGCCCCAACCCGCTCGACCCGCAGGACCCCAGCCCCGACGCCTACTGCAACCTGGTCATCCTGGCTGTGGCCAACAGGGTGAGCCCGAGGGCATCCCGCGCCCCTGCGCCCTGCCTCCCCGGCGCGTTTTCACACTCCCCACACACATACCAAGTTCCTGGAGTCTACCCCAGCCCCTTTTCTTTTCCCTCCTTCGGCCCTACTGCCCAGAACTTCGGAACTGTGTGCCCATTGACGCCAAAAGGCTTTTACTCCAGCCCCAGGACACCTCCCCCTTGCTCTCCCAATGGGATGAAAGCTCAAAATGGCCCAGACTTGATCTAACCCCTCATCCAGCCCTGCTCCTTCTCCAAAGTCGTCAATGTCCACACTACCACAGTAACAATAATGAGGACAGTAATCACCAGCACGAATTCAGTGCCGACCTGTGCCAGACAGGAAACCAGCATTAAGTCATTTCATTCTCACAGTAACCCCTGGAGGCAAATATTACCACCATCCCCATTCTATAGAGAAGGAAACAGACCCAGAGGCTAAGCAACTTGTGCAAGGTCACACAGGAAGCAGGTGGTGATTTCAGCATTGGGACCCAGAAGTTCAGAGCCTGTACTCTTGGTAACAATGGCCATCACCCAAGGCAGAAGACTTCTGGCCATTCTTGCCCCCCCCCCATCCTCCACATTCACCCTTGCTTTTATTCATTTGACCATGTTCATTGAGCGCCAGCTTGTGCTAGGCATTGGGCTAGGTGCCATGGATACAGAGATGAACAAAGACATATTTAGTGCCCTCCCTTAGGGAGCTCACCATCTAGCAGACACCTCCAAACCCTGAGCCTTGTAAGCTGTGTCTCTGGCCCAGGGCCCTGAACTCCCTCTCTATATAAACCCCACATGGTGAACAAAACAGACACGGTGCCTCTCTAAGAGAGGTGGATAGTAAGTGGTAAACTCAGGCTCTGGTGCTGACTTGAAACAATTTCTCACTTGGTGTGCAGCTCTGCACATGCTCCTGGTTTTCCTACCTCCCTGGCTGCTCCTTCTCAAGAGCTGGCGCCTCCTCTTCTCACCAGTCTCTTGAGGTTGGACTGTCCCAGGCTTAGTCCTTGATTCTCTTTCTCCTTTATCTACACTCATTTCTACGTGGCCTTCTCTAGTGAGAACTCCCCCAAATGTTACCTCCCACCAAATCTCCATGGCTGTGTCTCCACTCAGCCTCTCCGTTCAAAGGTCTAACGACCAGAGCTGAGCGCCTAGTCTTCTCCCCAGACCTGCTCCTCCCTTGCTCTCCCTGTCTTGATGAATGGCAGCTCTGTCCTTCCATTGCTCAGACCAAAACCCTGCAGCACTCCTTGGCTCCTGTCTCTCACACAACCCATATCCACTCTGTCAACAAATCCTGTTGGCCCTATTTCTAAAATATAACCAAAGTGCATCTACTTCTCCCCACGCTCCATTGTCCCCCACTTCCCAGGTCCATGCTCCATCTTCTCCCATCTGGGTCATTCACTCACCCCTCACTGGTTTGGCCATTGCTCAGAATCTGTTCCCCCACACGGTCAGAGCAGTCCTGTTAACACAGAAGTCACATTGTGTCACTGCTCAAAACCTTTCAGTGGCTCCCCAGTTCACTCAGAGTAAAATCTAGTGTCCTTACAACTGTTTATAAGGCCATCTACCTTATAATGGTGGCCTAGCCACCATCCTCATTTCCTCTCTAGCCTCATCTCAAGACATCTGTGCATTCCGGATGGTTCACTCTGGTATCCCTGGCCCCCAGGGCAGTGCCTGGCACATGATAGGTGCTCAATAAATATACTGAATAGATGGATTAGTGGGTACTATGTTACTATACCTTGTGATGGGGACCAAGTAGAAAAGCAGGTTGCAATGATAATGAGGGACGAGATCCATTTTCCAGAGGGAAAGTGAGTTTGTGCCTTTTAAACTGAAATGTGTAAGAGAGAAGGAAGCAGCAGGGCAAAGAGTCAAGAAAGCAAATTCCAGGGGGCTTCCCTGGTGGCGCAGAGGTTGAGAGTCCGCCTGCTGATGCAGGGGGACACAGGTTTGTGCCCCGGTCTGGGAAGATCCCACATGCCGCAGAGCGGCTGGTCCTGTGAGCCATGGTTGCTGGGCCTGCGCGTCCGGAGCCTGTGCTCCACAACGGGAGAGGCCACAGTAGTGAGGGGCTCGCGTACAGCAAAAAAAAAAAAAAAAAAGAAAAGAAAGCAAATTCCAGGCAGAGGGAACAGTGTACCCTGTTTATCCCACTGGGCTGTGAGGGCTTTAGGCCTCATCGAATTCACCTCTGAGACTCCACAGCCTGGCCCAGTGCTTGCCACACAGTGGGACTAAATAATAATTTGTGGAATGAGTAAATAAATAAGGGTTGTTTTCTAGGAGTAACTGAGCCTCTGGCCTCCAATCTGAGGCATCATGGTCCCAAGGAGGGTACAGGAGTTAGAGTCAAAAAACCTGGGTGCCAATATTAACCAAAGCCATAAGCCTGCTGTGTGAGCCTGGGCAAGTCACTTAACCACTCTAAGCCTCCATGTCTTTCATTATAAAATAAGGATGCCCTCTTCCCTGTCCATTTGGTAGAGCTATTATAAGGGTCAATCCTGGTTTAATGATAATTTCACTCCCTCATCCCAAAATGCCTGTCCTGGGTCACGTTTTAATTTACTCCCTGGACTGGCTTTTTTAGAAGCACAATATAAGAAGTGGCTTCATGAAGTTGGTCTCTTCATTAGTTGTTGTCTTTCCGTGTCTCTTGCTTAAAGACTTAAAGAGGTAAATCAAAGAGGCAAATTCCTCTTCATATTTGCGATCTCAAAAAAGTTGCACCCAAGAACTTAAATGCCTTCCTTCTATCAGGGACTGAAGTTTATGTGTTCATCCTGCTTCCATTTTTGCCTTGGGTGCCAGGAAGCTCATATCTAAATATGGCATAATAACTATGTTGAGCAGTAGTAACTCTGCTGAGCCTAACATTTTCATACAGTTAATTCTTCCTTTCCTCTTACTAGGCATTAGGAGACCTGGGCTCTAGTCCTGGCTAATCACTTTACGTCTCTGGGCTTCAGCTTCCTACGTGTAAATTAAACTAAATTAGGGCTTATTTTAGATAAGCTTCAGGAGGCCCCATAATTCTCCCAGAAATTTAGGGTGCATGTGTGCATTTTTCAGGGCAGAAGAGTTACATTTGTCACTGGATTCTGTAAAGGCCAGTGAGTGGCTATTTCTATAAAGGCCACCCAGAACGTGGCCATATAATTTTGATGAAAAATGTCCTCAAAATCAATTTAAAGGCTCCCATAGTTGTGTGTGTGCCCTTGTGCGCCTCCTCACACTGCGTTTTTAGGAAGCAGGGGCATCCTGGTCCCTGGAGAAGGCCTGAGCTCTGTCCTCCTCTCTGGGCCAGGATGCTGCAGAGGAGTCCTGCGCCCTCATCTGTCAGGTCTTCCAGATCATCTACGGGGACCAAAGCATCGAGTGTGTGGACCGGGCCGGCTACCACTACACGTCCACGCCCGAACGGCCGTGGCTCTGCAGCCGCAGTGAGTACTCCAACTCCTGGTGGCCCCTCCTGTGAAACGTCCTGAAAGGCCAGAGGAGGGGGGATATCCCAGGACTGGGGCCAATGAAAGCCCTTAGGGGTCCTGACCTCTACAGCAATTACAGCATACCCCCGATATGTCGCTAAAATAAAATGTCAAATTTCATAATGACCTCAAACGTAGTTTCAGAACGAGACCCTCAGAGCTGAACTCTCTCTCCCTTTTGTTTTTTGGTGTCCCCACTTTGCCAAAACCTAAGCACATGCATTGTAAGTTTACTGAGCCATCTAGTCCCACTAGGACTCTAGGTCAACACCAAGATTTCCAGACTGGTCCTTGAATGCCATCAACGGCTGGAATGAGAATGAGACCAATAGCGGTATTCGTTGGTCACCAACTATGTGCCAAGCATAGGGCCGATGTACCAAATCTCATTTAATCCTCATAACAACCTTGTCTGTCCTGTTTGCCACTGTATCCCCTGTGCCTAACACAGGACCAGGGACGGATGCTCAAGGCATATTTTCTGAATGGATGAAAGAATGCTCTGAGGCCTTATGAATACAATTTTTGCAGATGAGGACATTAAGTCTCAGAGTAGTCAATAAATATCTCAGGGTCACACAGCTGGTGAATGGCAGAGTCAGGATTCAAACCCAGGTGCATCTGATTCTAAAGCTTCCTGCAACAGCCTCACTCCCCATGCTGCCTTCAGGGCCATTAAGTGAACTTCCTCAGCCACAGCCCCCTGAGCGTGGTCCCTGTTTGCGTAGCTCAGGCAACGGGGAGCCAGCTCTTTCCTTCTGGAGGCACTCACATCTGTGGGAACTGTGGTTATTGAGAATTTGGGAAAGTTCATTGACTCTCCCAGGGATGATGGACAAATAAATGAGATAACAACAGATATTTCAACAAATTCATTCATTCAACAAGTATTTCTTGAACACCTGTCTGTGGGATCCTGCTAATCACCAGGATGTACTGGCGAGTAAAGCCAGATGTGGCCCTCCCTCTGAGGCGTGCAGTGCTGAGGTAGGCCGACAGTAATTAAATAGTTGCACAGATAAAATGTAACCACACACTGTGTTATAAGAATGTATAATGAGGAACCAGCGGGGCCTGGAAAGTCAGGGGAGTGTCCTGAGGAAGTGACACTAAGTGAGCCACGAGGGGCAGGGGGAAGCCAGTAGCTGGATTCACTGAGATGACAGGGGCAGGTACAGAGCAAGTTCTCTGTACCTGGTGCTCCGTTCTCCTCATGATTTTGAGCTCCTTGCCCTCAAAGTTCTTTTTTCTCTCTCTCAAACATACACAGTTTACAAAGCGCTACCTCGCCTGTTCCCTGGCTTGCTCTCCCCAAGGCCCCCCTGAGGTAGGCAGGAAGGTGGTATTGTCCCAACCTTGGGGAAGTTGAGTGCCGGGAGAGGAGAAGTGCGTTGCCCAAGGTTGGCTGTGTGTTGCCGGTGGGGGCAGGAATCACGGTCAGAAACTTCCAGTGGCTGCCCATTTCACTCAGAGTGAAAATTAACACCCGTACAGTTACTAACAAGGCCATTCGTGCTCCGGCCACCATCCTTACTCCAGGGTGGGGCTGAGCTTGGGGCCTCAGGGAGCCAGAGATGTTGGTCCCTGCTTTGCCGCCTCTGACCGCCCTCTGTCTGCTGCCCCCAGGTGACAGCTGCCGCACGGATGGGACTTACGCCTATGACGCCGACTTCAGCTGCTGCAGCTCCTTGTGGGTACCGTCCTTCTCAGGGACCCCACTCTGGTCCCCTCTGTCCCTGCACAAACAGGGTTGCTCATCTAGGCATTCTTGAGCCCCTATGGGCAAGAGAGGGTGGGAGAAAGTGACTCCACCTTGATTTGTGCTGAGATGCTAGGCCCCGAGGGTGCGGGTAACCTGAACTTCCCAGGCTCTGGTGAGCTTATAGGATCTGAACCCCTGAGAGACAGACAGGGCAGCCAGAACTCAGAACTACGTCCACACGGGCCTGCGGCTCTTTCCCAGTCATCCAGACACAGTGGCCTGCAGAGGCCAAAATCACAGCTAATGCCAAAAAGTCATTTTGGCTCTATGGAATAGAGAATCCTAAAAAAGAGTAGCTTTAAAAAGGATAAAGCTTCCCCCCCCCACCCCCGCCCGCCTGTCTCTTACATAAGATAGACAAGGAGTCTATGGCCTTACGGTCATTAAGGGCTAGGGCTTATCTTTTCCTCCCTCTCTAACACTTGCTTCCATCCTCAAGGTCACCTCATGGGCCCAGATAGTGGCTATAGTTCCAGCCATCACAGCAGCATATGAGGAATCTCTTTAAAGAAAGAGCTGTGCTAGAATTCCTACCTGACTTCTGCTTACATCTCATTGGCCAGAACTTGGTCTCATGGCCAGAACTAGCTGTAAGCAAGTCTGGAAAATGTAGGTTTTTTTAAAAAAAAAAAATCTCATTTGGGAATGTTGTCCAGGGTTCTATTTAGGGTGACTGACCACCCCAGTTTGCCCAGGATTTAGGGGTTCCCCAAAACATGGAAGTTTCAGTACTGTAACCAGGAAAGTCCCAGGAAAACTGGGACAAGTTGGTCACCTTAGTTCTGTTACTAAGGCCTTTGGCTTTCTGTTATTAAGGCTGACAGGGGACAGCCTCTGCCAGTGATATAGGCCTTACTTCCCCCTGCCCCCCTTTTCAGCGGCAATATACTTGCTTAAGACTGTGCACTCTTAGGCCAGTCCTTAAACAACCTGCTAGAGAGATGACAGTCATGACAATGACTAACTTTAGAACTTGCTGTCTGCCAAGTGCTATTCTATAATGCACTTCGTTTTTAAAATCTACATAGCAACATTACAGTAGCTACTGTTTATTTACTGCCTAGTCCATGACTCTAAGTACTGTACAAATACTAACTCCTCTGTTTCTTACAATGACACCAATTTTTATCATACCATTTTACAGATAGAGAAACTGAAGAATAGAGAAGTTAAGTAACTTGACCCAAGGTCAAGCAGCTAGTAAGTTGTAGGCCTGCGATTTGAACCCAGACAGGCTGGCTCCAGAGTCCACACTAAGCTTACACTGCTTCTCTGGAGGTAATCATTGAAGATGGTTCTGGAACAATGTAGAGACCAGGAGGCAGGAGCCCAATGTTGACTTTTATTTAAGCAATATTTATTGAGTACCTACCATGTGCCAGGCACTGTGCTCTGTGCTAGGGATACAGTGGGGAGCCAGACAAGGACGAGGCCTGCGCTTGGCACATAGTAGGTACTCAGCAAACAGAGAAAACCAGGTCCCTGCTCTTGCATGGTTTACAAGGTAGCACAGGAGACAATGAAATCATTATTTAGTAATAATAAGCGTCAACAGCAATAAACACTCAAGAGAAGCTCAGAGTGCTGAGAGAGAGGCTGTGGAAACCCTACCTCATCTGGGGAGTCAGGAGGGCCTCTCCGAGGTGATGACACTTGAACTGAGACATGACAAATAAAAGGGGGAAGAGCGCTCCAGGTACAGGGAACAGCAAGTGCAAGGATGCTGAAGCGGGATCCACTTGGCATGTTTGAGGAGCAGCCAGGAGGCCACTATGGCTGCAGCAGAGGGTGTGAAGGACAGAGTGGTTAGAGAGGAGATCTGGTGGGGGCATCGGAAAGGCCTTCATGTCATGGGTAGGCTTACAGACTATGTGACCACATTTGACAGAGGGTCTAACCCATTCTAGAGGGATCAGGGAAAACTTTCCTGAGGAGGTGACATTTAAGATCCAATGGTGAGGAAGAGTTAGCTGAGCAAAAGACAGGGAAGGGGAGGCATTCCAGGCAGAGGGAACAGCATGTGCAAAGGCCCAGAGGTGAGGAGGTACTTGGAGTATTAGAAGAAAAGACAGAAGGCAGGGTGACCTGAGCACAAACAGCAAGGGGGAGACGAGGCTTGAGAGGTGGTGCGTGGCCAGATCATATGGGGCCTCGAAGGCCAAAATGGTGTATAGGATGAGGCCCCAGGCCCAGAGCACTGGTGGCTGCACCCTCCCACCTTCAGCCTACCACATGGAGAGGAGCTGGAGGGAGGCGAGTGAGGGCCCTTCCCCCCCTGTCTCTGCAGCAATGGCTCCCAGGACACATTTGAAGCCTGTTACAGCGGCACGTCCACACCCTCTTTCCATGGCTCCCACTGCAGCGGCAGCGACCACAGCAGCCTGGGCCTCGAGCAGTTGCAGGATTACATGGTCACGGTGAGCTGGGGCAGGCAGTGCGAACAGCATAAGCAAGGGCCTGGAGAACACACGGGGTATTTCAGGCATCATGAATAATCCTGGACGTAACTGAAGCATAAGACCTCAGCGGTCAGGGCAGGGCATGAGGTTAGGAGAGCAAACGGAGTCAGCTGTGAAAGGCTTTAAGTAATGTCAACTAGCACTGAGTGTCGACTTTATACCAGGCACTGTTCTGAGCACCTTTAATGCATCATTTCTTTCCATCCTTTCAACAACCCAAGAAGGAAATGCCTTCATTATCCTCACATTGCAGATGAAGAAAGCGAGGGTTAAGGAGGCTGTCACCTACCCACGATCACAGAGCTGGTCAGTGAAGGGGCCAGGATTTGAAATCGGGCAGCTTGAGTCCATATCCCATTCTTAGATGCAGCCCAAGGCCGGGTTTTCACGGGAGGGCTGGGCTGGATACACCCTTAGCGAGGGCTCTGGGTCTTTTAGGCAGGGGTTGGGTGGGGGTTGCTCTTGGGATTAATCTCGAATGGTGTCCCTGACAGTTGCGGAGTAAGCTGGGGCCCCCTGAGATCCAGCAGTTTGCCCTGCTGCTGCGGGACTACCGTCTGGGGCTGCCCATCCAGGACTATTGTGCAGGCCTGCTGAAGCTCTACGGAGACCGGCGCAAGTTCCTCCTGCTTGGTGAGCCCCCTGCCCAGGCTGGGAGTGTTTACTCTTTATCCCTTGGCCTCCCATAAAGCCGACATCATGAGATCCATGAGGCAAACAGGGAAACCAAAGTGCAGAGAGGGGAAGACTTGTCTGCAGTCAGAGCCGGGAGAGAGAGCACAGGTGTAACCATTTCACCTTCACAGCAAAGCTGGGAGAGGATATGATTCTTCCCATTTTACTCCATGAGGAATCTGAGGCTCAGAGAGGCTAAGGAACTCTTCCAAGGTCACAGAGCTAGTAAGGAGGGCTAGTGATAACAGCAACAGGAACGATAATCTTAATAAGCTAACATGTATTGGGCAGTTACCGTGTGTAGTGGCAAGGATCATCTCATTGAACGCCCTCAGTTCCGGGAAGTTGAAACTATGATTTGCCCTCATTTTGCAGATAAGAAAACTGAGGCTTAGAGAAGCAAAGTACATAAATAAGTCACAAAGCTAATAAGTAGTGACAGAAGTAAAACGGAAGCCAAATGGGGCACTCAGTGTGTGTTAAGTACCTTATTTAATCCTCACAGCCCTACCGAGAGAACAGGTGTAATTATCTCCCTTTTACAGGGGAGGAAAGTAAGGCTCAGAGTAATTATTGGAGGAGTGTTACACAACTCATAAATGGGAATGTAATAATAATAATGATAACAATAATAAGCTAACATGTAGTGAGCATTTATTGCGTGCGGAGCATTATGCCGTTACTCTCTGGCTCAGAGAGTCAGGAATTGTGCAAGGTCACACAGCCGGCGAGCGGCAGGGTGGGGATTTGCACTCCGCTCCCCAGAGAAGGTGATTCCTCCGTGGGAGGGGAAGGCTTGACCCCAAGGAATCACCCTGCCCCTCGGCCTGCAGGGATGCGGCCCTTCATTCCGGACCAGGACATCGGCTACTTCGAGGGCTTCCTGGAGGGCGTGGGCATCCGCGAGGGCGGCATCCTCACCGACAGCTTCGGCCGCATCAAACGCAGCATGAGCTCCACGTCGGCGTCAGCCGTGCGCAGCTACGACGGCGCGGCCCAGCGGCCCGAGGCGCAGGCCTTCCACCGGCTGCTGGCTGACATCACGCACGACATCGAGGCGCTGGCCCCAGACGACGACGACGAAAGCACTGACGAGGAGGCCCAGGGCTCCCCGAGCGGGGTCGACGCGGCCGAGGACAACTACCTGTAGCCTGTGCCGCCGCCCATGCGGAGGGCGGGGAAGGGGGTGGCCCCAAGACCCCGCTCCTGAGTCTCACTCGCCGTTGCCTGTGGGACCCCATCCCCAGACCTCCTCCTCAAACCCCCAACCGGGGCTCCACCCTCCCGGGGTCTCTGTCCCTACTCCCGGGGCTCCGGTTCCTGCAGTACCGAGAATGTCCTGCAGGGGGCGGGATCCTAACCGGGACTTGGCAGCCCCTTGGCCGGCTGGGGTGGACTGCGAACTTCTTTGTCCCGCTAGCCCCGCGGGTTCGGCTTCTGGACTCTCCTTCCTCCTCGAGACTCCGCAGCTTTCTGGAGACCAAGGGAGGAATGAAGAGTGGGCTCCACCTGCTGGCCGGTTGAGAAAATAATTCTCAGAGCCCAAAGACCTCTGTTCCTCTTATTTTACAGTTTGAGAAACATGTTTGAGAGAAGGGACTTGAGGGATTCCCCTTAGATATTACCTCAAACTGACCATACTAAATGGTGTGGAGGGTATTTTTAAAGCTCTAAGAGACAGGGTCTCCCCTTCGCAGGTGGAATTAGATCGTTAGTGTGGAATAGAGGACTGACAGTCAACCCAGAGGTGGACGATTTGGGTCCCAGTCCTGACCCTAAGGCTCTGAACAGGTTGCTTGTTCAGATCTTGCATTTGGAGCCAGACAGGCTAGGCCTCCTGTCTGGTAGCAGTTCTAGCTTCTCTGCATCTCCATTTCCTCTTCTGACCATGAAGTCGGCCCCACCCACCTCACAGGGGCGTCATAGGGATGACTGAAGGTCAAGACCTCAGTGCTGGGTCTAGCACGTGATAAGCGCTCAATAAATGCTGTTCCCTTCCACATCGAACACTTTCTGACTCAGTTTACCTGTCTTTACCTGTGTGCAACGGGACAGGAACTGAGGTGGAGGTGAGAAGACCCTCAGGGAGCTCACAGTTTGGGAGGAGGAAATAGGAATTGCCCCTCACAGCTCTATTACAGCCTGGCTCTGTGCTCGAGGCCCAAATGAAAAGTACCCAAGATTCCGCAGACAAGCCGTCGCATCTGGGGTAGTCAAAGAAGTCTGAAGACAGGGTTGGAGGGGAGGAGAAGTCACCATAAGGACAGGACTCAGCACAGCCTCAGTAAAGGCTCAGAGGCTGAAAGAAAGAAGCCCTGAGAAGAGGCAAGAGAATTGCATAGAAGAGCTAAAATTTATTTGTAGAACTTTACATGGCCTTCCATGGCCAGACACAGGGCACTTACCGTGAGGTAGGTACTATTATCACCATTGTTAAAATTATATCATCATTATTATTAGGGCTTCAGATCCAGAGAGTTTCATGAGTTATACTCAGTTCGTGGCAAATGACCATCCCATCATAAATGATCCATGAAAGACCCTTCTGATGTCTTACTTTGTTTTATATTCCCCGAACTCCATCCATACATCCCCACAATCCTTCCCCTCCCTACAATAGGCACCCACCCCTATGTGTTGATATATATCCCTGGACATAAAATGTACAATGTCTTCTGTGTGTGTGTTTATATTACGTAAATGGTATTGTATAAGGTTCTCATTCTGTTGTTTCCTTTTTCACACCCTAATATGTTTTTAAGATCTACTTATGTTGGGACTTCCCTGGTGGTGCAGCGGTTAAGAATCTGCCTGCCAATGCAGGGGACACGGGTTTGAGCCTTGGTCCGGGAAGCTCCCACAAGCCATGGAGCAACTAAGCCTGGGCGCCACAACTACTGAGCCTGCATTCTAGAGCCCGCGAGCCACAACCACTGAAGCCCGCGTGCCTAAAGCCTGTGCTCCGCAACAAGAGAAGCCACCGCAATGAGAGGCCCGAGCACCACGACGAAGAGTAGCCCCCACTCGCCACAACTAGAGAAAGCCCTCGCGCAGCAACAAAGACCCAACGCAGCCAAAAATAAATAAATTTATTTTTTTAAAAAAAGATCTACTCATGTTGCTGTGTAAAAACCTAAATTATTACATCTAACCACTGCAAAATATTCCAAGCTGAGCATCCACTGTTTTATCTATCCATTCCCCCAGTGATGGACACTCAGGTTGCTTCCAGTTCCCTCTTACCATAAACCACACCGTGATGAACATCTTTGTGCATGACCCTTATGGGGCTGTGTGAAAATTTCTTTGAGCTCTATATCCAAGAGTAGAATTACTAGATCATACAGCATCTCTGTTTTAATTTTCACTAAAATCTGCTAGGATGGCTCCACTAGTAGAGTGTGAGGGATGTTTTCTCCCCACATTTTCAGCAACTTTTACATTATCTGACTTTGTAACTTTTGCCTACTTTGGGTGTAAGATGACATCTCGTTGTTTTAACTTGCGTTTCTCTGTCAATCCTGAGATTCAGAACCTCCTATACTTGTCAGGGATTTAGGCTTCCCCTTCAGTGAATTGTCTGTCCATATCTTTTCTCCATTATCTCCTGGATTTCCTGTTTTTTCTTGTTCATTTGTAGGAGTAGCTTATAAATTTTAGATGTCAATCTCTTTTTGGATATTGTTGTTACAAGGATCTTCTCCTAGAGCATTGCCCATCTGTTATTTATGGCAGTGGTTCTCCAACTTCAGCATTTATCAGAATCTCCTGATCCCCACTCCAGAGTTTCTGACTCAACAGAACAGAGGTGGGACCTAAGAGCTTGCGTTTTTGGTTTTGTTTGTTTTTAGCACTTGTGGTTTTTTTAAAAAATAAATTTGTGTATTTATTTATTTTTGGCTGCATTGGGTCCTCGTTGCTGAACACAGACTTTCTCTAGTTGGGTCGAGGAGGGGCTACTCTTCATTGTGGTGCGCGGGCTTCTCATTGGGCTGGCTTGTCTTTGTTGCAGAGCACGGCCTCTAGGCGCGCTGGCTTCAGTAATTGTGGCTCACGGGCTCTAGAGCGCAGGCTCAGTAGTTGTGGCGCACAGGCTTAGTTGCTCCATGGCATGTGGAATCTTCTCGGACCAGGGCTCAAACCCGTGTCCCCTGCATTGGCAGGTGGATTCTTAACCACTGCGCCACCAGGGAAGTCCCAGCACTTGTGTTTTTAACAAGTACTCTGGTGATGCTGATGGTTCAGGGACCACACGTTGAGAACCATTCGTCTGTGGTGCCTTCCTCTGAACAAATTTTCCACTGGACAAATCCTTAATTATGATGTTTTCAAATTTATTTATTCTCATTTTATGGATGAAGGAACTGGACCTCAAGGAGGTGAAGTGAATGACCCAAGGTCACACAGTGAACTGGGAATTGGACCCATATCTGGCTAACCCCAGAACCCAGGCTCCTACCTGCTCTGCTATCCTCTCTACCAGTCTTTGGGATATAATGACTGCAGGCTGAGGCATTTGAACCCGAGGCTGTGGGGTGCCCTAGTAAGTGCCTGAGTGAGGCAGCCATGAGGGAGAAATCTGTTGATGAGGGGCAGAGGCCAAAGAGATGGGGTCCCTCTCAAAGGGCTGAGGGCTTTGCAAGAGGATCAAGCTTGGAAATTGCCCACAGTCCTAGCCTGGACACTGTGACAGGGCTGCTGAGAGGCACTGGGAAAGCTCTTACCCCACAGCTCCAAGGATGGAGCAATTTCCCGCACACCCCGAGGAAGTCCACACACACCCCGGAACTACCTTCTTACCAAAGCCATGCAACCCCTTGGTTTCTGAGGTCCAAAGGGCCCTGACTGGGGTGACCCGGGCTCTAAGCATGCGGACTCTGGCCACACTTCCTGCTATAGCACTCAGAAACCCTGCCAGGATCACTTCCCATCGTGGTTCAGTTCCTGGCACTGCAAGACGGGAAACGCCCCTGGGGGTGAATAGTTGATTCCCAAAGACCTGTAGGGGTGGCATAATGATGGAACTCCCCCACCAGCAGGATCGCATGGGGACAGTCTCGACCCATTGACAAGTGGTGGGTAGTGAAAATGTCTCCAGCTGCCCCTTACACTGAAGCCCCTCCCATTTGGGGGCCCGGGAGACTCCTAGCAATCCTTCACAACCGCGTGTTGGGGAGGAGTCCTGGGGCCACTGCCATTCAGTCACTGTCATTTAGAGATCACCCACTGTGTGCCAGGGGTTGTGCTAGACAGTAGAAAGAGATACAGAATAATCCCTGCCCACTGCGGGGGTTCCTAGCCTGATGGTCCCCAAATTATCACAGCACAAAATTCTCAACTGTAAAATCAAAGAGTGTGAAACCGGCTCTTTCTGGGGAAGCTGGAAAAAGCTTCTCGGAGGAGGTGACGTATGAGTGAGACCTTGAAGGACGAGCAAGATTTTTGGCAGGTTGACAATAGCAGGGAGAGCCCTTTGAGGGGCCCAGCATGAGCACAGGCAGGGGAGCCGGAAGGAGCGTGGCACAGTCCGAGACACTTAAGCGCTCTGGCTCCAGGGTCAGACTGAGTGGTTTTCAGTCCCAACTCTGTCATCTGCTAGTTGGGTGACCTTGGGGTCACCCAAGGGGTAAATGTCTCTGTGGGTCTTCGTTTCCTCATCTATCACATGAGGTAATAAGAGCATTGCCCTCGTAGGTCTCATAGATTGTTGTGAGGCTTAAACAAGATAATCCGTGTAAAAGTACATCTAGGAGGTGCTCAGTCAATGTGACCATTATTTTTTCTGGAGGAGCATGGGGTGTGTGAGGTGAGGGGCAGGACTCGTAGGAGAGGAAACCAGAGAAGTGGGCAGACTGAGAAGGCCCTGAAGGGGCAGGCTGGGAAGTACAGGCAGTGGGGAGCGAGCTAATGGGCTTACATTTTCTTGAAGTGAATCTAGCTGCTTGGAGGGGAGTCAAGAGAAGCCTGGGCACTGGGGGACTTGGGGGGCTGTGGACATAAGGACCAGAGGAGAGATGCTAAGACCTGACTCAGAGGAAGGAAGAGGACAGGGCAGTTTCAAAGAGGGAGGGAGGGGAAGAGGGCTCCCTCCGGGCTCAGAAACAGCAACCTCTCACATCCTTTGATTAGATTCATTCATTCATTCTTCATCTCACAACTATTTATTTAGCACTTGAAATGGCCTCATGGAGCTTACATTCTAAGGAGTTTATATTACTATTAAATAATATTACATGGGAATTCCCTGGTGGTCCATTGGTTAGGACTCTGCACTTTCACTGCCAAGAGCCTGGGTTCAATCCCTGATCGGGGAACTGAGTGAGATCCCACAAGCCGTGAGGCCAAAAAAATTTTTTTAATTAAAAAAATAAATAAATAAACAAATAATGTTCCAGATGCAGTAACCACCCACTCAAGGCCCAAATGATGAGAAACTGACAGCCCTATTTGTGTGTCTTCCCCTTTCTGACTTGTCTATCCACAGACATTCCAGATGAAGGGCAAAAGGTCTTAGAGCCAGGCCAGCCTGTCTTGCCTACCTCCTGCACTGGGAGCTTGCTGTCTTCTCAGGCAGCCCTTTCCACCTAGTGTGAGAGCTAACAACTGCCTCCTTGCCCACCCCTCCTCCCCCAACCCCAGCACCAGATCCTAGCATCACCTTTTAGAACTCTACATGGCACGGCTGCCCCCTTAGCCCTTAGGCAGCCCTGCAGTGATGCACAGAAAATGATGTGACCTGTAGAAACTTCTCATCTCTGTCTAAAAGCAACTTTTTTCAAAAAATTATTTTTGAAGCTTATCATGCAGACAGTGCCCTTGATGTGTAAAGAGAACATTCAAATAAATAATAAGGACCCACAGCCCAATAGAAAAATAGGCAAATTATTTATTCAGTTCACAGAAAAGAAAATACAATTGGTTCTGAAACATGTGACAAGATGTTCAACCTCACTCTAATAAGAGAAATTAAAACTACATTGAGAAACCATTTTTCAGTTACTAGATTGGCAAAGTTTGGAAAGTTTGATTACTTACTGTGTGTGTAATGTGAAGAAAGGGAAGCCCAGCCCTCACATGTTTTAAGTGGGAGGGCAAGTTGGCATAAAGCCTACTTAGCGGGGGACTTCCCTGGTGGTGCAGTGGTTAAGACTCCACGCTCCCAATGCAGGAGGCCCAGCTTCGACACCTGGTCAGGGATCCTACATGCATGCTGCAACTAAGAGTTCACATGTTGCAACTAAGGAGCTGGCGAGCCGCAACTAAGACCTGGGGCAACCAAATTTTTTTTTAAAAACATATTTAGCAGGGCTTCCCTGGTGGCGCAGTGGTTGAGAGTCCGCCTGCCGATGCAGGGGACACAGGTTCGTGCCCCGGTCCGGGAAGATCCCGCATGCCGCGGAGCGGCTGGGCCCGCGAGCCACAACTACTGAAGCCCGCGCCCCTAGAGCCCATGCTCCACAACAAGAGAAGCCACGGCAATGGGAAGCCCGCGCACTGCAACGAAGAGTAGCCCCCATTCGCCACAACTAGAGAAAGCCCGCGCGCAGCAACAAAGACCCAACTCAGCCAAAAATAAATAAATAAATACTTAAAAAAAAAAAAAAACCTATTTAGCAATATCTACCAATATTTTAAATGCACACACCCTTTGATGCAACAATTTCACTGCCAAGAATTTCTCCTGCATTCATAGGCGCAAAATGGAAACGATGGCCATGCAAGGAAAATCGTTGCAGCTTTGCTTCTAAGAACAAGAGGTTAGAAATAAACCAAATGTTGGGACTTCCCCAGTGGTTCAATGGTTAAGACTCTGCGCTCCCAATGCAGGGGACACAGTTTCCATCCCTGGTCAGGGAACTGAGATCCCTGCATCCTGCATGCTGTGTGTCACGGCCAGAAAGAAAGAAAGAAAGAAAGGGAGAAACCAGACGTTCGGTGATAAAGAGGACTGGTTAAATAAACCGGGACTCAGGCAGACAATAGAATACCATGCAGCCAGAAGTAAGAATGCAGTAGCTCTCTGTGTACTGATATGGAATTGTTTCCAAGATAGAGTAAGTGGAAAAAAGAAAAACAAGGTGCAGAATAATGAACTATGGATGGTGCTGTCTTTTTGTTTAAAGAGGGCAGGAAATGTCTTTGTGTCTATGCATGGAACACATAGTTCTGGAAGCATATACAAAACAGGTTATAGTTGTTGCCTCTGAGCTAGAGGAATGTACAGATGTAAAATACGGAGGAAAGGAAACTCTCTTTTCATGATGTTATCTCAAATGTTGTGTCATGAACATGAATTACAGAAAAGCAATTTTAAAAACCACTATTGTGAGATTTATCATACTCTACAACACTGTCATCTGTTTCCATGTCTGTCCGACCTCCCCATCTCCACCCCCAGCACACACACACACAAAGAGATCTTGATCTTGTGAGCGGAAGGGGGAGAACTGGTTGTGACTCATCCTTACATTCCCTCCAGGAGCCCAACACAGCATCCAGCACAAAGCAAGTGCTCAGAAAATCTGAATCCATATTCATAATGGCTTTCTTCCCCAAGAAGTCCTCAAGTAGTCTCACCTCCTGGCATTCTTGCTCTTGTGTGGACCACTCCCACACTGACTAGAGATGACCTGTATACCCAGTGTGATGTGTCACCTTGCTCTCCCAGATCGCTCGCTCTGGGGGAAGCCAGCCACATAAGCACACTCAGGCAGGTTTATGGAGAGGTTCGTGTAATGAGGACCTGGGCCTCCTGCCAACTGTCATATGAGTGAGTCATCCTGGAAATGGATCCTCAGCTCCAGTCTATCCTTCAGAAGACTGCAGATCAGGCTGACCAGGCCCGCTTCATGAGAGACCCCAAGCCAGAACCACTAAGCTAAGCTGCTCCCAGATTCCTGACCCACAGAAACTGGGTGAGATAATAACTGCTTATAATGCTTTAAACTGCTAAATTTAGGGATAATTTGTTACACAGCAATGAATAACTAATACAATCAATAAGTCTTTATTAAGCATTTACTGTGTATCAATTCTGTGGAAAATGCAAGAGAAAAAGACATCGTCCTGCCCTCAGGGGAGCAGGCCATGTACACATTCATCCTTCAACAAACATTTATTGAGCACTTATTATATACCTGGCCCTGTGTGGAATGCTGACTCATAGAATGTTGGCAATTAAAATATACTGTAGGACAAAGGGAAACTTTCAGGATTGATGGCAATCTATTTTAACAGGGTTGAAGTTAGATGGATGTATATCCATTTGCAAAAATTCAGCAAATGAACACTTAACCTTATTCACTTTGTTGTATGTAAATTTTACATTAAATTTTGTAAGCAAACATTGAACTAATATGTATGCCGAAGTAATTTACTTTGAAATACATTTCAAAGATGAATTGATGTACAGCTAGATGGACAGACGTGATGAAGCAATAGAATGTTAATGGTAGAATGAAGGTGGTGAGTATAGGGGTTTTGTTGTAAAAGTCTTTCAATTTTGCTCTATGTTTGGGAAGTTTCATAATAAAACGTTTGGGGAAAAAGACCCTCCATAACCATATATTCCAATCTTCTTATTTATTATCATTTTAATTACACAGATAAAAACAAATACACTCTAGTTTAAAAAAAATAGAAGGAAGTTCATCTCTTTCTCCCTGATCCCAATGTTCCTTTCTTCTTTCAATGACAATCTCTGTTCTTGTCGGCTGTGTAGTTTCCAGACCTTTCTCTACACATCTACATACGTATATAGGTAAATACAAAACCATGGTTGGTTTGTTGGGGTTTTTGTTTGTTTTTTAATGAATGTACTCTATACTATTCTGAAAGCTATCTTGGGACTCTCTCCATATTCATTCATACACATCGCCTCAGTTTTAAATTGCTGGATAGGACGTGCCCTCTCATTCAAGATGTGAGTCTCAGAGAGGAGGTCCTGTACAGAAAGAGACAGTGTGTTAGGACTGCTGGGATGCGAACTCGCTCTCCCAGCTCCAGGCCTGGGCCCACCCTGCAGGACCTCGGCCACCGAGGAAAGGGGGCGGGACTAGGCCAGGCCTTTTTATTCTGCTGAAAGCATGTGGGCGGAGAGGTCCTTCTGTGCCCCGCCCCTCCCCCCGCCCTTCCGAAAGACCCGCCTGGGCTCAAAAGCACCCGGACCCAGGAGGAAGTCCACGTAGCGCTTCCTCTTTTCTTGGCCTCCGGAGACACTGGGGGAAGGGAGGGGGGTTGTGAAACCGAACCGTCCCGTACCCCCCCACCCCAGGGGGACCCATCAGCTGGAGGTGGCCACGCAGCTGGGGGCAGAAAAACAACTTCATTGACACCCCCCACCATCCCCATCCCGGTTCAGTCCTGCCACACCCCTGAGCAAGAGGTCGGCTGCCTCTAGGATGGTACCCGGGATAGGTAAGCTTCCAAGACACGCATAGCCCAGTCTCCCTGGTCACCCTCATGAGAAAGCCCCAGCTCCTTACCCGCTGCTGCTGCTGTCATCTCCAGCCTCATGGTCTGCCTTCTCTTGCCTCGGGCTTCAGGCACCAACAAAACAGAAGTTTGTGGTTCCTCAAACAGGCCAGGCTTTCCTCCCTCAAGTCTTTGTCAGGCTGTACCTTCTGTCTGGAAAATCCTTTGCCATGACCTTCCACTATCATCCTTTAAGCCTCAATGGATCACCTCCTTCAAGAAGTCCTCCTTGATGCACCCCAGGCTGGGCCAATGTCCCTCCTACTTGGTTCTACAATATCATGTGCCTCTCTACCACAGAATTTTCCACTTCTGTATCTAAGTTATTGGTCTAAGTTTTTGTCTACCTAATTGAATTGGACGTTGCTTGAGGACCAAGACTATCTTGTCCATTTTTGTCCTCCCAGCTCGTGGCAGCATTCTGAGAGGTTAAAGTTCCTGGGCCCCAGCCTCACTCACATTCAGTGGTGAATTAACATGGAGAGAGCCCCAAGACATGCTTGTACAATAGTACAGAGAGTACATTCATTTTTTTAAAATAACATGGTTTTGTATTTACCTATATATCTATGTAAACGTGTAGAGAAAAGTCTGGAAACTACACATAGTAAACCCTTAATAAATATTAATAGAATTAATCAAATGAAGGGTTTTGATCTCGGCACTGTTATTCACTAAACCTTCCTTCATTTGGTTCCTTCCTTCAGTTTCTTTCATTCATTCAGTTTCCTTCATTCATTCAGTTTCTCCATCTGTAAAAACGTACACATAAATAGTACCTGCGTGAACCTGCAAAAAAAAAAAAAGTAGAAGAGATAGACAACAGACAGTTTAACATATAAATATGTATTAAAGTGCCTGGTGGTGACAAGTTCTCCGGAGAAAAATAAGCCAGGGCAGGGGTGGAGGTGGGCATGGGGGGCTAGAGATGATGGAGGATGGAGGAGTTTTGTGTGGTTTTTTTGTATGTTTGTTTGTTTTTGCGGTACGCGGGCCTCTCACTATTGTGGCCTCTCTCACTATTGTGGCCTCTCTTGTTGCGGAGCGCAGGCTCCGGACGCGCAGGCTCAGCGGCCATGGCTCACGGGCCCAGCCTTTCCGCGGCATGTGAGATCTTCCCGCACCAGGGCACGAACCCGTGTCCCCTGCATCGGCAGGCAGACTCCCAACCACTGCGCCACCAGGGAAGCCCCTGGAGGAGTTTTTTAAGAAGAGTGGTCAAGGACCTGCTGGGGGCTGTTGTGAGGTTCTCAAGGGCTAGTCTTCTCAGGTTTTTGTTTGCCTCTCTTGGAAAATGAGGACAGCAATGACCTCCTGCCTGAGAGGGTGTACACTGGCTACTTTGCAAGTAAAAGGGGAAATATCTGGGCTTTGAAATAATCATTTGTGGCTCTCTTCCCCATCCCCCATCCTGTTTTGAAGGTAGAACAATCAGCAGTTCCCAAAGAATTTGAAATAAAATGCAAATGCTCCTGGAAATAGGAAAATATACTTTTGAAGGAGCTAACCTCTGACCGCCTGTAAAGTGAAGACTGCATTGTTCCCTAGCTCCTGCCCTCCCTCCAGGACTGAGCCCTGCATCATGTCCTCCCATCAGCATCTCTCTCCCTCTACTCCTTAATCTCCGGGGCACACTTATTAGGTTTGTCTAGTCGTTACAAGCACAGCCTTTGGAGGCACACTGGAGGCTCACAGACCTGGATTCGAATTTGTTGCTGGCTGTGTGACCTTGGCAACTGTCTTTACCTCTCTGAGCCATCCACTTATAATCATCCCCATTTCAAAGAGATTAAATGAGATGATATAAGTGAGGGCACAGTAATGAGCTTGATATGCAATGATTCAATGACCTGGTGAGGTAAGCACTCTTATCATTCCACTTCGCAGATGAGGAAGCAGGGACAGAGAGGAGTTGAGTAACTTGACCAAACTCAGAGCTAGTGAGAGGCAGTCAGTCCAGTCTCAATGCCTTTGCTTCCATCATTCTTACACCACTGGCCCCAGTGTGAAGTGCACACCCAGAACCTTTTTGGACTCTTCATCCTCTAAAAATCCTACCCAGCCCCAATTCTATCTTGTCCATGAAGTCTCTGATTTTTTAAATGACTTTATTTTTGAATAGTTAATATATTCAGGTCGTTCAAAATTCAAGAGTACAAAGGGTATACTAGGACCAATAAGTCTCTCTCCCTCCTCTGTCACCCAGCTACACAGTTCCCTTCCCTGGAAGAAACCACTGGGGCTGTTTCCTCTGTGCGCCCTTCCTGACCCCGCCGAGGCATGTGCTGGTAAATTCCCGTATCCTTGTTCTCCTGTTCTACACAAATAGTAAAATACAATAGAAACTGTTGTGCACCTTGCTCCCCCCTCCCCTTACCCACATGTTCCCTATTAGTACATAACGACTTTCTTCATTAAAAAAATTTTTTTATTGAATTATAATTCACTTATTCATCCATTTAAATGTACACTCTAGTAATTTTTAGTATGTTCACAGAATTGTGCAGCCATTAGTACAATCAATTTTAGGGCATTTTCATTACCCACCCCCCACAAAAACCCCGAACCCACTGGCAGTCACCCCTTATTTCTCCCCAACCCCAGCCCTAGACAACCACTAATCTACTTTCTGTTTCTGTAGATTTGCCTATTCTGGACATTTCATGTAAATGGAATTACACAATATGTGAACTTTTGTGACCGGCTTCTTTCATTTAACAAATTTTCAAAGTTCACCCATGTTGTAGCATGTATCAGTACTTCATACTGTTTTATTGCCAAATAATATTCCATTGAATGGATATAGCACGTTTTATTTATCCATTGATGGACATCAGGGTTGTTCCACTTGTTGGCTATTATGAATAATGTTGCTATGAAAATTTCACATACAAATGTTTGTGTAGACATATTTTCAATTCTCTTGGGCAGACACCTAGGAGTGGGATTGCTGGGTCATATGGTAACTCCATGTTTAACGTTTTGAGGAACTGCCACACCGTTTTCCAAAGGGGCTGCACCATTTTACGTTCCCACCACAATATATGAGGTTCTAATTTCTTCATAGTCTCATCAACAGTTGCTATTATCCGTCTTTTTTGTTATTAGCCATTCTAATGGATGTGAAGTGGCATCTCACTGGGCTTAATTTGTATTTCCCTGTTGACTAATGATAGTAAGCATCTTTTTATGTGCTTATTAGCTATTTGTATTGCTTCTTCGGAGAAATATCTATTCAGATCTTTTGCCCACTTTTCAATTATGTTGTCTTTTTATTATTGAGTTGTAAGTGTTATTTAAATATTTAGGATACCAGTACCTTATCAGATGTATGATTTGCAAATATTTTCTCCCACTCTGTGGGTTGTCTTTTCTTTTTCTTTTTTTTTTCAGGCCACGCCATGCGGCATGCGGTTTCTTAGTTCCCTGGCCAGGAATCTAACGCAGGCCCCCTGCATTGGAAGTGCGGAGTCTTAACCACTGGACCACCAGGGAAGTCCCTCATTTTGAGACATCTGGGGTTTTGATAGGGATTTGGTTGGTCACTTTGGGGAGTATCATCACCTTAACAATATTAAGTCTTCCAGTCCACAGAGGGATGTCTTTTCCATGAGATGTCTTTTCCATCCCTGAGATGACTTTACTTAGGTCTTCTTAAGCTTCTTTCAAGAATGTTTCTTAGGGGACTTCCCTGGTCGTCCAGTGATTAAGACTCCATGCTCCCAATGCAGGGGACCTAGGTTCGATCCCTGGTCAGGGAACTAAGTACCTCATGCCACAACTGAAAAAATATCCCGCATGCGCAATGAAGATCCCACGTGCTGTAGCTAAGACCGGGCATAGCCAAATAAATAAATAAATATTTTTAAAAATGTTTCTTAGTTTTCCAAGTATCTTGCATTTCTTTTGTTAAATTGATTCCCAGAATTTTATTCTTTTCATTGACATTGTAAGTGAAATTGTTTTCTTAGCTTTATTTTCAGATTGTTCTTTGCTAGTGCACAGAAATATGATTAGTTTTTAAACATCATTATTCTTTTGACAACTGCTTGGTACTCCATTACTGTATTATCATTTTTTTCCAGTCCCCAAATGATGGGCATCTAGGTTATTTCCAGTTCTTCCCTAGTAAAAGTTGTGCTGCAATGACTCTCCTTGTGAATACCCGTAAAGTTTCAAGCATTCTGATCCTTTCTTTGAGCTCCTACAATTGTCATTTGCCACCACCCTGGCGCATGCCACCATCTTCTTGCCTTTGGGGAACTGCCTCAGCCTGCTCACTGGGTTCCTTGCTTCCCCTGGCCCATCTAATGCATTCTCCACCCAGCAGCCAAAGAGATCCCACCAGTTGTGGCCTACTTCTCTGCTCAGAACACTCCAATGGCTCCCATCTTGTGTCAATTAAAGTTTAATATCAGTACCAGGAGGTTCATGGCCTCACAGTCTGACACCACAACTTCTCCAACATCATTTCCATCATTCTCTCCTGTGCCCACTCTGTTCCAGGTACACTGGCCTCCTTGTGTTCCTTCAACACATCAAGTGCAGTTGCACCTCAGGACCTTAGCCATTACTATTCCTTCTGCTTGGAACACACTTCCCCCAAACCATCCCATGACTCACTCCCCCAATTCAGCAGGTCTCTGCTCACATGCTCCCTCTTCAGAGAGGCCTTCCCCGCCTCTCTGTCTCAAGTCACACCATCACCCCTCCCCCACCGCTGCTACCTCTCCCCTTGCTTTGCTTTATTTTCCTTTTAATCCTTATCACCCTCAGACATAAGATGTTAGTTGACTCTCACAATGACTCACCTATTATTATTCCCACTTGAGAGATAAGGAGACTGAGGCTCAGAGAGGTGACTTGATATGTGCAAGATCACTCAGTTGATAAATGGCAGTGTCAGGGTTTGAACTCTAGTCTGACTCCAAAGATGCAGTATTTAGCACCACTGCTTGTGGCCAGCTATACTCCCCATGACAATGAATGAACGAATGCATGAGTAGACAAAATGTTTGCCACCCCAAATACTAGTAAGCCAGTGCTTTAGCATAAAACTTGTAATTGTATCAATGTTCTTTGATGCTAATATGAGTTAGATGGAAAATATTTTTTTAATTACAAAGAATGACAGTACAAAATTGACAAGGATGTGACAAAACTGGAAACCATACATCACTGGTAGGAATGCAAAATGGTATAATTACTTTGAAAACCAATTTAGCATTGTATTATAAAGTTAAACATACACTTACTATATGACCCAGCAATTCCAGTCCAAAGTATTTAACCAATAGAAATGAAAACATGTCCACACAAAGACTTGTACATGAATGTTCATAACAGCTTTATTCTTGTAACAAAAGGAACCCAAATGTCCACCAACAAGTAAATGGATAAACAAATAGCGATACATCGGTACTATGGAATACTTCTCAGCAGTGAAAAGGAACAAAATACTAGAATATGAAACAACATGGAAACTCCTAAAAGCAATATGTGAATAAAAAGGCAGATGAAAAAGAAGCATACTGTATGATTGCATTTATGTAAAATCCCAGAAAAGACAAAGCTAATCTATAATGACAAAAATCCAATCAGTTGTTACCTTAGGAAATGAGTGGGAGAAGTTGAGTGCAACAGGGTAGAAGGGAACTTTTGGGAGGGATAGAAATGTTCTATATCTTGATTAGTGTGGTGGTTACACAGATGTATACAGTTGCCCAAACTCATCAAGCTGAGTATTTTAAATGGTGCATTTTATTTATAAGATTATGCCGCAATAAAGTTGATAGGGGCTTTGGGAACACATACAAGAATTTTTATTGCAGCATCACTTGAATACCAAAAGAATTGGGGAAATTGGCTGTTAGCAGGAGAATGTTTCAGCTATCAGTGGTCCTTTGCCATCAGAATGGCAGACTTTTGGAAGAAGATGTAGCTGATGCTGGCAATGACCCTCTAATGTCCCGGGAACCTGCATCTCTCTTCCTAGAGGCTCTCTCTGGTGACTGGAGCATGCATGGGGCAGACCAGAAATGCTGAAGGATTAATATCCCTCTGGGAGCAGCCCTCATCCAATGCCTGGCAGACGTTGGTGTATAAATACCCCAGCTCCCTCAAGCCTCAGGTGGGATAACTCTGAAGTGGGTTCGCTTCCCAGCAGGATTGAGCTCCAGGAGCCCACAATTGGAGCTTGCTTGATAATGTTCTTTTTCTTTTTTTTTTTTTTTTTGGCGGTACGCGGGCCTCTCACTGTTGTGGCCTCTCCCGTTGCGGAGCACAGGCTCCGGACGCGCATGCTCAGCGGCCAGGGCTCACGGGCCCAGCCTCTCCGCGGCATGTGGGATGTGGGATCCTCCCGGACCGGGGCACGAACCCATGTCCCCCTGCATTGGCAGGCGGACTCTCAACAACTGCGCCACCAGGGAAGCCCGATAATGCTCTCTTCATTGGCTTTCTTCCCTTGCCTGTCTCATTCACCCACTCCCTTACCAGTGTTTTCTGCATCTTCCAAATAACTTCCACTTGAATCCATGTCTAGGGTCTGCTTCTGGGGAACTCAAATTAAGACCAGCAGAGGATACCAAGGGACAAGATACGGGGAAATGGCAGGACAGGAATCCAGGCAGCAGCCACTGTGCAAGAATCTGTCATTCTTGGCAAAGCAAGTCTTTATAAAATTCTCACAGGGGTTCATAAGGGGACACATATCAGGATGTCCCCAGTGGCATTGTTTATGGTAGCGTGAAGTTGTGTGCAATCTGGGTGTCCATGACTAGGGGAATGGATAAATAGACTATGGAGGATGTAGACAATGACCTTCAGCAACATGGCTAGATATTAATAGTATCTAGTGATGGAGTGGAAAAAAAAGGACAAAACTGAATAAGTACCATGCAAGTAACTTAAACACACAATTAAAACATTATCTAGGGACTTCCCTGGTGGCACAGTGGTTAAGAATCCACCTGCCAATGCAGGGGACAATGGTTTGATCCCTGGTCTGGGAAGACCCCACATGCCACGGAGCAACTAAGCCCGGGCGCCACAACTACTGAGCCTGCACTCTCCAGCTGGTGAGCCACAACTACTGAAGCCCGTGCACCTAGAGCCCGGGCACCGCAACAAGAGAAGCCACTGAAATGAGAAGCCCGCGCACCCAGTGAAAAGTAGCCCCTGCTCGCTGCAACTAGAGACAGCCCATACGCAGCAAAGAAGACCCAACGCAGCCAAAAATAAAATAAATAAATAAATAAATAAATAAATAAATAAATATATATATATATATATATATATATATATATATATATATATATATATAAACCCATTATCCACTTTTTTTTTTTTTTGGCTGCATTGGGTCTTCATTGCTACGTGCCGGCTTTCTCTAGTTGCAGTGAGCAGGGGCCACACTTGTTTGCGGTGTGCGGGCTTCTCACTGTGGCGCACGGGCTTCAGTAGTTGTGGTGCCGGGGCTTATCCGCGGCATGTTGGACCTTCCCGGACCAGGGATTGAACCTGTGTCCCCTGCATTGGCAGGCGGATTCTTAATCACTGCACCACCAGGGAAGTCCCCCGTTTTCTACTTTTTAAAAGTGCATACATGTATTTAAGTACATAAACAAAACACATAAGAGCAGAGTCATTATCTTTCTCATCCATGGTCTGTACCCCTCCCCCCCAGGACGTTTGGTCATGTCTGGAAACATTTGGGCTGTCACAACTGGGGAAGGGGGTTGTTACTGGCATCTAGTGGATTAAATCCAGAAATGCTGTTCAACATTCTACTATGCACAAAACAGACCCCACAACAAAGAACTTCAGGACCTAGATGTCAATAGTGCTGAGGCCAAGAAGCCAGCCCTATGTAGCCCAGCGCCCAGCACAATCTTGCTGAATGAATGAATGGAGAGATGATGGTGGCCTGAACTGGCTGGTAGCAGTGGGACTACAGAGACACAGTAGGATTCCCGTACATTTTGGAGGTGTGTCCAGCAGAATTTAAGGCGACAGTCCCTCTCTTTCCAGGAGGAGATGTGCTCTGCCCTTGCCTGGCCCTGGGCACATCTCACTCATCTGCGGCCTCCAGCTGTGCCCACCAGCCCTACTTGCCGCCCCCTCAATTTTCGAACTCCTCTGAGCTGCCAGGAAGCCTGCAAGGAGTAAGGCAGTCTGGTTCCTGCAGGCAAAGAACTTTGCTTGGCGTTTGAATCGCCAGGGGCCTGCGGAGCGGAAACCGCAGACCACAGAAGGGCCGGGAAGGCTTGGGACGCGGTGTGGGGAGGGGCCCGGGCTAGGAGGTTGCGATTGGAAGGGTGGGGAATGCTTGGGGGAGGAGGAGTGGATTTAGAATCCTGTGAGAATGATGAGGGTGGGATTAGGATCCTCCTGAAAAGGTTTAGACTCCTTTGATAGGTGCCATCAGAAACCCTGGAAGGCAGGGATGGAATATTTGGGTGCGCCGGATTAGAACCCTGGGGGGCGGATTAAAATCCTATGGGAACAGGTTGGGATCGCTCAGGAGAGAGATTAGAATCCCTAGGATTAGGGTAATAAATCCTGAGGGCTGGGTTAGAATCTTTTCAAGAAAAGGGTTAGGGGCTTCCCTGGTGGCGCGGTGGTTGAGAGTCCGCCTGCCGATGCAGGGGACACGGGTTCGTGCCCCGGTCCGGGAAGATCCCACATGCCGCGGAGCGGCTGGGCCCGTGAGCCATGGCCGCTGAGCCTGCCCGTCCGGAGCCTGTTGCTCCGCAACGGGAGAGGCCACAGCAGTGAGAGGCCCGCGTACCGGGAGAAAAAAGAAAAAGAAAAAAGAAAAGGGTTAGTATCCTTCCGTTGGCAGGATTAAAATCCTGGGGGCAGAATTAGAAATCTCCGGTAGGCGAGGTTAAAATTCCTTCAGATGTGAGATTCAAAATCCTTTGGGGCAGAATTAAGATCTCAGGAGGAGGAGATGAGGTGTTGGGGTTCTCGGAAGGGTGGGGTTTAGAATCCTTTAGGGCAGGATTAGGGCGATGGGAGGCAACGTTAGAATACATTGGGGGAGGTGTTAGGTTATTTGGGGGTTAGGACCTTTGAAGGACCGGTTAAAATTCTTGGGGGCGGGGTTATTATCCCTCAGGGACAAGGTTAGGATTCTTGGGGGCAGGGTTAGAAACCTTGGATGGGCGGTGTTTAAAAAAATCCTTAGGCGGCGGGATTAGGATTTTAGGAGGTGGGGACAGAGATTAGAGTCCCTGGGGTGGGGTTAGAATCTTCGGGGGCGGGTTTAAGACACTTGGGGGCGGGGTTAGCATCACTCCGGGCGCGGCTAAGGAGCCCAGATGGCCTGTGGGCGACACCGCGTCCCTGGTTCCACCCCGGGCGCACCGCCGGGAACTAGAAGCAAGTGGGAGGGACGCGGACAGTCCAGCACGAGAGGGGCCCCATAAGACGCGCGGCCCCGAAGCCCCTCGGAGCGCAGCCCCAGCCTCTTCTCGAAAGTCAGTCCATTTTCCCTAGGGCACGAGCGCCCGGGACGCCGGGGGCTGCCGAGCTGGGGGGGCGCTCGAGCTGCGAGGATCCGGGCTGCCCACGGGACGAGGAGCGGGCGCCCAGGTGAGTGCAGCGCACACGGGTTCGGGGACAGCGACCCGTGACCCTCGGCCTGAGGGTCTTCGGGCTGCGGAGGGAACCCGGGGTGGTGAGCCGCGTAGGTTGGGTTGCCCGGGAAAGGGACCTTCGTGGGAGCGACGGACAGGAGGTGGGATGCAGGGGCCGACCCGCGGGGGAGGGTGCCCAGATGAACAGCGGAATTGCCTGGCGGCGAGCCTGGGAAAGCTGTAGGGTGACTTTGTGCCTGAGCCGCCACTTCTCTGGGCACTCCAGGTTCCCCTTTTGCAAAAGGAAAAAAAAAAAAAAAGCTTCACGGAGCCCGGGAGGGGAAGGCCCTTACGGTTCCTGGTGGGGGTGGGTGACCGTCACGGTCACGGCGGGTTGGCAGCCATAGTGGGGAAGGGGACAGCTGGCCGTAGGCGTGACGGTGCGAGCCCAGGCAGGGCTGCAGCTGGGTCAGCTCGCTGAGCTCCCTCCTCCTCCCAGCTAGGCCCTGATCCCCAGGGGGTCTAGGTCAAACCCCAGAACCTCCTGGACAGACAACAGGATGTGTGGCCCCTGACTTTCCTCCTTGTGAGACCTTGGACAAGTCACTCTCCCTCCCTAAATTCCAATTTCCTAATCTGCCAAAGAGGGCTACTAAGTCTTTCTTCCAAGGCTGCAGTGAGCTAGAATATGTTAGAGGTCATGTAAGTGACAGTTTAGTGTAGTGGTTAGGTAAAGGATTTCTGGGAGCAACCTGCCTGTTGGACCTTGGGCAGCGGATTTAGCCTTTCTGTGCCTCCATTTCCACAACTGTAGAATGTGGATAATTAAAATATGGCTCCTTCATAGGGTTGTTTTGAAGATTAGATTGAGTTGCTGAAGGAACGCTCTTAGAGAACTGACAGGTCTAATTGCTTAATACGGGTTAACTATTGTCATAGCTATTACAGTCTAGCCCGGTGATTCTCATATTTTAGCAGAACAACAGAATCATCTAGAAGGCTTGTTAAAACACAAATTTCTGGGTCTTGACCCCAGAGTTCATGACTCCGTAAGTCTGGCACCGGACCCCAAGAATTTGCATCCCCAGGTGATACTGATGCTGCCTGTCCCGGGGACACACTTTGAGGACCACTTTGGCCATCACAGAGAAAGCCCTCAATAGATACTGGTTCTCTTCACTGCTTTATTTTCACTATCCTTTTTTTTTTTTTTTGAGGGGGATGAGGTTAAAATACAGAAAAGTGAAGAGAATAATATACTAAATATCCCAGGAACCCACCACCCAGAATTAACAAATGTTCACATTTTGTCCTGTTTGCTTCAGTTTTTTAAAAAATAATATTACTAAAAGTAACAGTTAAAATTGAAGCCTCCCCACCTTGTATCCCTCTCAGTTCTGTTTCTCTTCCTCCCCAGAGGCAACCTCTGTCATGAATTACAGTGCTTCCTGTCTGTGCCTTTAAAAAATGTATTACATATATGTGGGTACATAAACAAGACATAAAATTGTTTTTCGTGTTTTAAGGATCTACATAAATGCTATCTAACTGTGCGATTCTTCTGCAGTTTCATTTTCCCTTGCCTTCTTATCATTAAGTTGTCAGGGTCTAGCCAGGATAAGAAACAGAGCTCTAGTTTATTCCTTCTAAGTGGAGGATCCCAGCAGGGGACCATCCTGCCTTACTTCTCATTCCCCTGGTGATGAACATACAGGTTATTCCATGGGTTCACGACAACACACAATACTGCTGGGGCCAGCCTGGACGTGTGGTCTTGGGTGCATGTACAGGTGTTTCTAGGGGGAAACACCAAGAGGCTGGATGGCTCTCCCGAGGGGCAGCTTTTGCGTATGAGGAGGACTGAGGCGTGAAAGGGTCACCCAGGGAGTCTGGGGCAGAGAAGAGAGAAGAAAGAATCTGGCTCTGCTGACCTTCCAGCTCTTTCTAGACCCAGGGCCACTGTCGCCTGTTCTCTGCTGCAGGAGGGCAAAAATCTTCATTTGTCTCGTTCACTATGACTGACACTTAGTAGATGCTGAAGCAGTGGAAGCATGAAACTTTTGCTGTTGTTTGTTTTTTGTTTGTTTTTTTGACCGCACTTCGCAGCTTGTGGGATCTCAGTTCTCCGACCAGGGATTGAACCCCGGCCACAGCAGTGAAAGCACTGAGTCAGGGAATTCGGGGAGTCAGGGACGGTCCACTGGACCATCAGGGAATTCCTGGAACATGAATCTTTAAAAAAAATTTTGGATAACAAACATTTTAGCTTATTTTTATAGTCTTCTTTTTTTTAACACATTTTATTTAACATAATTAGTAAATTAGTATTTTATGCACATTTTATTTAACATAATTAGTAAAATGCTGCATGTACAATTTGTAACCCACTTGTTTACTTAGTATTACATTGTAAGCATTTTTCCATGTCATTAAAACATCCTCGAATTCTGAATGGCTGAATAATATTCCACTGTTTGGAGGCACCATAATTTGTTTAACCATCCTAGCAAAGCACTTTTATGTAGTTTGTAATTTTGAAAACTATTTTTAGATGAACTTCACATAACATTATAAAATCAACCATTTTAAAGTGAACAATGCAGTGGCATTTCGCACGTTCACAGCGTTGTGCAATCAGCACCTCTGTGTAGTTCCAAAACATCTTCGTCATCCCAGAAGGAAACGCCATACGTTAAGCAGTTACTCTGTTCCTCCTTCCTCTCAGCCCATGGCAGCCACCAACCTGCTTTTTTGTATCGCTGGATGAATTCATTCTGGATATTTCATGTAAACGGAATCACACAAAGCCACACCTTTTGTGACCGGCTTCTTTCACTTAACGTAATGTTTTCAAGGTTCATCCAGTTAAATACTGACACATTTAATTCCTTTTATGGCTGAATAGTATTTCATTGTATGTATGCGTTACAATTTGTTTATCCATTCATCTGTAGATGGAAATTCAGGTTGTTTCCACGTTTTGACTATTGTGAATGGTGCTGCTATGAGCATGCATGTACATATATTTGAGCACCTGTTTTCAATTCCCTTGGGTATATACTTAGGAGTTGAATTTCTGGGTCATATGGTAATTCCATGTTTAACTTTGGAGGAATCGCCAGACTGTATTCCACTACTTTATATTCCCATCAGCAATGTACAAGAGTTCCAATTTCTCCACATTGTGGCCAACACTTGCTATTTTCCTTTTTAAAAAATTATTATTAGAGGGCTCCCCTGGTGGTGCAGTGGTTGAGAGTCCGCCTGCCGATGCAGGGGACACGGGTTCATGCCCCGGTCCGGGAAGATCCCACATGCCGCGGAGCGGCTGGGCTCGTGAGCCATGGCCGCTGAGCCTGCGCATCCGGAGCCTGTTGCTCCGCAACGGGAGAGGCCACAACAGTGAGAGGCCCGCGTACCGCAAAAAAAAAAAAAAAAAAAAAAAAAAAAAAAAAAAAATTATTATTAGAGCCATCCTAATGGGCGTGGGAAGCATGAATCTTAATCTCACCCCAATCAGGTTGCTCTGTGGGGCCCCTTACCCCAGAGGGTGAGGAGAAAGTTGTCTGCATTCAGAGGACTGGTCAGGGCTTGGACTTTAAGCTATTTTAGAAGTTAAGTCCCATGAGGGCACAGACATGTCTGTCTCCTAAACTACTGTATCTCTAACACCTGGCACCTGGCACATAGTAGGGCCTCTCAAAAATACGGAATTGAGGGACGTTAAACAGTCCCTCCCTCCCTTGCCTAGGAGGTATTTCAGCAAGTAGGTGTATTTCAATTGACCCCACAAAGTGATTCTTTTTAAATTAGTTGCTAACATTTAAAGTCAAGAGAGCTCACATAAATCTGGATTTCTGTCTTCTCTTGAAAAACTGGAGGAGCTGACAGCCCTGGGACTAGAACCCCAAGGTTCTAGACCAATCTCCTGTACTCCCCTGCTATTGACTCATGGTAGCGTTGGTGATGCTGAATGGGGCTGCCCTGTAGACTGCCCCTGAGCTGTCCGGTTTGCGGCACCCTTGCCCGGACCACCTTCCTCATGTGGATGGCCCTGTGGGCCCCTATAGCCACTTGAGTTTTCAAGCCCAGCCCTCCAATCATGACAAGGCCTCCCTTTAAATAGAAAAGAAATGTCAGGCCCAGAGAGGGTAAGTAACTTTCCCAAAGTTACACACAAAGTTAGTAGTACAATCTCTCTTAGCCTCTGTCTTTCTAAGCAAACCCTCACAGCACATTTTTTTTTAAGTCTTTATTGAATTTGTTACAATCTTTGCTTCTGTTTTCATGTTTCCGTTTTTTCGCCACGAGGCATGTGGGATCTTAGCTCCCCAACCAGGGATCGAACCCGCACCCCCTGCATTGGAAGGCAAAGTCTTAACCACTGGACCGCCAGGGAAGTCCCCCCTCACAGCATTTTGATCCCCATCCCATTTCTCCGGTTCCCTCCACCCCAGGACTGGGAGTTTTAGTGTACTTTCAGAGGCATGGGTAATGATACAGAAGAAACCCTTGCTTGGATGTAAAACGTGCCCCGTTCTTGGCAGTGGCTGTGGCCACACATGCTGCACCCTCTGGATGGCACTGCACAGGGGCTTGCATTCCTAATCCTGCCCTATGACACCTGCCCGAGCTCCCACCATCACCATGAAATCCTTTGGTCCAGGAGACTTAGGTGCAACCAAGAGAACAGGTTGCTCTGCCAGAGCAGTGAAGCACAGGAGACGGAGCACAGGAGACCTGAGTTTGAGCGCTGACATTGCCTCATACAAGTCGTGATGCATCAGGCAAATTCCTTCACTCTCTGAGTCTCAATTTCCTCATCTAAAAGATGGGAATAAGAATACTGCCTCATGATGCGTGCAGAACAGTATTCCTTTGATGTGAACACACGCAAAAGATACTCCATATTTTCTATAGGCGTATATGTCTCAGATTGAGTTGGCCCAGAAGCAGACCATAGAAAAGATTTCAAATGCATTTACTATTTAGTTTATTTGGGAGCAGATCCCAGAAAACCCTGGTAGGAGAGTGGGGAAGCAAAACAAGGAGAGAAGGCAGCCAATCAAGGTGTGTTATCAAGCCAGTCCCGCTGTGGGCACCTGGAGCTCATTTCCACTGGGAGCTGATGACCGCGCTTGAGAAGCAAAGGAACTGGGGTATTTATCTGCCTGCTCCTGTCAGCCACTGGTCGAGCGCTGCTCCTGAGGGATGGTGATTCTCTAGCACTTCCACTTGCCAAGCTCAAGGGCACAGCAGGCACCAAGGGCCACAGAGAAATCTCTTAGGCAAAGAGATGCAAGTGCTAGCAGTTGGACGTCCGGCGAGTGTTCGGAAATGGTGAAGCGCTGAGCTATGGGGCAGAGCGCCGACAGCATCTTCTCTGATATAGTACATGTATGCAGACGCACGTGCAGAGGCTACCTGGAGGAGGGAGGGGTGGCCGTGGAGAGCCTGTAAAGGGTACCTTACAAGCCTTACTCCAAGGGTGCCTTAGATTTCGCTGTATTGTTTTCAATTTTTCTTTTTTTAAATTTTTTGGCCACCCCACGAAGACATGCAGGATCTCAGTTCCCCGACCAGGGATCAAACCTGGGTCCACTGCAGTGGAAGTGTGAAGTCTTAACCACTGGACCACCAGGGAAGTCCTTGTTTTCATTTTTAACAAAGACGGTGTATTGTTTTACTAGGTGATGAAAGGTAATTTTAAAAACAAAAACACATACCCACCAAAACAGAAAAGAATAGGCTTTGTCAACTATAAAAGAATAAGTGTAAAAGGGTCAGAGGATGTGTTTCTTTGGCTTTGAAGTTTCCATTTACTGAGGACAGATTTGGGGGCAGCTGACCTCGGAGCATGTTGGGAGGTTGAAGTGAAAAGTTGTCCCTGGGGCGAACTGACCACCATGTCCTTTCTGAAGGGGGCCACCTCCACTCAGCTTCAATCGAGGAAAGACTTTGTTCCTCTCCAAGCAGAGGTAAACAAACATGGAGAGTCCTTCTCAGTTTAAACACACATTTGTAACTATTGTTTAAATGGGGAAATCTAGGGCACCCTGGCAGCTAAAGGGCACTTTGTTCAATTAGTCAAGAATTTATTGAGCACCTACTGTGTCTTAGTTTTGCACACTAGTATATAGCCATGTACCAAACAATCATTACCCTCATGTATCTTACTTTCTATGGGAGGACAGATGATACATCCACAGGTAACAATAGGTGTGTTAGTTCAGGTCCTTTGAGAAGCAGACTCTCAGAGAGATTAAATGTGCAAGAAATTGATTAGAGGGAATGCCTGTGGGAGAAGCTAGGAGAGGCTAGGAGAGCCATCAGATAGCAGGCACGTCTGACTCCAAATGAAGGAAGGAGGGAGGAAGGAAGAGAAGAAGCAAGGAAGGGAAGGTGGAAGTGTCTTAGGCTGCAGGGCAGTTCTAAGGAAGGTTGGCAAGGCTGTCAAAGAACCCTTAGCCAAAGTCTCCTATCAGAGGTCCCCCTGGCACGGGCCTGCCTCAGTATCCCCGCCACACTCAGTCCCTGGCTGGGAGCAGCCCATGGCAACAGTGATGGTCTTCAAAGCACAGCAGCTGGGGCCATTTGTCAATTCTGCTCTCAGTAGAATTGCCCCGTTAGGTGGTGGTTAAAGCCATGAAGAATAGAGCTGGGAAGGGGCCAGAAAGTGTTGGGAGTTGGGGGCGGAGTTCCTATCTTAGCCAGGGTGATGAGGGAAGACCCCTCTGAGAAAGTGAGATCTGCAAAGAGATCTACATGAAGAGAAAGAGGCTTTCTGGGTGACGAACATTCCAGAAAGCAGCATGTGCAATGGTCCTGAGGTGGACACATGGTTGGTGAGTTGAAGAGTAGCAAGAGGCTAGTGTGGCTGAAATGGAAAAATCAAGGGCGGGCTGGTGGAGACAGGACTGTGAGGTTGAGGGGATTCCAGGTCATGGAGCCTTGCCAGCCATAGAGGGGAGCTGGGCTTTTACTCCAAGTGAGATGGCAGCCCCAGGAGGTTCTGAGCAGAGGAGCAACATGACTTGACTTATATTTTTAAAAGGCTCACTTCTGTAAGAGGCAGAATGGGGATTCAAACCCAGCTCTTTCTGGCTTCAAATCCCATCCTATGTTTTCCAAACTTCCCTGCCCCCTGCCTACCTTAAAGGTAGTATTATTCTAAGGAGGCTCGCAAGTGCCCTTGAGTTCTGGAGTTGACCAGGTGACCCAGAGGTAACATTGAACATGCTAAAAACTTACTACATGTTTGGAACAAGTGGTTGGAACACATGCATCTCAGAGCCAACCCTCTGGCCAAGTGAGGCAAATGACCAAAGGCCCGAGTTCCTCTTCAGTGTGTTGCTCTGTCACTTGCTTTCGTGTAAACCAGGGCATGACACCCGCCCTCTCTGGGGCTGCTGCTTCCATCTGTAAAACAAAGGTCTCTCCAGTCCCTTCCTGTTTGCAAAGTCAAAGTTTTGAGCTCTTGATCAGAAAGAAGCTGAGGGTCAGAAAAGGGAAGAGATGGGGAGACAGGGGTGACCCCTAAATGTCCATTATGGATAACAGTCACTTGGAGGTTTGGCTGGTTCATTCAGAAGACAGTCAGGGAACTCGAGAAGAGGGAGCTGTAGGGCTCTGCACTCCTGAAAACTCTTCAGGGACTTGGTCCCTCATAGCGAAATGCTTTCTCCCCCACCCCCATGGCTGAGCTATTCAGAGAAGGGAAGTTTCCTCTAACTGGACAGTCTTGAGCCCTGGGCCTCTGGCGGTCTGCCTTCCTAAGCTTCCTGTTTGTGTTAACTCATCCCCCCTCCCCTTTCCCCACTGCAGCTTCTGAGGCTGACCCAGTGAAGTATGAGAGGCAGGAGAGCTGAGTTCTTGTTGTACTTGCCACTGATCACCTGGGGATGCTCTCTGCCATGGGCCTCCATTTCCCCATCTGACAGGTGGGTTCATAATTCTGGTCCTGCTGACTTCAGCCAAGTATGGTCAGGCCTAGAGAGGGTTGAACACAATATATTCGTTCCACAAATATGTATGGAAGCCCTTTCTAAGCATGGCTTCAGTGCCGTCATCTTCATGGGGTCCATACTTCACACACCCTCACCTACTCTAATGGGTCTAGTACTCTCTTTACTTTCTTCCATCAAACTTCCTATCAAGGCAGTCTTTCCCGTAAGCCATTAACACTTGAGTATGAATTGCAATCCCTTGTAAGAATTTCCTTTGCACTGGGCAGGACCCTTTGAGGTTTAAGGGAGCAGAAATTTAACTCAAACTGGCTCAAACAGAGGAAGGGGGTTATTGGAAAGTCCACGAGCACATCAACTTCAGGTAGGGCTGGAGAATCTGTATTTCTTCATTTCTTGGCTCTGCTTTGCAACTGCAAGCCTCTTTTCCAGCCAAACGGATGATTCTCACGGGCCAGGATTGAGTCACATGCCCATCTCTACTTCTATTACTGATTGGCCAGACTTGGTCACAGACCCACCCCTACAGCCAGAGGTTGAAGTCAGCTTTACCGCAATCCATGGGTTGAGAATGGGGGAAGGGTGGTTCCCAAAGAAAACTGGGGAGCTGTTGTCAAAAGAAGGAGGAGTAGATGCAACTCAGGAAAGAACTATAGCTGTTCCCTTCAGAGAACTTATCATCCAACATCTCACTTCATATTTGGGGAAACTGAGGCCCAGAGAGAGGCTGGGACTTGCCTGAGGTCACACAGTGAGTCTGTGGCAGAGGTGGGACCAAACTCCAGGGCTCCTCTCCCCCAGCCCTCACAAGCCTCTGCTTGAGCCTAAAAGCTCCTAGAAAACCATCTCCCACCCAATCCACAGGATGCACAGGCAGGACCTGGGCTTGGCTCTGAGAGTTCAGGAGGCGGCTCTGAGGCCTCCACAGCCAGCATGGTGACCATGGGAGGCAGCCAGGCCAAGCAAGCTGGACTTTCTCATTTCCCTTCCATGCAGCACCTGCAGAAGCTGAGGGGACGAGGAGCCGGTTTCAGGTCCCAGGAGTTCAGCAGTGACCTGAGCAAGTGTCTTTGTCAGGGATCAGCTGTTCTAAGTGAGTCTGGGGCCAGGCAGGCCACTTCTGCTCTCAGAGCCTGGTTTCGAATCAGATTAGACAAGAAACATGTGTTTTCAGAAATTTTAAAAAGCCTTTCACATCTCTGTCCCACAAGCTTGAGAAGCAAGTGCCTTCTATCGTACAGGGAAGAAAATGAGGCTCAGAGAGGGGAAGTGACTTACTCAAGGTTACACAGCCAGTCAGTGGCAGAGCTGGGATCCAAACCCAAGTATTCAGATCCCAAGTTTGACCTTTATTCCACTACATAGGTTGGTCTCAAATTTTAGTGTGATAAGAATCTCCTAAAGAATTGTTAGAAATGCAGATTCCAGGCCTACATCCCCAGAAACTCTAGTTCATTCAATCCAGAGTGTGGCCCAGGAATATGCAAGAATCAGTGAGGACTCTTTGGGTACAAGTGGCAGAAATCCAACTCAAACCGGCTTAGGCAGAATTGAGAATTTACTTGCTCATGAATTACAAAAATTCTGAGGTTGGAAAGTTTTAGGCATAGCTGGATCCAGGTGTTCAAACATGTCTTCAGGAATCACATTGTCTCCATTGTTCAGCTCTGCTGTCCTTTGTGATGGCTTCACTCAAAGGCAGTCCCTCCCTTCATGATGTCAGGATGACTCCCAAGAGCTCCAGTTTTCTACATCCCTATCTACATCTATACCCACATCTATACCTGCATCCACATCCACAGCTACATCCACATCCACATCTATAGCTACATCCACATCTATAACTACATCTACATCCACATCCACATCTCCATCTACATCTATACCTACATCCACATCCACATTCATATCTACATCGACGTCCACATCTATACCTACATCTACATTCACATCCACATCAACGCTTATGGAAAGAGAGTGCCTTTTCCCTAATTTTTCCAGCAAAACCTCAGGGCAGACTCTGCCTCGGCTAGGATCACGTACATACCTATAACTGAACCAAGCACCATTGGTTGTCGTGGAACATGGAATTCTCGAATGGGCTGGGCCTGTATCAAGTTGTCAATCCCTGAAGGCAAGGGTGGGGTAGCCCCCTGAAAGCCCATTGAGTGGGAGAAGCTGGGTGCCCAAGGAATATCCAGGCACTGTTATCAGAAAAGGGATGGATGCTGAGGAAGCAAGAGCAAAAAACGTTCACTCTGCCCGGTTCTCAATTAGAATGATCACGTGAATCACCTGAGCCTTGTTAAAACGCACATTCCGATTTGGGAGGTGGGGCCCGAGATTGCATTTCTAACGCCTCCCGTTCGAAGATGCTGCTGGTCTTCATGCTGGCCACACTCTGAGTAGCCAGGCACTCTTACATTTCTCACTCAGTTCAAGCAACTGTGCAGCCCCCACTCTGCAGAGAAGCCCTGGGATATATAAACCTCTTCCCTCGCCCTCTCCCCACCCCCATCCCATGGTTTCCAAACCCACCCAAACATCAGCGTCATGTATTTGGGGACTACTTGTCAACATACAGCAGACTTTGCTGCCAAATCACTGTTCATTGTGTTCTCCAGTGACCTTTATAGGATGATCCGCATAATAAATTCTCTTTTGAATTTAGGGCTCAAAAAATATTTGTTTCTCTCAGTAAATTGCCATGCTTCCTGGGATTTTATGTTAACAATGTACAAATTGCCATTTTTATCTTGGCTGCTAGGAAACTCAGAGATAGATCTACTACTCAATGGCAGTAGCAGTAGCACCCTAGGCTTCTGGTTCAATAATCTTTCCTTTCTAAATGGTGTAGCATAACCCTTTTGAGTCTTGAAGTGCTCTGTATATGGTTTAATATTATAAGCTCCCTCAAATCCTTTTTGAAAGTCAGTGCTTCTTTGGAACATTCTTGAGTTTCCCCCAATCTTTATTGAAATCCTTCCCATTCTTCAAAACCCAACTCATTATCCTGCTGCTCAATTATTATAAACAGGTTGTTTTTCCTATGAACAAACTAACATACACATGTTAGTGACAGAACCCGGATATATATTCATTTTACAAAATGGCTTGATATTATATATGTTTTGCAGTTTGCTTTTCTCACTCAGTAAGTATTGTAGCAGTCTTTGCATGGCTCTGACTGTCCTTGCCAATGCCTAACAGCTTCTTGGGAATGTAGTTCTGTATGTCCAGTCTTCCCATCCCAACTGGAGCAGGAACCGGGTCCTGATGCTTTTACTTTGGCCTGACCACATGAAGCGTGGGCTCTGGGCATGTATTTACTCACTAACGGTGCACTATGCTCCTACCGTGTGCCAGGGAGGCACTGAGCTAAGCGCTGAGGGACACAGACGTGAACAAGACCAGCCTCTGCTGTGCTGCAGAGATGGAAACCTTCTGTATCTGCACTGCTGAGTACAGTAGCTTGAGCCACAGACAGGTCTTGAGCACGTGAAACATGGCAAGTCCTAGCTGAGATGTGCCGTACGTGTAAAACACACCCTGGGATGTGAAGACTCAGCATGAAAAAATATATATATATAAAGTATCTCAATGATAATTTTATATTGATTACATGTTAATAATTTTGACATATTGGGAAAAATAAATACATCTTAAAATTAATTCCCTTGTTTCTTTTTACCTTGAAAAAATGTGGCTGTAGAAAATTTTTAATTATATACGTGGCTCACGTTACATGGCTAGGTCTAGTGGTCGTGAAAATAAGCATTTCTGAGGCCGCTCCAGACCGGGCAGTAGAATGGTTCTCTTGACTTAGGGGGAAATCACATTTTATGCAAATTTGACTCCTGCTAGTACATCACTTTAAAAAAAAAAAAACTTTATTGTGCAAAAATTGAACTAACGGGAATTCCCTATTTAAAAAAGTTAACTTCTAGAGTACTGTGGTATCTCTACACTTGTAGGCCAAAGGACTTGCAAACAGTGCTTGCTTTATGCTCCAGGGCAGTGCCACATCTGCTAGGGAATGGAAACGGTTAAGGTTAACATTTCTGTCGCACTTACTGTGTGGCACACACCTTTACACTCCTCAACTCATCTGTGATTGCAGCCACCCCGGGAGGTAGAACCCCACCATCCATGGATCATGCGTGTTCATGCCTGGGGAGGCCCATCCCTCGAGACCCTGTGGCCATGCTGAATCTGTAACTTGATGATGTAAGGCATACCCAATAGGTACTCAGAGAGGTGGAGGGAGCGGCTGTACCTCACACAGCTATGCTCTTCCCAGAACACCCTTAAGCTAATCAAAATATATGAAACGTAATATAATTTTGTCATACAAAACCACACAATATGCTGTTTTATTTCCCACAAGTGTAAACCATATTTATCACAAGTCAGAGAGGTATTGGTTTTTGTTTTCGATGCACACAAGTACATTATAAAGCACTGATTCATTGCAATCATTTTTCAATGATCTAGCACTCCAGGAGTCTGGATTAGTTCCTGACTTTATTCGCAAAAGGCGAATGAAGCAAAACCCGCTCAAGTCTTGATGTGGTAAACTGTTCCCAGTTCCCACCAGGACAGACAGAAAACATCCTTGTAAATAAAAAGAATCTTAAAAAAATAACTCTCGTTAACCTAGGAATTTGGGGTTATTTCTTAAGCCACAAACACATGTTTATTTTAACAAGATAAGTATAACTGAGTTCTAACTGCTTTAGAAGAAAATTGTGATTGTGTAGAGATGAGGAAGACAGTTACTTCCTTATGTGGCGGCTCACAGCCTATCTTCTCAGCAAATACATGTGCACATTTTGAGAAAAGAAAGAAAAAGTTTCTGCCACTTTAACAATTAAGTTTTGACTCTGATCAGGTAAAAGTGTTTTCTTTAAGTGTCTTTAAATTTGATTAATCCACCAGCAAAGTCTGTCAGCTCTACCTCCAAAATGTCCCCCGAATCTGTCCACTTCTTACCCCCTCCTTAATAGCCACCACCCCGGGCCAGGCCACCATCATCTCAAGCCTGGACTCCTGCAGTGGACAGGGCTCCCTGCCCTGCTCACTAAAGTCCATACTCCACCGAGCAGCCAGTGGGATTATTTAAAGTACACACTGAACCCTGTCATCCTTCTGCTTGAAACTTTCCATGGTTTCCCATCATCCTTAGAATCAAATCTAAACTCCTCACAACATGGGGCATCCTTGTCACATGCTATCCTCTCTCTGCTGCCTGTGGTCTCCAGTCACACTGGCCTCCTTTCAGTGCCTGATTCTCTTCAATCACATTCCTTTGAACTCGCTGTTCCCTCTGCCTGGAACACTGTTCCCTCAGAGTGTTACATAACTGGCTCCTTTGTGTCAGTCAGGCCCCAGGTCCAATATCACCTCCTGAGAGAGGCCTTCCCCAACCGCCCTGTGTAAAGAGGCCCCGCATAGTTGTTCCTGATCACATCCTCTTTCATCATCCTCACACTTTTCACTAACTGCATTTATCTTGTTATTTATTTGTTACCTGTTTATCGTCTGTGTCTCCCATCCACCTCCAGAGTGAGCTCCGTAAGGGCATGAGCTTGCTTGTCTTAATCATGGTTTAGAAGAGTGCTCAGTAAACGTTTGCTGAGTAAATGAATGGTTGAATGACCAAATAAATCCATGAGAGAAAGAAGGGAAGGAAGAAAAAAAGACAAAGGGGTGAGGGGGAGGGAGGGAAGAAGGAAGGAAGCTGTTAGAAGGCAACTAGAAAATGATGTGAGGAATATGATGACCTTGATTGTTTGAGCCACATTATGTGACCCGATCCTTATCAGTTTATATAAAATGTTGACGTTATATAACGAGAGTATAGTTTTACTTCACCATTTGCTCTGAGCCTGACTCTGTGTTGAGTATTTCCCCACCCACGTGCTTTCTCGTCCTCCCAACGCCCAGCGAGTAGGTCGTATTATTATCCCCACTTTGCTGATGAGGAACTGAGACTGGGGAGCAGGGGGCATGGTAAGTGAGCTGCTAGTTGGGGAGGGAGGGGTCAAGCGTCAGCTCAGGCTTTCTGACCCCAGAACTGGCAGCTCCCACACCCGCCCCCCACTCTGCTCCGAGGCTCCGCCTGTTGAATTTCAATGATCATCACGATTTATTCTCAATAAACTCCCCATCGCAGGGGTCCTTGGTAGCATGACTACGACAGCTTGTCAGCTCTGTGTGGGTGCGGGCCAGGCGTGGTGTGGGGAAGCCCAGAGATGACAAGGGCAGAGTGAGCTCCACGTGGCCAGGGTGGGGTGAGGGGGGCAGAGAGGGGGAGGGGAGACAGGGAAGGTGACAGGGTGCCAGCCTGGGAACACGGGGTCTAGAGCCCAGCATCAAAGACTCCCCCGTGTGGGGCTCAGAGCAAGCGGGGCTCATCTCCCTTCTCTTTACCACAGGATGGGGTGTGTGAAGTCCAGGTTCCTCCGGGATGGAGGCAAGGTCTCAAAAACGGAGCCCGACACCAGCCCACACAGCGCTTTGTATGTGCCGGATCCCACGTCCTTGGGCAAGCGGGTGAGTTGGGGAAGAAAGGGGAGACCAACGGCAGCCCGGGGGCTGCCCCAACCTGCCCTCACCGCTTCCTGTTTTCCCAAGGGCGAGCAGGGTGAGCCTGGGGTGAAATGGAGCTTACCGGTTGCCAGCAGCTCCCTGACTCCCCAGGATACCCCTGCACCAAGCACCCAGGGCAGGGATGTCACTGCCCCTTGTCCCACTGCCCAGGCCTTGGCCCATCAGCCTGGGTGACCAGGTCCCAGGGGGCATGGCCGGCCTCACACCTAGGAAGTACCATAAGCAGTACTGAGAGTCATGAGTGAGCAGGTTAGTGACAACAGCAGTTGAAGTAATGACAGGAATGATGACAGTATCAGCATCATGGCAGTAACTGTAATAACAATGGTAGCAATAACAGAAACAACAATACTAGTGGGAATACAACAGCAATAGCAGTAGGAACAAAAGCAGAAAGAGTAAATGAGAGAAGTGGTAATGCTAGCAGAGGTTATTTGCTTACTTCTCTTACACTTCTACAGAGCTTACGATGAGCCAAGCCCTACCTTAAGTGCATTACTGTTACTAACACCTTTAATCCTCACAATAGTGCTCTTGTAGGTCACAATTTATATTATACCCATTTTACAGATGAGACACAGAGAGATTAAATAACTTGCTGAAGACCACCTGATTGTAAGGATTGAAACTTGGGCAGTGCAGGTTCCAATGTCCCAGGGGTAGGAACAAGAGTAACAGAGCCAAATGCTAGTGACAGGAACAGTAGTCATGGTGGCAATAGTGGGGGTCCTGGGAGCAGTAGTTGCCATAGAAGTAGCCCCACTAGTAATGGTAGTTGTGATAGTCAGAAGAGCCGTAGCAGTAGCAATAGTAGTGATTACAATAATCGTACTAGTAAAGGGACAACAGTACTAAGAGCAGCAGTAACAGTTGTAATAATCATTACTGTTCTTTGAAAACCTACTATGTTCCGGGCACTGGAGTGAGGTATTTCTGTTCATTAATCCTCACCAAAAACTGAGGCTGGAGTTACTTTACTTTACAGCCAGGCTGACTGAGGCTCAAAGAGGTTAAATGGCTCCCCTGGGCTCATACCGCTGGGAAGCAGCAGAGCTGGGTCTTCCTAAACTCAGGGCTAGGTTCTCTCTCCTATAGGATCCTTTCGTCCATCCCCTTACCTGAGGCTGTCCAGGAAGGACAGCCTCTGCTCGCTGCCTGCAGAGGCAGAGGTGCCCCTTAGAAGGTTCTTCCTTGTGTTGAAGGGAGGCATATTACCCCATAACCCTTACTCCTGGATCACACACCTGCCCCTTAGTCCTGCCCCAAACACATGGAAATGGGAGAAGACTGGAATATTCACCTCCCTCCTTCTGACACTTGACATCTATTAATACAGCCTGAGGTTACACGAGATCCTGAGCTGACATCCTAAACCCTAAGTCACTCCCAGGTCTGCTTCTCACCTGGCCTGCATGTCCCGGGGCCCTTTCTGTGGCCAGGGCTCCAGGTTCTCAGGTTCTCTGAGGCCTTCTGGCTTGTCAGCAGTGGGAAGCAGAGGATTTTCTCCCGCCAGTTTCTGGCTGTTCTCTCTGAGCATCAGGTTTAAGGGACGCTATTATCAGCCATTCACTGTTCCCCTCATTCAGAGCACTGGTTCAGCAGTAAGTTAGTAACTGAGAAAGGGTTCCCAGGTCATATCAGTTTGCAAAACACTGGGCCAAACACTCCTTCCCTGTAGGACTCAGAGCCTTTATAAATCTTTGTAATGGGCTTTGTGACTCTCCCCAAAAAGGATATACTTCTTAGTGTTTCCCAAACCTATTTCTTTAAATTAATGTTTACTTATGTGTGTAACACACAAATTCATTCTCCTTGAAAATAAAAATCACAGATTTCAGTGAAAGCTATAGTCTCTGCTGACCAATGCCCCACACCCTACCTCAGAGGTATCAGCTGTTGTCAGTTTGGCATGGAACCTTGCAAACCTTTTTCCGTGAATTTACACTCACATGTGTACAGTATGTGTCCACAGAAAGTGTTTAGGATGTTTGAGTATGTGTTTTATACCAATGTATCATATTTACCATTCTGAAGAACTAGCTTTGTTTACTCAACAATATATCTTTGAGGTCTCATTGTGTCAGGAAGGAAGCGGCCTCCCTTTTATAAGGGCTGCTTAGAGCACCACAGTGTAGGAACCAATTCCCCTTTGGACAGACACTTATGTTGTTTCACATACATAGTGGAGCCTTTATTCATGGGCCACGTTGGTGGACCTAGGGTTTCTTCAAACATAGCTTGGAAAACACTGATCTGGACCAAGCCCCTCACTGTATGTCGAGGGGAAGGCACAAGTACGTCCCCCAGTATGTCCAAGGCTGAAGGCAGAGCCTACAACCCAAGAGACCTGCATCCTTGTGCTGCCTGTGCCCCTAATGTGCTGTGTTACCTTGGGTACTTCCCAGCCCTCTCTGGGCCTCCTCCCATGACTCACGGGGCTGGGATATCCTTTTTGACACAGACCTTCCATGGCTACACACACACTATTGGATTCATCCCCTTCTCCCATTTCTTCCCCACAGTGGCCTGACAGTAGCAACGGCAACCCACCAGGGTCCACAGAGGGTAAGTAGCTGGCAAGCACGTGTAGTGGAGTCATGTTATGTAGCGGATTAGGTTAGGTTCTCAGTCAGAGCTTGAGGCAAAAATCCCAAACAGTCAAAACCACTCTTGAAAATCCCATAAATTTCCCCCAAAGCACTTAGTACAAGCTATTGTTTTTCTATAATGTTGTTTCATAACATGAACAAAACTCCGTTAGCTTTAAACTCAAGAATCGCAGCTGGCATGGCAAGATGCTTACTTATATCACGAGACAGACACATCAAGGGGTCCAGGGCTGGGTGCCAGGTGTTGGGGTGGGAAACACCCAGGACTGTGGGTGTGCTCAGATAAAGCCTCACCATCCCACATGTCTCTCTTCCCAGCAGGTTCTGAGGAGATCATTGTGGTTGCCTTGTATGATTACGAGGCCATTCACCATGAAGACCTCAGTTTCCAGAAGGGGGACGAGATGGTGGTCCTGGAAGAGTGAGTCCCCATTCCACTCCCCTCTAAGACATACCTATCTCCAATACTCAGTTTTGCTCTCTTGTGCTTCAGTAAAGGACCTGATAAACTATATTACACTAGGGTGTAAATGACTGATGAGAACCTGATCATAATAAAGGAAGAAGAGTTTGCTGTTAACCTGGCTTACAGCCACAGTAAAGGGGCTTGCATACTTGCTAATGGCACATCCAGGCAAGGATGGACAGTAGAAAGTGCGTTCTCAGGGAAGCCTTCCTTGGACTCCTATGATTAAGCTGCAGCCTTACCTATGGACCAGACCCTGCTGAGGTGACTTTGCATTCAGAAATCCATGGATCTCTGAGCTTGCTACCTCCAATCTCCTACCATCTTCACCATCAGTGGATGTAGTGTCTAGTATGTCCTGGGGCCCAAGGATGGGAGTGGTTATGCTTGGTCAGACTCCTGAGCCCACTCCTTCTGGCTCTCAGCCCCAACGAGCCACTGTGAGTCTGCCATGGGCATAGGGCCCCACCTTACATATGGCTAATAAGGCCAAGGCCACAAGTCCAGGGAATAAGAGTGAGGCCACAAACCTAGGACTCTGAATGCAGGTACAGGGCTTGATTCTAGCCCTGGGCAGACCTTCAGAGGCACAGTGGGGATTGTTGTAAAGGTATTTACCTTAACGGGGTGAAGGCTGGGAGCGGAGACAGTAGCGGCCCTGCCCTTCACCCTACCGGCTTCCTGGTGTTGGGGGTATTCCAGGCCAAGGCTGGGGGGCCCAAGAGGACGAGGAGTGGTCCTCCCGCCCTCTGACCCCTTTGCTTCCTCCTGTCCCTCAGATCTGGGGAGTGGTGGAGAGCACGATCCCTGGCTACCCGGAAAGAGGGCTACATCCCAAGCAACTACGTTGCCCGAGTCAACTCTCTGGAGACAGAAGAGTGAGTATTCTATTTCCCCGCCCTCCAGAAGGAAGCATGAACAGAGCCAGCCTTGCTCCTGCCTCAGGGCCTTTGCACTCACTGTCTCCCCTGCCTGGCACGCTCTTCCTAGGGCTCTTTGCCTGGCTGGCTCCTTCTCATCTTTCCAGTCTCAGAGAGGCCTTCCCGGTCTCAAGCAGGTCCCCTCTGAGATTCTCTCTCTCTCATGGAAACCCATTTTACTTCCTTCTAGACACTTCTCACTAGCAAAAATGATCTTGTTTCCTTGGTTGTTCACGGGTTCGCTGTCTGCCTCCCGCACCTTGAGAACCACTGACCTAAATACCTATGTGAGTCTTACACTCCTGGGTTCTTGTGTCTGCATCAAGAAACTGCTCACAGAGGCTGCTTCTGGGGAGGGCAGCTGGGGCACTGGAATCAGCGTGGGATGAGATCTTATTTCCTCATCTGCCTTGAAATAGGCAATATTTTCAAATGTTTCAAAATGCAAATGGTGCAGAAGGACCTAGGATAAAGAGTGAAAAGTGTTCCTCCCACCCTATCCCCACCCAGCTACTTCCCTTCCAGAAGCAACCAGTTTCTTGTACGTCCTCCCAAATGCTTTATACTTGATTAAGAAAATACATATATCTCCCTCCATTTTACACAAGTGGCAGATTGAACGCACACTGTTCTACTCCTTTTGTTCAGCTCTTCCGTGCAGCACCTACAGTATCCTCCTTTTCACAGCTGCAGTGTCTGTCACGTAGATGCCCCACCATCCCCTGCCAGCGGTCACTTAAGCTGCTTCCAGTCTTGTGCTGCGGTGAATCTCCTTGCGTATATGTCACTTCCTCCTGTGCAAGATCGGTGGGATAACTTCCTAGGGATGGAATTGCCAGGGAGATAGCGGGATAACTTCCTAGGGATGGAATTGCCAGGGAGATATCTCTTACTCTGTACCCTTTAACATTGCTTGAACATTTTACCATGGCATGAATTACTTTACCAAATGAGAGCAAAGAAGGCAAGTGGGGGGTGTAGAATGGTGACTAAGACCTTGGGCTCTGGAGTTAGACTGCCTGGCTTTGAATCCTGCCCCCACCACTTCCTAGCTCTATGACGCCAGGCAAGTTACTTGCTTTCTCTGTTCCTCAGTTTCCTCATCTATAAAGTGGGGATAATAAAGGCAATGATTCCACAGAGTTGTTGGGTGGGTAACAAGAACTTGAGGAATGTCAGCTGTCTGTCTCCCCAGTTGATAGCAGAGGAAACAGGAGTCCAGAGAGGGAAAACGACGTGCTCAAAATCACACAGCAGATTTGTGGCAGGGTCAAGGCCAGCTGACCTCTGGTCTGAGGTTTTTCCATCACAGCCCATGAACTACTCCTCAGGGAATGGGTTTGTTTGCTGCTGCTTGAATTTTTCCACCCAAGATCCCAAACATCCAGGGAGTATGAAGAAAAGGTCCAAGGATATGGTCCCAAGTAGAAAATCATTTGAAATCTCACCTTTTCTCTTAGAAACGCATGCCGACTTTATATTCACTCTGTATCCACAGAGGAGGATGAACGGTGGCAGTAACAGCTCAGCCCTCACTCACATGGGCCTCCAAGACCCTGAAAAGATGGTCAAATGTTCTTGTGAAATTTGGAGAAGTAAGATTTTTGACCGCAGTTGGTTAAGACCGCTGTATTTTTCCACCCAATCTTTCTGTTCATCACCTTATCCCTCCCGTTGGCTGGTGCTGGAACGACCACGAGCATTTTGTATTTGTAACGCTGTGTTACTTTTCTTGAAGAAAGCTCCCCAAATTGCATAAGTTTCAGCCTCAGCAAACTGGATTCACCAGTTTGGTAAAATGTCTGTTTTAATGTTAAAATATTAAAAGAATGGTTGTTTTCCCCAAAAGAATCTGAGTAAAATTGATCCCGCAGGAAGCCTGGCCCTCAGAATCCTGGTGCCGGGCAAGAGCACTGAGAGCCAGCCAGGACTGTCCGCCACGGGTTCACACGCTGCACCCCCCTCCCCTCCAGGTGGTTCTTCAAGGGCATCAGCCGGAAGGATGCAGAGCGCCAACTCCTGGCCCCTGGCAATGTGCTGGGCTCCTTCATGATGCGGGACAGCGAGACCACCAAAGGTGATGCGGGCCCTCCCAGCCCTGTGTCCCTGCCCACCCACCCCTACCCCACGGGGAATGCCCCGGGGGATGGGGGCCTGAACAACTCACCAGCCCACCGCGGCTTCCAAGCTTCCTCCGGCCCTTTGCTCAAGCCTAGTTTGGGCCTTCTCAGCCCCCAGAGCTGCCGGCTTAGGCCAATGGAAGTAGGAGGCAGTGACCGCCCCTAAAAACAACATCCTGCTTGTATTCTTTTAAATATCCATCAAAATATATCTTGTCCCTAGACCTGACTCTTCCCTCTCTCCATACGAAAATGGGTGGCCTCCTCCCAAAGGAGGGCCTTCACTAGGACCCTGCTTAAAATAGCTCCTTTGAGGTATTTGGAAGTTTTGATGTTGGAGGCCTGCTTCCTGAAATTTCTGTGCTGTGAGGGTGGCTTTGTGCCGGGTCATCGCACAGGAGGCAAGAGCAGTGCCCCAAAACAGTGCGTAACTCAAACTGACATCAACTGAGGCGTTTTCCCAAAGGAATGAATGTAAGTAGGAGTCTCGTGATTTCGGATTTCACACACAGAGTGGACCTTTACTACGGTGTTTAGTCTCAAGACTGCCTGGTTCAAAGAAATCAGTAAATTGCGTAAAGTGTGACCTCACAGTACCCTGGGCAAACGGTTTTGGGGCCAACAATCGAAGGCATCTGTGTGACCTTCTACTCACTCCCTAGGTATCTGAACTGGGGAAGCCTGAATGTGGCTAGAACACCACTCAAAATCAGTGTTTTGGGTCAGTGAATATTTAGGCTTTATTTCCTCCCACCCAACAAGCCCCTTTTCAGCCCCCAGAGGAAAAGAAATGGACAAAAAGGTAAAGCCGTACACAGCCCTCGGCTTCTCTTCTCCCGCTGGGCCATCCTGCACACAGGGGCAGACCTACGGGGCAGGAAGGTGAGCTTGGGCCACTGTCATAGCCCTCGGAGGTGGGGGCATAGGCGGGTTCGCCGAGTTAATAAAACTTGCAGCACAAGTGCCCCAAATCCTATCCTGCTTCTTCTTGGATTCTGCTTCTCCCCACCCAGCATCGGCCAAACCAGCCTCACCTTGACTGGGCAGAGTGGCTAAGAGTGGGGGTCCCAGAGCCTGCTGCCTGGGTTTGACTCTCAGCTCTGCTACTTACAAGCTGTGTGACTGTGGGTGAGTTACTTCACCTCCCTGGACCTCAGTCTCCTCATCTATAACATTGTGGTGATAAAGAACCTCTACCTTGTGGGGTTATTCATTCACTATAGTGAATAATATCATTTATCATAATACCTATAACTATAATTCATTATAATGAATATTATTCCTATTCATTCATTTTTTCTTTCATTCGTTTTTTATTCAGACAAGGTTCTTAGTGGCTAGCATGTATGATCAACTGTTATTCATGCAACAGTTTAAACCTCCCCCAAATCCTATGACATGGTGCTACTGTGGTAGAGAAAACTGAGAGACAGAGAGGCTGACAACTTGCCCAAGGACACTCAGCTCACAAATAGCAGAACCGTGGCCGTGGACTGAAAGACGTGTGTGTTTCTGGTCTATGTGATGCCATGCGTATTAGGTTCCTATTGCTGTTGTAACAAATTACCACAAGCTTAGTGGCTTAAAGCGAGATAAATTTATGGTGTTACAGTTCTGGGGGTCAGAATTCTGAAATCAGTCTCACTGGGCTCAAGTTAAAGTGTCCGCAGGACTGGTCCCTTCTGGAGGCTTCACAAAAGAATCTGTTTCTTTGCCTTTTTCAGCTTCTAGAGGCCACCAGCATTCCTTGCCTCATAGCCCCTTTCTCACATCTCTCCAACCTCAACTTTCCATCTTCATATATCCTACTTTGACCTTCTTACTTCCTCTTATAAGGACCCTTGGGATTACACTGGGCCTACCTGGATAATCCAGGATGATTTCCCTATCTCCAGATCCTTAACTGAATCACATCTGCAAAACCCCTTTTACCATGTAAGGTAATATATGTACAGGTGTCAGGGATTAGAACACGGACATCTTGGGAGCTGTTACTCAGCCTGCCACAGCATTTAATGTTTACACTTACATTTCAATGTTTGTACTGTAATAATTGAACTGGATATTTTTGTGTTTGTTTTATCTTTTTGCTTGTTTGTTTCTAAATAGCGTTTCTACCAAACTGGTGTGGTATCTTGGCTTTTGTGATTGATAGACAGATAGATAGATAGATGATAGGAAGAAAAAGAGATAATAAGGAAGATGATGACAGCCAACATTTAATGAGTGTTTACATCCTGAGTACAAGCATTACTTCTTTTAACCATCAGGCAATGGGATGGGGGTGAGGAGGTATGACCAATCCCATTTTACAGATGAGAAAACTGAGGCCCAGAGAAGTGACGCGGTCACTTGTCCAAGGTCTCACAGCTGGACATGGAGCAGCCCGAGAAGCACCCAGGAAGCCTGACTCCACAGCCCACTCCTACCCTGTACTCCACTGAGCAGGTGCCAGGACGGTGCCCGTAGTGGCCTTACAGAGTGTCAGGTTGCTGACACAGGGCGGCAGGCCTCCGAGAGTCCACTCCTGAGGGGTTTCTCTCTGGCCCACGCAGGGAGCTACTCTTTGTCCGTGCGAGACTACGACCCCCAGCACGGGGACACAGTGAAACATTATAAGATCCGGACGCTGGACAATGGGGGCTTCTACATCTCCCCCCGGAGCACCTTCGGCAGCTTGCAGGAGCTGGTGGCCCACTACAAGAGTGAGTCCTGGGGGTTCCCTGGCGATCCAGTGGTTAAGACTCCGCGCTTGTAATACAGGGGGTGCAGGTTCAATCCCTGATCAGGAAACTAAGATCCCACGTGCTGTGGGACGCAGCCAAACAAACAAAAAAGAGTAAGTCCTACTGGGGCTGCCTTCCAACCGGGGGCCCGAGTGGGTGGGCCTGTTTCCCAGGAATCCTGGTCAAGTGTGCACTGCAGCCTCTGAGGCCTGATGATGCTTCCTCCCCAGACAAATAGTTGCTTCGGATTCTCCTGAAGGCCTTTTGAGCAGGAGGGCAGAGGTGGCATCTCGTCATGCTCTGTTCTCTTGGGGATGTCCCTGATAGGGCGATCCTTTGGAACATGGGCCAGATACAGTGGACCGGGTGGGGCAGCCCCCAAGGGGAAGCCTGTGGCTGGCCTGGAACTGGCTGCCCTCAGCTGATCAGGGGCTCTATTCCAGAGGGGAGCGACGGACTCTGCCAGAAGCTGACAGTGCCCTGCATGTCTTCCAAACCCCAGAAGCCTTGGGAGAAAGATGCCTGGGAGATCCCCCGGGAGTCCCTCAGGCTGGAGAAGAAACTTGGAGCTGGGCAGTTTGGGGAAGTCTGGATGGGTAAGGACCCAGGGCCAGAGTGGGGAGGGGAAGGAGGGGAGAGGGAGGTCCTTGCTTTCAGGAACAGCCTGAGGCAAAGTGGGAATGCCACCCAGGGCAGAGGGGAGATTTGAATAATAACCATAAAGGAGCAATTGTTCAGTTCCTCTCTGATAGCAAACCAAATTGTCCTGCCATGCAAACACTGATTTGCCTTTGAGGCCAGGCCTGTTGGGGTCAAACACTTTCTTCTGGGAAGTAGGAGTCCTAGATGAGGAATCTGCTCCCTCATATGGAGCTGGGACAGTCTATTAGTTGGGTGTTGACATAACCTGAACATCTCTTAGGATGATGAAAATTAAGAATGGGAAAGAATATAGGACTTCCCTGGTGGTCCAGTGGTTAAGACTCTGTGCTTCCAATGCAGGGGGTACGGGTTTCGATCCCCGGTTGGGGAACTAAGATCCCACATGCCATGCAGCATGGCAAAAAAAAAAAAAAAAAAGAAAAAAAAAAAGAAAGGGTAAGTATAACTGGAGATTTCCAGGTGAGTTCAGTGTTGGCAGCTGACGAACAAGCTGTTCTGAGCACCTGCCGTGTGCCCAGCGCCATGCTAGGGCATTGTGGAGCACCAAAAAGTCATATTCCACCCCTGCTGTCCTGCCTCTAACAACCTAAGAATAGCAAAGCCTGCTTTGCAGGACTGTGGGTTAGACACGATGCCTGGCCCAGTGCCTGGCGCCCCCCATTGTGTTTATACTCCACCACATTCCAAATGGGAGTGAAGACAACTTACAGATATGCAAACAATTCAGCCAGAAAAAAATAAGGTTAAAATCCACCTATTTTAACTATATTTATTGAGAGCCTACTATGTGCCAGGCACTGAATAAGAGAATGTGGCAGAGAGAGTATGGAGAGGAAGGTAAGACAGATTGGGCTGATGAGGTTGGAAAACAAAAAATATTATATGAGGCCTTAGACTCTTACTACAGGAAGACCTCAACTCTGGATTAGAGCTTCCTGGCAGCCAAGGCACACATGGAAACACAAGCAACAACGAGATTTACAAGATCAACAAGATGAAGCAGGGAAGGAGTAGGGTGAGGTGAGGGAACAGCATGTGCAAAGTCCCTGTGGTGGGAAGGGGAGTTGGCTGCTTGGGGGACTGAATGACACGCAGGCTGATTGGTGCACAAAAGGTAAGGGGGGTGTTGGTGGATGATGAGGCAAGGTGGGCAAGGCCAGATCATGCAGGGCCTTATGGACCATGATGAAACTGGTATTTATTTTGAGAGCAGTGTTAAGATTAAATAAACCATTTTAAGCAAAGATAGTATGTGTATGAATGTCTGACAAAACAAAGGTAGGTGTGTGAGTGAGTGACATAATCTGAGTGATGTTTTAAGGTTATTCTTTAATCCCTGAAAGAGCCTTTGCAGATGAGGAAACCACAGTTCAAAGAGGTTGAGTGACTTGCCCAAGGGCACACAGCTAGGAAGTGGTAAACCGGCCCTCCAACCCACATCTGTCTAAGGCCAAAGCCCATGTCTCCCCTTCTCTCTCTAAGGGCTGAGATGGGCAGGGAAGGCGTCCTGGAGGAGGCAGGTCTGCACCCGGGTCTTCCAGAACTGTGGGGAAAGAGCAGTGGGTCCTGACCACCTTTCCTGCTCCCTGTTCCACTCCAGCCACCTACAACAAGCACACCAAGGTGGCCGTGAAGACGATGAAGCCCGGGAGCATGTCTGTGGACGCGTTCCTGGCAGAAGCCAACCTGATGAAAACTCTGCAGCACGACAAGCTGGTGAAGCTGCATGCCGTGGTCACAGAGGAGCCCATCTACATCATCACAGAGTTCATGGCCAAAGGTGCCACATGCTGGGAGCGGGGGATGCAGGCTGTGGCTCCTCCGGGTCAATTGCAGAGTCAACGGTGACTCTGTCACGGTTCTTGCCTTCAAGATTTCCCCAGTCTGACCAGGAGCTCTTCTGACACGAGCTCACTGATCATCTTCATATCCACCTACCCCACCCTCCTGTTTGAGGGGCTGAAATCATGTTAGGGGGATGCCAGGAGAAGGGGAGCACATGGGCCCCTGGGAGAGCGGGTGGGGCCAGAATCCCCCTGGGTGATAGGAGAAGAGGCTTCTAGGGGTTCACTGTGAGCCCTAGAGCCTGGGGTGACTCCCTAAACCACCCCCCACCCCCCACCATCAGCCACCTTCCCTAGCTGGACCAATGCTCCAGAAAAGAGAGTCAAAGCATTAAGACCTTTGTCAACCTTAAGAGTTGACAAAGCATCCGTTCCAGGCTGCCCCCACCCTGCCTACGCACAATTCAGGACAGTCTCAGGGATCTTTTTTTAGACCACCATTTACCAATCATTTTCAATCCCTGCCCATTTCTCTATATACAGAAACATCTCACATGACCTCCATTTAGAGTGATTCAACATCTCAAAGCTTTTATCATTTTCTAAACACATAATTATGCCTGCCTTATAAAACCACGCCCCCAGTCATCCAGGCTCAGAAAGCTGTCTCAGTCAAGGGACCAGTCTGGCAATCACAAAGTCGTTTTCCAAACGTCCCAATTCTGTTTCTCAAACACTAGGAGCGGTAAATACTTTTATTTAGATCCATTACTAGGAACGATCTTAAGCACACGCTGAAGTCCTGAGAGTAGTAAATGTTGCTTCACCCTCCCCGACACAGGCAGCCTGCTGGACTTCCTGAAGAGTGAAGAAGGCAGTAAGCAGCCGTTGCCAAGACTCATCGACTTCTCAGCCCAGGTGTGAGTCTAATGGGGAAGTCTGGGGAGGGCGACAGGAAGGCAATTATCTCTTCAACAAATGTTTATTGATCACATACTATAGTAGTAACAGTAATGATAGCTAACATTTATTGAGTGCTCAGGATTAAAGTATGCTTTTTCTATGTGCCTTCTATGTACTAACTCACGTAGTCCTCACATCAACCTTCTAGGGTGAGATTTTTGTTATCTATTCCTTTGTCATCAACCACTCCAAAGCTTAGTAGCCTGAAACAGCAACGTACTATTTCCCATGATTCTGTGGAGTTGACTGGGGTCGGCTGGGTGGTTTTTCTGCTCCACGTGGTGAAACCGAGGTTCCTCTTGTGGATGCAATCTTCTGAGAGCTTGCCTGGGGCTAGAATGTCCGAGACGGTGGCTCATCCTCCAAGTCTCTCTCCAGTGGCCCCACGTCACTCAATAGGCCAAGCAGAGCTCCTTTACATCCTGGCGGCGAGGTTCCAAGAGGGAATCTTCTAAGGGACCAAGCCGTAAATGAGCAAGCTCTGCTTGCATCATGCTTACTAACGTCCCCGTGGCCAAAGCAAGTCACATGCCCAGCCCTCAGTCAGTGTGGGAGGGACTACACCATGAGTCCCAGGAGGCATGGTTCACTGGAAGCCACTGATGTAATAGTCCGGCCACAGATAGGTAATTGTCACTCCATTTTACAGCACAGGAAATTGAGGCACAGAGATGAAGTGAAGTACCGATGAGGAAACTAAGGCCCAGTGAGGTGGAGTAGCTTGTCTAAATTACTATGTTACTTTTAGGGGATACAGCAGTGAACAAAATGGAAAGTATTGCTGTCCTCCCAGGGTTTACACTTACGAAACAACTGAATCTCTTAGAGAGCCAGGACCCAAGTGGTCCTGGCTCAGTGCCAAAAGAATGCAGCATCCAGCAAAATTTAAAATGTCCATAAATCACACAAACGCTTCTTAAAACCCCATTTTCTTTCTCATCTTCCCTTCACTTTCTACAGCTCTTCTCACCCCCAGCCTGAGTGCTTTTTACTTCTAGCCTCTCATTCTCTCCTATCTGTGGGAAAACAGGGGAGGTAAAGTCTGCTATGGGAGTACATGGCTGGAGCACTTAGCCCAGTCCAGAAGCAATCTGAGAAGGCTTCTCAGAGGAAGCGGTCTCTAGGCTGAGCCCTGAAGGATGAGTAGAAGTTAGGCAGATGAAGAGGAGAGGGAAGGGTATTCTAGGCAGAAGAAGCAGCCTGTGCCAAAGCCCAAAGGGCAAAACAAGAGCTCAGCCTGGTCAGTTGGAGGCTGGGCCTGGCAAAAATGAAGGGGGTGTGGCTCGCAGCCTGGAAGATGTTAAGGGAGATGGGGGCGCCTGGGCCTAGGGCTGGGCCTTCTGGAGATGCCTGAGGCAGAGTTCACTTGAGTAGGCAAATCCTGGGGGGGTGGGCAGAGGTATAATAAAAGACTTTACCTTTCAGAGCCTGGAATGCCAGAGGCCTATGGAAATCAAGACCTGGCATTTTCCCTTCAGTGGGCGCTGCCCCAGGGAAACAATAGTCTGGCCTGTTACTAAATTATAACTATCAAACGGGCAGAAACCTTGCTGGGTGGAGGTTCACCGACTGGGGCAAGAACCACTCTCCTCATGGCACAGACAGGAAAATAGAAACCACAGGAGGGAAAGAGGTTCCAGGCCCTTGTGCATCAAGGAGCAGAGGTACCCTCAGAGCCCAGGGACGGGAAGGAGTCAACCTGGTGGCCTGATCTTCACTTCCAGTCTAGAGAGGCAGGTGGGCGCTGTCAGTGGAGGCTGCCCAGCCCTGTCACCAACTGGCTGTGGAGCCTGAGATCCACTCTGGGTCTTGGTCTCTCTATTTGTCAAATGAGGGAATTGGACCATCTCTGTGGTTTTCAAGTTTGAAAGCTTTTTCTTTTTTTTTTTTTTAAGCCATAACTCGGTTAGTCAAATGAATCTTATAGAGCAGCTGAATACGTTAAAATAGATCAAAACAGAGCTGCTCTGATTGAAGCAGGTGGCCTTTATTTTGTCCCTCCAACCCCAAGATGACCTTGAGGTATCAACTGGGTTCAGTTTGAAGAGCCCTGAGCTGGGATATCCCTACAGGCCCTTCCAGCTGGTTCTGTGATTCCCTGATACTCTGAGAAGCAAACCCAGTAATAACGCCTGACATCATGGCAGCCCACTTGGTGGGCATGAAATCTCACCACCTCATTAACCCCCAATTCGTAGACCAACCCTGAACCCAGTCAACCTATCCACTATTTGTTCAGTTGACAAACCCTTGAGAAGAACCACTATATACACATGGGCTTAGGAATCACGTAGAGTTTTGCTATTGACCCCAGCTCTGCCTGTGTAGCTTTGAGCAAATTGCTTAACCTTTCTGAGGGCCACTTTCCTCAACAGGGACCATTATAGCCACTGTTGAAGTGAATAATTATATGCCAGACTCTGTTCTAAGCCCTGATGTAGACTTAGAGTATTAAGCCTCACACGACCCCTTGGAAGAAGGTTCTATTGTCCCCATTTTACAGAGAAGAAAAGTGAGGCACAGAGGGTTAAAGTAGTTTGCTTGGAGGTCACAGAGATATGGGGCTCAAATTGAGCTGGTCCAACCCTGGAGTCACCTAAGCATTCTCATCTGCTGTCTCCTGAGTGGGGTTAGTCCCACCTGCCCCACTGAGCTCATGTGCTCATGTGCAAATCCATAACATGAGAGTCTGTCCCTGGGTACTGAAAAATGGTAACAACCAGCATTAGTGCCTGCTCTGTGCCAAACATTCAGGTAGAGTAATGGACACAGACCCTGAGCAGGGCTGTCAGATTTCCAGTCCTGGTCTCCACTTGGGCCAGTTAATTATTTCTCTAGGATTCAGTTTCCTCACCTGTAAAATAGTGCTGATATCAATAGTACCTCCCCCAAAGCAGAGAGTAAATGCTATTTAAGTTTGTTAAGTATTATCTTATGATTAATGAATAAGCTACAACGTCCGCCGTTAATGTTACAGTTGTTGTTAACTGTTTGGTCGAGGAACTCCTTATAAATTTTCCACACCCCCTGGTCAAGACTCTGCCTTACCACAAACAAAATCAGAAAGTCTCACGTCTTTGTTGGAAAGACTGGAGCCTCAGACCTCAGTTCCAATGGCCACAGGTGCTCCCTGCTGGCCACCTTCCACAAGTGCACCATCCACTTGCCTCAGACTTTGAACAGGCTTGTGTCTCGGTTTGGTCTGGTCAGAAGTCCCACCTCCCCAGATAATCTCACCAGATTGCACCCAGCTGCAGTTCTCCAGAGCACTGGGGTTCTGAGTAACTAGAGGCAGCTTGGGGTATGGGGAGTGGAAATCCACAGACAGGTTTGAATCAGAATCTCCCTGGTGGTGTGATCTAGAAAATGTGTCCCTCCCCTGTACAACAGAAATGGTGATAACGCCTGCCTCAAGGACATTGAAGGCCAGTTTATGAACTATAAATGCTATTTTCTGAGTTTCTGAGGGTTAGTCATAAGCCTGTTTCTGAGGGTTAATGCACAAACCCTTGTAAGTGGAAAACGTCTCTAAGGAAAAATCCCACATCTTTCTGTCAGGCTTCCAAGGTCCCATTGTGAATAAGAATCCTCCACACAAGGTTGGGATTGACATATATACATTAATATGTATAAAATGGATAACTAATAAGAACCTTCTGTATAAAAAATAAATAAAATAAAATTCAAAACAAAAAAAAGAATCCTCCACACAGTCCATTATGCACTCAGCAGCCATGATGACATTAAAATATATATCAGACCATGTCATTCTCCTGCTCTAAGACTTCTCTCTTCCCTTTATGCTTAGAATACAACCCAACTGCCTCTCCTAACCTACAAGGTTCTTCCCAATCAGCACCTCCCTAACAACCTCAACTCCCCCAACTTCCCCTCTGGCAACTTCTGCTCAGCCACCTGTTCTATGAATACCCAAGCTCACTCCTACTTCCGGACCTTCGCTCATGGTGATGCTCTTATTTGACACACTTTTATCATCACTCAGATCTTTCCTAAAGTTTCACCTCATCAAAGCAGCCTTCCCTGACCATCCAATCCAAAACAGCCCTCTACACTTCGTGTCCTATTACCTGCTTCATCCTTTCTTTATGGTACTTATTACCACCTGCAGGGATCTTGCCTGGCTCCCCACCTGTTCAAGCAATATGTCTGGCACCCATGAGACACTCAGTAGATATTTGTTGAATGAATAAAGGAATTTTCCCTACCCAGGCTTCGGGGTGAAGGAGGCATAAGAGATACAGCAGAATGTTATGTGAGCCTAGGTTGTTCCCAGAAGTGGGGTTGGGGATGAAAGCCCGTCGAAGTATATTGGTTTGTGTGTGTGTAGGTCCTTGGAGAAATAACACTTTTTCCTCAAAGCGTTCTTGGGAGGTCTTGGAGCTCTAGAGAAACCCCAAACTGGCCCAGGCCCTGAGGATCCCCCCAGTCTGGCTGGGTAGACAGAGAAATGCCAACCTGAGCCCAGGACCCTCCCACAAAAAAAGAGGGAGCTGGCGCACGTATTTTCCAGCCTTCTCACACTTGGACATTTCTCTTCTGCTTTTGGATGAGACCCACCTTGGGCTGGGCCAGATCCGAGGGTAAGCGTGTCTCTCTTTTGGGTGGAGATTGCAGAAGGCATGGCCTTCATCGAGCAGAGGAACTACATCCACCGAGACCTCCGAGCCGCCAACATCTTGGTGTCTGCGTCCCTGGTGTGCAAGATTGCTGACTTCGGCCTGGCGCGGATCATAGAGGACAACGAGTACACAGCTCGGGAAGGTAGGGGATGCTGCCGAGGGCCCCGTGGAGCCCACTCGGGTGGGTCGTGACTGTTGAGAGTTAAGACCCGTGAAAGTGATTGGTAAAAATGCAAAGGTCTGTCCCAGTATCAGCTGTGAGTTATTAAGCTGGACGGACTCCTGGACATAGTGTCTTGGTCTGCAGATTCTCCCCCAGTGACTGTGATCAGTTGTAGATTGGGTTAGTCAAGTCATGTTGAAATTAAGGGTAAGAGCAACGTTATGTGTAGTCGACAAAAACTGGGAAGCACCTGGCTTCCCTGGTGGCGCAGTGGTTGAGAGTCTGCCTGCCGATGCAGGGGACGCAGGTTCGTGCCCCAGTCCGGGAAGATCCCACATGCCGCGGAGCAGCTGGGCCCGTGAGCCATGGCCGCTGAGCCTGCGCGTCCGGAGCCTGTGCTCCGCAACGGGAGAGGCCACAGCAGTGAGAGGCCCGCATACCGCAAAAAAAAAAAAAAAAAAAAAAAACTGGAAAGCATCTAAATGTCCACAAATAGTAGAATGATCTTTAAATTGGGGTCTATTCACAGAATATGATATTATGGAACGATGAGAACTTACGAACCAGTGACACATGCAAAAAAGTAGATGACTCTCAAGGCATAATATCGAAATAAAAGAAAATCAGACACAAAATTAGATGCTGGATAGTTGCATCTATATAAAATTCAGAAACAGGCAAACACATATGTGAAGGTTGACAGCAGCAATATTCTTAAGAGCCCAAAAGTGGAAGCAACCCAAATGTCCATCAACTGATACACAAAATGGGATATAGACATACAATGGAATATCATTTGGCCATAAAAAAAGGCATGAAGTATTAATATACCCTAAACATGGATAAACTTTGAAAACATCATGTTAAGTGAAAGAAGCCAGACACGAAGACCTATATTATATGATTCCATTTATATGAAATGCCCAGAACAAGCAAATCTACAGACAGAAAGTAGATGAACTCCAGCCTAGGGCTGGAGTGGGGACCTGGCAAGAAATGAGTAGTGACTGCTATGGTTTTGGAGGGTATGATGAAAATATTTTAAAACACAACTTTGTGAATATACTAAGAACCATTGTACTGTATACTTTAGGTGGGTGAATTATACGGTCTGTGAATGTATCTCAAACAAAAAAAACAGGCAAAACTCATTTATGATGTTAGAGATCAGAATAATAGCTACCTGGATTGGGGGGGGTATTGACAGAGAGGGGACCGGAGGGAACACTTTTGAGAAAGTGTTCTATATCTTGATCTGAGTGGTGATTACAAAGGGATATACATATATAAAATGCATCAAGTTGTGTATGAAAGATTTGTACATTCTATTTCATGTTTATTATGACACAATTTAAAAAATCTAAACTTAGGGCAACCACTAAAAGAATAGAGTGTAGGGCTTCCCTGGTGGCGCAGTGGTTGAGAGTCCACCTGCTGATGCAGGGGACACGGGTTCATGCCCTGGTCCGGGACGATCGCACGTGCCGTGGAGCAGCTGGGCCTGTGAGCCATGGCCGCTGAGCCTGTGTGTCCGGAGCCTGTGCTCTGCAACGGGAGAGGCCACAACAGTGAGAGGCCCACATACCACAAAAAGATAAAGAATAGAGTGTATAATTTCTAAACCAAGAGAGGATAAGCAGGAATAAAAAAAACTCTCTCAATCCCAAGGAAGGAAGGGATTGGGGAAAAAAAGAAAAAACATAGAGCATTTTCAGAACTTGACTATGTACTAAATCATAAAGCAGGTCTCAACAAACTCCAAAGAACATGTATCCTTTACACCACATTCCCCAACCACAGTGGAATTATGATAGAAATCACTCACCAGAGGTTAACTAAACCCATCCCAGACCAGAGGCAAGGAGGGGAGGACTAGAAGGGGAGACACCCAGTGACGGGGGAAACCTCAGAGGCCAAGAGCCAAAATCTTCCCTTTCCCCATTGCAGGGGGTTAGGGGGCGGAGGCATCAGATGTGACCTGGTCTCAAAGTCCCTTGAAGTTCTGCTGTCCCCAAAGATCCTGTGACCTCTAGGACTCCACTCTTCAGGAGTTGCAGTTCACCAGGACGTCAGCTGAATCAATGAGGTGGCCCCAGAGAGTGAGTTCCCAGACACATCCCAGGCGCCTCGGCCCACTCCTCCCCACTTTAGCCATCTGTCCTCAGGATGGATGTTCCTTGCTTCCACGGAGGCCAGATTGAGGGAAGTCACAGTTCTGCAGAGGGCAGACGTTGGCAGCTGTACCGCTGTCCTGTTCCCTTGCATTAGCAGAGACCCAGCCCTGACTGCTCCCCAGACTCAGCCTGACTCTGCTCTGTCCAAACCACAGGGGCCAAGTTCCCCATCAAGTGGACAGCTCCTGAAGCCATCAACTTTGGCTCCTTCACCATCAAGTCAGACGTCTGGTCCTTTGGTATCCTGCTGATGGAGATCGTCACCTACGGCCGGATCCCTTACCCAGGTAGGAGAGAGAACATCAGCTTGGGGCTGCTTCCAGGGCCCAGCCTGGCTCTCTTCTCTTGTCAATGCGGCCATTCGGACCGAGTTTTTGTTTGTTTGTTTGTTATTTTGTTTATTTATTGTTATCAATTTTTTTTTTTTTTTGGCTGCATCGGGTCTTCTTTGAGGCACGTGGGATCATTCGTTGCAGTGTGCGAGCTCTTCGTTGTGGTGCGCGGGCTTCTCTCTAATTGTGGCTTGCGGGTTTTCCCTCTCTAGTTGTGGCACGCAGGCTCCAGAGCGCGTGGGCTCTGTAGTTTGCGGCACGGGGGCTCTCTAGTTGAGGCACATGAGCTCAGTAGTTGTGGCACACAGGCTTAGTTGCCCCACTGCATGTGAGATCTTAGTTCCCTGACCAGGTATCAAACCCACATCCCCTCCCTTGGAAGGTAGATTCTTTACCACTGGACCACCAGGGAAGTCCCGATTTTTATCAATATTTTTATTGAAGTATAGTTGATTTGCAATGAGTTAATTTCTGCTGTACAGCAAAGTGATTCAGTTATATACATTCTTTTTTTTAATATTCTTTTCCATTATGTTTTATCATAGGATATTGAATATAGTTCTCTGTGCTGTACAGTAGAACCTTGTTGTTTATCCATTCTATATATAAAAGCGTCCATCTGCTAACCCCAACCTCCCACTCCATCCCTCCCCCAACCCCTTCCCCCCTGGCAACCACCAGTCTGTTCTCTATGTCGGACTGAGTTCCTGGCCCTCACCCCCAACTTCCCCTCGCCTGCCCCATCTCAGTTAAAGCCTCCATTATCCATCCAGTTTCTTAAGCGTGAAATCTGGGAACCTGCTTGGCCCTTCCTCTTCTCTCATCCGTTTCCACATCCAAGAAGTCACAGGGTTCTGGCCATTTGACTCCAAAACACCCCAAGTCGGCCCACTTCTAACTCCACAGTCTCCACCAACACCAGGCCAACATCCTCCCTCACCTCGCTGGTGCAGTGGCCTCCTAATCAGTCTCCCATCTCTCTAACAGGCCTTTCTCCACCTGAGACCAGAGGGATTTTTCTAAAACTGTGAACCAGATCTTTTCCCTTCTCCACCTCTAACTGTTTAATGGCCTCCCAGCATAATTAGGACAGAATCCCAACTCCTAATTGTGGCCTGCAGGTCCTTCATGATCCAGCCCCTGCCTACTTCTCCCGCTTCATTTCATGCTGTACCCCACAGCCCAGTCATCTAAAGCAGCAACCTTTTTGGCACCAGGGACTGGTTTCACGGAAGACAGTTCTCCCACGGATGGAGGTGGGAGGGTGTTTCAGGTGGTAACGCGAGGGATGGGGAGCGATGGGGGACAGCAGATGAAGCTTCGCCTGCTCACCCGCCGCTCACCTCCTGCTGTGAGGCCCAGTTCCTGTACTGGTCCACGCCCCGGTGGTTGGGGACCTCTTATCTAAAGTACCATACATGTCCCTGTGATTCTCATTCACAATACCCTATACTGTTTCATTCACAGCATTCATCACCACTGATAACTATATATTCATTTGATATTTTCTCCATCAGACTCTGAGCTCTGTGAGGCCAGAAATCATTTCTGTATTCCTCACTGGTGCATCTGCACTGCCTACATTTGTGCTTGGCTCATAATGGGTGTCTAGTAACTATTCGTCAAATGGATGAATTTATCCCCATGCCTATGGGCAGCACCCTACACTGAGTAGACCATAGGGTATACAAAGATATACCCGACATGTAGATTGCCGGGGACTCAGTAAATAAAGTTGTTCGCTGTTCCTTTTCAGTTGGGATGTATCCTAGGGTATCTGTAGCCAGAACACTGGGGAGAAGAGGCAAGGTGGATATAAAGAGTCCCTGACTTTTTTTTTTTTTTTCCGCGGTACGCGGGCCTCTCACTGCTGTGGCCTCTCCCGTTGCGGAGCACAGGCTCCGGACGCGCAGGCTCAGCGGCCATGGCTCACGGGCCCAGCTGCTCCGCGGCACGTGGGATCTTCCCGGACCGGGGCACGAACCCGTGTCCCCTGCATCGGCAGGCGGACTCTCAACCACTGCGCCACCAGGGAAGCCCGTGTCCCTGACCTTTTAAGTAAATAGTCCTGAGTTTTAATCCTGTCCCCATCAACTATTACACTTTGGGAAATCCACTTGACTTCTACCCTAGTTCTTCATCTGTAAAAATTATAGGTAATGATGTCAACTACCTTGCAGAAGTGGTTTTGAAGATTAGAAATAAAAGGTGTAGACACTTGGTTCACTCATCAGTATTTACCAAATTCCTACTGTGTGTTAGGCATGAAGGATACAGCGCATGAAGGATACAGTAAGAGACAAGGTCCCTGCTCAGCAGGAGCTCACGTTCTAGCCTGGAGGAACACACACTAAACAGACACACACTCTCAGTGGAGATCACTGCAGAGAAGAAAATGAAGCAGGGGCTCGGGAGAGGGGGTGACATGGGCCTCCTGCGGACAGGGAGCACTGTCAGAGCAGGTCATATTTGAGCGGAAAGCCAGCTGAGTGAAGATCTGGGGGAAGGATTCCAGGTAGAAGGTACTGCCAGCTCTTAGGGCCTGCGGTGTGCCTGAAGAATAGCAAGGAAGCCAGGTAGCTGGAGACAAGGAATGAGAGCAGACGGTACATGAGGGGGTTGGCAGGGGCCCAGTCAGGCAGGATCCGTAGTCATGGTGAAGCTTATAGGTGTTAGTCTAAGTGTACAGAAGCTATTGGAGGATTCTAGGCAGGGAAGTGGCATCATCTGATTTCCACATTTAAGCAATGCTTTGGTTTAGTGTGGAGAGTGCATCGGGGCTGGGGAGATGGTGGGAGCTGCAGCAACGGCACAGGCAGTGGTGACAGTCGTAACAGATATAAGTTGATGAGTTGGTGCTGTGTTTTATAAGAAGAAATGGTGTGACTTACTGATGTGGAAGGTGAGGGAGAGAGAAGAATCAAGGATGAGTCTCCTTGTTTTGATTGAGCAACTGGGTGCATGATAGTCTGGGAATAGAAATTCAAGAATTCTGTTGCAGCCCTGTTAAATTTGAGGTGACTTGTAGACATCCAAGTAAAGATGTTCAAGGGAGCACTTGGATCTATGAATATGTTTGGTGTTCAAGACTGGTAATATAAAATTGGGGATCATAGATGTTTAAAGGGTTGTTCTTGAGGATAACTAACATAAACTTTAATTGAACAAAGAAATGTTCCCAGGGCTTCACTGGTGGCGCAGTGGTTGAGAATCTGCCTGCTAATGCAGGGAACACGGGTTCGAGCCCTTGTCTGGGAGGATCCCACATGCCGCGGAGCAACTGGGCCCGTGAGCCACAACTACTGAGCCTGCGCGTCTGGAGCCTGTGCTGTGCAACAAGAGAGGCCGCGATAGTGAGAGGCCCGTGCACTGCGATGAAGAGTGGCCCCTGCTTGCCACAACTAGAGAAAGTCCTCGCACAGAAACGAAGACCCAACACAGCAAAAATAAATTAATTAATTAATAAACTCCTACCCCCAACATCTTCTAAAAAAAAAAAGAAAGAAATGTTCCCACTCATAGGGTGACACTGAGTCTAGCTACCTGACTGTTTTATCTTGAGGGTACACCAATAAAAATCAGACAATGGGTTATGGAATGCTGTATCCATTAGGATGCATTAGGCTGCAAGTAACAAATTATCAGGCTAAGAGTGGTAGAAACAATAGGTAAGTTATTTTTCCCCAGAGCAAGGAATCTGGTACTGGTGACTGGTCAGTTCAGTTGCTCAAATGCTCTCAGGACTCTGGGTTGGTTCCTCTGTGACTGTCTTCCCCATGTGGTCAGATGGCTGCTGCAGCTCCAAAGATCACATTGTGTCAGTATCCAAAGGAAGGAGGAGGGGTGTGTCCTCCAAAGCCTCTTTTCTCATAAGGGAGAAAAACCTTGCCTGAAAGTTTCCTGGGAGTCTCCCCATCAGCTCCATTGGCCCAAACTGTGCACCAGGCCCCTGCTCTCGCTGCAGGGGTGGCTGGGGAAGGGATACCTGGCTTTCACAGTGGGAGGAGCTCAGTTCCCATGGGGAGGTGGGGAGTGATGGTTGTTGGGGAGGCAACGGTGTCTGCCACCCCAACCCCAATCCCTCCCTTTTGAATTCCATGGCTCCTTCTCAGGGATGTCAAACCCCGAGGTGATCCGGGCACTGGAGCGGGGGTACCGGATGCCTCGACCAGAGCACTGCCCCGAGGAGCTCTACAACATCATGACTCGCTGCTGGAAGAACCACCCCGAGGAGCGGCCCACCTTCGAATACATCCAGAGTGTGCTGGATGACTTCTACACGGCCACCGAGGGCCAGTACCAACAGCAGCCATGACGGGGGGCGGCCAGGCAGGGCCAGGCACTGAGGCCATGCCTGCGCAGGGGCTCCAGCACCATCTGCCCAGCACCCGCTCACCTTTCCCACTCCCAGACACCCACCCTCTCTCCAGCCACAATTCCTCATCTGTCAAGTGGGTGGGTTGGACCGGACAATCTCTTTTTGACTCTAGCAACCCACAATCTGCCAATCTCAGGACACCCCCGGTTGATATTTCTATTGCCTGGGACAGCTGGATTCCAGTTACAGCTGTGGTTTGGATGGAGAACTTTAAAAATAATGAAATAAATATTTAAATAAAAGATCTGAATGCTAAAGGTTTTACTAACAGGTTGACTTGTCTTGTCCTGCCAATTTCTGAACATTTGCCTTTTGCTGGATGTCAAGTCAAAGGGGGAAGGACTGGCAAAGAGAAGTGGGGTTCAGTGCTCACAGTTTTCTAACTGCCCCCAAATACTTGCTGGCTGCATTAGTTTCCTATGGCTTCTGTAACAAATTAGCACAAACTTGATGGCTTAAAACAAAACAAATTTATTGTCTTGCAGTTCCATAGGTCAGGGTCTGAGATGGGTTGGCAGGGTTCTGGGGGACAATTGTGTACTTGCCTTTTCCAGCTTCTAGAAGCTGTCCACATTCCTGGTTCCCTTCTGTTCATCACTCCAAATTCTGCTTCCGTTATCACATCTCCTTCTCTGACTCTGAGGCTCCTGCCTCCCTCTGTTACTTGTAAGAACCCCTGTAATTACATTGGACCCACCTGGATAATCCAGACTAATTTTTCCATCTTCAGTTCCTTAATCACATTTGTAAAGTCCCGTTTGCCACATAAGGTAACATCTTCACAAGTTCCAGGAATTAGGACGCGGACATCTTTTTTTTTTTTTTTTGAGGGGGAGCATTATTCACCTATCACAGTGGATGGTTTTTTGTCTCCCAGAAGCTGGGTTGGCCAGGATGACAGGAATGATTTTTCACGATCTGGGACACTGACTCTCCTGTCAAGCTACTTTGCTATGCATGTTGGTTGGTCTGGATCTCCCACAGGATAGGGGGCTGCCTGTAGCCCCTGCATTTCTCATGGCCAAGCAGCCACCATGGTTGTTAAGATGATATCCACCACTGCAGGAGCCCTGGCAGCTGGGCTATGTCTGCTGAGAGGTATCCGGTACCCTGCGTTGGAAGCTCTCAGTGGAGGGTGGGGTGTGGGGGCAGATGTGGGAAGGAGGCAGAGAAGATGAGGCAGTGGGGCCTTCCTGCATGTTGTCTCAGTTGAAAGTCACTGTTGGTTAGCTTTGTGGTAGGGGGAGCGATGAGAAGAGGTGGGCAGTGGGGTGGGGAGCAAATAACACCTTTCTGTATTATTGTATCTCCTGAAGGATCTATCTCCTTCTGTGAAGCACCCGCCAGAGTCCCATGGAACGCTATACTGACTTGATTCTGTAGCCTTGAGTAGCACAGAGTCTAACCTTAGGCACTGGGTATAAGAACAGTGGAAAATAAAGCTAGCAGTGTTTCAACTGACTTAGTTTATAACTGAATTTCTCTCTTGCTTTCTTGTTTGGGAATGTGTCTTTGGATATCTGAAAGCAGAACCCAGAGTCCTGTGATAGGAATTTGCATATATGATTTGTGGCATATTAGATTGCTGTTCAGTAATCCACAGGAGGAGTATACTTCCTGCCCCATTGATGGTGAGCTCGGCCATGGACTTGCTTTCACCAATGGAATATTAGCAGATATGATGCAAGCAAAGACTAGAAATGTGCTTGTGTGGCTGGGCTTGCCCTCCAGTCTTTTGACCTGAAAAGAACAAGGTCCAAGGAAGATAAGTGACATGTGAAACAGATCTGGACCCAACCTGCAGCTTGGATTTAAACCCAGCTGAGCACGGCCTTGATCAACTGAAATCCAGCCAACCCATGGACATGTGAGAGAGAAGTAAATGCTTATTATGATAAGCCCTTGAGTTCTGGGGGTGTTTTGTTATGTAGCATTATTATAGAAATAGATGACTGAGAAATAATCTCAAAAGGTGGAGCCTATATGGACAAGATCAAAGGGTCAATTCCTGCCCTCCTGCTCTCTCAGTTTACACTGCCCTCTGAACCCCATCAGCCTACACCCTGATTTATCCCTTTGGTCACAGGAAAGACTGATGAATACTGGGGACAGGTACAACATCAAAAGTATGATCTGTGGGGCTTCCCTGGTGGCGCAGTGGTTGAGGGTCCGCCTGCCGATGCAGGGGGCGCGGGTTCGTGCCCCGGTCCGGGAGGATCCCGCGTGCCGCGGAGCGGCTGGGCCCGTGAGCCATGGCCGCTGGGCGGGCGCGTCCGGAGCCTGTGCTCCGCAGCGGGAGGGGCCACAGCACTGAGAGGCCCGCGTACCACAAAAAAAAAAAAAAGTATGATCTGTGAAAGAAAAAATTGATAAATTGGACTTTATTAAAATTAAAACTCTGCTCTAAGACATTTAAGAAAATGAAAATACAAGCTCCAATCTGGGAGAAAATACTTGCAAAACATGTATCTGACAAAGGACTAATATCCCAAATACACAAAGTCTTAAAACTCAACAATAAGAAAGCAATTCACTTTAAAAAATGGGCAAAACTGGGCTTCCCTGGTGGCGCAGTGGTTGAGAGTCCGCCTGCCGATGCAGGGGACACGGGTTCGTGCCCCGGTCCGGGAAGATCCCACATGCTGCAGAGCGGCTGGGCCCGTGAGCCATGGCCGCTGAGCCTGCGCGTCTGGAGCCTGTGCTCCACAACAGGAGAAGCCACAACCGTGAGAGGCTCGCATACCACAAAAAAAAAAAAAAAAAAAAAAAATGGGCAAAACACATGGACACCTCAAAAAGAAGATATGCAGATGGAAAATAAGTATATGGAAAGATGCTCAACATCATATGTCATTAGAAAAATGCAAATTAAAATAACAATGCAATACCACTGCACTCCTATCAGAATGGTTAAAATTCAGAACACTGATACAACCAAAAGCTGACAAGGATGTGGATCAACAGGGACTCTCACTTGTTGCTGGTGGGAATGCAAAATAGTGCAGGCACTTTAGATGACATTTGGCTCTTTCTTACAAAACAAGCATACTCTTATCGTACAGTCCAGCAGTTGCACTCCTTGGTATTTACCTGAATGAGCTGAAAACTTATGTCCACACAAAAATCTGCACAGATGTTTGTAGCAGCTTTATTTATAATTGTCAAAAGTTGGAAGAAACCAAGATATCCTTCAATAGGTGAATGATAAACAAACTGTGATACATCCATATAATGGAATATTGTTCAGTGCTAAAAAGAAATGAGCTATCAAGACATGAAAGAACCTTAAATGCACTAAATGAAAGAAGCCAATCTAAAAAGGCTACATACTGTACGATTCCAACTATACGACACTGTAGAAAAGGTAAAACTATAGAGACAGTGAAAAGCTCAGTGGTTGCCAGGGGTTTGTTGGGGAGGGAGGGAGGGATGAAGAGGTGGAGCACAGGGGATTTTTAGGGCAGTGAACCTAGTCCATATGATTCTCTTAATGGTGGATACATATCACTATAAATATGACGAAACTCATAGAATGTACAACACAAAGAGTGAACCCTAATGTAAAATATGGACTTTGGTTGATAATAGTGTATCATTATTGGCTCATCAATGCTAACATATGTACCACACTGAGGCAAGATATTAATAATAGGGGAAACTGGGGGCTGGATGAGGGAGTATACGGGAACTCTGTACTTCACACTCATTTTTCTGTAAACATGAAACTGCTTTAAAAAAATAAAGTCTATTAAATAAATATGGGGATAGATTTGTGCCACCCATTTTCTGGGAAAACGGCACGCACTCCTCCCCGGAAGATGGCAAAGAAGGCATGGGTAAAGTGCCCATTCTAAGATGTTAATGACTTGTTTCAATCTTTTCTCTAGTTATAGCTTTGAGTTTAAATTTAGGGAAAGCACTTGTTTCACTCTCTTCCCTGTGACTTGTAAAACTTTCTCCTTATTACCCCCCTGGGCCCTCAATTTTGTCACGTGTCTGTCCTTGTCGCAATATGTTCTGACATAAGGCTATAACAGTTTGCATTCTGTTTGCATCCCTTCCCTTTGGGGGGTTGGCAGTGACTGCTGGTTGTCCCCATATCTATGTTCCCCCTTCTTCTAGAAGTAGAATTCTGAGAAACAGAATTTTTATTAGGGACACATAACTCCCTGGAATGAAGACTACATTTCCCACTCTTGCAGCAAAGTGTGGCCATGTGATTAAGTCCTGATCAATGGGTTGTAAGTGGAAGTGTGGTGTAGCATCTTCCAAATTCCCTTCTTAAAAGACAACTGATGTGGTCTCTTCGCCTCTTATTTTTCATCTCTTCCTCTATCTTTCTGCCTAGAATGTACGTGTGAAGGCTAGAGCTTTAGCTGGAAGCTTGGACCCTGAGGAAAATAAATTAAAATTCTAGGGATGACAAAGCTGGATGAAGCTTGATTCCCTGAAGATATTTGAAGCACAGCTGCCATATCAGCTAAGACAGTCCTCCCCAGACTTTTAACTTTACAGGGTGTGACAGGCACTGTTGGTATCCCTTAAAGTGGACTGGATTTTTAGCTGTCATCTGCATCACTGTGCCTGAGAGCTCTTTTTCTAAAACTGCAAAAAGCTTCAGCTACCAGTGTTCCCAGAAGGCCAAAAGTTCTAAGGAATTAACACCCTGTGGGATCAGTCCTCAACTAATGACTTTTGGGAGGTGGTGTATAAATCCCCCAGCTCCCTTGCCCCTTGGGTAGGATAACTGAGGTGAGTGTTTTGCATTGTTTCCCAGAGTTTCCCCACAGAATTAAGCTTCAGTTAACCACGATGGTAACTTGCTTGACAACATATGCTTTCCAAGTATAGTTCCAACACGAATGTGGGTTGATAGTTTCATGTATATTCACGAATCAGGTGAAAATGAAATAATGAAGGCGTACATCAGAACTTCACTTGTTAGTCAATGATATGAGCAACTTCTTTGCTGAATAAAGAGTTTCAAATGCTATCACATTTTTGTGCTAATCACAATGTAACAGCTACAGACATGATATTCTGAAAGTTTAGTCTGCATAACTGACACTTTCTCCATCACTTTAAGTCTAAGCTGGGGTTTGGCAAACTACATTTTATTGGAACACAGCATGCTCATTATTTACTGTTTGTAGCAGCTTTTGTACTACAAGGCGGAGTTGAGTAGTTGTGACACAATCACATGGTCTGCAAAGCCTAAAATATCTACCATCTGTCCCTTTACAGAAAATTTTTGCTAACAAAGCAAAAATTCAAGTCCTGATTTGTAGCATTTGCTGATTTTTGTGGTGTAAATATCCCCACCATGGCCAATTTTAAGCTACCATCCAGAACTGTATTGTGGCTTTCATGGGGCTTAGGCAGTTTTGCCTTTGTAGGACACTTCCTTCATAAAATATACATTTTATAAATATCAATATAAATATTTTTATTTATAAACATAGATTGTATTAAATATAAATTGCAGTCAACAGCTGCATTGATATAAAAATGAATACACTGGGAATTCCCTGGCAGTCCAGTGATTAGGACTCGGCGCTCTCACTGCTGGGGCCTGGGTTCAATCCCTGGTCAGGGAACTAAGATCCCATAAACTGCGCAGCGTGGCCAAAAAATAAATAAATACATACATAAATAAGTAAATAAGCTCTTTTTTTAAAAAAAAATAAATATGCTAATATTGCGTATGAAAACTTTTACTTCAACACCAAAGTTCATTTTTGCCTTCTGATTTTATTTTATTTTATTTTATTTTGTGTGGTATGCGGGCCTCTCACTGTTGTGGCCTCTCCCGTTGCGGAGCACAGGCTCCAGACACGCCGGCTCAGCGGCCATGGCTCACGGGCCCAGGCGCTCCGTGGCATGTGGGATCTTCCCAGACCGGGGCACGAACCCGTGTCTCCTGCATCGGCAGGCGGACTCTCAACCACTGCGCCACCAGAGAAGCCCTTGCCTTCTGATTTTAAAAGGAATTAATTTCTTTTAAACATTTCGTGGACCCTAAAAGTATGTTGGGCCTTGGGCACTGTACCTACTGTGTTAATGGATAAACTGTCTCTGCTACCAACCCAAAGTCACTGAATACAGAGCTGGGAAGAGATGTGTAGCAGCACGTGAAATAACAGTATTTCTGTCATACACATAAAATAGATGTAAATAAAATCAAGAGCTTAGCAAATAATAAAATCTAGTAAAATTATTAGGAAATGAGTTTTGAATATTTCATACTTTTGTTTTTAATACCACTTATTTAATTTTAAATGTATATAATTTAATTTTCAATAATGCCCGTATTCAACAACTGGCTCACAAAATTTCTGAGAATTTAACTATCAGCTCTTGCAAACAGTAGAAGCTGGCTTCTGCACACCATTGCCTTCTGGCATCCCTTTACCTCCCAGATAAAGTACTTTTGCTTGAATCCTTGTCTCAGAGTCAGCTTCTGGAGAAAAGCAAACTAAGACAGAGAAAAGTAAGTGTTCATCTTGTTAAGCCACTGTTATTTTCCAGGGGGGCAGTGTGTGTCTTCCTTGCAGCCGGATCTATTCCCAACTGACAGAGTGAGGCCTAAGATTAATTCATAATGCAAGCATTCAACAAATATTTTTTTGAGCACATACTTAATAGGGACACAGTTGGGAACACCATAGACCCAGTGTAGGCTTTCATGGAAGAAGGACAATAAGAAATAACCAAAGTATCTGTGTGTGTGTGTACGTGCGTGTGTTCCCAACTGTGTTGGGGGGGCAGGGAACAGCTCTCTGAGGTGACAGTTGAGCTGAGACCTAATCATGAGAAGGAGCTAATTACACAAAATGTTGAGAGAAGAATATTCCAGAGAGAAGGAATTGCAAGTACAAAGGCCCTGAGATAGAGATGAGCTCGGCAAGTTCCAAGTAGGTCTGTGTGGCTGGAGCCTGGTGAGTAAAGGGGACAGTGTAGGAGTCAAGGCCAGATCATGAAGGCCCTTGCAGGCCATGGTGAGGACTTGGGATTTTCTGTTACCACAGTGGGAATCATTCGAGAGTTTTAAACAGGGAAGAAGCAGTTGATTCTTGTTTTTTAAAAGATGACTTTGATGGTTAAATAGATATTAGAGGTGACAAGAGTGAGTGTAGAAAAAAATCACCCCAGATGCCCAGGGGAGAGAGGGGAGGGTGGCCTAGGCAAGGATTGCGCCATGGTTTGTGACAAAATGACCCCCAATGAATCATGCCTCCTTGAACTCATGCCTGTGTGTGATCCCCTCCCACTTTGACTCTGGACTGATCTTGTAACTTGTTTTGACCAACAGATTGTGACAGAGCTGATGCTATGGGATTTCTGAAGCTTAGGCATTAGGAAGAGGCTAGCAGCTTTTGCTCTCACCCTCAGGGACCCCTGAGACCACAATGTGAAGAAGCCTAGGCTGCCCTTGTTGAGGATGAAAGACCATGTGGAGAGAGAGGCCCTTCTGATAGTCAGCACCAACCTCCCAAATATATGAGGCCACCTTGGACCCTCCAGCCCCAGTTAAGCTGTCAGATGAGAGCGTATGAAAGATCCCAGTTGAAACCATCAGAATTTCCCAGATGGCCAACTTACACAATCAAGGGAAATAATAAATCATTGTTGTTTTGAGCCACTAAGTTTTAGGGTAGTGCGTTATGTAGCAATAGATAACTGACACCACTGTGAGAAGGACATAGATTAATACATCCTATCCTTTTCCTTGGAGATATCTAAGGATCGGATTTGCTTCCTCTAAGCCCAGCCCCACCCTCCAGTTTTCCTTGGAGAAGCATTTTTGCAGGTGTCTGGAACTACATGCCTCGATGCTCCTATAAGACCCCTCTAGTTTGGGTTTGGTTTTGTCTGTCTATCTGGATGTACAACGGAGGCATGGACTTGACTCAATGGATTTGAGTCAAGCCTTATCCCCCTTCTGATTTGCTGGGTTACGTTGTCCAAGTTTCTCAACTTATCTTTATCTTAATGTTTCCACCATTCCAGAGATAAAAAGGCAGGCCTACTGACCTCAAAGTAATAACAGCAAATATGTATATAGCACTTACCATGTGACAGGCACTATTCTAATCTTTTGACATATATTAACTTATTCAGCCCACATAACCATCCTACGAGGTAAGGTCTTTTATGATCCATGCTCTACAGATGAGGAAGTTGAGGTTTAGAGAGGTTCAAAAACTTGCCCATCTTCACACCCATTAGCATGGTTATTATTAAATATAACAACAACAACAGAAAATAACAAGTGTTGGTGAGGATGTGGAGAAATTAGAACCCTTGTGCATAACTGATGGGAATGTAAAATGATACAGCTACTGTGGGAAATAGTATACCAGTTCCTCAAAAAGTTAAACATAGAATTACCATATGATTCAGCAATTCCACTTCTGTGTGTACACCTAAAAGAAGTGAAAGCAGGGATTTGAACAGATATTTCATAGCAGCATTATTTACAATAGCCAAAAGGTAGAAACCACCCAAATGTCTTAAGGAATAAAATTCTGATACATGCTACAACATGAATGAAACTTGAAGACATTATGCTAAATGAAATAAGCCAGACACAAAAGGACAAATATTGCATAACTCCATTTATATGAGGTATCTAGAATAGGCAAATTCATAGAGACAGAAAGTAGAATAGTGGTTACCAGGGGCTGAGGGGAAGGTATAATGCAGAGTTAGAGTTTAATGGGTACAGAGTTTCAGTTTGGGATGATGAAAAGTTTCCGGAGATGGAGGGTAGTAATGACTGCCCAAGATTGTGAATGTACTTGATACCACTGAATTGTACACTTAAAAGTGATTAAAATGGTAAATTTTATGTGATGTATATTTTACAATAAAAAAAATTAAGGGAAAAGTGAAATTTGCCCATACCATGGAGCTGGGGGGTGACAGAGATGGGATCTAAACCCAAGCAGTCTTACTCCAAGATTCTGATGTATGTATGTTACTAAAGGAGACTGGGTCATGAAAGCCCTATGGGAAAAACAGAAAGTATGAGGGGAAAAATGGAAATACTGAGGAATATGCCATTCACGGAACTTTGGTCCTTATCAGTCATCCTTCTTCAGGCATCCAGAAATGGTGGGAAACACCCAGGATTCAAGCTCCAGGAGAACTGATTGCAAGTTTGGAACCTATGGCTTACTAGCTATGAAACTCCGGCAAATTTCACCCCCCCCCCCAGTCTCTCAAACTTCTTCCCCCTTGGGGATTTATCTGTTGTGCTCTTCTTCAGGATAGTTGTGTGGGTCACAAGAGTTAATAAGTGTATGTTTCAATTATCTATTGCTGCATGAGAAACCACTCCAAAATCTAAAACAACCGAGCTCAGCTGGGCAGTTTTTTTCTTCCATGTAGTGTCAGATAAGGTTATGCATGTGGCTGTATTCTGTTGGCAGTTCAGCTAGGGTTAGAATGTCCATGATGACTCCATTTGTATGCCTAGTGCTCAACTAGAATTTCCAGAGTAACTTGAGGAGATGCCTGGGCCTCTCTCCCTCTCCATGTGGCTCTCCAGCTGGGTAGCCACACATCTTTAGACCCAAGATGATGGAAACAGAAGCTGCCAAGTCTCTTAAGGCTTAGACCCAGAACTGGCAGCGTCATCTGTACCACATTCTATTGGCTAAAGCAAATGATGTGGCCAGCCAGATTCAAAAGGAAGAGAACAAGCGTCTACCTCTTGGCGGGAGAAACAGTATGCTCACAAAAAGATGGGAAGACTTGTTGGCAGCCTTCTTTGTCTGGCAATCCACCATAGTGGTGCTTGTAGGTGGGCAACAGAGTTCAACTGCCCCCTGCCAAGAGGTAGGATTAGATAAGAGAGTCTTATGAATAGTTTTAGCATAATGCTAAATGCTGCAGCACACAACAAATGTTCAGTAAGTGATTATTATTATTAACCATTATTATTCTTTTGTCTTTTTAAAATTAATTAATTAATTAATTTTTGGCTGTGTTGGGTCTTTGCTGCCGAGCATGGGCTTTCTCTAGTTGCAGCGAGCAGGGGCTGCTCTTCGTTGCCGTGCGCAGGCTTCTCATGTTGCAGAGCACGGGCTCTAGGCGCGCGGGCTTCAGTAGTTGCCACACGCGGGCTCAGTAGTTGTGACACACGGGTTAAGCTGCTCCGCGGCATGTGGGATCTTCCCGGCCCAGTGCTCGAACCCGTGTTCCCTGCATTGGCAGGTGGATTCTTAACCACTGCGCCACCAGGGAAGTCCCACCATTATTATTTTTTTACAACTTTTCCTAACAGTTGCAGATAGCACTGGTACTGTATCCACCTTACAGTGATACATGGACCAAGAGAACTTTCAGGTCTCTCCCAATTTTAACTCCACAACTCTTTGGGTCTCCTTTTCCAGCTACTGGAAACTGAGGCTTAGGAACGATGAGTGACTTGCCTCGAGTCCCACACTTAGGTAAGTAGCACATGGTTAAGTCCACATTCAAAGATGTTTCCCTCCATTAAAGATGCTGCTTTTCCTTCATTCATTTAATTAGTGTATTGTGTTGGGCACCTAACATATGCCAGAAGGAGTATACATAAGAGTCTAATGACAATTATTTATTGAATAATAGTATGTAACATTATGTCATTGGATCCTCATCATAAACGTATGATGAAGGTATTATAATCATCCCCTCTGCATTTCACAGATAAGAATGAGGCAGAGCGAGGTTAAATAAAAGGCAGGATCCTACCCACATAGGAATTATATTTTATTGGAGAGGATATAGGATATTCAAGCAAGTAATTAAATATATAATTACAAATTATTCTGCTAATAGAGCCCTGGTACCCATCCCACTCACCCATATCAGGGGCCTCAGGTAACCCTGGCAACGGGTCTTCCTGCCAATAGTAAAAATGGAGTCCACAAAACAAGTGCGTTTACTCACACCTCTATTACCCACAATGCAGTGTCAAGAGTGGGAGGAGCAGGCTCTGCCAGGAGTTAACATGGCTCCCGTAGTTACACCATTCTCTCTTTTCACCTAATCAGCGACCTGACTCCCCAGACCAAGCTACCGATCAGCAGCTAAGTCTTCTTTGCCCCTCCACTCACCGCCACGAAAGGAGCAACTGAAGGCAGGCAGCACCTTGCGGAGTTTAACTCCGTAACCAGGGAAACACTACTTCCGCTGACGTCACTACGACGACACGTGGATCCAAGATGGCGGCTGCGATGGTGAGTGAAGGAGGCTCCGGGAGCCGGAGATGGAGCGGGGCCCTCCGGGAGATCCCAGGACTTTCCGGCGTCCCATGCCTGGCCCGAGCCACCTCAGGGACTCCTAGTGCAGGCCTGAGGGACATCCCTGACAGGACTTGACTCCCCCAAACTCCCCCTCTCCGGCCTTTGCCCCGCACTCAGTCTTGTCAAGGCCCGAAGTTTTGGGGGAGGCACTGGGTCGGAGGAAAGGTCTCAAACACCGCCTCCGTCGGTTCCTATTCTGGCTTTGGTCTCCGCATCCTGTGACTCCCATTTCCCAGTTTTCACTTTCCAGCCCTGATCTCTCTGAAGAGCCCCCAGTTATTCCCACCTTCGCTCCTCCCTCTCACGTCCAGACCCTGCTCTCTCCGCCTCCCCACTGTCTTGACCAGTCCGCGGATGCGTCCTCACCTCTGACCAACCTTCCAGCCCAAATACTGTGTCAGATCTTTTCCAGAGCCCTGTCTTCACCTGTACCCTCAGCTGTTCCCACCGCGCACTTGTCTTGACTGCCGATACCCGGAAGCATGCCTTTGCCCCCCCCCCCATCCTCCATCCCCAGATTCTTCCCTAATCATTTCTCCTGTCTTCTCTCAACTCCCTGCCTCTCTCATAGGGAGCTTTTATCCCACTGGTTTTCAAACTTAACTGTGCATAAGACTCGGGGTGTGTGCTTGGAGGTTGTTAAAAATGCAGTTTCCAAAGATTCTAATTCCTTAGGGCTAGATGATGCCCAGGAATCTGCACTTTTATTAGCACTGTAGCGATTATGATCGAGATGGTCTGTAACTACGTTTCGAAAAACACTGTACCAGCCCCGCCTGCCCCCCTCCCCTTCCCGTGCCCCTACAGGATGAAGCCTGTGTGTGAATAAGGGTATGTGGATAAGCTGTGCCTGGAAAGTGGGTCAGAACTTGCTGGCTTCTGGTACAGAACGCTGGAAGTAGATCTATGAAGGACTGGCCCTTTCTTCTTCCAGAAGCTCGGCTCACATTCTGCTTGTCAAGAGACCAGAACCAAAACTAAGTCACTTAGTCCAGAGTGATTGTCTGGGTGTTCCTGTATGTTGCTTCCTCAGCAGATAATTGCATCCTGGGAGTGCACACAAAGGGCATTTGACTTTAGTAAAGAAGATTGTTGTTTAAATTCTTTGGTGTTGATTTTCTCCAAACAAGGGTAGGATATTGGCTGATAACAAATTTCCCTCCTTCTGTTAACCAACTGATAAATTATCCTTTTTGTTTAATAAAGGGATTCCTTGTTTAGAACCTCAGAGGTCAGGTAAAAGTCTTCACAGTCTTGCCTGATAAAAATCCCCAAAGTGGTATGTTGAAACGCATTTTTTTTCTGGGCCACATTCAGAACAAGAATGGCATAAGAACTTAACAGGAAAAGTCACACCCGCTTTTACAAAAGTTCAATAAAATGGCATTTATTGCATTGCACTGGGAAATTCCTGCCCTGTTCTGAGGTTTTTAAGAGGTAATAAGTTAACATATTTCTGGTACACATTTATTTAATCAACAAATATTTGAGGGCCTGCTCTGTGCCAAGACCTAGAGATGTTCTGGCGAATTAGAGGGTCAAGGTCCCTACCTTCGTGGAGCCTTTCTAGTCTGAGGAGACAGGCAGTGAGTAAGTAAACAAATACATGAACAAGGTAGTGTCAGGTAGTAGTAAGTGCTGTGAAGATGGCAAGGTGAAATGGTAGTGATTGGGGATGACAGGGTGATGCACCTGCTTTGCATTAAGTGGTCAGAGAAGTCTTCTCAGAGAAAGTGACATGAGTTGAGACCTGATTGACAAGAAGGAACTAGCAATGCAAAGAGTGTTCCAGGTAAAGGAAATGGCAAGCGTAAAGGGCCAAGGTGGGAAAGAGTATGTTTGAGGAACATAGAAGGCTGGAGGGACTGAAACATGGTGAGGAGTCAGGGTGTGGTGCAGAGAATGATACAAGAGGAAATGGCAGAGAGGCAGGAAGAGCTGTGTTTCTAGAAGCATGCCTATAATTGTGGTGGGTTGTAGTCTACAGTTTACAGTCTGTGGACTGCATTTTGAAAGACTGTTCTGTTAGGTGCTTCGCCTTCCCATCCTCTCCAGAACATTACATTAAGGGAGCCGGCTTGTTCTCAGCCTGCAGAGAAACAATGGAAAGGAGTTTGGATTTTATTCTAAGGACAGTGGAAAGCACAGTGATTTCGTGTTTGTAGTGTCACCTGGGAGTGTCGTCCTGTGCTTTCATGAATACTGTAACTGATTTCAAGAAACTGAGGATGTAATGTATACAGTGACCCACAGAGGCCATTTTAAAGAGTGCACGTGAGAAACTTCACGTTTGATGCAATGGTGAAAAGGCATGGAAGCAAGTTTATTACAGGGGGATATGTGTGACAGGCAGAGTGGGCAGATGGACTTGAGCTTGGTCTGTATTAAGCACTTCATTACACGCAAGTCAGAACAGTCCCCACACCCTCGTACACATAGGTTGTTGCACAGCTGTTGGGAATGGAAGTGTGTGGATCTGCTTTGGGGTATCTGGGTTTTGAGGCAAGTCATACAAGGAAAGAGGAAGTGAGCTAATAGATTCAGTGACCGTGGGAACATGCTGGGTTTTGGTTTATTCTTTTGTTTTGCAAGTTAGGGTTGTGGACGCAAGTTTCAAGTGGTATTTATGTGTTTCTCCCCCTTCCCCTCCTTAGTGATTTGTTCTTCTTCCCCAGGGGTTGGCTGCCACCTCCCAGGTCTGTGTTAGCACAATGGGGTTTCCTGAAATTCCTGCAGCATAGGAGTAGGTGGCTGGTGTAAACTGAAGCTCTCTAGTTTTCCTGCCTTCCTCCTGCCCTGGATTTAGACGACTCTATAAAGTTACAGGATACTGAGTTGATCTAGCTGGGTCTGAGGTGAGAAGCAGGCTCATGTCTCACTCCTTACGGAACTCTTGATCATATGGAATATGCTTTGGGGAATATTATTTTCATGGAACTTGGGAAATGTCCATTGAATGCATTTGTAGGCATCTCAGGAGTCTAGAAACCTCCATTTGGAGAATAAAACTCTGTGTATTTCTCTCACATAATCATTGTTTATACTGTTTTGGGTTTTATCTTTTTCCCTTTTTATTGGAATATAATTCATATACCATAAAATTCACCCTTTTAAAGTTTACAGTTCAGTGGTTTTTAGTATATTCACAAAGTTGTGTAACCTTCACTGCTATCTACTTCCAGAACATTTTCATCACCCTATAAAGAAACCCATTAGCAGCCACTTCCCACTCCTCCTTTCCCACCAGTCCCTGGCAACCACTAATATACTTTCTGTCTGTATAGATTTTTCTTTTCTGGACATTTCATATAAATGGAATCAAACAATATGTGGTGTTTTGTATCTGACTTTTTTTTTTTACATGGCATAATGTTTTCAAACGTCATCCATGTTGTAGCATGTATCAATATTTCATTCCTTTTTATGGTCAAATAATATTCCACTGTATGGATAGACCTCGTTTTGTTTATCCTTTCATCCGTTGATGGACTTTGGGATCGTTTCCACTTTTTGGCTGTTACGAATAACACTGGTATGAACATTTTGTGTACAAGTTTTTGCGTGAACATAGGTTCTCAGTTTTCTTGGGTATATACCTAGGAGTGGAACTGCTGGCTCAGTTCTCACTGTTTTGAGGTTACTTGGGTTTGATCCAGTCCAGAGGCAGGGGAATGGCCAGAATGACCTCAAGGTTCCTTTGAGCAGATGGAAGCAGTGCTAGCCAGTTCCCCCCCGCCCCCCGTCCCATCCCGCACTGGCCCCCCCAACCCAGTCAGAAGCACAGGAGCCGTTTTTAGTGGTGGAATCTGGATGATAGAGGCCTGGAACAAGAGGCAGGAGGCCTGGACTCTGCTACCAGTCCTGTGTGTGACAAGTTGCTGTCTCCCCTGGGCCTCACATGTGGATGGGCATCAGCCCATTGAGGAAAGAGCACTGGAGCAGGAGTCAGCAGCCGGAGCTTAGTCCCAGCACTGCCACTGATCCACCGTGTAGCCTGGGGCAGATTATTTTGGCTTTTTTGGTTTGTTTCAACACATGTCATATGTGAAATTAAGATTTAGACTTGAGGATTTCTAAAGTCTTGGTTGAAAATTTTGTGGTTTACAGTACTTGTATTTAAGGTGATTTTTGCTAATATGCCTATAAAATCAGATTGATTTTTATTTTTCATGACCATAATCCCTGTGGTCTTCCCAAGCGGCTGTCTGTTGGTTGTGTTGTCTGCTCTCTCGAGTTGCTCCACCTGGCACATGTTCTGCAGGAGTCACTGCGTCTTTGGAGCTGAGGCGCCGACACCAGGCCTTGGTACAAATGTGTTTCTCTGAGGAATCCCTTTAAAGGAGTGCCCTTAATCCCCTCAGGAAGTCCAGAGAAGGCAGAGATGGCATTAAGTTGCCTCTTGGTTTCTCTTTTACAACTTGGACAAAAGTTCCCCTTTGATCTCAGCATTAAAGAAGCAGGTCACAGAATGTTGGAGAAGGTTGAGTTTTGATCTCTGGGCACTGGCAGGAAGGTGGGAAGGACCCAGGATGAACAGGGCCATCTGGCCGTAGACGAATGGTAGGAGCCACCTACCACCCCAAACCTGCTTTGATCCCTGAACCATTTGCTGACACTGGTAGTTCCCAAGTGGGGCACGGCTGGGGACACCGCGACTTCTTGGTTCCGTCTCATTCCTCTTCATTGCTTCCTTCTCTGCCCCCTACCATGATTTCTCACCTATGCCCGAACATTAAACTGACAGACCTCCCAGGGTTGAAGTCTGAAGGTTTTGTATTCAGAGGCTATGCTAAATGCTACTAGCAGTTCTTAAAAAACAAAATCAAATCACAAATTGGAGCTGAATTCGTAAGCCAGTTTGGAAGGGAGTCTGGGTGTCCTGGCAAGTCACTTAACGTCTTTGGGCCTCAGTTTCTAATGAAGTAGATCAGATGCTATAAATAGACAGTTTATGGACCGCATCTTCATATGGATTTGATTGGGGTGGTGGGGGTGGAGGATGGAGATTGGCAGGCACAGGACTTTAAATGTTTTCTAATTAGTTGCCAATATTTAATAATTGGGAGATTTCACATTACAAAAACTCTAAAGTTTCATTTTTTCTTGAAAATTTGGGCCCAAGTCCCTCGTCAGGAGCATTCCCCATGCAGGACCCAGTTTGTCATTTTCTCTTCCACTCCCTCGTGTCCTGTTCCTTCCTTCACCATTTAGGTAACTTGCCTGGCCCCTCTAGGTGGTTGAACTTGCAACCCCTGAATGAGGTGGTCTCTATAACATTTTTCCTATTCTGACATTCTGATTCAAAAGCAATATGAAAAGGTGTGGTAATCCCCTATGTTACCTAACTTTGAAGGGGAGATTTCTGCTCACAAGATACATTTCAGTTGATAAACCATAGGCTGATCCATTATTCCGTCTAATACTTACAAAAGCCCATTTTACAAATGAAGAAACTAAGGCTTGGTCTAAGGACCTGGGCTAGAATCTGACACTCTGATTGGTTTTATGACTTTGGTAAAACTATTTGCTTCTTTAAACCTGTTACTTTAAAAACATTTTTTTATTGTGGTAAAATAAACATAACATAAAATTCATCATTTTAGCTATTTTAAGTGTACAGTGGCATTAAGTACCTTCACATTATTGTGCAACCGTCACCACCATACATCTTTAAAGCTTTTTCATCCGGGCTTCCCTGGTGGCACAGTGGTTGAGAGTCCGCCTGCCGATGCAGGGGACACGGGTTCGTGCCCCGGTCCAGGAAGATCCCACATGCTGCGGAGCGGCTGGGCCCGTGAGCCATGGCCGCTGAGCCTGAGCGTCCGGAGCCTGTGCTCCGCAACGGGAGAGGCCACAACAGTGAGAGGCCCGTGTACCGCAAAAAAAAAACCAAAAAAACAAAAAACTTTTTCATCCGAATCGGTTTCCTTATTTTTACCTTTTTTTTTGGCTACGTTGGGTCTTCGTTACTGCGCGCGGGCTTTCTCTAGTTGCGGCGAGCGGGGGCTGCTCTTCGTTGCAGTGCGCAGGCTTCTCATTGCAGTGACTTCTCTTGTTGTGGAGCACGGCCTCTAGGTGCGTGGGCTTCAGTAGTTGTGGCACGTGGGCTCAGAAGTTGTGGCTCACAGGCTCTAGGGCACAGGCTCAGTAGTTGGGGCACACGGGCTTAGTTGCTTTGCGGCATGTGGGATCCTCCCGGACCAGGGCTCGAACCCACCTCCCCTGCATTGGCAGGCGGATTCTTAACCACTGAGCCACCAGGGAAGCCCGGTTTCCTTATTTTTAAAATGAGGATGATACTCTCCTCAAAGGATTGTTGTGCTGATTAAATGAAATATGAGATGAACATGCCTAGCGCAAAGAGAGCTCTCTGTAACTTTCCTACTCCATGGTTTGAAGTCTTTAGGAGACGAACCATCTAAGCCTATTGCTTGGGCTAACTGAGAGTCCTTTTACAAATACCCAGGGGGAGAGGGAAGGTCAGTGCATTTTTTATGTTTTATTTCTGCACTTGCTAGCCTCAAGGTTTGGGTCTGGTTGTCTTTTGCTTGGTGAGGGTAGTTACTAGTTTCACCTGGACTTCCACAGCCTGCTGTGGGTTGTTCCCTACCCCCAAAGAACAGTTTTGAGTCTTTTTGTGTGTCTCTGCTCAACAGCTGTTCTGTGTCTTTGGGCTCTGAAATAAAGGCTACATTTTCAGTCTCCTGTGGCTAATTTGGTTCTGGTTTGGTTTTTTTGCTTGTGTGATTGTTTTGGTTCATTTGTTTGTTTGTTTTTCTTCCTCAGGTCTTTAGCTGTCCTTCATGTGTGGTTGAATTCTTAGGGAGCTTTAACTGATTAGGTAACTGATTTCAGTTAACTGTTTGCAAACTGTGCCCCAAAGCCTTTTTCTTTGTTCTTCGCAGCCCTGGGGAGCAGTTACTGAGCAATCTTAAAATGGTGACTGTATCTTTGAAAAGGAAAAAGAAGAATCTAGCTTACTCTTAAGGGAAGGTGCTGCTTTTGCAGCGGGAAAGGCATGGAATAGAAACCAGGAAGGCTGTTCAGATTGGCCAGACTCTATCTCTAGGTGATGCTGTTTATGGGAAAGACGACTGTAAGGCAGAGGGCTCCAGAAAACAAAAGGTTAACTTCTGCCCACAGAGAAATATGAGTGAATGAAATAATTTTCAGTTCTCAGGGGAAACTTCCTATTTTCTTTGGAAGAAGTTAATTGTTCATACCTTTCAAACTGGGTGGTGCAAATTTGGGCGGGGGGTGAGGGGTGATTTTTGGTCCTAGTAGTCCTTCATTGGGCTGTTGTTTCGGAGAAAATTTTCTGCGTGCCCAGCCCCCAAGAATAAAGTAGATAGGGAGGGCAAGACCTTGATTCTTAGGCCTCTCGAGCTTTATAACTTTTCAGGTCACCCATATCTTTGCCAGTGATAGGGTGTTAGATTACAGCACAAGGGCTTCTAGATTGCCATCACCTTGTTCCTTGACATGCTGCCTTTGCAGTCTTGTGACTTGGAAACCAAGTCAAGCAAAATAACGTTGAATGGACTGGTTCACCTCTCCTAGGACTCTGCTCCTTTCATGGCTCTGAACTTGCAGCAGATGTTTCCTAAATACTTAATTGGCTTTTCAAACTGAACCTCATGTGAGAGTTCCTGTGGTGATCAATTAAAAATTAAAGGAAGATATAAAGGAATTTCCCAAGAAGCAGGTACTTTGCTTCTCCCTAATTTCCTTACAGAAATGAAATATGGGTCAAACATCCTCTATGAGGCTATCAGGGCTACAGAGGTAATTAAGTCAGATAATCACAAAAGTTGGAATGGGATCCAGTACAGGGGTCTTTATCAAGGGCCCGTGAACTTCTAGGTCCTTTGATCCTCTTGGAATCATACATCAGATTCTGCATTTCGGAGTGTTTTTTTCTGGGAGCAGCGTCTGTAGCTTTTTAAGATTCTTAGGGGGATTTGCAACACTTTCCCAAGATTAAGAATTACTGATCTGGTCTGGTTACCCACACACCTGGCTTCAGAATCTCCTCTGCATCATTCTTACCTTGTAGCTCCCATTTTCTGCACATCTTTGGGGGAACTTGCCCATGTATTTTCAGAGGCAGCCTTCCCCTTCTTAAAGTGTCAATGTATTTATTTTGAATATAGGTGATCCATATACTTGGGAAAAAGTATGAAAGCTATAAATGAAAAGAAAGTCACTCAGCTACCCCACCATCCATTCATCAGGTGTAGTCTTTGATTTTTAAAAAAATGTTTCTCCAGAACATCTTTATGCACATAAAACGTCTATTTTTAAAAACCTTTTGTTATAAAAATTTTCCAACATACACAAAAGTAGAAGAAATAGTATAAAGAACCTCTGTAACCCATTACCCAACTTCAGCAATTGCTATTATATTGCCAAACTTGTTTTGTCTATACCTCCCCCTAGTTGATTTTTTTTTCTTCAGGTTTTTGAAGGTATCATTTAACACCATAAAATTACCCATTTTAAGTGTACAGTTCAATAATTTTTCATATAGACTTATACAGCCATCTTCATAATGACACAAAGTTTTAGACATTTCTGTCACCCCAACAAATTCCCTTACAGTCAAGGGATTGACACTTGCAGCCAATAACACTGTTCCCACAGCCAGCCAACCACTGATCTGCTTTCTGTCTCTATAGATTTGCCTTTTCTGGGCATTTCATGTAAGTGAAATCATGTAGTACATAGACTTTCACATCTGGCTTCTACCTAGCACAATATTTTTGAGGTTCATCCATGTTGTAACATGAATTGGTAGTTTTTATTGCTGAATAGTATTCCATTGTACAGCTATACTACATTTTGTTTATCCATTCACCAATTGATGGGTGTTTGGGTTGTTTCCAATTTTGGACTGTGGTGATCAAAGCTGTTAGGAACGTTCATGTGCAAGTCATTGTATGGACATGTATTTCCTTTTCTTTTGGGTAAATGCCTAGGATTGGAATTACTGGACAGTATGGTAAGTTTATGTTTAACTCTTTAAAGATACTGCCAAACTTTATATATTCTGGATGCAAGTCCCCTATCAGATATGTGATTTACAAAGGTTTTTCTCCTAGTCTGTGGCCTGTTTTTCATTTTCATTTCTTTTTTTTTGTTTGTTTTGCGGTACGCGGGCCTCTCACTGTTGTGGCCTCTCCTGTTGCGGAGCACAGGCTCCGGACACGCAGGCTCAGCGGCCATGGCTCACGGGCCCAGCCGCTCTGCGGCATGTGGGATCTTCCCGGACCAGGGCACGAACCCGTGTCCCCTGCATCGGCAGGTGGACTCTCAACCACTGCACCACCAGGGAAGCCTTTTTTTTTTTTAAATAAATTTATTTTTTATTTATTTATTTTTGGCTGCATTGGGTCTTTGTTGCTGCACGCAGGCTTTCTCTAGTTGTGGCGAGCAGGGGCTACTCTTCGTTGTGGTGCGCGGGTTTCTCATTGCGGTGGCTTCTCTTGTTGCAGAGCACAGGCTCTAGGCGCACAGGCTTCAGTAGTTGTGGCACGTGGGCTCAGTAGTTGTGGCTTGTGGGCTCTAGAGCGCAGGCTCAGTAGCTGTGACGCATGGGCTTAGTTGCTCCACGGCATGTGGGATCTTCCTGGACCAGGGCTCGAACCCGTGTCCCCTGCATTGGCAGGTGGTTTCTTAACCACTGCACCACCAGGGAAGTCCTCATTTTCTTAATGATATCTTTGAAGTATAAAAGTTTTAAATTTTGATGAAATTCAATTTATCAGTTTTTTAAAATATAGGTTGTGCTTTTGTATCTAAGACATCTTTGCCTAACCCAGGGGCACAGACTTTCTCCTAGAAGTTTTATCATTTTAGCTTTTATGTTTAGGTCTATGATCTATTTTTAGTTAATTTTTGTATGAGATGTGAGGTTCCTTTTGCACGTGGTTACCCAATTGTCCAAGTACCATTTGTTGAAAAGGCTATCCTTTCCCTATTGAATTGCTTTGGCAACTTTGTTGAGAGTCAATTTACTGTAAATGCAAAGATTTATCTCTAGACTTTTAATTTTGTTCCATTGGGGTTTTTTGGTTTTGTTTTTTAAAATTATTTATTTAGGGCTTCCCTGGTAGTGCAGTGGTTGAGAGTCCGCCTGCCGATGCAGGGGACACGGGTTCGTGCCCTGGTTCGGGAAGATCCCACATGGCCGCGGAGCGGCTGCACCTGTGAGCCATGGCCGCTGAGCCTGCGCGTCCGGAGCCTGTGCTCCGCAACGGGAGAGGCCACAACAGTGAGAGGCCCGCGTACCGCAAAACAAAAACAAAACCAAAACAAAACAAAAAAAATTACTTAATTAATTTATTTTATTTTTGGCTGTGTTGGGTATTCGTCGCTGCGCACAGGCTTTCTCTAGTTGCGGGGAGCAGGGGCTACTCTTTGTTGCGGTGCACGGGCTTCTCATTGCGGTAGCTTCTCGTTGTGGAACACAGGCTCCAGGCGCGTGGGCTTCAGTAGTTGTGGCACTCAGGCTTAGTAGTTGTGGCTCGCGGGCTCTAGAGCACAGGCTCAGTAGTTGTGGCACACGGGCTTAGTGTATTACACGCCATGTGGGATCTTCCCAGACCAGGGCTCAAACCCATGTCCCCTGCATTGGCAGGCGGATTCTTAACCACTGCACCACCAAGGAAGTCCACGTTCCAGTGGGTTTTATGCTTATCCTTACCACACTGTCTTGATTACTGTAGCTTTATAATTGCTTAGAAATTGGTAGTGTAAATCCTCTAGTTTTGTTCTTTTTTGAAGTTGTTTTGGATATTCTAGGTCCTTTGTGCTTCCAGGTAAATTTCAGGGTCAACTTGTCAGTTTCAACAAAAAAGCCTACTGGGATTTTGATAGGGATTGCACTGAATCTATAGATTAGTCCGGGGAAAATTGCCATCCTAACAATATTGTCTTCCAATCCAGTGTGGAATGTCTCTCCAATTGTTTAGATCTTCTTTTGTTTTTCTTAGCAATGTTTTGTAATTTTCAGTGTACAAGTCCTTTTTGAAAACTTATTTCTAAATATTTTATTCTTTTTGAAGTACTGTGGATGGAGCTATTTTCTTTTCTTTTTTTTTCTTTTTTTGGTCACACCGTGCAGCAAGTGGGATCTTAGACTCCTAACCAGGGATCAAACCTGGTCCAGTAGTTAAGACTGCCAGGGAAGTCCCTGCAATATTTTCTTAATTTTATTTTTGGATTGTTTGTTGTTAGTGTGTAAAAATACAATTAATTTTTATATATTGATCTTGTAGTCTGTGACCTGGCTCAACTTGTTTATTAGTTCTAGTTGTTGTTTTGTGGATTTCTTAGGATTTTCTAGATACAAGATATGTGATCTGCAGATAAAAGCACTTTTACTTTTTCCTTTTAATCTGGATGACTTTAATTATTAGCTTTAGTGCACATTATTTGCATTTATAGAACCGTGTTGAATAGGAATGGGAAAAGTGGACATCCTTGCCTTGTTCCTCTTCTTAGGGGGAAGCATTCAGTCTTTCATCAAGTATGATGTTGGCCATGGGTTTTTCAAAGCTACCATTTATCTGATTGAGGAAGTTCTTTTTTATTCCTAGTTTGTTGAGAGTTTTTATCATGAATGTGTGTTGGATTTTGTCAAGTGCATTTTCTGCATCAGTTGTGATGATTGTATAGTTTTTGTCCTTTATTCTATTTATATGGTGTATTACATTATTTGATTTTCAGATATTAAGCCAACCTTGCATTCCTGGGCTAAACCCCACTTGGCCATGATGTGTAAACCTTTTTATATGTTGCTGGATTCAATTTGCTAATATTTTGTGAAGGATTTTTCTGTCTGTGTTCCTGAGGAGTATTTGTAGTTTCCTTTTCTTGTGATGTCTTTGGCTTTGGTACATTCTTTTAACAAATTTATTTAGACAAATGATATTATGCTATACATACACTGCTGTGCATCTTTTTTTTTCAACTTAATATCTTATGTTGGCAGTATTTCAATAATAATTCTACCTTCCATTTAAGTATATATTGTGCTAAATTGCCCTCCCCAAATTTACCTATATCTAGTGTATTCAGATTTTCTTTAAACTTTGACTCTGAAAGGTGAAAAAGATGTCATTATTTTCATTTACAGTTTTTAGATTATGAATGATGTTGAGCATCTTTTTGTGTCTGACCATTTGAACATTTAAACTGCCCATTCTTTTTTTTTTTTTTTTAATACTTCTTATTTATTTATTTATTTTTGGCTGTGTTGGGTCTTCATTGCTGCGTGTGGGCTTTCTCTAGTTGTGACGAACGGGGGCTACTCTTCTCTGTGGTGTGTGGGCCTCTCACCGTGGTGGCCTCTCTTGTTTCGGAGCATGGGCTCTAGGCGCGCGGGCTTCAGTAGTTGTGGCTCACGAGCTCTAGAGCACAGGCTCAGTAGTTGTGGTGCACAGGCCTAGTTGCTCCGCGGCATGTGGGATCTTCCCAGACCAGGGCTCGAGCCCATGTCCGCTGCACTGGCAGGCGGATTCCTAACCACTGCGCCACCAGGGAAGCCCTTAACTGCCCATTCTTATCCTTATGGGTTATTTGTCCTTTATTGGTTTGTAAGAGCTCTTGGTGTATTGAAGAAATTAGCCCTTTGTCAGGTGTGTGGGAAATATTTTTATTCAAATTGTCTTTTTCTTTTTCTATGGTGATTTTTTTTTCATTTTCTTCCTTCTTCCTTTATATTCTTTTTCTTAATAGCTTCTGGATTTTGTTTTCTTCTTAGAAAACTTTCCATGTCAAGATTGTTTAAAAGTATAGCTATATTTTCTTCTGATACTGCTCTTATTTCAGTTTCTACGTTGAAGTCTTTTCTGTCTTCTCCAATACCAGTTTGGATAGCTCTGTATTTTAATATTTAGTAGAACTAGTATGCCTTCATTATTTTTCTTTTCAAAATAATCCTGAAGTAAAGGATAAGTGTGAAACTGACTAGAGTGATTTGTTTGTTGGTAGTAAAGCATTGAATTGGGGGAGGGGCAAGGAAGACAAAGTATTGGAGAGGAAAAGAATTAGAGAGGGAGGGTAAAGGGAGACAAAAAGCAATTAATCTGTGCCATCAGGTTCTTCTTTGGATACCTCTAATCATGAGGTATCCAAATTATCTCCCAGCTTGGCTCCCACAGTGGGGACAAACTTCTGATCACTCAGCTCTGCCAGGTTTGGTACAGCTGGACTTCCTTTACTCTGCAGATAATTTGCTGTGTGAACACGTCACTTCCCCTCTCTGGCCTCCTGGATTACTTGACTCTGAGGTTCTTCAAAAGGTGTCTTTTTTTTAAATTTATTTATTTATTTTTGGCTGCGTTGGGTCTTCATTGCTGTACGGGCTTTCTCTAGTTGTGGTGAGCGGGGGCTACTCTTCGTGGTGGTGCATGGACTTCTCATTGCGGTGGTTTCTCTTGTTGCGGAGCACGGGCTCTAGGCGCGCAGGCTTCAGTGATTGTGGCACGTGGGCTCAGTCGTTGTGGCTCGCGGGCTCTAGAGCGCAGGCTCAGTAGTTGTGGCGCACGGGCTTAGTTGCTCTGCGGCATGTGGGGTCCTCCCGGACCAGGGCTTGAACCCATGTCTCCTCTATTGGCAGGCAGATTCTTAACCACTGCGCCACCAGGGAAGTTCCAAAAGATGTCTTTATGGAACCCAACTCTGGGTGGAACTTTGCCTTGTTTTGTTCAACCTTTAGGTTGCTTGGGTTGATGGAATGTCCCATATTTTCAAGGGAATCATGAATTTCTTGAGTTTTATGGGAGGTAATGAGGCTTCTGGTTCACTCTCCTCACTAGGGTAGGGATATCCCCTTTCACCTCCTTCCTTGGTCACCTCCTTCTCTCTGATTTGCTCATGGTTATGGCCTTTTCCTTAGCTAGATAACTCTCTTGTTGGAAGTTTCCTTAGATTGAGCATATATCTCCCTCCTTGCAGTGCACTCATTGGTCCTGCCTTCCGATGCAACCCAGAGCAAAGCCACTCTGCCTTATCAAGCACACACTCTGTGTACTTTACTTAATCCTTACCAGCATCATCACTCAACCGCCCTGCCATGAGTTTAGTATTACTATTTTCTTATTACAAATAAGAAACCAGAGACTCAAAGAGTTTAAAAAACGTGCCCAAAGTCACACAGCTAGGAAGTGGTGGGTCAGGGCTTTGAATTCATATCTGTATGGCCCCCAAAGCCTGTGCTTTTTCCACTACACCAGTGGTTCTCAGAGTGTTATCCCAAGACAAGACCAGCAGTACCAGCATCTCCTGCGGACTTGTTAGAAGTGCAGATTCCCAGGCCCTGCTCCAGAGCTACTGAAAGAGACATTCTGGGGGTTAGACCCAGGAATCTGTTTTAATAATCCCTCCTGGTGATTTCCTTGCCTGTTCAAGTTTCAGAACCACTGCCTCCCATTCTGCTTCCCCACCTGGCTGCTGCTTCTGTTCACATCTGACCAAGAATTTATAGGTAATTTCTCTAGGGCTGGATATTACTATGTCTCTGGAGCAGAAATGTGCTGCACACACACACCTTTCCCCCGAACACATACACACGTGGACTTGGTAACCAGAGTCATTTTTAAAACTGCAGATATGATGTATCTCTTTCCTACTTAAAGTTCTTCAGTGTCTCCCCAATGCACTAAGGAGAAAGCCCAAACTCCTCAGTGTGACTTTTGTGTGATGTATCCCTTACCCGTTTTCCAGTCTCCTGTCTACACAGACCTATTCATGCTTGCTACTCACGTGAACTAGAAATGTTGTCATCACCTGGGAGCTTGTTAGAAATACAGAATCTCAGGCCCCACCCCAGACCTGCGGAATCAGACTCTGCATTTTAATAAGCCCTCCAGGTGATCTATATGCACAGTAAAGTTTGAGAAGCACCAGCCTACACCTCACCTGCCATAAACCCCTTATGGTTGCCCCAGGCCTTCGTGCCTGTGTTTTGCTCTTTCTGGAACACTTCTCTCTTCCCTCTCCTTTCCCTTCAGGCCCTGGGTAGGCTTGAGTTCTTAGATCTGCACCCCATCCCTCTAAGACTGGGCTTGTTGCTGGTCCTGTGTACTTCTTAGCCTCTTAACTGATAGGACAAGAGACTAGGCCCTCCATAGCATCTGCATCTGGGACCTAGCATTGCCATTGGCTGATGACTTGTCTCTGTCCGCCAGCTGGCTGAAAGCTCCTCGTGGGTGTGCATTCTGTGAGGCTGGCACAGTGCCTGACATATAGTAGGTGTTCAATGTAGTGAGCTGATTTCTGTACTGGTTAGAGCATGGGCCTTGGAGTCAGACTGCTTGGGTATAAATCCTGACCCAACTAGTGTTATACCGCCTCTCTGAGCCTCAATTTCCTCATCTCTGAAATGAGAACAGTAAGAGTCTCTATCTCATAGGATTGTTGTCAAGATTAATTGATTAACTGGGTTATTGCATGAAAAGAACCTAGAAGTGTGCCTGGCACATAATCGGTATCCAGTAAATGTTAGCTGCCATTGTTATCATCTTTTAATGCAACTCACCTGCCTGAAAAGAGCATACCTGTTCCTGTACATTCTGATCTTGGGCAAGTTATATAATCTCAGGGTCTCAGGTTAATTGGCAATCATCTGGGAAATGGTGATAGAAATCCCCAGGTAGTTAGTTATAGTTGCCAGAATCGTGCAAGTCAGTGTTTGTGAAGTGCTTAGCACAAAGCAGGGACTTGGTAAATGGAAGGAAGGGACTGTTTGTGCCACAGTGCCTTGTACCTACTTTTAGGTGCTCCGTGACTCTGTGGCTTCTTGTTACTTTTTAATGTTGTTTTCCGCTAGGGTGAGTATTTTCTTTGTTGTTATGTCTTTTTGTTTGTTTGTTTTTTGTGTCTACTTGCTCCATTGGTTTGAGACTTTGGAACAAAAGGGTATTGAAGTCTTTCAGGATTTGCTTTTCATTCCTCTGCAACCTGAGCTCTCATGGAGCCCTTGAGTTCCCCAGGGCAGTGTCTCTCTGCTAAGATTGGAGGATTCTGTTTCAAAAGAACTGGAGTAACTTCTTAGATTTAATTGGCTTGATAACCATAAGAGATTGTAATCCTCTGCCCTGGCTTCACATCACATATCAGATAAGGCAAAAAGTCTGGACTCTGGCTTCCTAGGAAGGGAAATTTAGAACACATATATATTTAAAAAAATTTTATTGACGTATAGTTGATTTACAATGTTGTGTTAATTTCTGCTGTACAGCAAAGTGATTCAGTTATACATATATATATATTCTTTTTCATATTCTTTTCCATTATGGTTTAACACAGGATATTGAATATAGTTTTCTGTGCTATACAATAGGACCTTGTTGTTTATTCATCATGTGTATAATACTTTGCACCTGCTAATCCCAACCTCCCAATCCTTCCCTCCCCCACCCTGCCTCCCCCTTGGCAACCACAAGTCTGTTCTCTATATCTGTGAGGAGTCTGTTTCTGTTTTGTAGATATGTTCATTTGTGTTGTATTTTAGATTCCACATATAAGTGATATCATACAGTATATGTCTTTCTCTTTTTGACTTACTTCGCTTAGTATGATAATCTCTAGATCCATCCATGTTGCTACAAATGGCATTATTTCATTCTTTTTTATAGCTGGGTAATATTCCATTTTGTGTATATATGTGTGTGTGTGTGTGTGTGTGTGTGTGTATACACAGATACACACACACACACACACACACATGTATGTATTTGCCACATCTTCTTTATCCATTCATCAGTCGATGGACATTTAGGTTGTTTCCGTGTCTTGGCTGTTGTAAATAGTGCTGCTATGAACATAGGGGTGCATGGATCTTTTCAAATTATAGTTTTGTCTGGATATATGCTCAGGAGTGGGATTGATGGGTCATATGGCAACTCTATTTTTAGTTTCTTGAGGAACCTCCATACTGTTCTCCATAGTGGCTGCACCAGTCTTCATTCCCACCAGCAGCGTAGGAGGTAGAGCACATATATTTTTGATTAACAAGAAATAATGATGTTAACTGTGGGCTTTTCATTCGTGGCCTTTATTGCATTGAGGTAAGTTCCTTTTATACTTTTTTTTTGAGAATTTAAATCATGAATGGATTTTTTTTTTTTTTTTTTTTTTTTTTTGCCTGCATTGGGTCTTCGTTGTGCGCAGGCTTTCTCTAGTTGTGGCGAGCAGGGGATACTCTTCACTGCAGTGTGCGGGCTTCTCATAGCAGCTGCTTCTCTTATTGTGGAGCACGGGCTCTAGGAGTGCAGGCTTCAGTAGTCGTGGAGCGTGGGCTCAGTAGTTGTGGCTCGTGGGCTATAGAACACAGGCTCAGGAGTTGTGGCACACGGGCTTAGTTGCTCCGTGGCATGTGGGATCTTCCTGGACCAGGGCTCAAACCCGTGTTCCCTGCATTGGCAGGTGGATTCTTAATCACTGCTCCACCAGGGAAGTCCATGAATGGATGTTGAACTTTGTTAAATGTTCTTTCTGTGTCTATTGAAAAGATTATGTGATTTTTTCTTTCGCTTTGTTAATGTAGTTTATCACATTGATTGATTTGCATTTGTTGAACCATCCTTGTATCCCAGGGATAAATCCCACTTGATCTTGGTGTATGCTCCTTTTAGCAAGATGTTAAATTCAATTTGCTGGTATTTTATTGGGGATTTTTGCATCTGTGTTCATCAGGGATATTAGCCTATAGTTTTCTTTTCTTGTGGTATCTTTGTCTGATTTTGGTATCAGGTGATGCTGGCCTCATAAAATGAGTTTGGAAGTGTCCCCTCTTGTATTTCTGGAAGAGTTTAAGGATTGGTATTAACTCTTCTTTGAATGTTTGTTAGAATTTACCTTTAAAGCCATCTAGTCCTAGACTTTTCTTTGTTGGGAGGTTTTTGATTACTGATTCAGTCTCCTTTTTATTCAATTTGTTGACCTATAGTTGTTCACAATAGACCCTTATGATCCTTTTTGTTTCTTAGGCATCTGTTGTAATGTCTCCTCTTTTATTTCTCATTTTATTTATTTGAGTCTTTTTCTCCTTAGTGTTGCTAAGGGCTTGTCAGTATTTTCAAAAAACCAACACAGTTCTGGTTTTTTTTTTCCTATTTTTTTCACATTCTCTTTTCAATTTATTTCTGCTCTAATCTTATTATTTCCTTACTTCTCCTAACTTGGGCTTAGTTTGTTCTTTTTCTGGTCCCTTGAGATGTAAAGTTGGGTTGTTTGTTTGAGGGTTTGTTTTTTTTTTTAATGTAGGCATTTATCACTCTAAACTTCCTTCTTAGTACTGCTTTTGTTGCATTTCGTAAATTTTGGCATTTTTTTTTCTTTTGTTTAAGGTACCTTTAAAATTCTTGTTCAACTTCCTCTTTGATCTAAGAGGGTGTTGTTTAGTTTTCACCTATTTGCAGGTTTTCCCATTTTCTGCTGTCATTGAGTTCTAGTTTCATTCCTTTGTGGTCAGAAAATATACAGGGAATGATTTCACTCTTTTCAAATTTGTTAAGACTTGTTTTGTGACCTAACATGTGGTCTGTCCTGGGGAATGTTTCATGTGCACCTGAGTAGATGTGCATTCTTCTGCTGTTGGGTGGAAGGTTCTATATATGTCTATATATATAGGTCCATTTGGTCTGTAGTGTTGTTCAAGTCAGCTGTTTAACAGTTTTCTATCTGGATGTTCTATCCAGTATTGTAATTGGGATATTAAAGTCCCCTACTATTATTGCATTGCTGTCAATTTCTCCCTTCAGATCTGTCAATATTTGCTTTATATATTTAGGTGCTCTGATGTTGGGTGCATATATATTTATAATTATTTTATCTTCCTATTGAATTGACCCTTTTGTCATCATATAATGACCTTCTTTGTCTCTAGGCACAGCTTTTTTTTTTTTTTTGGCGGTACACAGGCCTCTCACTGTTGTGGCCTCTCCCCTTGCGGAGCACAGGCTCCGGACACGCAGGCTCAGCAGCCATGGCTCACGGGCCCAGCCGCTCCGCGGCATGTGGGATCTTCCCGGACCAGGGCGTGAACCCGTGTCCCCTGCATCGGCAGGCAGACTCTCAACCACTGCGCCACCAGGGAAGCTCTCTAGGCACAGCTTTTGACTGAAAGTCTATTTTGTCTGATATAAGTATAGCTACTCCCGCTTTCTTCTGGTTATTGTTTACATGGAACATCTTTTTCTATCCTTTCAATTTCATTGTGTGTGTCTTTAGATGTGTCTCTCGCAGGTGGCATATCACTGGATTTTGTTTTTTTATCAATTCAGCCACTCTATGTCTTTTGATTGGGAATTTAATCCATTTACTCCCCAAGTTATTCTAATGTGCGTCAGGGTTGAGAACCAGTATCCTAGATGTACAGATAGGGTATAGAGGTAGTAGATTCTCAGGGATTCTCACAGTAGGTCCTTGGACAGCTGGAAAGGTGGGAGGTGTCAAGAACTCCTTAAATTTGAGGATCAGTTATCAAGTGGATATAGCAAAGATTAAGAACCATAGTATTCAACCTGTATGCGAATGTATGATTTTACATTTTTATAGATCAGAGGTTAGTTGATGCTTATTGTTAGCCTGTTCGATAAGGATTTGTTGAGTACTCACATCACCAAAGCCAGACAAGTGATTAGTGCAGGTGGAGAGATGGCAGCTACTTAAACCATAATACAACATGAAAAGTGCTATAGTAGGGCCTTAAACAAGCACAGATTTAAATACTTGTCAGATAACTTAAGCAGCAGTCTTTGAACATGTATAGATGTGAAAGTTCATTTGGGTGTTGGGTAGTTTCAAATTGCTTGCCTCTAGTGTCATCATAGAGATATTTGCCAACTGCCTTGAAAAATAAAGAAGAAAGAGGATAATTCCTCCTGTGGGGGTCTGAGGGGTTCTTGAAGGAAGCAACATTTCAACTGGACCTCCAAGTGTAGGTAGGACTTGAATTAGGTAAGGGCAAGTGTCAGAAACAGCCTGAGCAAAGGCCTTGAAGGCAGCCTCACCTGGGCAAGTCTGCTTGCCAAGGGCAGAGACAAACTTGGGGTCTTCCTGAAGGCTTAGAAAGAAAAGGTGGGAGGTGCTGATGGAAAGGCATCTTGGGGCCAGCAGGTAGAGTTCATTCCATACCAAGCTAGAATTGCTCTAACCTAGGCGTTCAGAACAGTGATGTTTTCTTTTGCCTAATTTATTTTATTATTTTTCTTAAGTGGTATAAATATGTATAATCCCCAAAGAAAAACTGGAAAATACAGATATGCAAAAAAGGAAAACATCACCTCATTTTCTCAAACATAACTTTAAAAAAGAGGGGCATACCTTGCTGAGCAGGGTTCTATCCCCTGCTTTTTCTACATAAATCTAAAGCTTGAATACTCCTACTCAAGAAGTATATCATCATGTTTAATGACTACATAAAAGGATAAGTGGTTACACCATAATTTAACCCATTCCACTAATATTGGACATTTTACTATTGTAAGTTGTGAACTATTTCACTATTTTAAATAACCCTGTGGTGAACATCCTTTTATGTACATTTTGGCATATTTGTCATATTTTTCTTAACATGTCTAGAAGTAGAATTGCAGGGTCAAAGAGTATGCACTTCTGGGGGACTTTTTTGGGGGGAGGATTTTGATAGCGTCAAATTGCCCTCCAGAAATGTTTCAGTTTATAATCCCTCCAGCCATATGAAAATATCGAAACAGTGACATTTTAATATCTAAAACTAACAGTATCATCTTGGTATAGTCATTAATTCTAAACTGAACTTCTGAATTGCTTTTGGTTGCCAACTTATATTATTCAAAAATTCTAGCATATTGTGGAAATAATTCTTTGCCATTTTTCATCTGTTGATCCTTCCTGTAAGATAAATGGCTTTGTGATTTGTTGATAGTATCTATGTGTGAGGATTGTCTGTTTTCTGTATCATTTTTCAAAAATTTAGAGTTGGGTTATTATTTTTAAATGACTTTTGGCTGACATTTGACGTCAGTAGTACAGGGTTTGTCTTCCTTGCATTTAGTTAACTGGAATTCAGGTTCAAAGAGGAATTTGAGGAAAACAAAGGACAGGATTTATTTCTCTCACACAAAGCACTCAATCTAAGGACTGCCCAGTGAGGCCTAGCGAAGAGAGAGGGCTAGAATCTTCTGATGACTGGTCAAGTGGAGGAAATCCTCCACTTGATGGAGAGGAAATCAGAAGCTGTAACCAGCCCACAGTCAGTAGGCTTTCTCTCACAGAAAGAAAGAATAAAACTCTGTTTGTTGTTGCTGTATCAAGGCAAACCCATGCTACTAAAGGCTTCTCTTTGTATGTGCATGGAACATCTCCAGAGGGATTTTCAAGGAACTGGTGCTAGCAGTTGTCTGTGGGGAGCTGAAGAGGGAGGAAGATTTATTTTTCATGGTTATACCCATTTGTACTGTTTGAGTTACTGGATTGGCCAAAAAGTTTGTTCGGGTTTTCCCATAATCTTTGCAAATATTTACTGTATATGTTTTGCTTTTTCAAAACTTTTTTAACCTAGTTATTTTTTTAAAAGCCTCTCTTACGCATGGTTATGTAATATGTTAACATTAGAGGAAAGTGGGTGAAGAGTATATGGGAACTCTCATAGTATATTCTGTAAATCTAAATTTATTTAAAAATAAAAAGTTTAAAAAAATGACAGAGGCGGGGAGCATACTGACTTCCTATACAGAATCCTACCCCATGAGACATTTTTCCACCTTTTTGTCTTGTCATTTCTTTTAAAGATCTTGCTTTCACCCCTAATTCTGCTGACTTTGTGATTACCAGATTCAATACAACTGTCTTAGCCATTTTTCACTGTTTTTGTTGGGGTCAGACTATTATTTCATATTTCATAATGCACATCAGCTGACAGATACTTATAAACATCACAGCAGATCAGAGGAAAGCACTCTATGAATATATTGCTTTTAAGAGTTTGACCAGGCTTTGTATCTAAACTAGTGCACAACCTCAGAACCTTAAACTTTGAAAGCCAGTTTTCCTCAGCTTGTGCTCCTGGTAAAAACACAGATGAGTCTACATTTTTGGCAAGCCCCCTGAGTGATTCCGATTCCCTGTAACACTGAGTTCCAGAAAGAATCGTCTGAGAGAGAGAGAAAGAGAGAGAGAGAGAGAGAGAGTGTGTGTGTGTGTGTGTGTGTATGGTGGTGATGGTGACTTGAAGGATGCGGGGACAGGGTAATCAGGGGGCTGTGGCCAGTGTCCGATGGGAGTAAATGAGGGTCTGAAATGCCACAGCGGTAAAAGGGGTGGAGAGAGAAGGCAGATGCAGCCGCGCAATTGAGTTCGTGATCCAGGTGTGTGGACGACAAAGTTCCTTGTTCAAGACAGGCAGAGGGAAAGAAGCTCTTCTAGTACCTTGAGGGGGCGAAGCATATTAATGGAGGGACAGAGATGCTTTGATGGGGTACTTCTTGAGGTGGGTAATTGACCTTTCTTGCCTTTGATTCCCAGGTGCCAAGCACTGGGGACACAGTCCCTGCTCCCACACAGATTACATTCGAATGAAGGGGGACAGATAATACACAAGGAAACAGATACATATGCCCATGCCAATTAGCTGAGTCCATGAAGAGAAGTGGAGTAAGGGGTTGGAGAATGGGTGATAGGAGCCCTGAGGAGGCCATTTAGACGGGCTAGTCGGCGGAGGCTTCTCTGAGGAAGTGACATCTGAGAGAGACCTGAATGAAATAAGGGGGTGAGCCAGGCAGGCACCTGTGGGAAGGGCATTCTGACGGAGGGAGCAGTGAAGGTGATGGCCCTGAGGGGGTGGAGAAGGACTTGCTGTCAGGAGACACGAAGGCCGGCGTGAACGGAGCTGAGGAGGCAGAGGATGGGAGGCGGCGGGGTCAGGACAATTTTGGAGGCGGTTTGTAGGAAAATGTATTGGTACCATAGGAGCTTCCTGACAAAGCAAGCCCGTTGCTATGTGGAGAAATGGGAATTAATGGGACACTGTGGAGCTTTGTTTCCTGCTGGCCCTACAGGACAGTGATACATGTGACATGATGAAAGGGACATTGCTCGAAGAGTGGGGAGCCGTGGCTCCTGTATTAGTCTGCCCTTTTGCCCTGCTGTCAGTTACTGCGCTCAGTTTGGGGCCCATTTCTGGAAGTGCAGGATCAGTGCCTCATAGCACCCTTGGGGGCATTTAGAGGGTAGCCTTTGGGGGGCCTCAGGCTTCTCAGAGTGGGGATGAGACTGCGTCAGTTAAAGCAGATGTGACGGTGCCCCAGAGGGCTGTTCACCTCTTTCCCCCATTCCGACTGCCACCTCTCTTCTTCCAAGCAGGATTGGTTGCCGTGGTCCCTGCTGCTTCTCTCTCTCACGTGTGATACCGGGGCCTTCTACGTTCCTGGGGTCGCACCAATCAACTTCCACCAGAACGACCCTGTAGAAATCAAGGTAAGTGCGTTCCTGGTCTGTGGGAGCCAACTGTTGCCCAGTTGCTGGGCAGCCTGGCCAGAGGACTGTTGCGAGCTGGTCACGTCCCTCCTGTGGTTGCAGAGAACCCAGACCAGTGCTGCTCAGCCTGGGAGGAAGAGGATTCACTGCGCATGGCTGGGGCAGAGGTGGTGTGTCCCTCTGGCCCCGCCGCCTCTCCTCTCTCTCCGCCTCTGGCTGTCTCTGCATCTCCCCCTGTATGAGTGCATTCTCTCTCTCTGTCCCTCCCTCTCTTTCTCTTTGGCTCTGTCTCTGTTTCTGGTTCTTCCTGTGTCTTTGTTTCTCTCTCACTTTCGCTCGCTTCTGTGCCCACCTCTTTCTGTGTCTCCATCTCTCTCAACCTGCCTCCTTCTCTGTGACATCTCTGCCTCTCTCCATCCTCCTCTATGTTACCGGCTTTCTCTGCGTAACTCATATCATCTATGTATACGCATGATTATTATGGCCTTTTTTTTCAATTTTAGCTTCTGCCAGGATTCTCCAGTTCAGTATTTCCAAACGGTGCACTGCATATCTGAGTGGTGGTATATGAGATGATTTTAAGTGGCTGACACGTATGTTTTATTTTAATAGCTGTTTTCTTTTAATTATACTAGAAAATATAGCCATTACTTCAACTCATGATTCCATGGCTGTCATTGTTGGGTTTCCATTTTTAATAGTGTTAAAATGTTTGCTTCTTTTTTTTTTTTCTTTTTTTTTTTTGCGGTACACGGGCCTCTCACTCTTGTGGCCTCTCCCGTTGTGGAGCACACGCTCCGGACGCGCAGGCTCAGCGGCCATGGCTCACGGGCCCAGCCGCTCCGCAGCATGTGGGATCTTCCCGGACCGGGGCACGAACCCGCGTCCCCTGCATCGGTAGGCGGACTCTCAACCACTGCGCCACCAGGGAAGCCCAAAATGTTTGCTTCTTAAATAAAGGTATTTACCTAAAAATGAATCATATCCAAGAAAATAGCAGAATAAATGGTAAGTAGATAGAGCAAGTTGGTACATGAGTGATTCGGATTTGAAAGCATTGTCCTAAATCAGAGTCCAGAAGAACAGCCAGCTGGGCCACCTCACCTTGTCAGCCTAGATGCCCACCTGTGGGCCAGTCACCTGTGACAGGGTTATGGGAGAGTCCTTTAAAATGTGGTTGATCGGGGCAGTGGGCAGGCTGGCACCTTGGCTAATGTCTCGGACTCTTGGTGGCATTTTCAGAGCCCTAAACACGGCTGAGGGTTGGTGGTGCATCTTCTTGGATCTCATTTCCCAGGAAACAAACTCTAAGGTGGAGATTTGGTGCAAGAGATTTATTGACTAGGCGCCCAGTCCTGGAAGCAGGACTGGGCAGAGGGAGATATTAAGCTGTGATAAACAGAGTCCTATGGAAGGCTCTGGAACTGGAGTGGCCAGCTGCAGAGTTCTCCCACATTGAGGCGAGAGGACTGGCCACCGGACAAGGGGTGTGACCTTGTTCCAGAGCTCCCAGCTATAGGGACTCCTCTCTACCATCACCCAAATATAACCACTCTTAATACTTTGGGTTATTTTTCTTAGTCTTTTTTTTCTGTGCAGTGTTTACAGTGTAGGGTACTCGGCATTCTCACACTTCCGTAAACCCCCAGCTTCTTGACTACCACATTGGTCCCCCATAGGCAAAATAACGTAGAGTTGAAGTTTTTAAGTAGTCCTTCAAATCCTTAGTGATTCTGTACAAAGGTCTAGCAAAACTTATAAAGCAATGAAAATAAATTCTGCTCCTAAAATGTACATTTCTTGTTGATGGGAACCACATCTTTACTGGTCTGTGCAAAAGCAAAGCAGTGAGATTGTGTGAAAATAAAGTTTTTATCCTGTCCTAAGCATCACAGTGTTCAAAAGGGGGAACAGAAGCCCAGAAAATCACAAAGGGCCATCCACCTGACATGCTGTCATGTACATATGCCTTTGTTTGCCACCACATTTTGGGCATTTGCAAAATTATAAATTGCTACATGTCATGCTTATTTGGGGCATTAGATGCAAGCAACTTTTCATTATCCAGGGGGAGTTAACCAGTTTAGAGGGTAAAAATATAATACATTTGTGGAAAAACGAAAACTACCACGAATCAAGTTCTACAAGGGCTGGGATATTATCTTTCTCGGTTACTGCTGTGTCACCAGCTCCTAGTACATAGCCTGGCAGGGTGGATAAATACATATGATCAATGACTATTAGAAAGTGTCTCCATTTAGAACCATGTAGTAGTAACAAGCAAATGCACCATTCCATGTGTTGCATTACTGTGAGCATCCCTCTTCCTTAGAAGTCAGACTTGTAACTTTCGGGAACAATAATTAAAGTCACCTTTATTGAGGATTATTTACATGCCGGGCATTATGCATGGCTTAGCTCAAGATGCCCCCTAAGAGCCCTCTGAGGCAGATACTGTATGTTTTAGAGATTTACTGAACATTTTACAGTTACGGAAACTGAGGCCCGAGGAAGTGAACCTGCTTGTCCAAGGTCACATTGTGAGGGAGACATAGGGTTAGTTCAGAGCCCGGCTCTTAACCGCCGCGGTACCCTTCCTCCCAGTGCCTCTGCCAGAAGCCCCCACCAGAGCAAAGCTTGTGGCATGGGGAGGACAGGGTGGCTCTGGCTTCAGTCCTGCCAAGCTGGGCATGTGAGAACTACACCTTGGGTGGGAAGGGAGAGGGCGGGAGGGGACATAAAGGTGAGACTCAGTTTCTTTGTAATGTGGCTTCTTTTTTGATTGTCCAGAAGGAGAGAATGCTAAGAAACACAGAATAACAGGCTGTTATAACAGATAATAACTTTTTGGTCATTTCGCCTCAAGCAGTTCATGAAATGCTTAATAGAGGTCCCCCGTCCTTCAATTCAACATCTAAAAAGCTCTGAAACTTAGAGTTTTTCTAAACTCATTGTAGGCGAGACCTGACCTGAACTGTTTATTAACTTTATTTTTCCCACTTAGTATGAATATTTTTGCATTTCCTTGTCATTGAATGTGGGGTACTGCTCCAGACCCAGCTGGGGGGTGTTATAAAACCCATGGTTTTATAATATACCACATTGCTCTTTTAAAATTGGAAAAATTTTTAAATTAAATTAAATTAATTTATAAATTAATGTAATAATGTAATGTAATGTAATAATTATTAATGTAATAATGCCGAGTATACTAAAGATGAGTGGGTACCAGAGAGGATTACTGAAACAGTCATTAAATTAAATTAAATTTTAAATCTTTTAAAATTAAATTAAAAATCCTAATTCCAAAGCAAGAATTTTAAGTAAGGATTGTGGATCTGGATTCTAAAAACTATTTATACTTTCAGATGGTGTATGAGGAATGGTTAATAGTTTTTAAATAGCAAAGATAATTTTAGTTGCATTTAAGTTAAAATTTGGGACTTCCCTGGCCGTCCAGTGGTTAAGACTTCGCCTTCAAATGCAGGGGGTTGTGGGTTCAATCCCTGGTCGGGGAGCTAAGATCCCATATGCCTCGCAGCCAGAAAACCAAAACAAACCAGAAGCAATATTGTAACAATAGCAATAAGGACTTTAAAAATGGTCCACATCAAAAAAAACTTTAAAATAATTAATTGATTAATTAATTTTTTTTTTTTTGCAACATTTTGACTGGTTCTATTTTATCCATGTTTTGGGGAGTTGTCTGTGGCTGTCACTGTTTCCAGAGCTGCGTTCTGTGTGCTTGCATCACTTCCTAAATGTTCTTCTTCATGGTCTTCTTAAACTTCATCTTTAATGGTTGCATAATATTTAATTGAACGAATATATTGTGGTTTATTGGCCAATTTCCCATTACGGAGCTTTTAGCTGTTTTTCCATTTTTTTCTCTTTTTTCATTGTGCAAACATTTATCGAGCACCTACTATGTACCTAGATCTCTAGGCACGGTGGTTACATAGGTAAGCAAGACGCATATGGTCCTTGCCCTCATGGAGTTTAATCTTAAATTCTAGTAGGGGAGGCTGATTTCTCTGGAAAAAGAAAACAAAAACATAAAATAATTACATTTTATCAGACATGCTACAAAGATAACTAGAAGTGTTGAAATACAGAAGATGAGGGAATTCCTTTGATAAGATGATAAGGAAAGGACTCGAAGGTGAGGGGATTTAAGCTGAGACCAAATGTGAGAAGGAGTCAGAGAGTCGGGCAGAGAGGAGCAGGTTCAAAGCCTGAAGCAGGAGAGCGCTGGTCAGGCTCAAGGAACTAGAGGCAGAAGACCACTGTGGTTAGGAATGAGGAGTGAGCTCTTTGTTCCTGAAGTTTTTTCCCTTATTTGGAGTTATTTCCTTAGGAAAGATACCCAGAAGTGAAATTATAGGGTCAAAGGATGTCAGCATGTTAAGGACTCTGAGTATATATTGGATTTGGTTGTGATTTTAAACAAAATCTATAATGTAATCTAAAACTAGTGAACTGTGAAATAATTGTATTGTATAGTATACCAGAGTTGTGTCTGCTGCGGTTAGTTTGCTTAGTAGGTAATAATGCCGAGTATACTAAAGATGAGTGGGTACCAGGGAGGATTACTGAAACAGTCATCTTGATTTCTGGGTTGAAGAATAATGGCCTCCCTTCTTCCACTAGGCTGTGAAGCTCACCAGCTCTCGCACCCAGCTGCCTTATGAATACTACTCACTGCCCTTCTGCCAGCCCAGCAAAATAACCTACAAGGCAGAGAATCTGGGTAAGTTCTTCTCTCACACTGCTGTCACGCTATCCCAAAGAGGAACCCGGATCTCTTCATAATGTTAATAGCAGTTAACCCTTATATAGCACCTACCGTGTGCTGGACACCATTCTACATAGTTTATATACAGATTAGCTTATTTAATCCTCATAACATCCCGAAGGAGGTAGTTGTGGTGTTGATTCCCATTTTACAGGGTAAGTGATTTGCCTCTGGTTATACTGTTAATTAATGGCTAAACTGGGCTTGGAATCCATGTAGTCAGGCTTCAGAGCTGGAGCCCTTGGCTACTGCTCCGACTGGCTCTCCTTGATTTCTAGATAGCCCCTTCTGTTTCTTGTGGCTTCTGTAACCTGCTCTGCTTTTAATTAAAAGAATGGGTGATTATCTCTGGCCCTAATGGAATCAGGGACATCACCATAGTTCTTGCTAAGCTGTGCAGGCCTTGCCTCAAATAATGTGGGAAGCACCCAGTGCAGTGTCTGGCATATGTGTTCATAAATAGCAGCCATTTTATTTTAATTCAAATAATTCTTCATTTGGTGGAATTTCAGGCTGAAAGGAAAAGGCATTTGGTGGCCTCTATTGAGGACATGGTTATTAGTACTTACTCTGCCATCTCAGTGTTAAGTCCTGGAGATAAAAACTTAGAACTATGCCCTCCCTGACTTCAAGGAACTTAAGAGACTTTCCTGTTCTCTTATAGCTTAGGGAGGGGAAAGGAGAGAACTGGCTCTTGAGCAGTCCCCTGAAAGGGCTGCCTTCTCCATCAGGGCTACCCATGGCTCAGATGTTTCCAGAACCCCTAGCCAACAGGTGTACCTACTGCCAGGTATTGGATGTCCCAGACCAGCTGGGGCAGGCCTCGACCAAAAGCAGGCAGCACCGCCAGTCCCGAAGTCTCGCCTTGTACAGTTGGACGGAGGTCGGTCTCGGGGCCTGGGCTGCTCTTGCTGCCTGCCGCTTTCCCTTCTTTTCTCTCCACACCATGCCGTGCTCCGGCCACCTTGCCGCTGCTGGGAAGCCTGACCTGCTGTGTCCTCCAGACCCCTCACAGCAGCTCCTCCCTCCCCCTGTGAGCTGGTGCGGATTCATCTACAGCCCAAGGCTGAGCACTTGGGCACACCTCAGTGTGATACTGCGTGACCTTAACCTCCGTGAAGCTGGGGAATGTTCCTGCCTCGTAGAAATGGAAATTTCCATGTACAGAAGTTATCCTGCCACACTGTATCTCATTCCAGCTTTGTGTAGTGCCTCCCTCTGTGGCCTAGGGGCTCTTTGAGCAGCGGGATCATGTCTTCCATGTGTCTCTCTCTGCCACTTCTGACCCAGTGTCTGACACATAGTTGTCATTCAGTAAAAGTTTTTGTCCTCCCTGAGTGGAGCAGAAACAGCCTTGATTGAATGCCTTTTGGGTCGCAAGCCTTGTACTCTACGTCCTCATCATCATCACTGTTAATACTTAAAGGGCTCTAACAGTGAGCCAGGCATTGTTCTAAGCACGTCTGTGCTTACCTTAGTTAATTCTCACAACAGCCCTCTGAGGTAGCTACTCTTACTATCCCCTTATCACAGATAACAGAAGCGAGGCACAGGAGGTGAAGTCACTTGCTACAGGTCACTCGCCGAGTTGGTGGCAGAGCCCAGGAACTCTGGCTTCAGGGTCCATAGCCTTAAGCAGTACACTCTGCGCACTGTCTTACTTGGTTCCGACTGTAACTCAGCAAAGCCAGGTATGATGGCCCCCATGCCATAGTAGAGGGCACAGCAGCTTCAGAGGTTTGAAAAACTTGCTTGTGGTCACATGGTCAATGGGTAGAGAAATTGAGATCTTAACCCAGGTTTTTTAACTCTAAAAACAGAATTCTTTCTGTTGTCCAGACTGCCTTTTCCAGAAAGGTTCGTTTGGGCTGTCCAAGGGCTGTGCTCCCGATTATCATGTTGGTGGAGATTCATATCGTGGCGGGGGGGTGGGGGCATGTCTGCGGCAGCTGTACTGGAGTATGACATCAGACTCGTTTAGAGGGTCCACTCAGCGTGTTGCTCGTCTAGTGTGGCTGGCTGTGTGCTCCCAGCTTTAAAAATTAAAATGAATACTTCTGTATTAGAACTGAGCTGTTCCAGGCCAGTGTGTCCTCTTTCTTGGTTTAAATGTATCAATAATTTCTAAATATCAAGAAGTGATACCCACCTTACTTGATCTTCAGCCCTGTTCCTCTCTCTGTATGTTCTTCCTTTCCTCAAGTGAATTCCCTATTGACCTTCCTGAAAAGAAGTGAGTGGTAAGGCGTGGTGTAGAGGAAAGAGCCCAGGGGCTTAGCACTACCACAGTCACTGTCATAGGCTAGTCACTATCTGGGTCTGGTTCTCAGCATTGTCATATGTAAAATGGCAGAGGATGACCCAGATCATTTCAGCAGTGGACCATGCAGATATCTCATTGGTGTTCTTGGCCTCCCACTGGCCAGTCCCTCCCTGGGTTTTGCAGACTCACCTGCATAACTAGCCTTCTAAAAGAGGGGGAAAGCAGGGGAGAGGTGTAGAGACCTTCATCCAGGCGCCTTTTCACCCTCCCCCCCTCCTGAGCGGCCTCATCCACTCTTGTCAGAGTGCTACTTTGCACAGCTGAGTGGTTCTCCCCACTGTGGTAAAGCTAGTGGCCCTGCCACTTACCATCTGTATCCCAACAACTCACAGCTTCTATCTATAGCCCTGACCTTTCCTCTGACCCTCAGACTTGGATATCTGACTGCCTGCTTGACATAGCCACTTGACATATGCAAACTGAAAAAATGCCTTCAGTCTAAATTTGCTGTTTTTCCCATTTTACCCCCAACTGGAACTTGGTTGTAGAAGCCCCATAGTCTTCCTGATATGCACCGCTCCTCACTCACCCTTTGTCAGCCAGCACCAGCCCCCCTAGATTTCACCTCCTCAGTAGCTCCTGAGTCTGTGTACTTGTTTCCGCCCTCACTATACCCTCTAATCCAGCCACCATCACCGCCCACTTGCATAGCTGACTGCCATCGCCCCCGGCCAGTTCCGTGCATCTTCGATATTTTCTTCACAAAACAGCCAGAGTGATCTGTAACCAGAATTGGATAATGTCTTCTGCCGCCCCTGTTAGAAACCCTTTATTGGTTTTTGTGGCTCTCTCGATAGAGATCAAACTTCCCGTTGGCCCACAGGCCCCCTGAAGTCCAGCTCTAGCCCGTCTCTCCAGCGTGCCTCAAGTCACCCTTGCCATGTGCACTGCAGCCGCACAGGCCTCTTACATTTACCGCGTCATCCCCCTGCCTTCCCCCCGCCCCCCAACCAGGCAGGGGGCCTTTGTGCGTGCTGTTCCCTTCTGTCTAGAATAGTCTTCCCCTATCTCTTTGCCTAGTTAAGGCTCTCTTCCTTTAGAGCTCACTTCAAGCATTACTTCCTCAGAGAAGCTGTCCTAGACCTACTCCCCCACACCTAGAGCAAGTTCCTCGTATTGTACTATACCTTCTCGTTATCCTGATTAATCAGTCTGTCTTCCCACTAGACCATAAGCTCCGTATGTCTGTTCAACATTATTTCTTCAGAGCCCAGCACATAACCAATATCTAGTGGATGTTTGGGAAGGAATGAATGAATGAACGAATGAATGACTAGGCCAAGAGTCCCACATCAAGCGGGTCCACACTGGTAGGCAGCTGTTAGACCAGGCGTATGTGGGCATTAGTGCCGCCTGTGGGCTTTGGTAGGTCTCCTTCAGCTTGCCCCAGTTCCACCTCATCCCAGTAGAAGTGTTAGAACGGCTCAGAAGGAAAGCACCATTGGGTTTAGTTGACAGGCCCTGACTGCTCGGTGCCTGCTCTTGGAACGTCTGGCAGCAGGTTTCTCTGAGGCAGTAGGCATGCAAGGGGTGTGCCAGTTTGTTAAGTTAAAAAGATGTTTTGGCTGAAAATCTCAGGTGCTGGATTTTACCCTACCTCCCTTCCTCCCTGAACCAGGATCTGAAGATGCAGAAATAAAGAGGAAACATTATCTGCCCTTAAAGAGCTCATAATGAGGTATGAGGGCAGAAACTTAACCTATCAACATATTGTGCAAAGTCACATCACTGACATATGAAAAGGTGCAGAAGTGATGCTGGTAATAAAAATAGTGTTTGTTGTCTTCCCACTCTATGCCTGGTACTTTATTTCTCACTGTAACCCTGTGAGATGCGTACTATTATCCCCATTTTACAGATGAGGAAATTGAGGCTCATTGAGCTTAAGGTACTTACCAAGACTGCTAAGCTAGTCAGTGGCAGAGCCAGGGTTCAGTAGCCCTCTCTTCACCACTGTACGATGCTGCCTCTGTGCAGAGGGCAATCCGAGGAGGGAGTCACAAACTCAGTCCTAAGGCGGTCAGGAAGGGCTTCCCGGAGAGTGGAATAGAAGCTGAGCTTGAAGGGTGAGGAAGAGTTTCCCAGGAACACGGGGCAGGGAATGGCACTCCAGGCAAAGGAAACGACATGTGGCCCAGAGGCACGGAATGACGTGGCATGTTTGATGTGCTCTGAAGAGTCTGGTGGTGCTAGAGCACAAAGGGAGAGGAGGGACAACAGGGGGGCGTCAGGTGGGCAAGCCTGGCCTGAACAGGCAGGGTAATGCATTGAGTGCCAGGCTGCAGGACTGCTGAAGGCCCTGCAGGTGGGCCCTGTGTCTCTGCTGACCTCAGCAACCTCAGGGCTGAAGCTCTGAGCTCCATCTGTCTCTCTTATGGCAGGAGAGGTGCTGAGAGGGGACCGGATTGTCAACACCCCTTTCCAGGTTCTCATGAACAGTGAAAAGAAGTGTGAGGTTCTGTGCAGCCAGTCCAACAAGCCAGTGACCCTGACCGTGGAACAGAGCCGGCTCGTGGCCGAGCGGATCTCAGAGGACTACTATGTCCACCTGTGAGTTGTCCTCTGCTCCCTGCCAGCCTCGAGTTCCCATAGGGGAGGGCACTGAGGGAGAGGCGATCTGAGGGACTGAGCGGGGCCTTGGGTTTCCAGCATTGCAGACAACCTGCCCGTGGCCACCCGACTGGAACTCTACTCCAACCGCGACGGCGATGACAAGAAGAAGGAGAAGGACGTGCAGTTTGAACACGGCTACCGGCTCGGCTTCACGGATGTCAACAAGGTAGAGTGTCTTGATGTGCTCAGAGGGCTGGGGGAGCCACTCCCCAAAGTCACGAGCACTTGGGGCCACAGAGGAGGGGGAAACATGTAGCTCTAGGCTTAGGAAAGGTGGGGATGGCCAAGACAAGTTCCCCCGGGTGCCCCTGGCCATGGCCTGTCAGATGTCTGAGTGCTGTGGGCCCGGCTCTGGCAGATGCTACACAGGAGGTGGAAGGCACAGTGCCTAAAAACTCAGATTCCACATAAATATATGATTATATGGATTATAAGATTAACCACCGCCCCCCCCCCCCCCCGCAAAAAAAAAAAAGGAAGTCTGGAACTTCATCAGTATGTAAGAGAGAGAGCTCAGCAGTGGTCAAGAGCATGCAGGTTCCCTGGGTTTTGAATCCTGCCGTCACCACTTACTAGTTGGTGAGTGACCTTAAGCCTACCTCTCTCACCTCTCTAAGCCTTGGGTCCCTTATCTGTAAAATGTATGTTGCAGCCATGCCTGCCTTTGGGGCTGTCACGCAGAGTAAGTCAGATAATCTGTGTAAGCACTTTACAGCACAGCCACTGAGAAATATGCTAATGGCATTGATTGTAACAGTGATTCTCTTACATTTGTCATTTTCTAAACTGAACACATATTACTTAGGGAATAAAGAACAAAAGCATTTCTTTTGAGGCACAGTCCCTGTCCTCCAGGGGCTTTTTTCATAACTGGGAAGAGAACTGACAGTGTAAGATCCTGGATCTTAAGTCCCAATCCTGACCGTGCCAGTGCTTTGACGGTCAGGGCCAGAAGAGTTCAGAGGGAGCTAATGTGCAGGCAGGTTGTCACGGAGGAGGTGGGCCTTGAAAAATAGGTAGGCTTGAGCTGAGTGAAGTTGGGACAGCATTCTAGTTAAGTGAATGCCGTGAACAGAGTTCAGGGTGGGGACTGTTCACGGGGCAGGGAGGGACCCAGGGAGACCAGGCGAACTAACATGTCTGGGAGGGTGACGGCAGCTGGGTATGTTAGGGTGACAGAAGGCCTTGAATACCAGCCTAAGGGGTCTGAACTTGTACCTAGTAAGCCCCAGAGAGCCCTGGAGGGTTCATGAGTAGCGGGTTGCTATAAGAGCAGTGTTTTTGGAACACTGGTACAGTTGGGTCTGCTAGATGAGGGAAGGGACCTAATACCTGGCTGGTCACCCTGTGTGATTTTTCTGGTGGTTTCTTGGCTCCTAGCTATTTTGTTCTCTTTGTTGCGCTGTTTTAGATCTACCTGCACAATCACCTCTCGTTCATCCTTTACTACCACCGGGAGGACCTGGAAGAGGACCAGGAGCACACATACCGCGTCGTCCGCTTCGAGGTGATTCCCCAGAGCATCAGGCTGGAGGGTGAGTGGGGAGGTGTGACCAGAGGGGCAGGGCTGGACGGGCCTGGGCTTCACACCCAGGGTCTTTGCACCCTTGATTCCTGAAATGGCTGATAGGCCCCAGTGTGGCATGTGGGCCCAGCCAAGGTAGAGTCACTACATTCCCATTAGAGAAGGTGGGGGGCAATGGGAGAGCTGACATGGTGTCTCCTGGCCTGGCACAGCACCTTACCAGCCACCCCGGGAGGTAATGTGCTGATTATGATAGGAACCAGAGGCTCAGAGAGGTCAGTGACTTGGCCAAGACCAAACAGCAGTTTGGGGCTTTGCTGGGCCATCACAAGAAGCAGCCAGCTCAAGAGCAAAGGGATGAAGCACAAGGGGCAGGGGTACCGACGGAGCTGCTGGGCAGCAGCTTTCAGTGTTTCCGCTCCTCTGTGTGAGTGATTGGCCCCGGGTCAACAGCTGTGCAGGAATTTGAGCGCCCAGGCGCAGCCCTGTGGGCCTGACGGGATCTGGTCGGCCTCACCTTGCCTGGCAGCGCTAGCTCGCCACAGGGCGACTTCCATTTCGCATGCCTGGCCTTTTGTCCACAGTGGTGGTGAGTTTCTGGAGCTTTTTTAAGCTGTGGAACCTCATAGTCAAACAAAGTCATACGCAGAAGTCTTATGTAAAACATAGACCCTGCCCTTCCGGGGCATCATACTGCCTCCCCTCCCGTCTGTGTCATGGTTACAGCTTGACATTTACTGTGTGCGTGTTTGACAGCAGCTGCTCCCCCACTGGCCCTTCGAAGTTAGAGACCCTGTCTCCTTTTCTCACCACTTTCTCTCCAGCACAGTACCTGGCACATAGTAGGTGCTTATTTATTGTATGTTGGTTGAATGAATGGACAGACAGCAGGATGAACAAATGTGTAAATGAAGGAAGGAAGCATCGGAGTGATTGAATTACTAAAGTGCCAGGACTCTGGGGACTAAATGAGTGAGCGAACGTATGAGAGAGTGAGTCAGTGTTGTTTTTGCCTGTTGAATGGGACTGATTGAATGAGCAAATGAATGTTTGAATTGATTGTAGGAAGAATTCGTTTGACTAAATAGGGACTCAGACCCCTTCCCACATACACCTCTCTGCAGCCCCTAAGGCCCTTTGGAAAGTCAGGGCTCTGGGAAGCACAGTTTTTTGTTTCTTTTTTGTTTTTGTTTTTTCATCTTTATTAGATTATAATTGCTTTAAAATGCTGTGTTCATTTCTGCTGTACAACAAAGTGAATCAGCTCTATATATACCTATATCCCCTCCCTCTTGGGGCTCCCTCCCACCCTCCCCACCCCACCCAAGGGAGCACAGTTTTAAAGCTCTAGTTGCCAGCTGTTCTCCCAGCCACTGCTCCGCAGCACGCTGCCTCTGAGGGCACCCGCAGAACAGACCCTGGGTAGTGGCACCAGCCCTTGCAGGAACAGACTGAGTCTCTGTCTCTCACAGACCTCAAAACAGACGAGAAGAGCTCATGCACCCTGCCTGAGGGTACCAACTCCTCGCCCCAAGAAATTGACCCCACCAAGGCGAATCAGCTGTACTTCACCTACTCTGTGCACTGGGAGGTGAGAAGGGGCTGGAGCCCACGGCAGGGGAGGAGGGCTCTGGTCCAAGCAGCAGTTATCAAGGTGGAGGCCTGACTCTCAAGTGCTTCCTCCCACCACCAGGAGAGTGACATCAAATGGGCCTCTCGCTGGGACACTTACCTGACCATGAGTGATGTACAGATCCACTGGTTTTCTATCATTAACTCCGTCGTGGTGGTCTTCTTCCTGTCAGGTGAGAGAGCTATGGGTTGGAGGGTGGAGAGGACAGGGGGTGAGGGATGAGGGGCTGAGGTGTCACATCACTCCCAGGAGACTTCTAGGGTGTTCTTGGAGCCAAGCATAGGTCAAAAACAGACATTAGGGCTCTGTGCAAGGCATTAGTACACAGAGGTGAACAAGATTCACCCTCTACTCCGGAGAGCTCCCTAGGGGAAGGCTGCGCCGCCTCTTCACGCACACCTTCACTGACTCATTCAACAGTGTTTCGGCATTGCTCATCCTGTTCGGGCCCCATGCCGCGTGCTGGATATGGTGTCGAGCAAGCCCAACCCAGTCTCTGCCCTCACGGTCTGTATTCTGGTGGCAGGAGAGAGACAGAAAAGCACAGAAGTAGTAGGGTTCCAGATAGTGCTAAGTGCTGTGAAGCATATGCATGGCTGTCGAGGAGAGGGTGACGGCTGCTTTAGAGAAGACCTCTCTGAATGAGGAGCCACCATTCAGAGGCCTAGGGAAAGACGGTTCCAGCAAGGGTCACGGCCCTGCAGTGAGACAGGCTTGGTGAGAAGCCAGATGGCAAGAGGGCATTGAGCAGGGTGAGGGTGGTTGTCAGAGGTAGAATGAAACTGATCGTTTCAGTATCAGGAGAAGTAAAGATAATGCTGTCTTTATTAAACATTTACCCAGGGGCCAGCTGCTGTGCTAATGAACACTTAAGTGCATCCCCATCCTCGCAGCCCCGTGAGCTAAGCCAAAAAGTGTTAAGTTAGCTCAAGGTCCTACAACCACTACGCTGTGCTGCCTAGATAGGTAAACAGGGTGCTGTGCAAGTACAAACGGGGGTGCCTCTGAGCTGTTTGGGGTGTTGAGAAGAGAAGATGTTTTGAAGTGTGAGTAGGAGTCAGGACAGAGTGGGGCATTCGGGTAAAGGGAACAGCCTGGGTTACAGGCACGCAGGTGAGAGAGAGATGGGGCTGTGACCTGGTAACTAAAAGCAACAAATAACCAGAGGCAAGTGAGAGGCGAGCCTGGGAGGAGGTGAGGCTGGAGAGGCTGGAAGGACCAAGCCCTGGAGGAGCTGGGATGCTGTTCTCCCTGGAATACAAGCGGTGTCCTGTGACTGCCTCCGCCCATCCCAGCAGCTCATTCTTCCCCTCTTGGGGGGTGACCCTCTGTTTCCCCTGCCCTGTAGCTGGGGTGGAGCTAGGCCCAGGAGAGAACCTGAGGCGGCTGCATAGCCAGTTCCCACTAGAGGAAGCCACGTGTGCCCGGAGGGCAAGCAGCACAGAAGACTCAGATGGCCGTGCTGACACTCCTCTTCTTCCCGCCCCTGTTTGTTTCAGGCATCCTGAGTATGATTATCATTCGGACCCTCCGGAAGGACATCGCCAACTATAATAAGGAGGATGACATTGTACGAGGTCATGGCTGGGGAGGGATGGACTTGCAGAGGGAGGGCAGTCTAGCAGTGGGGCTCTGGGCCTACCAGACCAGGACGCGCACATGCACGCACGTGCCTGTGTGTGTGTGTGTGTGTGTGTGTGTGTGTGTGTGTGTGTGTGTGTTATCATTCATAGCGTAAACCAAATATTGAAAAGGAAAACAAAATGTTTAATGACCCAAAGTGATGGGGATAAGGCTTTCTAATTTCTAAGCGTAAAAACAATGGAAGAAATCACAGAAAGAAAACTGGATTAATTTTACCTTAATCCTGCATGTTAAGATATGTAAACAACAGAAAAGTGAAATGGCAAAACAATATATGCAACAAATTTTTTAAAAGATGATAGTTAAAAGAACTGGTATAAAATCTCTAAAAAAAAAAACCACTAAAATCCCTAATGTGATAATGAACAAAAAATTTACAGACAAGGAACCATACATGGCCAGTAAACATGTGAAAAACTGTTTTTACCTCAGGGATAAGCCCCCAACGTGCAGTGTCCAACAGTCATGAGAAGACAGTTTTGGACCTTCAAATTAGCACAGATTCGTACACATAGTACTAATTGCCGGCAGGGTTAATGTGAGATAAGCACCTTTTCATGCCACCCGTGCAAGTGTAAACTAGGAGATTTCTGAAAAGTTATTAATTGGCAGCACATATCATGAACTGCCAAATAGTTAACTTGTTTGTTTGTTTTGTTTTTAACATGTGGCTGCACTTTTAACTGTTGGTGCGGCCTGTGGGATCTTAGTTCCTCAACCAAGTATCGAACCCGCACCCCCTGCAGTGGAAGCAGAGTCTTAACCACTGGACCACCGGGGAAGTCCTAGTTAACTTGTTTTGATACACTATCTTCTAGAATTTTCCTAAGGAAAGCATTAAAACCACAAAAATTTGGTCTAAAAAAAGAAAATTTGGTCTAGAAATATTTATTGCAGCCTTTCTTATCATTTAAATAAACTGGAAATTGCCTGATATTCCATAATAATGGATTGGTTATATTATGGTACAGCCATACAATGAAAAATTGTACAAACATTAAAATAGTAATTGTAGAGAGTGTTTATTGACATAAGGAAATGCTCATGATCATACATCAGCTTAAAATAACAAAGTATTGTTACACAGTAAATACAGTATTTTATTGTTAAAAATTATATATACATATGCACATGTACATACATAAAGGACTGAAGGAAATATGTCAAAACAGCGGTATTATTAAGTATATAAATCATTTTCTCTGTCTTTCTGATTTATTTTTTAATCTATGAATGTTTATGAGTTTTATATTTTTTGTTCAGTCTTTCTGGATTTTTAAAAAATTGTCTACAATACTCATTTACTACTTTTTGTTCATTTGAATATCATGCCATATATCAAAAAAATTTTTTTACTTATTACACAAGTAAGAGCACATACAGACATACCTCAGAGATATTGCGGGCTCAGTTCCAGACCATCACAATAAAGTGATTATCACAGTAAAGGGAGTCAAACAAATTTTTTGGTTTCCCAGTGCATATAAAACTTATGCTTATACTATACTGCAGTCTATTAAGTGTGCAGTAGCAGTATGTCTAAAAAAATACCTTAATTTAAAAATACTTTAGTGCTAAAAATGCTAACCATCATCTGAGCCTTCAGCAAGTCCTAATCTTTTTGCTGGTGGAGCGTCTCACCTCAGTGTCGATGCTGCTGACTGATCAGGGTGTTGGTTGCTGTAGGTTGGGGTGGCTGTGGCGATTTCTTAAAATAAGACAGCAGTGAAATTTGCCAAATCAATTGACTCTTCCTTTCATGGACAATTTCTCTGTAAACATGCAATGCTGTTTGATAGCATTTTACCCACAGCAGAATTTCTTTCAAAATTGGAGTCAGTCCTCTCAAACCCTGCCTCTGCTTTATCAACCAAGTTTACGTAATACTCTAAATCCTATGTTTTCATTTCAACTATCTTCACAAATCTTCACCAGGAGCAGATTCCATCTCAAGAAACCACTTTCTTTGCCTATCTGTAAGAAATAACTCCTTATCCGTTGAAGTTTTATCATGAGATGGCAGCAATTCAGTCCCATCTTTAGGCTCCACTTCTTTTTTTTTTTTTTTTTTTTTTTTTGCGTTACGCGGGCCTCTCACTGCTGCGGCCTCTCCCGCTGCAGAGCACAGGCTCCGGACGCGCAGGCCCAGCGGCCATGGCTTATGGGCCCAGCCTCTCCGCGGCACGTGGGATTCTCCTGGACCGGGGCACGAACCCGCGTCCCCTGCATCGGCAGGCGGACTCCCAGCCACTGCGCCACCAGGGAAGCCCTAGGCTCCACTTCTAATTCTAGTTCTCTTGCTGTTTCCACTGCATCTGCAATTACTTCTTCTTCTGAGGTCTTGAACCCCACAATTCCATCCATGAGGGTTGGAATCAGCTTCTTCAAAACTCCTATTAATGTTGATATTTTGACCTCTTCCTATGAATCACGAATGTTCTTAATGGCATCTAGAATGGTGAATCTTTTCCAGAAGGTTTTCAGTTTACTTTGCCCAGATGCATCAGAGGAATCACACTCTATGGCAGCTAGAGCTTTATGAAATGTATTTCTTAAATAATAAGACTGCAAAGTCAAAATGACTCCTTGATCCATGGGCTGCAGGATGGATGTTGTGTTAGCAAGCATGAAAATAACAGTAATCTCATTGTACATCTCCAGCAGAACTCTTGGATGACCAGGCGCATTGTCAATGAGCAGTGATATTTTGAAAGGAATCTTTCTGAGCAGTAGGTCTCAACAGCGGATTTAAAGTATTCAGTAAATCATATTGTAAACAGATGTGCTATCATCCAGGCTTGTTGCCCCATTTCTAGAGCACAGGCAGAGTAGATTTAGCATAATTCTTTAGGGCCCCAGGATTTTCGGAGTGGTAAATGAGCATCGGCTTCAACTTAAAATCACCAGCTGCATTAGCCTCTAATGAGAGTCAGCCTGTCCTTTGAAGCTTTGAAGCCAAGCATTGACTTCTCCTCTCTAGCTATGGAAGTCCTAGATGGCATCTTCTTCCAATCGAAGGCTGTTTCGTCTACATGGAATATCTGATGTTTAGCGTAGCCACCTTCTACATCAGCACTTGCTGCTTTACATTGCACTTTTATGTTATGGAGATGGGATTCTCTCCTTAAACCTTATGAACCAACCTCTCCTAGCTTCAGACTTTTCTTCTGCCGCTTCCTCACCTCTCTCAGCCTTCATAGAATTGAAGAGGCTTAGGCCTTCTCTGGATGAGGCTTTGGCTTAAGGGAATGTTGTGGCTGGTTTGATCTTCTATCCAGACCACTCAGACTTTCTCCATAACAGCAATAAAGCTGTTTTGCTTTCTTATCATTCCTGTATTCACTGGAGTAGCACTTCTAATTTCTTTCAAGAACTTTTCTTTTGCATTCACAACTTGGCTAATTATTTGGTGAAAGAGTTCTAGTTTTCAGGAATCTCAGCCTTTGACACGTGTTCCTTGCTAAGCTTAATCATTTCTAGCTTTTGATTTAACGTGAGAGACAGGCAACTCTTCCTTTCACTTACACACTTAGAGGCATAGGGTTATTAATTGGCCTGATTTCAATATTGTTATGTCTCAGGGAATAGGGAGGCTGGAGGAGAGGGAGAGAGATGGGGGAACAACTGGTTGGTGGAGCAATCAGAACATGTTTACTGATGAAGTTTGCCATCTTATATGGGCACAGGTCACGGCACCCCAAAACAATTGCAGTAGTAAAGTCAAAGATCACTGATAACAGAACACTATAACAGATATAATGAAAAATTTTGAAATGTTGTGAGAATTACTAAAATGTGACTCAGAGACACAAAATGAGGAAATGCTATTGGAAAAATGGCGCCAATAGACTTGCTTGATGCAGGTTGCCACAGACCTTCAATTTGTAAAAAATACAGTATCTGCGAAGTGCTGTAAAATGAAGCACAATAAAATAAGGTGTGCCTATATTACTTTTATAATCAGTTAAAAAAATAATAACTTGCTTCTAAAGACACCACTCAAAAACTATCACAGTTAACATTTTAGTGTACTGGTTTACATTATTTTTCCATGCATTTGGTTTGTGGAATGTGGGGAGGAGATTTTCCTTTTGTATAGCTGTAAGCCCATGTTTGTGCCCTCCTTTTTCCGTGTGACAGTTCTCTGGGATATACGTTCTCATGTCACTTATACTCCTGTGTCAGAGTGGAGCTGGTTGACACCTGAGGGACCCTCAGCCCTGGTCAAGGATGTGGGTCCTTGGGGGTGGTCCCTGCAGGAGCTGCCTTCTCCAGAGCCCAAGAAGAGCCTCGCTTTCTGGCCCTTTGCTGCAGGAAGACACGATGGAGGAGTCCGGGTGGAAGCTAGTGCATGGTGACGTCTTCAGGCCCCCCCAGTACCCCATGATCCTCAGCTCCCTGCTGGGCTCGGGCATTCAGCTCTTCTGCATGATCCTCATTGTCATCTGTGAGTAAGCCCGGCAGGGGTGGAGGTGGGCTGGGGGTTTGGGGAGGGTGAGCTGTGCTCACCAGCGCAGCACAGGCCTGAGTCTGAGAAAAGGGTGGGCTTCCCTTCCTGGGGCAGGGGGGCATGTCAACATCTCTGGGCCAGACAGAGCCGTCCATCCCAGCAAGAGGGCTGGTCCTCTCAGCCACAGGCCCTGGTGATTTGCTCCTCCTCAGATCTTGCCAGCACCATCGATAGCCCCCGACATCCACACCACCAATGAAGCCATATATCAGCACTCTGAGGTTGGCCTCCTTTTGCAGCCAGGCATTAAGTGACTTACCCATTTCAGCACCAGGATTAGGACTGGAATCAGGTCTTTTTTCTCAGAAAACACCCCCAAAAATGAATATATAGTAGTTACAGGCAGTTCTGAAATCAATCTGCCTAAATTTTTTTTTTAACCATTTTAACTTTTTTTTTTGCTGACATATAACACTGTATTAGTTTAAGGTATACAAAATAATGATTTGATATTATATGTATATATTGCAAAATGATTACCATAGTGAGTTTAGTTAATATCCATCACCTCGCATAGTTACAATTTTTTTTTCTTGTGATGAGAACTTTCAAAATCTAATCTCTTAGCAACTTATCTGCCTAAATTTCTGTCTCAGCCTCATGCTTCCAAGCTTTGTGACCTTGGACAAGTCATTTAACTTCTGTGAGCCTCTCATTTAACCTCGTGAGCCACAGTTTCCTCATCTAAGGAATGTGGGAACTAACCGCCTCAGAGGGCTGATGAGGTAGATTCAGTGAGCTGGCATTCGTAATGCTCTCAGCTCAGTGCCTGGTTGGTTGCAAGTGCTCTGTGGGCTGGCCATTACCATTAAGATGCATGGGGCTTCCCTGGTAGTACAGTGGTTAAGAATACGCCTGCCAATGCAGGGGACACGGGTTCAAGCCCTGGTCCGGGAAATTCCCACATGCCGCGGAGCAACTAAGCCCACACGCCACAGCTACTGAGCCTGCACTCTAGAGCCCTCGAGCCACAACTGCTGAAGCTCGCGCATCTAGAGCCCGTGCTGCGCAACAAGAGAAGCCACCGCAATGAGAAGCCCGAGCACTGCAATGAAGAGTAGCCCCCACTCACTGCAACTAGAGAAAGCCCGCGCGCAGCAACAAAGACCCAACACAGCCAAAAATAAATTAAAATCAAATAAATTTTTTAAAAAAGAAAAAGACGCAGCCAGCCATGGCCCAGCAACTGCTGCACCCCTCTGAACCCCAACTAAGACCCAGTCTTCTCCAGTAAAGTAGGGAGAGGGAGTAGGGAGCCTCATCTAGCCTCACCTGCCCTGGGGCCCTGTGAGCCAGCCGACTGGGCCTTGGGGCCTAGAGACCCTGACTTTCCCTCTCTTGCCCCTCCCTCCTCAGTTGTGGCCATGCTTGGGATGCTGTCACCCTCCAGCCGGGGAGCTCTCATGACCACGGCCTGCTTCCTCTTCATGTTCATGGGGTACGTGTGCATGAGTGGGGTCCCAGGGCTGGCGCCGGCTGCCTGCACTGCAGCTAACAGGTCCCCTTGGTGTGGATCCCTTCCATCTCCCCACAGGGTGTTTGGTGGATTTTCCGCCGGCCGTCTGTACCGCACTCTAAAAGGCCATCGGTGGAAGAAAGGAGCCTTCTGTGTAAGTGTCCCAACCCTCCTCCCCGTGTTCTTGCGAGGCCAAGAAGCTTCCTCCTGGGCTCCTCGAGAGCAGCATAAGCAGGCTCTGGTGGGGGTTTAGGGCCAGGTGCTGGGCAGCAGCCTGATGGGTGGGAGGAGCACACCCAAGGGCCAGGAGAGCTGGGCTCACCCCTGGGTGCTTACCTCTGAGGCCTTAGTAGCCGCATCCATGAAAAGAGGGAATTGAACTTAGATGATTTTTAGCCTACATTGTCCCATGGCTCAAGCACAAGAAGAAATAGGGGATTCAGAATAACAGGATTTAGACACCATCCCAGGTGTCAAAGTTTAAGGTCAAAACCTGATCAGCAGGGCAGCTGTGAGAACACCCTACCCAGCAGAGTAAGGAGAGAATTACCTGCCAGGGGCGGGAGAAGCCAGGCCCCACGTCACCGTCAGCCTGTTTTCCAGACTTTGGGGCCTCTGTGCCTCTTCAATAAGGTCAGCTTCTGGTGTTCACTGTCCTCCTGGTGGTGAGGAGAGTTCTTGGCAGCAGAAAAGACCACAGAAACCAGAGGATGCCTGGGAGTGGACCCTGCCTCCCAGGGAGCCCTGAGCCCCTTCTCCCAGAGCAAGTGAGCCCTTAGAGAACCAGGGAAACCCCTGGTGCCAAATTCAGAGAAGCCTCTAGACCCAGGCCTTCTGAAACCATTCTCACAGCTATCAAAAGAGCAGGGGAACTCAGGCTATCCCAGCTCTGGCAAATACCCCTGGCAGTTAATAAGCCCTCAGTATAGAAGAGCTGTGACAGTGGTTGTTCTAGAAAGATCAAAAAGAGTTTCCTAAATTCTTGACACATCAGGTGTTTTTCTCAGGCTACTGTGTGCTAAGACCCAGGGATCTTCAGAGCTGTAAAACCCAGCCCTCTCCTCACCTGGTGAGACTTCCCTGATGAAGTCTCCCACCAGATACCCTCCAAGTCTCCCTGTACTGGTGCCACGGCAAACCCTGTCTCTCTGCCCCAAACCTGCTCCCTGCATCCAGTGGCACCATCATCCACCCGGGCCCCCAAGGCAGTCACCTGGGTGGCTCCCCTTCTTCCTCCTACTCACTAGCGCCCCCGCCTCCTCTCATACATCAAGTGTGGATGGTTCTCCTGCCAGATAGTCCACGAATTCCTTCCCATCTCCATCCCCAGGACTCCTGCCCAGGTTCAGGCATCTTTCCCTCTTGCCTGGGCCCTTGGCCGTCCTAGGCCTCCTCAGTTTCCCTGCAAGATTCTGACCCTTCCCTGGTGTGGAGCTCTGCATCGCTCCACAGGCGGGCCTCTGCTGCAGCCGCAGCCGTGCAGGTGTACAACTGCTCTTCTCTCCTCCAGCCTCTGCGTGGGCAGCTAAGTCTTAGGTCCGGGGTCACTCTTCCTCCCCCACCGATTCTAACTTCAGGGTCCCCCTTGGCACCCCAGGGGGGCCTGGGCAGAGCCTTGTGCCTATGAGTGCCACTTATGTTGTTCTCCATTTATGGGTCTGAACATTTTTCCTGTTCTTCCTGGTATCTAGCACAGTGCTCAGTCCATACATTTCAGCCAGGAGGACAGACGAGGAGTTCTCTGCTACACAGCAGAGTAAAGTAGGAACACACAGGAAGGGGGGAAATGACATTTGAGCTGGGCCTCGGAGAGGAGGGTTTCAACTGGATGGAAGCAGCCAGCAAGGAGGCCTCAGGTTCTGGAATCTCCGGGATCCCAGTCCTGGCTCCGTTATTTCCTTGGTTGGTAACCTTGACCAGCCCTCTGAGCCTCGGTTTCCCCATCTCTCCAGTGGGGACTGGTTGCACCTAAGTCTCAGGTCGTTGTGTGGTTGGAAGGAGACTGTATACAGAAGGCCACTGGTTCAGCACTGGCACTCAGACGGCAGATCCCTGAGATGCTGATGACTCTACCTCATGAAGGCCCGGGGTCAGGGACGTGGAGAGCAGTGGCCAGTTAGTGGGTGTGGGAGGCTACAGGCTAAAGGTAAATAAAACTGGCCGTGAAGCTGAGCACCAGATTGCAGGGAGCCTCAGGCCTCACGGGCAGACCCTCTTGGGTGCTCCGGCAGCCGCAGTAGTAAAGGAGGCTTCACTGTAGGTCTAGGGCTTTGGTTCCCAGTGCCTGAGCCCCAGCCCCAGAAGTCTTGACTGGATAGAATACACCGCAGGGCGTCAGGAGCAGGGCCTCTGGAGTCAGACTGCCTGGGTTTGAATCTCTGCTCCACCCTTAACTGACTGTGTGAAGTTGGGGTGTGGGGTATTTAACGTTACTGGGCCTCTGTCCTCTTCTTGAAAAGGGGTAGTGACAGTGCTTCCCATCTAGGCCTGTAGTGAGGATTGGGTGAGATGATGGATTCATGTGGAGGCGAGCACCCACCGCCCCTAAGACTCAGTTAAAGCTTACCCACCACTCTGGACAGTTTGGGTTGAGGCCCAGACCTACGTGTTTAGTAAAACTTTTATTTGATCATTCCTATTCAACAAATGCTTATTGAACACTACTGTGCTCTGAGTGCTGGGAACACATCAGTGAGCAGGACCTGATCCTCCCAAGAGCTTATGTCTGTGGGGGTAACAACAGCACATGATTACGAACACGGATGAGGGCGAGGACGGTGCGGTTCAGGGATCCAAAAGGACAGAGAGCAGGAGGCTTGCCTAGTCTGGGGGTCAGGGAATGCTTTCTGGAAGGGTTTATCCTTGAGCTGAGTCCTACAGGACAGGGAGGGCTTGAGAACCTCTAGTCGGGGAGCCCTGATGGGGCAGGTGGGAGCTCTCCCTAGATACAGCTCCCCAGCCTGGTCTCTCTTGCTTCCAGACGGCGACATTGTACCCTGGCGTGGTTTTTGGCATCTGCTTCGTATTGAATTGCTTCATCTGGGGAAAGCACTCATCAGGGGCGGTAAGTGCCCTCCCCAGCAAGGGAGGGCCAGCTGTGCTCAGGCCCATTCCTGCAGGTCACTTCCTGCTGCTTCCTTCCCTTTTCTAAAGCCCCAGAGGGCTGGCCACGTTTTCTCCATCCCTATGCGTCCATCTGTCTTGCCCTTCCTGTGGGCTCTTTCACACAGTTGACCAAAGCTCACTTCTCTAAAGGGAGATTTCCACAGTCCAGGGGCCAACTGGGGAATTTCCCTCGTCTCAACCAAGGGAAAGCTGCTTGGTATGACTTGATGAGGTCAGTCTCCCAAAACAACGCTCTCCTCCTAGTGTCCCTGCCCCGAGCTCAGCACCAGCCCCCCGTGAGGATTGTGGACTCAGCTGGGGGTGGGGAGATGGTCTTGATGGGTTAGCTGCGGGAGAGGTGGGGCAGGTGTTTGCCATCCCGGCCTCAGCGGAGAGAACGGCCTCCCCTCCACTGGCAGGTGCCCACAGAAGGTGCTTGGGTGAGACTTGCAGTCCGGGCTGCCGGAGCACTGGGTCCTCCCCAGCGGTCCAGGGAGCTGCCCTCAGGAAAGACAGGGTCATGCTCTTCCTCTCACTTCCTCTTTTTTATACCTGTCTCCCTTCTCTCTCTCAACATTTTTCTCCCAGTTACCAGCTGCTCACTATAAACACTCATTGCAGAAATTTTAGAAAGGAAACGTGCCCCCTGCAATGGAAGCGCAGAGTCCTAACCACTGGACTGCCAGGGAATTCCCTGTTTTTGCAGTCTTTTAACCTCTTTTTAGATATATTTAAAATGGAATAATGTAATCGTAAAATTATAAACTAATAGCAAACATTTTTATAGTGCTTACTTTGGAATAAGTATTGTTCTGAACACTTTACAAAGATTAATTCATTTCTTCCATTTTGTGTGAGTTGTAAAAACCTCAGACTGTGCAGAGGGGAATTTAAAAAAAAATGAAAAATCAATTCCAAAGCCCCATACTCCATCTGAGGAAATGCTGTTAACTTTTTGGTGTAGGCCTCTCCAGGCATGTATGCATATAAGTATTGGGGTGTTTTTATTAAAATGGAGTTCTCTACATACAGTTTTATATCCTGCTTTTTTCACTTCGTGGTATATTGTGGTGTTTTCATTGAGCGAAATTGGGAACGCACTATTTGTGCACTTCTGTATTTTCCCCTTCGTTTTCACTTAACAGACCACACGTAATTTCTCTTCATTCCGGCCCTTCCTCTCCCCTTCATGCTCTCAGCCCCTCCTTCCTTGTTCTTTCCCCACGTCCTCCCTGGTGACAAGCTCCTGTAGGATGCCGTGGTTCCTTCACTTCATGGCTCAACTGGCCCTCCATCTGCCCTCTGCTTTTCCCGGGGCTGGGGTCAGCCCCAGGACAGTCTGGCCAGGAGCCCTGTGGGGGGGGCGTGTCTGCAGGAGCTTCCCCACCATGGTGGTCCTGCTGTGCCCTTCCTGCCCTGGGACCCAGAAGGTCCCCCCTCCCCCTGCACGACCCCAGCCTGGGCTTCAGGGCTTGTGGAGCCTCACGGTGCTGTGCCCACAGGTGCCCTTCCCCACCATGGTGGCCCTGCTATGCATGTGGTTCGGAATCTCCCTGCCCCTTGTCTACCTGGGTTACTACTTCGGCTTCCGCAAGCAGCCATATGACAACCCTGTGCGCACCAACCAGATTCCCCGGCAGATCCCTGAGCAGCGGTGGTACATGAACCGATTCGTGGGGTGAGTCTCCGGCAAGGGCCGGGCGGGGGCTTCTGGAGTAGGCAAGGCCAACGTTCCCCTGAGCCATCTCCTTGGAAAGACATGGACAGGGGTACCCTCCCCCTGTGGGGGCTATGACAGGTGCTCCTGCAGCCCCGGCTGGCTCTAGTAGACTTCCTGAAAGCTTAGCTTCACTCCAAGATAGAGAGGACCAAGTTGTAGCCAGACTCGGTGTTGGCCAGGGAAGGGGTGGAGTGGAAAGGTGCAGGGTGACAGGTAAAGACTACCTTGGACCTTGGGCAAGTCGCGCCACCTCTCTGTACTTCAGTTTTCCCATCTATAAAATAGGGAGAATGATGCCCACCTCTTGAGAGGCTATAATGGTACAAAAGCATGCCGAAAGATTTAGACCCACCAGACAGTGGAAGCATTCTCAGTCTTGCTGGCTCAGGAGGGAGCCCGAAGCTTCCAGCGGCCCAGGCCTCCCAGCATTGTTAACCCTCCCGTTCTCTGCAGCATTCTCATGGCTGGGATCCTGCCCTTTGGCGCCATGTTCATCGAGCTTTTCTTCATCTTCAGTGTGAGTACTGCTACTTGCTCCCCACCCCTCACCTTCACCCGCACTAGCCTAGTCCCTACCCCTCCACTTAGGTGCTCTGCCTCTTACCGCCTGTGACATTTCAGACAGACCTTTTAGCCTCTCAGAGCCCCCATTCTTTGCCCTAAAATAGGGTAACAGTCCTGCCTCTCGGGACAGCTTGGAAGGGTACGTGAGATGTGCCACATGTACGGGGTCTGGTGTGGGAAGGGCTCAGTAAACAGAAGCTGCTTTGGCTGCTTTAGCAGTATTGCAGTCAGTCACCACCATTATTAATATCATTGTTGCGTCTGCTTTGACTTCTGGGTCCCTACGTGTCTTTACCTAAGTTACTCAAAACTCCTAGGAAAGTGGGGGGATGATGCCTAATTCCCAGGATCATCATGAGGCTGGAACGTGATAACGTCTATAAAAGGCACAGCGCCTGGCATTCAGGAAATGCTTGTTAACTTGTAGCTGCTGTTGTAATGATGATTACTCCTCTCCCAGGCATGCCAAGATGAAAGTTGGCAGAACAGTTCTTCAGAGCCATCTAAGTCCAGCTGACCCAGCTCAGCGCCTAGCATGGAGGGAGGGTCTTGCAATAAGTCAGTGCTGGACAAGCATCCACTCCTCTGGAGTGGCCCAGCCTGTCCCTACTGAGACCCCCTCGCCCACCCAGCCCTGCCTAGGACGGGTTGGCTGCCTGGGCAGGGAGTCTACATCTGTTCTGTTTGTGTGACACTGGGCCAATCACCAGCCTCTCTGAACCGTGACGTCTTTCACTGTAAAATGCCATGCTTGCATAGGCTGACACGTGGTGGTGTACGTAAAGCACGTAACACTATGCCTGGCACGTGGTGAGCTGCCCCAGGTCGTGGCGGCTGCCGTGTAATTTTGATTGGGGTGGGATTCATTATTTTCCGCAAGCTGCTGAGTTCAGGCGGGGGCCACCCATCTCAGGATCAGCCATGCCCCAGCCCCTCCCTAGGAACCTTTTGCTCCAGGGAGGAGAGACCAGTCAGCCACGAGCCAGGCTCGCAGGCCCCAGTGGTGTCATGATGGTGTCTCCAATCCTGCCAGTCCTGACTAAGGGATGGAGTTCCCGAGCACAAGCAGGGAATGCCAGGGGAGTGGGGGCAGGCTACCTGAAGGCCGGCTGCGGTATATCCACAGGCAATCTGGGAGAATCAGTTCTATTACCTTTTCGGCTTCCTGTTCCTCGTCTTCATCATCCTGGTGGTGTCCTGTTCGCAAATCAGCATCGTCATGGTATACTTCCAGCTGTGTGCAGAGGTGAGGGGAATTGGGCCGGCAGTTTGGGGTGGGGGCAGCTGGGTCCAGTATTGAATTGGATCAGTGAGGCTGTCTGGGTTTCTCCTGTGGTCCTGCCTCTTCTGGCCATGAGGTCTTGGGCATGTACATCACTTCCCCTTGCAGAGCCTCCATTTGTTCAGCTGTAGACTAGAGTTAATGATCCCTACCTCACTGCATAGTCTTGCAGGGAAGTCACCACGACCTAACGACAGTAGACTCGTCAGTACTGAGTCCACTCCAGTAGTGGTTTCTTCAACAGCTGATGCAGTTTGGGTGACCTGCCCTCCATGTGGGGACTAGCTCTTGATGGGCAAAACAAGGGCTCTGGGACAGACAGCCTGAGCTGAAACGCTGGCTCCTCTGTTAGTAGCTCTGGATCTCGGGCCGTCGTTTAACCTCCGTGTGCCTTCCGGGCCTAGCTCACAGGGCTGCTGCGAAGATTCAATGAGCTGATTCACATAGAGCACTTAGAACAATATGTGGCACGTGGTGAGCGTTTGCTCAAGAAATGCTAATGTTGTTAATAATGTTCTTTTGTTGTTGCTGATTTTTTTAAATTGAGATATAATTTATAAACAGTAAAGTTCACCCTTTTTAATCTACAGTTCTGTAAGTTTTTAGAGATGCCTACAGTTGTGTAACCACCATCACAGTCACGGTATAAAAAGCTTCGCATCACCCCAAATATTACAGTTCTTACCCAGGGTCTTTAGTTCCTCAGGCAGCTCTGAAACTTGGGGAAGAGGTTCTGCCTGGAGACAGCTATGACCCTTCTCTGTTTCCTCCTCAGGATTACCGCTGGTGGTGGAGGAATTTCCTAGTCTCCGGGGGATCTGCATTCTATGTCCTGGTCTATGCCATCTTTTATTTTGTTAACAAGGTACCACCCTGCATGAGGGAGCCCCCTAGCCCTTTCAGGGCAGGATTGTGGCGGGGAGGGTGCTGGGGAAAAACCCTAAGTGTCTAAGTCTTACTTTTCTGCCAAGAATGAGGAGGACCAAAGTCATCCTAGAACTGTTACTGCTCTTAGAACATAATCTTTTTAGGAAAGAGAGTATGTTTGGGTGACAAAAGCCTTCAGGATAAATGACAATGAGAATGTTGTATGCAAAACCTGTGAGATACAATCAAAGCAGAACTTAAAGGGAGTATATCACCTTACAGTGCTTTTAAGAGGAAATAAGAGAGACTAATACAGTGTTCACCTCAAGATGACAGAAAAAAAAAAAAAAGAACAGTAACTTGAAAGAATGAAAGTAAATGAGAAGAGTTAATAAAGGTAAAAGCAGAAACTGCTGAAGTAGGCTTTAGCGCCCAGATTTAGGAACTCGGCTATACTCACAGAGCTCACCATCCCCAAAGAGTGACGTAAGAGTAAGAATACAAACAGATCCCCACAGCAGGCTTATTAGATTTGTGTGTAACACAAACCAGATGGGCCATTGAGAGGAGTCTGGGGTCACTCTGGCGGACCCCATGTTACCTCTGGAGCTTACGCTGAAGACAGTTTTACCCGCTGTACTTTGGGTATCCAGGACCCCAAACCGAGAAGTCCTCTGCTTATGACCAGGGTGTATTCCCACACTAGAGGCATAGGTCAGCTGGGTGAAGCTTGGAATTCCCTTTCCCAAAAACGTCAGGTTGGAAAGGACTGTCCAGATATTTGAGTGCGGTGCCGCACCCCCGCTTCCAGTTTGAGGACTGCCCTCTTCTCCAGCGATCCCAGCAAGTGATCATCTAGCTCAGGGGCCAGCAGGCCTGCTTCTGTAAACAAAGCTTTATTGGCACACAGCCACGCTTGTTCATTTACATATGGTCAAGGCCGTTTTTACACTACAATGGCAGAGTGGAGTAGTTTTGACAGAGGCCACGTGGCCTAAACTATTTATAATCTGGTCCTTTAAGAAAAAGCTCGCTGACCTCTGCCCTGGCACATCCAGCAACAGAAGACACTCCCTCCTGATGCTCCCATTCCCTTTGGATAGCTCCTGTCCTTATCAAGGCCTTCCTTAAGTCACACTGAAATCTGCCTCCCTGTAAATTCCATCTTCAGACCACAGTCTTGTTCCTGGAATCCTGCAGAACAAATCTAATTTCCCTTCTCTACAGCCCTTATTAATCAGAACTATTTTGAATGGAAAGTGACCAAAACCAGTCCCAACTGGCTTAAGCAAAAAAGAGAGTGTTTTGGCTGATGTAAGTTTAATAAGAAGTTGGAGTTCTAGCTTCAGGCTTGGTTAGATCCAGCAGCTCAGATGGTATCAGGGCTCTGTGTTTATTCCTCAGCTCTGTGTGTGTTTTCTTGGCTTCAATCTGTAGGCAGGATCTTTCCACAAATAGAAGGATGACCAATAGCAGCCCTAGAGTCTCCTTTTCTCAGCTTTGCAGCTCTAGAACTAAAAGAACGTCTTTCTTCTATCATTATGTTATAAACCCCAGGGAAGACACTCATTGGCCCAGGCTACATGCCATCCCTCACTGTTCTTCATGTCCAGTAGGATGGCATACGCTGATTGACTAGCTTAGGTTTTGTATTAGGACCGACAGCCCCAATAGGACCACAAAGTAGGGAGTGGGTACCCGAGACACCAGGAAGAAGGAAGACAGGAGCCAGTGTTGGGCAAGCAAAACCTGCTACCATAGCCGCCTACACAAGGGTCACATTTCAGCCTCCTGCCCTTCCTGCCTGTGGCCCAGCCTTTCTTCTCTGCTCTAAAAACCTCCTCCAGCCCCAGAGCCCTGTCTGTAAAATGGTGGCCTTGGCCTGTCTGAACTCTAAGGAACTTTCCAGCGCTGCCTTTTTGCCTCATCCCTTTCCTGGTTTTACCACTGGATTTACCACTGCCCTGTTTCCCCCCTCACCTTCACCCCATCTTCAGCCGTAAGAAAGCTCATAAAAGGAGACATAGGCAGTTGAGCTGGAAAACATGGCCTTCACCCCTAGTTTGAGGACATTTGACTTCAGGGAGACGGTCTCAAACAGTGACCCTTATTGTTTTCTTCTGGGCTCCTGGCATTTTGTGGCCATTTGTCTTCCCATGAGCCCTAGAACAGGCCCCACTCAGGCCCTGGTGGGCTGGGCAGGTCTTGATACCAAGGTCCTAGATTAGTTCCACTTGGCCCAGCAAACCCCACCACACCCCAGATTCCCTAGCATCCCTGCCCAGGCCTCAGAACTCTGCAAAGGAGTTCAAATGCTGCAAGATAAAAATCCCCATGAGAGAGTAACGAAAGTGACAGAGCGCACTCAGATGGACAGGACTGTAGGCTGAGACAGGCTCATGGTGGCTCTCTGTTCCTAAAGCCAGGAGCCCTGGACGCCTCTCCCCTGCCCCCACTTCCTGTGCTCCAGCATCCAGGAGTCTCACTGTACTGTTCTGGGGACTGTGGCGAGTGAGGAAGTGACAGCTATGGCCATTGCTGCCTTTGTCATTCTGGCACTGGCCCCTGAGGTCAGCCCCATCTCCCAGCGAGCTCCCAGGCCCTTCCCCAGGAAGACTCCCACTCCCTCCTACCCCCGCAGGAAATGTCCTGAGTCAATGGATTTGGGCCTTGGGCTCTTAGCCCTCTAGCCCCAGGTTCAAATCCCAGCTCCTTCTGTTTCCCGGCTGTGTAACTGTGCCCCATCTGTAAAGTGGGTTAATAACCTACCATGGTGGTGGTGAGCATCCAAGGCAGTGCACGGGCCCTGGTACTGCTGAAGGTCCACCGTGACTGTGAGACCCACCTGCCCCTCGCTGCCCACCTGGGGCAGGCCCCTTCCCCTTGCCAGTCTTCAGCTTCACCACGAGATCAGTGAGAAGGTAGGGGGACACCCAGTTGGCCACGGCAGGCTGGCACTAAGCGTGTCCCCTCTCTTCTCTCCCCTGCTCATGCCCCAGCTGGACATCGTCGAGTTCATTCCCTCGCTCCTCTACTTTGGCTACACGGCCCTCATGGTCCTGTCCTTCTGGCTTCTCACGGGCACCATCGGCTTCTATGCAGCCTACATGTTTGTCCGCAAGATCTACGCTGCTGTGAAGATAGACTGATGGGGGTGGACCGTGGCCTGGCCCACTCCATCCACGGACAGGAAGCCACCCCGCGTGGGGAACTGCAGGCACGTAAAATAAAATAACTCCTGCTCGTTTGGAATGTAACTCCTGGCACAGTGTTCCTGGATCCTGGGGCTGCATAGGGGGCGGGAGGGCCTATAGATAAATCTTGCATTTTTCTTCATCATCTTATTCCAGTTCTGTTGGGGATGAGTTTTTTGTGGGTTGTTTTTCTTCAGTGCTAAGATCCCTCCAGCAGGAACTCTCAGACCTGTTTATTCAGGTTTATTTTTGGTTTGGAGTTTTTTTAACAAATGGATCCAGGATGGATAAACCCATCAAGACACTGGGTTCTGGTCACTGTCTCCACCTCAGTTCCTCAGGGCTGTTGGCCACCCCACGACTAACTGGAAGAGGAAACGCCGGGCCTGCCAGGCTCCAGCGAGATTTCGGAGCCTCTTGCTGCCCGTCCTCGCCATTGATGCCGCGACAAAGCACAGCTCAGCCCGGACACGCATCCTCAGTGCCAACCAGCCTCTTCCAGCCCCTTTTCCTCCCTCTTCTCTCCTCCCCAGCCTCCTCCCAGGGCTGCTCGAGGTGGGGCTTCCTGCCAGGCCTCCGGTCATCTTGTCACTGGGAGCCCAGGTCTTGGTTGCTACAAGGAAATCCCCTGGAAGTACTGGGCACCAAATGCCCCAGGACAGCAGGAGTTGCCCCTGCTCAGAGCAGTGAGAGTTTTCTGGACCGGAGGAGAGACTTGCAATGAACTGTCTTCGTGCCAAGAAACCCTGGATCCAGGGCCAAGTGTTTCCAGAGCCAAACCAAGCATCCATGTGTGTGTGTCTGGGCTGAGGGTCCTCACCCCACAGGAGGCTCCTCAGCCCCTCCCTTGTGGGGGTCGCTGCTCTTTGCAGAGTGTGCTAGGGTGGGCCCTCTCCTCCATTTCCAGGGCGGGACAAGGCCTGGAGACCGCAGATCCCCTCCTTTAGGTGGCTGGGAAGAGGCACTCTCCCTGACATCCCCCAGCCTTAGTGCCCATACACAGCTCTTTTAGCCAGACCCCTCCCCTCCACCTCCTGTCTGAGTTCTTGTCTCCTTTGAGGAACACCCAGAACACTGGTTGCGAGAAGGAAGATGGGAAGTAAGTTCTGTCATTCCTTCCCCGAGTCCCAGGAATAGGCAAGGAGCCTAAGAAAGAGGAGCTGACGTGCAGGCCTGGCTCCCCTGTCAGCGCCCACTTCTCCTAACCCACCCCCCGCCCCCGTGCGTGTCACAAGACGTCTGCTCTTAAGCTGCAAGAGACCAAACCCACCCTGGGGTTAGGGTTCAAGTAGCAGCCACTCACCCTGGCTGCAGCCCCTTGAGGAAGACAAAGCTCAGGATGCTGGCTGAGCTAGGAACACACCACCCTCCCCGCCGCCCTCCCCCCACACTCTCCCAGCAGCCCTCACCAGCTCCACCAGTCAAACCGGTGATCTTCTCAACCTTGCCTCACAGCGACTCCGCAGTGCCAAGCGGCGTCCACCAAGAATCAGGTTGGAGGAAAGGGAACCCAAGCAGTAGAGTATGATAATGGAGTCTTCTTCATTCGAATTTTGGATTTTTTCCCTAAGAGATTCTCTTTTTGGGGGGAGTGGGGAAACGGACTCCTCATAAAGGGTTCAAACAGCATCGATTTTTCTGACTTTTTAAATCATCATCATCATTATTTTTAATTAAAAGACGCCTGTATGCCTTTTTTTGGTCCAATTGTAAATAAATATGTCATTGTCCTGTTGTCATGTCTCTTGAACCTCTTTAAGGGTCTGAGGTGAGACAAATTCCCCAAATGTGCTGAGCTGAGTGGTTTCCCTCAAAGCTCGGTCTCGTGTCAAGGCTCTCTAGGGCCCAGGCCACTGCTCTTCCCCTGCCTGGTGCTTGTTCATAGCCTCTGCCATCTGCTTAGCCCCTTGATACTGAATCACTAAGCATGCCCCTCTGGTCCCACAAGTAGGAGGTGGTAATCATGTGTGAGCTTTGGTAGCAGTGAGACCTGGCTTTTAAACGATTTCCAGCTCCAGTATTTTGCTGCTAACTCACTTCACCTCTCTGTCATGTAAGACACCTTCAGCTGCAGGCAGTGGAAATGGGTCACACAGCCTAAAGCCCCAAGGAGGATTGACTAGCTCATAAGTCAGCAAGGAAAGGAGTGGTTTGGCTTCAGGTCTGGGTAGATCCAGGGGCACAAAGGATAGCCTTAAGATTCTCCCTGTCTCCACTGTGCTTTTCTCTGTATCGTTTGTCCCATTGTCAACAGTCTTCTTTCCTGTGGGGGAGGCAGGGAGAGCATGGCACAGATCACTCTAGGCTTACATTAGCCAGTTTAGAAAGCCCAGAAGAAAAAGAAAGACATCTTATGTCAGTACACTCAATATTGATAAATCCCAGGAAAGGTCTCTGATGGGCCCGGCTTGGGTTACTGTTCATAACATCTTGGACCAATCACTACATCCTGGGTGATGGAGTCCTATTACAGGGTGCATACCCCAAGTGTACTGGATACTGTGAATTTCAGCCCACCAGAGTCACGTGGAATGGGTGATGAGGAAAGAACAGTTAACCACAGTAGGGTATGCACAGCAAACAAAAACAACATTTGCCTGTTAGACCCACCCACTCCAGCGCCAAACCTCAGTGAGAAAGGTGCTGGTTGCCATTCATGGGATACTTCCTGTGTTCCAGACACTGTTACAAACACTTTCCATGTGTTAGGCCATTTAATCTTGAATACGATCCTCTGAAGCATGTTCCATTATTTAATTTAAAAATTTAATTTCCGTTATTTAATTTTGAAAGAGTCCAATGATCAATTCGTTCTTTCCTCCCTTTTACGGAGGAGGTAACAGGCACCAGTAGTTCAGGTAGCCTGCTGTGGGGGGGTCCCATGGCAAGTGAGTGCTGGAGTAGTACTCAACTGAAGCAGCCAGACTCCAAGGCCTGTTCTTCCAACCACTACTATAGCTGCTTTTTTAAAAGAATGTGTATTAAAAAAAAAATGTATTTATGTTTATATTTTTAATGTAAATTATAATTGATAGAAACTACACCATTTGATATGTTCTGGGGTGTGTGTGTGTGTGTGTGTGTGTGTGTGTGTGTGTGTGTACAATTTATTTATTTTATGGCTGTGCCGTGTAGCATGTGGAATCTTAGTTCCCCAACCAGAGGTCAAACCCGCAACCCCTGCAGTGGAAGGGTGGAGTCTTAACCGCTGGACCACCAGGGAAGTCCCATGTTTTGACATATTTATATGTCATGAAACCATCACCACAATCAAGATAGTGAACATATTCATCGACCCAAGTTTCTTCATGTCCTTTGTAATCCTGGCCTCCAGCCTCTCACCATTCCTGTTTTCTGTCACTACAGATTAGTTTACCTTTCCTAGGGCTTTATATAAATGAAATCATATGTATGCTTTTTTTGTCTTTTTTCATTCAGCGTAACTATTTTGAGATTAATCCACATTGTTATGTATATCAGTAGTTCATTCCTCTATATTTCAGAGTATATGAAATCCCATTGTATGGCTATACCATAATTTGTTTATCTACTTATCTATTGACAGACATTTGTGTCTCAAGTTTTTGTCTATCACAAAGAAAATTGCTGTGGGCTTCCCTGGTGGCGCAGTGGTTGAGAGTCCGTCTGCCGATGCAGGGGACACGGGTTCGTGCCCCGGTCTGGGAAGATCCCACATGCCGCGGAGTGGCTGGGCCCGTGAGCCATGGCCGTTGAGCCTGCGCGTCCGGAGCCTGTGCTCCGCAACGGGAGACGCCACAACAGTGAGAGGCCCGCGTAACGCAAAAAAAAAAAAAATTGCTGTGGATAAGTGAAGCAGTGAAATGGCTGGATCTTATGATAGTGGGAACGTTTAAGCTAAACTGCCAAGCTGTTTTCCCAGGTGATTGTATCTATAATTTCACATTCCCATCAGCAGTATATAAGAGTTCCAGTTGCTCCACGTTCTGACATTTCCTGTGGTTAATCTTTTTAATTTCAGCCATTCTAACAGGTGCAAAATAATGTCTCACTGTGATTTCCATTTACATATCCCTAGTGACAACTTTTATTGAGCATCTTTTCATGGGCTTATCTGTCATCCATATATCTTCTTTGATGAAGTGTCTGTTCAAATCCTTTGCCCATTTTTTAATGAGTTGTTTGTTTTTTGAAATTAAGTTTTGAGAGTTCTTTATGGATTCTGCATACAAGTCCTTTGTCAGATATATGCTTTGCAAAGATTTTCTCCCAGTTTGTGGCTTGTGTTTTCCTTCTCTTAGTAGTGTCTTTTAAAGAGCAGAAATTTTTAATTTTGAAAAAGTCCAATTATCAATTCGTTCTTTCATGGATTGGGGTTAGGGTGTCATATCTAAGACATCTTTGCCTAACTCAAGGTTACAGTGATTTTTCTCCTATGTTTTCTTTAAGAAGTTTCATAGTTTTAGGTTTTGTGTTTAGATCTATGATCCTTTTTGAGGCAATTTTAGTATAGGTGAAACATATGGATCTAAGTTGTTTTTTGTTTTTTTTTTTTTTACCATTTCTTGAAAAGCTTATCTTTTCTCTTTGTGTCTTTGACAAAAATCAGTTGCCCACCTGTGTGTGGATTTATTTCTGGAATTTCCATTCTGTTCCATTGTTCTGTCCATTTTTATGCCAATGCCACACTTTTTATTACTGTAGCTTTATAATAATTCTTAGAATCAGGTGTTGTTAGCCCTCCAATTTTGTTCTTTTTCAGCATTTCGAGGCCCTTTGATTTCCATATGAATTTTTAAATCATCTTGTCAATTTCCACAAAAGCACCTGCTGTAATTTCTTTTTTAAAAAAATGATTTATTTATTTAGACTGCGCTGGGTCTTAGCTGCAGCTCACAGGATCTTTGTTTAGTTGCAGCATGCAGACTCTTAGCTGCAGCACACATGCAGGATCTAGTTCCCTGACCAGGGATCAAACCCGGACCCCCTGTATTGGGAGCTCGGAGTCTTACCCACTGGACCACCAGGGAAGTCCATGCTTGCTGTAATTTCAATTGAGATTCTGTTAAATCTATAGATCAATTTGGGAAGAATTGACATCTTAATGTTGAGTCTTCTGACCTGTGAACAACTTATATCTCTCTGTTTAATTTCTCTCAACCATATTTTGCAGTCGTCAATGTATAGGTCTTTCACAGCTTTTTGTCAGATTTATTCCTAAGTACTTCATACTTTTGATGCCATTAAAAATGGTGTTTTTTAATTTCCAAGTTTTTCATTGCTAGCAATAGAAATATAATTGTTTTGTTTTTGTTTTTTTTGGCTGCACTGGGTCTTTGTTGCTGCGCACGGGTTTCTCTAGTTGTGGCAAGCAGGGACTACTCTTTGTTGTGGTGCGCGGGCTTCTCATTATGGTGGCTTCTCTTGTGGAGCATGGGCTCTAGGCGCGCGGGCTCAGTAGTTGTGCCTCGCGGGCTCTAGAGCGCAGGCTCAGTAGTTGTGTCGCACGGGCTTAGTTGCTCTGCAGCATGTGGGATCTTCCCGGACCAGGGCTCAAACCCGTGTCCCCTGCATTGTCAGGCGGATTCTTAACCACTGTGCCAGCAGGGAAGCCCCACAACTGAGTTTTATATATTGATCTTATATCCTAAAACCTTGCTAAATTCACATATTAGTTCTAGTAGCTGTTTTTTTGGGGGGGGTTGTTTGTTTTGTTTTTTTTGTCTTTTGTATATTCCTTCAGAATTCTACATAGATGATCATGTTGTCTTGCACCGGCCACAGCCTCAAATACAGTGGTGAATGGTGCGAGTGGACATCTCTCTTTAATTTGCTCTCTTCTGGTTTCTTAAGGTGGAAGCTGAGGTCATTTATTTGAGGTCTTTTTTTTTTTTCTAAAATAGGTGTTCATAAATTTCTTCCTAAATACTGCTTTAGCAAGATCCCAGAAATACTGATATGTTGTGTGTTCATTGTCATTCAGTCCAAGATACTTTCTAATTTCCATTTGATTACTTGTTTGATTCATGGTTATTTAGAAGTATGTTATTTAGTGTCCAAATATTGGGGGATTTTTTTCAAGGATATTTCTATTATTGATTTCTAATTTAATTCTATTGTGGACAGAGACAATAATGGGCAGAGACTTTATATGACTTGAATTCTTTTGAATTTATTGAGACTTGTTTTATGGCCCCAAATATGGTCTGTCTTGGTAAATATTCCATGTACACTTGAAAAGAATGAGTATTCAGCTGTTTTTGAGTGGAGTGTTATAAAAATGTCAATTAGGTCAGGTTGGTTGATAGTGTTTTTCAAGTCTATGATGTGCTTGCCTATTTTCTGCCTGCTTGTTTTACCAGTGATTGAGAGAGGAGTATTGAAATCTCTAACTGTAATTGTAGATTTGTATATTTCTCCTTGCAGTTCTGTTTTTGCTATATGTATTTTGAAACTCTGTTAGGTTCATGTTGTTCTTTGGATGAATTTATCCCCAGAAATCTACTTTGGTATTAATACAGCCAATCCCACTTTCTTTTAACTAATGTTAGCACAGTATGTCTTTTTCCATTCTTTTACTTTTAGCCTATTTATATTTTTATATTTAAAGTGTGTTTCTTATAGGCAGCATATAGTTTGGTTTTGCTTTTTATCCAGCCTTACAATCTCTGCTTTTTAATTGGAGTGTTTAAATCGTTTACATTTAATATGATTCTTTCTTTCTTTCATCTTTTCTTTCTCTTTCTTTCTTGCTCGCTTACTTGCTTGCTGCGTTGGGTCTTTTTTGCTGCACACAGGCTTTCTCTAGTTGTGGCAAACAGGGGCTACTCTTTGTTGAGGTGCACGGGCTTCTCATTGCGATGGCTTCTCTTGTTGTGGAACACAGGCTCTAGGTGTGTGGGCTTCAGGAGTTGTGGCACACGGGCTCAGTAGTTGTGGAGCAACTGTGTAGAGCACAGGCTCAGGGTTGTGACACATGGGCTTCGTTGCTCTGCGGCATGTGGATTCTTCCCAGACTAGGGCTCGAACCTGTGTCCCCTCCACTGGCAGGCAGATTCTTAACCACTGCACCACCAGGGAAGTCCCTAATACGATTCTTGATTTGGCTAAGTTGAAGCCCTTCATCTTGCCATTTGTTTTCTATTTTCCCCATTTGTTGTATCCTTTTTCCCTCTTTTTCTGCCTTCTTTTGGACAAATTAAGTATGCTTTGCATTTTAATTTCCTTCATGGGCTTATTGACTGTAACTTTTTCTGGATATTTCAGTAATTACTTTAGGGTTTCTGGTGTATATCTTTAACTTGTCACGGTCTACCTTCAAGTGATATTATACCACTTCACATACAGTATAAGAACCATACAATAGTATACTTCCATTTCTCCATTACCAGCCTTTATATTTCGATTGTCACTCCTTTTTTACTTTTACATATGTTATAAACCCCACAATATACTGTTGCTATTTTTATTTAAACAGTTGTCTTTTTTTTTTAACAGTTGTCTTTTGAGAGCTTAAGTAATAAGAAAAAATCTTACATATGCACCCAGGTAGTTATTATTTCCAGTGGTCTTCATTCCTTTGTGTAGACACAAATTTCCATCTGCCTAAAAGACATCCTTTAATATCCTTTAATATTTCTTGTAGTGAGGATCTGCTGATGATGAATTCTTTCAGCTTTTTTTTTTTTTTCACCACATGGCATGCAGGACCTTAGTTCCCCAACCAAGGATCAAGCCTGTGCCCCCTGCAATGGAAGCATGGAGTCTTAACCACTAGACCCCCAGGGAAGTCCCCTTTCAGTTTTTGTATGTCCAAAATATTTCAGTTTTAGCTTTGTGATTGAAAGATATTTTTGCTGGTATAGAATTCTAGGTTGACAAATTTTTTTGTTTCCTAGTACTTTAAAGATGTTAGTCTACTCTCTTACTGCTTGCGTTGCTTCCAACAACAGAGCTGATATCCTTCTCTTTGTCCCCCGTATGTAACAAGTCTTTTCTCTATGACTGCTTTTACTATGTCAGTGGTTTTTGAGCTATTTGATTATGGATGCCTTGGTATAGTTTTCTTCATATTTCTTATGTTTAGGGTACATTGAGCTTCTTAGAACTGTGCGTTTATTGTTTTCAGTAAGATTGGAAAGTTTTTAGGTCACTGTTTCTTCAAATATTTTTTCTCCCCCCCAACTTTCCTCTGTGATTCTGATTACCCATAGGTTAGACTACTTGAAGTTGTTTCACCACTGATGTCCCATCCACTGATGCTCATTTCATTAATTCTTTTTTCTGTGTTTCACTTTGGATAGTTTCTATTACTGTTCCTTTAAATTCACTAATCTTGTACCATGTCTACTCTGCCACTAATCCAGTGGTTTTCATCTCAGACATCGTCTTTTTCACCTCTAGCAATTTGATTTAGGTCTTTTCTTTTTATATATTTCTACCTAACTTTTTATTGTGTAAAGTATACATAAAATTTACCACTTTAACTGTTTTAAAGTGTACAATTCAGAAGCATTAAGTAGACTCACAAATTGTGCAACATAATTTGTGCAACAAATGTGTGGTCACCAGCCATCTCCAGAACTTTTTCATCATCCCAAACTGAAACTCTGTTTATGCATTAAACACTGGCTCCCCGTTCTTTTCTCCCCCCAGCCCCTGGTAACCACTATTCTACTTTCTGCCTCTATGAACTTGACTACTCTGGTGGGATCAGGACATATTTGTCCTTTTGTGTCTGGCTTATTTTACTTACTATGTCTTCAAGGTTCATTCACATTGTAGCATCTGTCAGAATTTCACTCCTTTAAGGTTTAATATCCCATTGTATGTATATACTACATTTTGCTTATCCATTAACCCACCAGTGGACATTTGGGTTGTTTTTACCTTTGGGCTATTGTGGATAATGCTGTTGTAGACACTGGTGTACAAATATCTGTTCAAGTCCCTGCTTTCAGTTATTTTGGGTCTATACCTAGGAGTGGAATTGCTGGATCTTATGGTAATTTTATGTTTAATTTTTTTGAGAAGCCACCATCCTGTTATCCACAGTGGCTGTATCATTTACATTCCCACCAGCTATGCATGAAAATTTCAGTTTCTTTACATTCTCACCAATAGTTGTTATTTTCTGTTTTTTGAAAATACCCATCCTGGGACTTCCCTGGTAGTGCAGTGGTTAAGAGTCCGCCTGCCAATGCAGGGGACACGGGTTCGAGCCCTGGTCCGGGAAGATCCCACATGCCGCGGAGCAACTAAGCCCGTGCGCCACAACTACTGAGCCTGCGCTCTAGAGCCCGCGAGCCAGAACTACTGAGCCCGCATGCCACAACTACTGAAGCCCACGCACCTAGAGCCCATGCTCTGCAACAAGCCACCACGATGAGAAGTCCACGCACTGCAACAAAGAGTAGCCCCCACTTGCTGCAACTAGAGAAAGCCTGCGCACAGCAACGAAGACCCAATGCAACCAAAAATCAATAAATAAATTTGTTTTAAAAAAAGAAAATACCCATCAATCCTAGTGAATGTGAAGTGGTATCTTGTGTTTTTGATTTGCATTTACCTAATAATTAGTGATGTTGAGCATCTTTTCAGTGCTTATTGGCTATTTGTATATCTTCTTTGGAGAAATGTCTATTTAGGTCCTTACCCATTTTTTAAAATTTAAAAAAAAAAATTTATATATATATACACTACCAAACGTAAGGTAGATAGCTAGTGGGAAGCAGCCGCATAGCACAGGGAGATCAGCTTGGTGGTTTGTGACCGCCTGGAGGGGTGGGATAGGGAGGGTGGGAGGGAGGGAGACGCAAGAAGGAAGAGATATGGGAACATATGTATATGTATAACTGATTCACTTTGTTATAAAGCAGAAACTAACACACCATTGTAAAGCAATTATACTCCAATAAAGATGTAAAAAAAAATCTATTCCTAGGTATTTTATTATATTTGATGCAGTTGTAAATGGGATTGTTTTCTTAATTTCTCCTTGTGATTTTTTGCTATTAGTGTATAGACACACAGCAGATTTTTGTATTATTGTATTATTTGTATTGTGATTATATCCTGCAACTTTACTGAATTCATTGATTAGTTCTAACAGTTTTTTGTGGAATCTTTAGGGTTTTTTATGTAGAATATCATTTGATCTGCAAATAAAAAATTTTTTTATTATTTTAAAATATTTATTTATTTTGGCTGCACCAGGTCTAGTTGTGGCTTGTGTTAGGTTAGGGTTACTCTGAACCTGTGTCCCCTGGATTCGGCAGGTGGATTCTTAACCACTGCGCCAGGAGGGAAGCCTCTATCTGCTCATTTGAACATCTGTTTCAGTTGTGGGTTGGTTTTCATTGCTTATTTTCCTCATTGTGGATCATATTGCCTGCCACTTTATAGGCTTGACGGGCTTTGACTGAATGCCAGACGTTGTGAGTTTCACCTTGTTGGGGGCTGGATATTTTTGTAATCCTGTAAATCCTCTTGAGCTTCATTCTGGGACAGTTAAGTTACTTGGAAACAGTTTAATCCTTTTGGGTCTTACTCATAGATTGTTTAGGCAATTTCAGAGCAGTGCTTTTTCTAGGGCTAATTATTGGCCACTATCGAGGCAAGACCTTTCTGAGTATTCTTCTGTATATACCATGACATTCTCCCCAGTGCCATGGCTGGTGGGAATAGACACTATTCCCCACTCATGTGAGCACTAAGGACTATTCCCTTTCATTCTTCCTGTTGGTTCTTTACTTGGCCTCAGGTAGTTTCCTCGCACACTTGTGCTGATCAGTATGCTAATGAATACTTCAGGGGACCCTATGCAGAGCTCCAGGGGTTTCTCCTTGCACAGCTCTCTCTGGCTCTCTGTATTCTCTCTGAGAACTCTCTCTCTCTCTCTCTCTCTCTCTCTCTCTCTCACTCATCTCCCCTCCCCTTCTCTCCCCCTTTTTCTTTTTACCTTTTAATCCCCTTTACCCATTTCTCCCACCCCCTGCACCTCTGGCAACCACCAATCTGTTCTCTGTATCTATGAGTTTGTTTTTACTTGTTTTTCTTTTTTTAGATTCCACCTACAAGAGAGATCATATGGTATTTGTCTTTCTTTGACTTATTTCACTTAGCATAATGTCCTCAGTGTCCAACCATATTGTTGCAAATGGTGATTTCATTTTTTATGGCTGGATAATATTCCATTGTGTATATATACCACAATTTCTTCATCTCTTCATCCATCGATGGACACTTAGGTTGTTTCCGTATCTTGGCTATTGTAAATAATGCTGCAGGGAACATAGGGGTGCATCTTTTTGAGTTAGTGTTTTCATCTTCTTTAGATAAATACCCAGAAGTAGAACTGCTGGATCATATGGTAGTTCTATTTTTCATTTTTTGAGGAACATCCATATTGTTTTCCACAGTGGCCGCACCAATTTACGTTCCTACCAACAGTGCACAAAGTTTCCCTTTTCTCCACATCCTCACCAATATTTCTTGTCTTTTTGATAATAGCCATTCTAACAGGTGTGAAGTGATATCTCATTGTGGTTTTTGACTTGCATATTCCTGATGATTAATGATATTGAGCATCTTTTCATGTACCTGTTGGCCACCTGTTTGTCTTCTTTGGCAAAATGTCCGTTCAGATCTTTTGCCCATTTCTGAACCCTTGTTACATTGGTCTCCAGACTCTCGGCACCATCTCAGGGAGGGCACTCGGCTCTACTTCAGTCCCCCTCCTTATGCTGCAGCCTGAAAACTCTCTCAAGGAAGTGAGCTAGGCAGTCATAGAACTTACCTCACTTGTTTCCCATCTGTCTGGGATTACTGTCCTTTATTGATCAATGTCCAAAGCCTTGAAAACCACTGTTTCATATATGTAGTTTTTCTGGTAGTTGCAGGTGGGAGGATAAATCTTACCTGTTATTTCATCTTGGCTAAAAACAGAAGTCTCTGCTGCTCCCTTTTTTAACCTGTAAGATCACGGGGTCTCTGAAGGGCTGTGTGAGTCCTGTTACATGAAAGGGTCACTCATGGTAGCTGCTTAATCGGTTACTCCCTCCTCACCCATGGATGGTGAGTCTAAAGGGCCTAATTCCTGGCAATCTAAGCTTGGCAGTGACTTGGCTGCACCTAAGAATGCTCTAGGCCGAGAAACTGTGCGATTGAACGTGTGCTAGCCGAGAAGTCTGCGCCCTCTAACCCTGAGGGCCACTGCAGGGTGAAAGTGCTATCTAGGGCCCCACAGGAGAGCTGAATTATAACCGCAGCTCCTAGAGATGACAGTCTTAACCACCCCACTGGACGCTGTGGACAGACACCCAGTTTACCCCTGATGTTTGGTCCAAGCAAGTCACAGTACCATGTTCCCCCTCACCGATAACTGATTCAAGAGCAGACCTGTTACCCAGTTCTAGCCGATTAGATGCGGAACCCAGAAAGTCTAAAGTGGCTTCTGGGAAAGTTTTCTTCCATTTTAAGCAAGTCATGGGAAGACACAATCTGCCTTCTCTGGAGTTGCCATATCCCGAAGTTACCCTTGGAACTACTGCTACCATCTTGGTACCAACCCGAGAATGGAACCAACAGGAAGGATGGCAGATCAGAGAAGAAGGCCCAAGTCTTTGCAGACATCATTGAGCTGCTGATTCAAACAGCCCCAAAGCCCACCTGACCTCTGGATGTTCACGTAAGGGGAAAAAATTCTCTTGTTTAAGTCAATTAGAGTTTCTGTTAGATGCAACCAAAAGCATTGTCACTGAACTGGCCACCTGGAGGGCTGCAGGCTTATGGGGAGGGGGAGACACCTGAAGGGACTTTTTCCTCCCGCTAAAGAATTTCCAAGTTTTCCTTTAGGTGAGAAACTCGGGCTGAGAGCCATGAAAGGATGTGTCCAAGGCCACACAGTGGGGAATCAAGAGCATGCCGGCCTATCAGCCTTCCGGCTAGTGCCTGCTCCACCCCAGCCCCTGCCCTTGAGGTCGAGTCAGCTGTGATGGTGGGGCCTGTGAGGTGGGAGCCTCGAAGTTCACTGGCCCAAGTTAGCGTTTAGTTCTCCTGCTAAGCAAAGGCAAGCGGATATCAGACATACTTGCATCTCTGTGCTGAAATCATGTCCTTGGGAGAAAATATCAAAGTCCCCCAAGCTGTAATCAGGGCGGTTATAGGTAACAACTAATTGCTATAGTTTCTAGACAGATTCATTCTGATTGAAAAGAACTTGTCCAAAGTTCCTTCCCAGGACAACGGAACAGGGCAGACCTCTGAGAGCATAGGCTCGTGTCTGTCACACCAGAGCAGGAAGACCCTCCTCGCCCTGAACTCCTTCCTCCACCCTTGGAGCATGTGTAAGCCAGGCGGCCATATCTCTGTAGGAGGGACCAGGAATGGGCCCAGAGACATCACCTCAACTCCAGAGAGTGCCTGGAAAATGGCTGCCTTCGGGCCATACAGAGCTCCTATCGTTAGAGATCGTCTTCCCCTTGCCCACCTGTGAGAGCTTCCTGAACCTCGAGCGTGTGAAGCATTCATTCCTCAAAGAGTTCCTGAGCCCCCAGCTGTGCCAGGTGCTACTCTAGGTGAGGGGTATTCAGCAGTGAATAAGACAAAGTCCCCATGAGTGCAGAGGAAACGGCAGATCAATAAATCAATATGCAATCTAACGTAAGGGGTTGTCAGCGCTATAACAAAATCCAAATCAGAGAACCGGGAGGAGGACTGTCAGGGTGTTTTTCGGAAAGGGTGGTCAAAAACGGCCTCCCTCAGGAGGTGAAACTGTAACAGATGAGCTGAGAAACCTTAATGAATCAAGGAGTCGGACGTGCAGATATCAGGAGAAGAAGGTTCCAGGTGAGGGAAGCGCAAGCAAAGGTTTGAGCCAGGTTTGAAGACTAACAGGAGTTGGTGTCACTGGAAAGCGATCTGGAGGGAGAGGTGGAGGAGATGAGGTTGGAGAGGTGATAAGGTCAGATCTTGAGGGTCTTGCAGGCCACGAGGAGCACGTTGGCTTTCCCTCTTGTGTGCGATTGGAGCCGTTGGAGGGTTTGGAGCAGAGGAAAGACATGACCCGACGTAGGTTTAAAGAACCACTCTGGCTGCTGTATCCGTGTGATCTCCCTGTACACAGTAGGTGTTCACTAAACGTCAGGGGTTATTATCACTGTTTTCAGGCTCTTGAGCTCACTGAGAGCAGAAACCTGAATAGAGTCATCTTGCGCCCCCAACATCCGGTACGGAGGACGCTAAGATGCGTGGATAAACAAATGACTCAGGACCCGAATAAATGAGCAAGCAGGAGTGGGTTCCGAGGACGAGACTCAGGCCCCAGAAGAGCGCCAAGACCCACGGTTGCCAAGGCCCCCCACCGAGGCCAGTCACGGCATGAAGGAGGTGTGCTGTTGGCCACGCAGCAGGAAGATCAAGTGAGCACCTGTCTGGGTAAGCACCACTGTCAAAGGCCTAAGGACGTGTAGGATGCAGCTGGGCCCCAATTTGGGCTGCAGGAGCCAAAGTGCACCTGCCAAACACCAGGCGCAGGGCAGGCAAACCACATGGGGCACTGGCTTCCAGAATCGCCAGGCCGCCTCCACTTCAGGCTCGCCCTGAATCCCCTGGGAGCATCTGGGACAGCACAAAAGAGAACCCCAGAGGGTGCAGCCCAGCCAGGCACTGGTGTGCCAATTTTGGGTTCTCAGTCTACTTGGGAGGTGGCAGAGATTGTGGTGGGCTAGGGCAATCATGGAGGGCTTCCTGGAAGAGCTGCAGCCTGGATAGATGGACAAGATTCAAACTGAAGGTACTGGAGAGCGGGAGTTGCAGACACTGACCCCTGCCTTGCCTCCAGCTGCCCCATGAGCTCTCCCACCTCTGAACCACATCTGATAGCCCTCCCCACTATCTACAGGACAATGCTTTGGCTTTGCATTCAGAGGTCCTGTTTCCAGAAAATGGCCTGAACCTACCCATCTAGGCTTGCCTCTTCCAAGCGGCCACACGCAGGGCACATGTTGTGCCCTAAACACATCATGCATTTTCTATCCCAGCGCCTCTGGTCACACTGTTTGCTCTGTCAGGAATTTCCTTTTTCAGGCCCAATTTCTAAACTACCGCCCATTTTTCAAAGCCCAGCTCCAGTGTCCTGGCTTCAGAGAAGTCTCTACCCTCTGATCCCACATCATACACAGCTGGGAAGAGCTGTATGCCAAGCTGGACTTAGCTGGGTTCTGTCTCTTTGGGGTGACTGTTATGTACCAGTTAGGCCTCTTGTCCTGGTGTAATTATTAGTAGTGTCCCTTTCACTCCCAGATGTGTTCTAGCTAAGGACAAATTACATGGTCACCCTTCATTGTCCCCACACTTCTCTGCCCAACTGAAATCCTTTGGGCAGCAACCACGTTGGCAGGGCAGAGCACGATACTCTGACACATTTGGCTAAAGTCATTCATTTCACACAAGTAATTTTTGAGGTGCACGTGGGGCAAAGCAGCAGACTGAGAGGTCCCTGTCCTCCTGACACACGTTAGATGGGAGAGGAAAAGAAGAAAACGAAGATCACTTCAGAGTTACAAGTGCCATGGAGGCAATCAGGAAGAGAAGGGGAGAAGCAATGCCGAGGGGCAGAGAATGACTTTAGACAGGCTGGGCAGGAAGGGCCTCGGGAGAAGCGTTTGGGGCCAGAAAAGCAAGTACGAAACCCCTGAGGTTGGAATGTGCTTAGTGTGTTTAATGAGCAGCTTAGAGGCAAGCATGGGGGAAGCGAAGGAAGATCGAGGGGAGATGTTGGCAGGGACCAGAAAATGCTGGAATCTGTCAGCCACAATAAGGAATTAGGATTTTTTTTTCTGTCAATGGAGGGTTTTGGATGGGGGAGTAACATGATCTGAGGTTTTTTTTTCCCCCAGACCGAAAAGTTTTTATTTTTTCTTCAAGCAATAGAAGACAAAGTGCCATGAATCCTCTTCTGATTGGACAAAGCCACCTTATGACTGTTTCTCTGTCTAGAAGCAGTGATGTCAGTTACAGCGATGTCATTACAACACTGCCACTGGGACACAGGTCATCAAGACCATCAGAGTTACAGATTTCTTTTCGGAGGTTATCCTCACAGAATATGGTAACAATTTCTAGTCTTAAGTCCTACAAAACCACCTTATTCAAACTACTTCTAAGTTCAGGGTTATATTAACAGCCACAACAACTTAATAACAATCACGAATAGCCACATAGGTTTCCAAATGGTGTAGAAAAATTACACTGATATTCTTGGTAAATGTTCTCAGCTCAAAGCAACAAGCAGGACTGGACAGCTCAATTTCCCCAGTGGATGGAAATGCAGAAGGGGATGCATCGGGGCTGACTTAAAAGCAGCGAAATGAGGGACTTCCCTGGTGGCCCAGTGGTTAAGACTCCATGCTTCCACTGCAGGGGGCATGGGTTCGATCCCTGGTTGGAGAACTAAGATCCTGCATACCGCATGACCAAAACAAAACAAAACAAAACAAAAACAAACAAACAAAGCAGTGAAATGTAAAACAGAGCATAAACTTTCTACATACCCAAAGTCATACCTGGATTGAGGGAACCTCTAAAATTGTAGTGTTCTGTTATGCGTTCTTCTAATTTAAAGAGATGTCACCAGAAAACTACTAGAGCTAATCAATGAATTTGGTAAAGTTGCAGGATACAAAATTAATACACAGAAATCTCTTGCATTCCTGTACACTAACAATGAAAGGGCAGAAAGAGAAATTAAGGAAACAATCCCATTTACCACTGCAACAAAAAGAATAAAATACCTAGGAATAAACCTACCTAAGGAGGCAAAAGACCTGTATGCAGAGAACTATAAGACACTCTTGAAAGAAATCAAAGAAGACACAAACAGATGGAAAGATATACCATGTTCTTGGATTGGAAAAATCAATACTGTGAAAACGACTCTACTACCCAAAGCAAACTACAGATTCAGTGCAATCCCTATCAAATTACCAATGTCATCTTTCACAGAATTAGTACAAAGCCCAGAGACAGGGGCTCCCCTGGTGGTGCTGCAGTTAAGAATCTGCCTGCCAATGCAGGGGACACGGGTTCGAGCCCTGGTCTGGGAAGATCCCACATGCCACGGAGCAACTAAGCCCGTGTGCCACAACTACTGAGCCTGCACTCTAGAGCCCACGAGCCACAACTACTGAGCCCACGTGCCACAACTACTGAAGCCCACGCGCCTAGAGCCTGTGTTCCGCAACAAGAGAAGCCACCACAATGAGAAGCCCACGCACCGCAACAAAGACTAGCCCCCACTCACCGCAACTAAAAGAAAGCCCGCACACAGCAATGAGGACTCAATGCAGCCAAAACTAAAAATTAATTAATTAATTAAAAAAAAAGAAAGCCCAGAGATAAACCCACACACCTATGGTCACCTAATCTATGACAAAGGAAGCAAAAATATACAATGGAGAAAAGACAGCCTCTTCTGTCTTTATAAGTGGTGCTGGGAAAACTGGAGAGCTACATGTAAAAAAATGAAATTAGAACACTCCCTAACACCATACTCAAAAATAAACTCAAAATGGGTTAAAGACCTAAATGTAAGGCCAGACACTATCAAACTCTTAGAGGAAAACATAGGCAGAACACTCTTTGACATAAATCACAGCAACATCTTTTTTGAGCCACCTCCTAGAGTAATGAAAATTAAAACAAAAATAAACAAATGGGACCTAGTGAAACTTAAAAGCTTTTGCACAGCAAAGGAAACCAAAAACAAGACGAAAAGACAACCCTCAGAATGGGAGAAAATATTTGCAAACGAAGCAACTGACAAAGGATTAAACTCCAAAATATGCAAGTAGCTCAACATCAAAAAAGCAAACAACCCAATCAAAAAATGGGCAGAAGACCTAACAAACACATGAAAAGATGCTCAACATCACTAATTATTAGAGAAATGCAAATCAAAACTACAATGAGGTATCACCTCACACCGGTCAGAACAGCCATCATCAAAAAACCTACAAACAGGGCTTCGCTGGTGGCACAGTGGTTAAGAATCCACCTGCCAGTGCAGGGGACACAGGTTCCAGCCCTGGTCTGGGAAGATCCCACATGCCACAGAGCAACTAAGCCCATGCTCCGCAACAAGAGAAGCCACTGCAATGAGAAGCCCGCCCACCACAACAAAGAGTAGCCCCCGCTCGCTGCAACTAGAGAAAGCCTGCACATAGCAACGAAGACCCAATGCAGCCAAAAATTAATTAATTAACATTTATTTTAAAAAACCTACAAACAATAAATGCTGGAGAGGGTGTGGAGAAAAGGGAACCCTCATACACTGTTGGCAGGAATGTAAATTGATACAGCCACTATGGAGAACAGTATGGAGGTTCCTTAAAGAACTAAAAATAGAACTACTATATGACCCAACAATCCTACCACTGGGCATATACCCAGAGAAAACCATAATTCAGAAAAACACATGCATCCCAATATTCACTGAATATTTACAATAGCCAGGGCATGGAAGCAACCTAAATGTCTATCAACAGAGGAATGGATAAAGATGTGGTACATATATACAATGGAATATTACTCAGCCATAAAAAGGAATAAAAATGGATCATTTGTAGAGTCATGGATGGACCTAGAGAGTGTTATACAGAGTAAAGTAAGTCAGAAAGGGAAAAGCAAATATCGTATAATAACACATATATGTGGAATCTAGAAAAATGGTATAGATGATCTTATCTGCAAAGCAGAAATAGAGACACAGACGTAGAGAACAAACGTATGGATACCAAGGGGGAAAGGGGTGGGGTGGGAGGAATTGGGAGACTGGGATTGGCACATATACATTATTGATACTATGTATAAAATAGACAACTGATGGGGACATACAGTATAGCACAGGGAACTCTTACCTAATGCACTGTGGTAACCTAAATGGGAGGGAAGTCCAAAAGGGAGGGGATATCTGTATGTGTATGGCTGATTCATTTTGTTGTGCAGTGGAGGCTAACACAACATTGTAAAGCAACCATACTCCAATAAAAATTAATTAAAAAAAAATCTACACGCAGACGTAGAGAATGGACTTGAGGACACGGGGAGTGGGAATGGTAAGCTGGGACGAAGTGAGAGAGTGGCATGGACATACATATCCCACTAGATAGCTAGTGGGAAGCAGCTGCATAGCACAGGGAGATCAGCCTGGTGCTTTGTGACCACCTAGAGGGGTGGGATAGGGAGGGTGGGAGGGAGGCACAAGAGGGAGGGGATATGGGGATATACGTGTATGTATAGCTGATTCACTTTGTTATAAAGCAGAAACTAACACACCATTTGTAAAGCAATTATACTGCAATAAAGATGTTAAAAAAAACTACAAATTTCCTCAATAGGGTTGACCATCAAAATTTTTAGAAACTGGAATAATCAAATAAAAATAAATTTAAAAAAATTAAAGGAAAAAAGTATTAAAAAATTAAAAGATCAGTTGGTGAATCAAAAAAGTTAAGAAGATTCGGGGGCTCCCCTCCCTGCACCTTGCAGGCCCTCCTCCATCCCTGTCTTCCCAGCTGGCTCCAACTTCTCTTGCACGCCCCTGCCGAGAGCAGCCCCCCCTTTATTTTGTGTTAAGGTCTCCCCAGGTCCTCGGGAGCAGAAGAGAAGCCCTTCCATGGGAAGGGACCTGGGTATGGTCATTCCCCCAAAATGAGATGGAGACAGCCCAAAAAAACTGTCTTAGGGGGTCTCAGGAGTGGGGCACGGCTAAGCTCCTGTACTAACAGGATCCCATGAGGGTTTGGACCCGGCGAAAGGAGAAGAAAGTAGAGTTGGAGCTAAAGTTAGTCTCCAAGAACACAGCACGAAACAAAACAGTGTGCTATCCCTGCGGGCCCGGAGCTCCTGGTGTCTCTGCTCAGGGGCCCTGTGCTGTCCCCCGTTGCTGAGGGGGACAGGGCACTGGAGCAGAGGGGGCAAAGAGAGCTCCGCCAAGCTAGAGGACAACCCTCCCTCTCTGGAGACAATCGGAGAGGCAAATTCAACAAGAAAGCCTGTCTCCTCAGCTGTTTGTAAAAAACCTTGCTTCTTCAGTTATTTTGTTTCTGAGCTATCACTTTAAAGAAAATAAAAACAAACATGTGAGATCTCGGCAGGTGGAGAAAGGCCTCACGACCAGAAACACCCCCTCTCCAGCACCCCCAAGCTGGCCGCCTAAAAACAAGTGGAGACAGGGGAGTTGGGTTCTGTGTGAGTCCAGTGACTGGAGCTCAGGAAGGTAGGCTTCTGGAAGGGACTCCATTACTGCCCCTGCCTTAAGTGCATGCCCAGATATGCCAGCGTGGCAGAGTTCCTGGGGTTTGGGGAGCTCTTGTGCATTGGCAGGTGGCCCACCTGGGTTCACAGGCAGTTCTTGAGGTCCTTATAGACCTGCGAGCAGGCAACAAGGTCGCTGGCAACCTGGGTGAAACTCATGAGAAGGGCGATGACCAGACACAGGTAGGACACAGACCTTCAAAAGTCAGTAGCAGGTCGGGAGGTAGGACCAACACAGGGGTAAGAAGAGCAGTGTGATCACAAAGAATGCACTGCCCACTGCTTCATGTCCTTGACCTCACCCCATGCCCATTCTGCTAGATGCCCAACAGTCCATTAGCCTGGCCTGTGGTCCTGAGGTCCTGGAATGTCCAAGTCTGGCTGACCAAATGCACCCACTTCCTCTTGGGTGACAAGACTCAGCTTGCCACAGACAGGTGTGGGGTCAGCATAAGTATGAAGCCTGGCATGCTGTGGCCTTGAAGGAGTAGGCCTCAAAGAGGCACTGGTCCTCCTAGTGATGACCTGTGGGTGCCCTTGTAAAAAATGGGTGGTGGGGCTTCCCTGGTGGTGCAGTGGTTGAGAGTCCGCCTGTTGATGCAGGGGACGCGGGTTCGTGCCCCAGTCCAGGAAGATCCCACATGCTGCGGAGCGGCTGGGTCTGTGAGCCATGGCCACTGAGCCTGCGTGTCCGGAGCCTGTGTTCCGCAACGGGAGAGGCCACAACAGTGAGAGGCCCGCGTACCGCAAAAAAAAAAAAAAAATGGGTGGAAGGCCATGATCAAAGACAGGTCCAGGGCCATGAAGATGACGGTAGTACCTGTCCACAGCGCTGGGTGCTTGGGTAGACACTGTGGCATGTGACAGTCATGTGATGCATGGAGCCTACATGGAAACAGAAGAGCGTGGCCATGAAGGCCACAATCTCGGAGCTGAGTCCACTGAAGTCCAAAGGGGTCAGAGTACATGGAACAGAAAGCAGACAGCAGAGTGCCATGGCTGGCCTAAGCCCAGGTCCCCAGGAGGCAGAAAGGAGTCTTGTGTAGGGGCCAGGTCCCAGGGCAGGACTTAGCCAGACTGGAACCCATAGGGCCTAGGAGGGGCCTCTGTGGGCCACCTTGCTAGGCCTTGCCTGGCTCTGTGGGGCCTATCCCAGAGCAGGTAGTACTGCAGGGGGTTGGGCCACAGGTCCTCTTTAATAATCTGGGCAACCCTGTCGGCCTCCGGGAGGCTGTGCTTTGAGAACCAGCTGAAGAAGCTGTGGATGGTGTTCCGGTTCCTGTGTACCAGAGTTGGAGGTTCCTGGCCCCAGTGCCAGCAAATGCGACTTGCAATTGACACCACCCGGCCTAAGGATCTGCACTCATACTTCTTCACTATCACCTTGTTCCGGAAGTAGGGGTTGCTCCAAAAACTGAACTTGAACTTGCAGCCCGTCCTGGCGTGCCTGTGCTCCCTCACTTCCAAATTCATCAGGTAGCAGAGCATGTCTTCGCCTCGGGGGCTGATCATGGCTGACAGCTGCGGGTGGTTCAGGAAGGTGGTGACCCAGAAGCCAGGAATATTCTGGATGATGAAGCTCCTTCGGGCTAGGTGCAACCGGTGCATGCGCCCAAACCTGCGCTCCAGCCGCAGGTAGGCCCTGCCTGCCTGGGCACTCACGGCCTCCAGCTCCCACTGGATGGCTTCCAGCGGGTCCACAACTGGGCCACCACAGTTCAGGGGCCCCGGGCCTTGCTGCGCCTCCGCTCCCACCTCCAGCTTCTCCCCCCGCACCAGCTTCTCGGCCACCTCCATCTCCTCTCCCACAGGCTGCTTCCCCACCTCCCGTTCCGCCTCCTCCATGAAGATGGCGCCCTCCCCAGTCGTCACTTCCTCTGCCTTCCCGCCGGCTCCAGCCCGAGCCTCCCACCCTTCTGCGCCACAGGTTTCTGGGCCCCCGTCCCCGAAAAGGCCGTTTTCTGGGCTCAGGCCAGTGGCCGCGGAGGCCGCTTCCCGGCCCCCCGGGGAAGGTAGGATGGTCCCTGGGCGGGCTGCGGGGTCGGGATACCCGCGTCCCCCAGCCTCTTGGGCCCCAGACGCGGTGACCGGGCGCGCGGCGGTTTCCAGGCCCCCCGCACCCTCGTCCGCCATCACCTGCGGGAGCCTCTGGCCTGGAGGGGCTCGGGGCGCGCGGGCGATACTGCGGGTTCAGCGAGAGGGGCGGCTGGATGGCTGGCAGCGACCCCAGCGGGACCGCGGGTAGTAGGCAGGGAGGCCCGATTTTCTCCTACGGGGCTCGCCCCGCCCCTTGCGCCCCGACGCTTTTACGGATGTGATTCGCAAGGGTTCCCCGGCTGTCTTGGGACTAGGCGCCTGGTGGAGTGGCAGGGGGCTGCCCGGTGGGGATGCGACTGCGGGCGCCCAGACAGAACTGGGAGTCGGCGGTGGAAATGGGGTGAAGTGCAGGGGTGTACCAAGCAGCGAGCAGCTCTGAGCAGGCGCCCAGGATCAGGCCCAACCCCAGAGCCACCACGCCAGGCAATTACTGTTCCCCGCATCTGCAGTGGACAGGTGGGAGTCGGCTGATGCCCACACTCGACTGTGGCTTTGGGGCAGCTTTCACAGGATAAATTACTCAGGCATATGCAGAGGACCCAAGAGGTATCCTTTGCAGAGGCTGACTAGACTGAAACTTGCATAGTAATTGTCAGGCACACAGAGGTGCTCAAAATATTTGTGGGGAAAGGCAGAAACAAGGTCTGAGTAGAAGGATCTAAGGGCGAGGGAAGATCCCAAATGCTGCCAACCAGGAAGCAAGTGGGCCTCTGCCTGGTTTCCCTGAACGAGCTGGATCTTCCTGGGCTGACAGGCTGAAGGGTGGACATGGCGTCACCTCGTCCTAGGCCTAGGGGCTACCCCTTTCTCTGCTCCAGACATTTCACAAATGTGAACTCTAGTCTGAAGTGCAGGGTCTGTGCACAGATAGTAAGAGCCTGGATGGACCAGCCCCCGCAGCCCTGATCCTGCAAGTGCACCTGCACTCCTGTGATCTCAGCTCCCAAACTTGTGGCCCATGGAGGTCAATACACCCAATACCCCACCCGCTCACCTGGAAGTCCTTGCCACCTCCTCCAGAAGGCCTTCAGCTTCCTCCCATCCAATGGAAAAGATAGCTTTGAGCCCCCAGACCCACTCCTGGGTATGCATCCCCTAGAGGGCAAGGTGGATTCTCTTGGGGCCCTAGCAGGGATCCAACCCACTGGGGTGGACAGTTAGTCAAGTAAACAGAAGGCCAAAGAGATGAACAGCCAGCCCACTGCCTTTGTACATAAAGCACCTGTTACACACATTAACACTTAACGTCCCATAAATTCTTGGGCTGGTCTCTGCAGTGATTTGCACTGCTTGGCTATGAACACTGGCTCCAGACCCCAGAAAGGCAAGCTCAGTCTGAGCCCTGGACAGGAGGATCTCAGTACAAAGGATGGGGCCCGGAATAGTGATGACTATCTTCACTGGAGACTGGCCAAGCAACATCAGGTGAAGCCATAATGGCCTTTCAAGAGTCTGTCTGAACCAAATGGGTAGGCACGAGTGTGGTCAAGGTTAGGTCCTAGCTCTGTCACTTACCAGCTGTGCGCCTTGGGCAATGGATGACATTTTTTTCTTGGACAACCAGCATCCATTCCTCATCCTAACAGTACCCCAAATTTCCTTTGAGAAACTACTCCAACCCTTGTCTCAGCCTTGTCATCACTGGCCTATAGTGACTGGTTTTGGGATGGCACACAATGCCATCATGGCCAATGAGACAGGAGACGCTTACGTGAATAAAGGACTCCTCTCTCCCAGAAAGGGTCCCTCTCCATTTGTGGTCAGCACTGTGCGAAAATGACTGGAATTATGGCAGCATTCTTCTACATAAAGGGACAAACCATTTTGAAGGGCTGGAGGATGAAGTCACAACTGCACAAGATAGGGCAAACACAGGAATGCTAAGGCCAACCATGTTTGAGCTGCTGGATCAATATTAACCTCAAGACTGCACTTCATCTGGCATTTTCAGTGACATGAAATTTCACCATTTAAGCCAATTTGGTTTTTCTGACTCTTGCACCCAAAAATATTAAGTGGTGGCATGATGCCACTTACCTCAAAGATCTTTAATATCAAAGTGCAAAGTTTGTAGGTGCTAATGTGAAAGGTTGTTACTGTCTGCCCTATACTCATCATCCCCTTGGATGCTAAAGATGTCTGGATTCCAGTTCTTCTTCAAGCTCTCTCCTACCCCTTCCCAATCAAACAGGTTCACAACTTCCAAACACATCATTCAGAAGTTTTTAATAAACAACTTCATTATAAAAACTTTTTTTGAAAATGTAATTCTGCAAAACATTGAAAAATCTACTTTAACAAAGATAGGCCCTGTGCATTTTCTAATGGCACTTATATTTTACAATTAAAAACCTTGTTTTATATAAAGCCAAAAATACTCCAAGAGGTTATTCACTGTGTTTACAAAGTGCTAGAAGGTTTTGTCTTGTATTTTTCTCTCTTTAAATAATCTGGCGTTCCGAAAGAGTGGCTCCAAAGCCTTGACCACTGGGAAGGAGGGAGGGAGGTGTATGAGAAGTGGTGTTTCAGGAGTGCTAGTGCCAAACAGTAGGAGGTGGAGAGGTGCACTATGGGGAGAACCCGCTAAGGAAGGAAGCTCACACCGGAAGAAACTGAACTGGAATGCTTCTTCCAAACCCCTCCATAGAGGCACTAGATTATGATGGTGGATCCTTCTCCTGTCACACCAGTACACCCCTTTCCCTCGCCACAGACCCTACTCTCCAGTGGTGAGGTTACAGCCAATTCCTTCCACAGCAGGTTCAGAGTTCCAGGAGAGGCCAGGGTGGGGTCCCAGAGGAATCTGGACTTTTCTGGCCAACACCTGCCTAAGGCAAAGTTTCTTATTACATAAATATCCTTGTTAAAAAGCAAAATATTGATCCTGTACAATATAAACTGTTAAAAAAAATCGTGCTTAAAAACAGCTCCTAGATAAAGAGGAGGTGGAGAGAGGGTGGAGAAAACAGCTACCAAAAAGAAGGGGGGTGGGGACTTAAAGGGCTACTAGGGGAAAGTTTAGGGCAGTGAGAGAATTTCAACTTAGGACAATATCTACGAGCAAAAGAAGTAATCACACCTGCTTCCCAGATTTCCATTAACAAAATGCCATTGTAAAAGGGTGAGGGAAAAAACCTCATTGTTATTCCTTTCCCTACCTCTCACATCTCTAAGATGTGCACAGATCCTCTGAGCTGACACAACTGGGCATGCTATCCCCTGGCCCCCAGGACTGCACTCAACCCTGACCAGCTACTGTGCAGAGGGGGAGTTGCCTGCCACTGTTCAAGGCAGCTCATGCTGACAGAGGTTGGAGGTGGTGGGGGAAGGGAACATCACCCCTTTTCCTGGTCCCCGTTTGGTCTCTGCCAACATGCCGTGGCTCCTGTCCTGGGCAGAAACCCCTAGGCTCTCATGGCCTCAGTAAGGGTACTGAAGTGGGTTTGGTACTGAGTAGGATAAAGCTATTCTTATCCTTTGAACAACCAGGCCAATATGGACTGTTTTCTTTTTTTAAATTTTGGGGAGGTTTAAGAAATGGCTGGGTGTCTATGGTCCAAAAAAAAAAAAAAAGGTGAAGGCAAATGTTCCTCTGCACCAGCAAAGTTCACAGTGATAGGAAAATTCCTTGTGGGTGGGAAGGGCATTGAAGGAAGAAGAAAAGAGGAACAGGACGGAAGGAAGAAGTGAGGGGAGGAGGGGCAAGGCCCCAGTTACAAGGTTTTAAATAGTTGCTTTGCCTGTCCTATGAGTTTCCCAGCATCACTAATGGGGGAGAGTATTCAAGGAAGGGACAGGAAAGAGCAAAGAGGAGGCGACTCTTCTAACAGCCCAAGACTTTATATTCTGTGGCCAGAGGCCCATTTGCCTCTGTAAACGAAAGATGCAGGGAAGGTGGCAGGGAGGGGTGAGGGTTGCTGGGTCTAGTGATGAAGATCAGAGACGACAAGGAGAATGGCAGCAGAGTCCTGTTTGGATCCTCACATACCATTTCCTATACACGAGTCCCAATAACATGCACAGCATGCAGGAGGTGGCTGCGTACCAAGGGGACGCTTTTAAAAGTAAACCTTAATTAGTCCCTGGGACTCACTGAAACTAATTTTTAGAAGCAAATCACCTACTCTGATTCTAATCTTGCCAGACACCTTTATATCTGGTTTTGTCTTTTTTTTAAAAGGTATCCCAAACTAGCCTGCCTAAATTAAAACATGCTTATTCACTCCACATTGCTTCCAATCAAGGGCCAGGGAGCTACATTATAAGGCTTTCACCTCAAAGGAAGAGTACTGGCCTGGGCTGAAGCAGAAGCCTGGGTCTTGGACCTGCTCAGTTCCTGATGATAAACCAAAGTGATTTCTAGACAGAAGGGGGAGGGGGGGAGGACTGGGAAGAGGCTGAGGCAGTTCCTCGGTAGTTTGTCCTGAAACCCTAGTGGAGAAGCCAGTACGAGGCACCTGCTGAGAGAAGTGCCCAGAAACTGCTGGCTGCATCTGTAGGAGTTAACAGTAAAGAGGTAGGAGTGTGTTTCTGAATCAGAGTGGAAGTGTCTCAAGAGGGCCCCACACTGGTGGTCCCTGAGCTGCCTCCCTTCCACGAGTGGGAAGAGCGAAGCCCATGCAGAACTGAGATGAAGCAGGGATGGGGTTCAGCTGGGCAAGAGCTGTGCTATCTGTGGCAGGGAGCCCCACAAGTCAGAGGAGAAGAACTAATCATTTGTTGCAAGAAACTTGCTGAGTACTGGGGGCAAAAGTGAGAGGGGCCACAAAAGGAAGATGGAAGTTCTTTGATGGAGAGCAGAGAAGCCTAGGCACAGTGGGCCTGAGTCCACGGGACTGCAAAGTGGGAGAGAGGAGGAACACTGTAGAGAAGAAAAAAGTTTGGTATGGGAGGCAATGATGTACACCCAGAGATTAGGACTCAACTATCTGCCCAGTCCTAACTTTCTGAAAACTCTTCTTCCAACAATTCCACAACTTCCTGGAAAAGAGACAGGGGAGAGACAAATGAGGTCTCACCCTCTCCTTTGCTATCCACACCAGCCTAGAACCGGAGTCCCTCATTCCAAGACTAATGATAAAAGCTCATGACATTCAGGGTGGGGATTAGAGAATTGGGGCGGGAGGTGATGGAAGTGGGCATGCCTTTCATTTCTTCCCCTCTCCAGTTCAAAAGGAGGATGAGGGGGTCATGATGTACTTGGAGAAAAACAGAATTGCAGACCTGTGAGAAAACCGCTCCAATCTTCTTGCCTGTCTCCTGTGGACTCTGCCGACGAAGGCAGGAACAGACACAGTCATGGAAGATGGCAGAGACTGAAGCAGTCCAAAGTCAGTTTATTTCCCCACAGGGGAAAAATATGACCTCAAGTGAAGAGAAGTCAGTGAGACCCGACTCCGCCTTGTAAACAGGGCTCCAGTTAACACCAGGTACCAAATGGTTCCGGCTGGTGCCAACTGGAATGGACTGGTGGGAATGGATTCACGGTGTGTAAACAATGTTCACTGCAATCATTCTAAGGCTATACAGCTCAGCAAGGGAGGTGAAATGGTGTGTCTGAGGCGACTGTGTAAACGGTACCGTTGCTGGAAAACACTGAAAATGGAGGTGCTAGGACAGGAGGGATGGAGGTGATGGGAAGAACAGAGGCCCTCTCTCCTGCCTGTTGGTTGGAAGCAGGCAATGGACCCGCTGCAGCAGGGCCTGACCAACTGCTGTGGGGTCTGCAGGCTGGGACCAGAAGACGGGCTTCTTGGGCTATTTCTCTCGAGGTCATCCAAAGTAAAACCCTCTGTGTCTCCGAGACCTCTCCCTTCTCCAAAGAGAAGGAGGTTCTGATGCTTTGGAGAGGGAGAGGGCTAGGTGTGGCTCCCGATTCAGATTAAAAAAAAAAAAAGTAAAAATACCTGAAGTCCTATTGTATGAAATCTTTTCATGGGGTTGGGGCTCAAGGCTCCTCCTGGAACTGATCCTGGAGCCCAAGCCCCCAAACCAAGTGCTCCATACAGATACTGAAATTTTTCTTTTTGAACTCAGCTCTGAAAGCTCAGCTGCCTTCATGGGGGATGCATATGGGGTAGATACTGAGACTCCCTGACAGAGCCAAGACTGAGCTGAGGTCCTCCTTGGGGCTACTGGAATGCCTGGTGGAAACGAGGCAGGGTGGTGGTGCTCAGGCCAGAGGTGAAGACAGGAGGCAAGGAGTGCAGAGGCCCAAAGTTCAGCGGTCCCCCAGCTCCCGGGGAATCTTGAGGCTGAGCTTGCAAAGTGGTGAGCAGGGGCTGCGCCTCGGCCTGGGAGTAGCCCATGACCAGGCCTCCTGTGGCCCCGGGTGGGTTACATGGGGGCAGGTTGAGAGGAAGAAAGCCCAGTAAGTGGGAGAAGTCCACATTAGCAGCGCAGAGGGCCTCAGAGAGGTTGGCGGGGCTCTTGGTGAGCAGTGCTTCATCTAGGAGGGCCGCAGCTGCCGCCGGCTGAGGTGAGGCGGGCTGGGGTTCAGCGGATGAGAGAGACAGGCTTCCAGGAAGTTCCGCCAGAAAACTATCCACCTCCACTTTGGGCAATTTGTCGGGCAAGTATGAGGTAGATCCAAGCTGGTATTTTGGAGGAAGCTGAGCTGGGGAAGAGATAGGTGAGGACTCCAGAGGGTAGCTCATACCCATGGGCAGCGTGTTGTGCACCAGGGAGTGTGGCACGCCCGCACTGGGCATGGTAGGGATGTGGGCACCATACATGCCCATGGGCAACATGCCAGGGAAGGCCTTGGCCCCCATCACGTCCCGAGAGGCCATGCACAGCACAGGGCTCAGCTCTTCCTTCACATTGACTGTGGAGCTGCAGCTGAGTAGGCCTAACATGTCCACTGGCTCTGTCTTGATCTTGAGCAGCTCTTGCGAGTGACTCTTCTTGACATGACGTGTCAGGTGGTCTTTGCGGCCAAATCGCTGGGCACAGTACTGGCACAGGAAGTCTTTCCGGCCTGTGTGGACCACCAGGTGCCGCCGCACATCCTTACGAGTATAGAACCGCCGGTCACAGTGGTCACAGGGGTGCTTCTTCTCCTTGGTGCCACCTGCTACCCGGCGTGAGTGGGCCTTCAGGTGCTCTAGCAGGGCCTGGGTACTCTCGAAGGTCTGCAGGCACACCTTGCAGCTGAGGTCACCACTGCTGGCAGCATGCATGGCCAGGTGGCGCCGGTAGCCCAGCTTTGTATTGTAATTCTTACCACACTCAGAACAGTGGAGGGCCTCTTTGTTGGGGTCATGGGTCTGCAGGTGGTTCCGCAGATGATCCTTGCGGTGAAACATCTTATCACAGTACATGCACTGGTGGGGTTTCTGGGCTGAGTGAGTGGCCATGTGCCTGGAGATAGGGATGGAGGACAGAGGAGAAAGAAATGAGATCACAAGGGCTGGCTAGACAACTGAGTTGTCCACTAACAGGCAACCAGACACAAAAACTATGGTACAGCCATGCAATGGAATGGAATACCACGCCAACTGTATTCTATAGATATCCCTGACCACCTGCAAAATCATGTACTGCTATTCTTTGCAGCACTGATTTTAGTGGCAAAAAATCAGGAACAATCTAAATGTCCATCAATAGGGAATTGATTAAGTTATTCTATGTCCATAAAATGACTCAACTTTTTTTTTTTTTCTGGCCATGAGGCTTGTGGGATCTTCGTTCCCCAATCAGGGATCGAACCTGGGTCCTCAGCAGTGAAAGCACAGAGTCCTAACCACTGGACCACCAGAGAATTCCCAACTCAACTTTTTAAAATAATGGCAGCTTTATACATACCACAGGTAACAAGCTCCTAGATACACTTAAGTCAAAAAAACCCATGAGACAGAAGAGTGCCTATGGAATGGTACTATACATATGAAAAGAGGGAAGATATATGTATGTTTGCTTGTATGAGCTTAAAATATTTCTGGAAGGCTACACAAGAAACTGACAACACTGGCTACCTATGGGGAGAAGAAATGGGCAGCTTTTATGGGTGTGATGGAGAATTTTCATTATATACCTTTTGAATTTTGAATGCATTTCCTTTGCAAAAAAAGCGTATTTATAAAAATTTAAATGACACAATAAAGGGAAAATGAAATGTATCTAAACTTCCTGATCTGGAACAATATCCGAAGATATAGGGAGCCAAGTCAAAAAAGGAAGTTCAGTATAGTGTGTGTAATACAATCCCCTGTGAAAATAAAGAAGGAAGGGAATACACGTTTGAATGTCTCAACAAGGACATACAAGCAACTGCCTTTGGGGAGGAGAACAGTGGCTTTGAGTGTGACAATTCATTTTTCACTGCATGTCCATTGGTACCATTTAAATTGTTTGCCACACAAAGCAGCAACATTTAATTTTAGCATATGTGCTGCCAAAGCGAGCACAGCAGCAACATTTAAAAACTTTTTTTTAGTGATCTGGCACCTCAGTGTCCCTTGGTTTGCTCCTGCTCCTTTCTGTCTGGAAAGCAGCTCAGAATCCAGGAACTGCAATCCAGAGCTCCACAGTACATTCAGAATCAACTCAGCAAGACTTTGAAGTCCCATGGTTTGCAAGCCCTGTGTGAGATGTGTGATTAACGTTGTTCTCCCTAAGAGGCTGAAGCACAGGGCAGCCCCACCCACCAGTCAGTAAGTGGCAGAGGCTGCATTTAAACACAGACCTTCTTGAGACCCAGGTTCACTTAGGTATGCCACTGCTGTCTCTAGCACAGCACCCAGTGATTCTTATCAATCGTACCCATTACCCTCATGCTATGTGTGAATGCTCACACCTATGAGGGTTACTATTAACCTCCTGTGACACAACTGGCATGAAAATGTATGAGAGGGAGATGCTGAGTGATCCACAGTCTATTTCCCTCATTTTGAAGGTGAGGAAACAAAGGCCCAGAGAGGTTTAGTAATTCACCTAAAATACAGTGACTAAGGGTGGAGTCAAGGCTCCTGTCTCCTGGCCCAGGACCTTTCCTGTAGCCTCCCACTGACACTCAGACTGTCACTAAGGAAGTCTAAGAGGACAGCCCCAACTGGAATTCACCTAAGACAGAGGAGCACACAGAATCAAAGCATTCCTGAGGACAACAGAACTGTCATGAGGGCAATCCTGGCCACACGCTACCCTGTTACCTGTTTTAGTTCCTTCCTATCAACTGTTTTCCAGACAAGGAACTGAGGCTTTCTGTGGTCATCTTGTCCTTGTATTTACTCATTTACTGTCTGTCCCTGCTACTAGACAGTAAACTCAAGGAGGGCCAGCACCCCCATCTGTCTGGCTCACTATTCTGTCCGTATCACTGAACACTGTGCCTGGTATGTGGCAGGAGATCAATAAATAATAGTCAAGAGATGAATGACTGTGCATCAGGGAAGTCTACATTATTGGTAAAGGGCATGTTCATGGTCCTCTGACGGAAAGGCAAGGATAAAATCAAAATTATGTCCAAGCGGGCCCCCCTCCCTTCAAAGCTGCTCTGTCATTATCTGCTTTACACCAGGGCTTTCACATTCCATTTCACTTTAAGTAGGGGTTCTTGGGCTTAGAAGTTTCAGGAAATCTTCCAACCCAGAGGACACCAGGGACTCTACAGAGACATAAGTAATCATCTGAGTGGCATGCTAGTTCAGTAGAAGAGGCACTGCAGGACCTAAGAAGCTATAGACCTTGGGTAAGTTACTTCTCCACTCTGAGCCTGCACTTTAAAATTTACAGATTGGACCTGAGGGTCTCCTTTTCCTTCTTAACTTCTAAAACTGATTCCTAATTTGGGGCTAATATTCTGACCATTACCCGACACAGGTGGGGAAAGTAGCACAGGCGTACCTCAGAGATATTGCAGGTTTGGTTCCAGACCACTGCGATAAAGTGAACATCACAATAATAGGAGTCACATGAATTTTTTGGTTTCCTAGTGCATATAAAAGTTATGTTTACACTATACTGTGGTCTATTAAGTGTGCAATAGCATTATGTCTAAAAAACCAATGTATATACTTAATTAAAAAATACTTTATTGCTAAAAAATGCTAGCTATCATCTGAGCCTTCAGCAAACTATAATCTTTTTTTGTGAGAATTACCAAAACATGACACAGAGACATGAAGTGAGCAAATGCTGTTGGAAAACTGGTCCAACTTTCTTGACTGAGAGTTGCCACAAACCTTCAATTTGTAAAAATCGCAGTATCTGAGAAGTACAATAAAGTGAAGTGCAATACAATGAGGTATACCTGTATTGAAAAAAAAATTCTATCTAGTTTGTTCGTGGCTACCTGATATTGTACCCATCAGATTCTAGTGTTTGAATAAAAAATACCACCATTATTTTTCAGTGAGTGACCTCAAACGGCTGACGTTCAGGGTACACTTATGGGACAAATTAACCTCTACTCTTCTGCCACAGATGAAGTCCCACACTCAGTGGAGTCTCTCTGGCTTTATCCTCTGGAAACCTCAGGGCAGGAAGAAGTATGGGAGTATCACCTACCTATACAGCTTGTACTTGGAGGCAAACGCCTTGCCACAGTGCAGCTGAGGGCAGCTATACGGTCTCTGCTCTGGATGGGGGAGGCTCTGAGGCCTCAGCTTCTCCCCATTTGAGAAGGGTGTCCCCGAGATTTCACATTGGCACTTCACTTGACTCTCCGCCTCCCGGCCCCGAGGCCTGGGAACTAGTTTCCAGCCCACTTCCTCCTCCTGCTTTGCATCTTGAATCCAGGGGGGTACGCTGGTGAAAAATGTGGTCATGGCAAGGCTAATGGCGAAGGGCCATGTTATTGAGAAAGCCTCCCCATCAGCTCCACAGGGCTCTGTGCTCTGTCACAGCCTCCAACGCAGCCTTCAGAAAACAATCTCTTCACCTGAAACATCAGAACACCTGGTGTTAGGGAGCCCAATACCATGAAAACATGGGCTCTGGAGGCAGAGAGATCCCCGTTCCATCCCAGCCCTTCCACTTAGAAGCCATGTGACTTTCAGCCAATTACTTACTTCCCTGAGCTGTTCCCTCATTTACAAAATGGGCTTAATAATCTCCTACATCATAAGGATCTTTTGAGGATTAAATGAGATAATAAATACAAAGCATTCAGCAGAAGGCTGGGCACCTAGTGCTTAGTGGTAACTATTATTACAAGTACCACCTAGGCTAATAGGAAAACAGGATAATCAGAGGAAGTAAAAGCCCTAAACTCCAGACTTTCCCTTCTAGCTTCACTTTTACATCCTTTCCACTAAATTTAGAAATAGCAGCACCTCCTCCTCCTCTTCACCCTACCTCCTCCTCACTTTCTACAATTCTCCTCATAGAGGTGCTAAGGAGCAATAAAATGCCCAAAAGGCATCAGAGGAGAAAGAAGAAGCCATTACTTAGGAAATTTACACCCTGGAGAGTCAGCCCCTGCGCCAGATGTGTTCCTTAGCAGATGTGTTTCTTAGCAGCATATCAACATCAAGAGGTTCTGTCTGAGGAAGGCAACAGCAAACTCAGCATTTCCACTAAACCAGTACTGGTCCTGTCCCGCCCTCAACCACCACTCTGGGTCTCTTGGTCTCAGGGCCCAAACCATACTTCTTTAGCAAAGTCCGCTGAACACGCAAGGTGTTGAGTGGTGCTGAGGGTCCCAAAGACCCTCATAGAACACGTGCATGTCTCCATTATGAGCAAGTAACACATTTGCATTAGAACTTAGACGCCATCACCAAACTCTGATTCTTTGAGAGTTCAGATCACATCTCTTTCATCTCCACACACCTAGCACCTAGAAAAGGACTTTCAACTTTCTTTTAGATGAGTAAATCAGTCATTGAATGCAAGTGGATTCTTATTGGTTAACATGCTCAGGAAGTTCTGGTTTAAACTGAGTTCCAAAGTGGCGAGCCAATATCTTGAAGTCTGATGCTTTCTACTGGGTTGTGGAGTGGGGCGGGGGAGCAAAGGTGACACAACTTCTTTCCTGACTCAACTCAGAGGAAGAGAGAAAGGGCATTACCATACTGATTCTCAAAAGGGGGACAACAGAGCCACATTCACACTCACAAGCTCATCACACGAGATTACCAACCCCAATGCAACTTGCTATAACAGGGGGATTTCCTTTGAAGAGGTCATGCCAAAATTTGGTCATGAGGCTTTTCCATGTGAAGGGAGCAAAAGGGGTATCTGGGGATTGTCCATGAGAATCTGGGGAGGGCTCCAATTGCACAAACTAGCTGTGGGCCAAAGAATGCTTGCTCAGCTCATTAGCACCTGCTGCTTACAGTGACCATTCAACCAACAGGCTGGCCGTGAACGAGATGATGGGATCAGCGGGTTTATGCCCGAGAGAGCTTTGCTCATCATTAACATAAGCTACGTCCTGTTCAGGAACCATTCCTCTTGTTGAAGAAACACTGCAATGTAATATGATAAACATCTCCCTATCACGAGTGGAGATTTGCCTAGAAAGATCTGCACAAAGGTGGCTGCATTTTGCGTGAGTCACGTGTTAGCACTAAAAACTAGTCCCACTTGAGCCTTCGAGTCATCATGGCATATTTGCCTGCTTCACGATAAACCTCAAAGGCCTCTGATGTCTGGCTTTCATCGTTTAAGTCCCCTCCTTCTTCCAAAGGGTGGAATTACCTGTTTATAATACCAGTGATTACTAGGCAGCTTGGAATTGGGTAGTGAGCGAGCACGAATTTGAACATCTAGTTTGAAGGGAATTTCCCCCACCTTCAAAGTCAAATTCTGCCCCACCCCCCGTCAATATGTGAAATCATGCACCTCAGCCTCTGGAAAGTTGGGAATGGCAGCCAGAGGGAAGCAAGTCACATCACTTTGGCTGATGTGAGAGAGGAGCCTAGCTTTGGAAATTCCACGCAAACTCAGAAAGAGAACAGTATGTCCCCCACCTCCCACACGTCCACCTCATCTGTTCTCCCGAACAAGCACAAACAAGACACAGCAGTTTAGTATGCTGCTGCTGGAAGAGTAATGGGCTTCTAGGAAAGAGGCTGATGGTGGCTAAGAAGAGCTCTCAAGGTTGTACTGATAGAATCAAAGAAGGAAGGCAGCAGCCATGTGCTTGCCTTGATTTGCACTTAATGGGGCTATGGCTTTAGTGTTACCTTAGGAACCCTTCTGGAAATCTAGTTTTTCTCCCTCTGTCCCTTGTCTGCAAAATCCTTTCATCCAGGAAGATTCCTGGGCCTCTCCCACATTATCCGAAGGCCTATTCCTTCAGACATCTTCCTCTGCAAAACTGAAAAAATTCTGCTTCTCTTTCAAAGCTGCTCTTCTGGTCTCATACTCTAACCTTAACAACTACAGAAGCTGACAGAACCTGTTCCCATAAAACAAACACAATCAATCCCTCCCAGTTACTGGTGTAACTCGGTATATTTTCATCCTAAGATTCCTTCTGGAGTCTGATATGAAGAGGGAGGTATTGTGGAAAGAACCTTGGACTTGCTATCAGAAGACTGCCACTTACTGGCTGTGAAACCATGGGCAGGTTACGTAGTTTCTCTGAACCTCAGTTTCCTCAATTTCTAAAATAGACATTTGTTCTCCTTACCTATAAAATCCTCATGGAAGATTCAGTGAAACTCTTGAAATGTCTGACATAAAACGTGTAAATACAAACAGTGCTGTCTCTGAGGTCTAAACTGTGTCTCCCTCTTTTCCGCACGGGGCCTGAATAGTACTACTTTTTTTTCCTCCCTAGATGAGTCTTCTCAGGCCTCAGAGTGAGTTTCCTTCCCTTCCCAACATCTCCCCAGAATGCAGCCTTCCCCTTTTCCCTCACAATTAACCCTCAGCACATCCCCCGGAGCCAGTCCCCCTTACTTTATCTTCCTCCAGCACCATATCCTGGGCCAGAGTTCCCTCACTGTAGGAATCTCCTCTGTTATTAAGGCCCCATACCCCAAATACAAATGCTTGCTAAAAACTCTGTATGGCCCTCTTTGGAAGCCTTTAAAAGAGACAAATCGCTTCCTCGTCTGTCTGTTCTCTGTTGTGTGCCACGATGCCTGCTGCCCTCTGATGAAACTATAGTTTTTATGGTGTTACATCATCTCTATAGAGACTGCGTTCTTTCTCCATTATTAGCCTGTTTCCTCATCTGTAAAACTAAAAATACTTACCTCACAGGCTTGTTGTAAGGATTATTTTAGTCAGGTATGCAAAGGACTCAGCACAGGGCTTGGCTTGCTCTAAGTACCCAACAAAAGGCAGCTATTATCTTTGCCTTTGTATAGAGTTGCATGTTCCCACCTTCTGCTGCCACAGTTGAATTCTCTCAAACCTCCCCCCAAAACTGCTGAGAAATAGCGCCCCTGCACCAAGGAAAGGGTTAATCTGTAAGTGTTCTTAACTAGAGAGACCCACAGAGGATTAACAGCTCCACTTCAGTGACTACCCTAAAATAGCTTTTATCCCTGCTGCCCAAGAGCTACTTGGGGATCTGAAGAACTCAATTCAACACCTGCCGAGGAGGAAACACACCCAGGAACTTTCCTTGCAGTGGACACAATCTTCCCTTAAGCAGAACCCAAAATAGCAACTGGGAAATTATAAATAGACTTAGAGATAAAAAACAGGTCCTGACCTGGGCATCAGAAACAAATCCAAAAGACACACTGACTGACTGGAGAACAGTGAGAAGGAAAGGGGGAAATGGGTATAGCTGCCCCCCGCCACCAAAACACACACACAAACACACATACACTCCAGAGTGGGGGGGAGAATTAAATTACAGGGAGGCTGGAGCGTCTCAATGACTTGCATCATTCCAGGAGACATCAAACAGGATTAACAGGGGCTGCTAGTTCTTCTATCGGTGTAGATGGACCCTTTTTGGAGTCCTTTTGATTCATGATTTCCTGATTCCCGCTGCCTCCCACTCCTAAGGAGGCCTTGAGCAAATGGCTGCAATTCACAACAGCCCCATCTTCACCAAGAGGAAACCTGATTAGACACCCCCCCCCCCAATCCCGTGGCCTCACCTTGGGCGGTAGGGTTAGCAACCCCAGGCGAGACTCTTTCAGAGTCCCAGGCAGACAGGTGGGAAAACACACAGGCCAGGTCACAGGAACACTTGCTGGTGAAAGTACCAACTCCCCACACCCGACGTCCCCTTATCTTGCACCTTACAAGTCCCTTTCCCCCACCGAGATGGGGCCAGGACAGGATTTGCAGGGGATAGCCTGTCTTCTGGTTCGTTTCTAGACCACCATACTGCATGGGGGGAAAGGTTAAACGCCCCTGGGCTGGGAGGGCTGGGGGTAGACGGCTGCCGGACCAGGGACAGAAATTCAGGAAGAAGTCTGGAGGTCTCAGGAATGGAAGGGAGGGAGGAGCAAGTTATCTCGATCCCTAAGAGACCCCCACTCCACCCTCCGCAAAGAAAGAGAGACGGTGGGGGGTGGGGGATGGATTACATGGGATGGAGGGTTAAAGGGGCTGAAGATAAAAGCGAATTCCCTGAATTTCAAGAGTCTCAAAATGGTACCGGGTGGAAACTGTCTAGAGTTTGGGAGTACGATCGCCGAGGAGGGAACTATAGGTAGAAATTATTTGGGTTCCCCAGAACCAAATAATTGGGGGAAGCCTCAAAAGGGGTTATGTGGTTCTGGGAAATGAAACAGAGGAGAAAGAGCGAACTATTTGGAGCAGGAAAGGGGGTTATGTGGGTCCGGGTAGGCGTGTCTGAGAGGAGAGAGCAGGTGCAGCTTATCTGCGTCCCCCAGACCCGGGTCCCTGGTAAGGTCAGCAGCGCGTTATCTGGGTTTCCAGGGAGCCTGCGGGGTCGGAGTGGGGACCCCCCCCCCAGGGTTGAGGCTCCAGGTCTCGGAAGGGAGGGGGCCAGCGGGGTTTCTTCAGACCCAGGTATCGGGTCCGGGGAAAGTTTTCGTCACCCTGGGGCCTATCTGGGCCAGGCTGGCGCAGAGGGGGCCTCGGGTCGGGGGTGTGGGCGACCGTGCTGAGGGGCCAGAAATGAGGGGCGCTGCCACTCCGGGCGCCGGGCGCGCGGGTGCAGCGAGACTGCCTCCCGCCCCGCTCCCCGCCGTCCCCCGGGGCCCTCGCCCACACTCACCGCGCTCCGGGCCCCGCGCTGCGGGCCGGGCCGCGCTCGGGCTCCGCCAGGCCCGCTCAGGCCCCGGTAGTGGCGGCGGTCGGGCCATTGTGCGGTGCATTCTGGGAGCCGCACGAGCGGGCGTTCTGCCCGTGGAGGGGGCGGTGCCGCGGGCTCTCTATGGTCCCGCCTGCCCGCCGGCTAGAGCGGCCGGAGCGGCGCGCGGGCGGCGCGCGGGGGCTGACGGGAGCGGGGCGGACGCTCGCCCCCTTCCTTCCCTCCCCGCCTCCGAGCCGCGGAGCGCCCTGGCTCTGGGGCCAATATGGGAGCTGCCGCGTGGGCATCGTCGCCCCTGCCGCCGCGTGTGTCTCTCCTGCTGCTGCTTCTGCCGTTCCCGGGGCTGCCCGTGGGCTCCTGGGACCCTGCGGGTTACCTGCTCTACTGCCCATGCATGGGTAAGGCCTCCCGAGCCTTCTGTCCAAATGGGGAAACTGAGGCCCAGAGAGGAGAAGCAATTTCTCTGAGGCGCCCAGAGACGCCTTGACAGGTCCAGGAAAGGACCCCAGCGCGGGGCAGGGCCTGCTCCTCACCTTTCTGCCCCAGTTGCAAGGGCACCGAAGGGACCTCTGTGTCCAACCTTCCGTTTGGCAGATGAGAAAACTGAGGCCGGGAGAGGTTACGATGTGTCTTGCGCAAGGCCTAAGCCAGCCCCGAGTCCAGTAAATGGAGTTAGTGGGGCAGGACTTGATGGCACTGACCCAACGCTGGCTCTGGGCGATTCTTTCATTCATTCAACACGTATTTATAGGGCACCTACTGTGTGCCCAGCCCTGTTCTCTGCTCCAGGGATACGGTGGTGATAAGACAGAAAGCTCCAGGCCCTTGTAGAGCCTTCATTTTAGTTGGGAAAGACAGACCATAAAAGATAAATATAAAAAATAAGTAACTGCATAATATTTATGGATGAGTGCTATGGGAAAATAAAATAGAGCAGGGTAAGGGAGAATCTAAAAGCTGGCTTAGGAGTGCAATTTAAATGGGAGTGGTGGATCGTCACTGTTAAAGTTATTTCTTCTTAAAATCCTTCACACTCCTAACCATGATGATGTTGCCCTCTGCGCATCATCTCCACCACACCCTTCTCCCCAGACCCTCCAGCTGCAGGCACAGTTACCCTTTTCTGTTCCTTACACATACTCAGGTCCTGCAGCCTGTGCTAGTCCCTCTGCCGGGGAACACCCTCCCCTTGCCTTGTGCCAGACCAACTCCTTCCCATCCTCAGGCCACAGCTTAAATGTCACCAGAAAAGACTTCACTGACCTCAACCCAAATAATCTCCTCTTCATTGTTCTCCATCACCAAACTTTTTTCACTTCATTTTTGAACTTATCAAAATTTATCACTGTATATTTGTTTATATGTTTACTGTCCCCCTACCTGGCCTGTGAATGCCTTGAAGGCAGAGACCTTGTCCTTCTTGCTCACTCCTGTGTCCCAGCACCTAGCAGAGAGCCTGACACGTTGTGGCCTCTCAACGGTCTTTGTGGAATGAATGAATGGATGCCATGCTGGGGATAACAGAAAGAGTCAGACAGGGACCTTGCACCTGGGGCATTCACAGGCTGAGGAAACAGCCAAAGGCCGGGAAATGGGAAAGGACATTCTAGGAAGAGTGAAGAACCGCAAGTAACTCATATCCAAGGTGGGAGGCAGAGGAGGGGAACTGAATATGGCAGAGGGGTAGTGAAAGGATCCCAGTGAGTGAGGCATTGGAGTTACCCCTTCACATGCAGATGGGAGGAAATAGAAGTAGAAGGTCACTCCTGGCTGATGGAACAGCAAGAGCAAAGGCATGGGGTGGGGATGGGAAGTGTAGAGCATGTTTGGGAAACAGCAAAGAACCTGGAGTGGCTGAGGCAGAAGAGGCAGGGCCTGAAGGGCCTTGACTGTCAGACCCAGGAGTCCAGACGTGATCCCATGCTGCCAGCTCCCCTGGCTCTCCTTGGTGTCCTGGCTCTCCACACTCCTGGCTCTGCATCCTTTCTGAGCCTTGCATGCCCCAAGCCCTCGACGCCATAGTCCTCACTTCACCTGCAATATACCATCCAGGGCGCTTTGGGAACCAGGCTGATCATTTCTTGGGCTCCCTGGCATTTGCAAAGCTGTTGAACCGCACCCTGGCTGTACCTCCTTGGATTGAGTACCAGCATCACAAGCCTCCTTTCACCAATGTGAGTACCTCCTGCTGTTGACCCTTGTCCACCTTTCCCTAATCCTGCTCACCTCTGCTTGACCCCAAGTCTTTCTGTAGGCTTTACCTCCCACCCCTCTGAGTTTGCCCTACCTCCCCCCACCCCGCCCCCCTGTCTTCCCTGGCTAACTGGCTAACATTTATCCAGCACCTGTTGTCTGCCAGGCACTGTTTCTGAGCACTGCATCAGGATTAGCTCTTTTCCTTCTCATCACATCCCTATGAGGAAATGGGTTTAGAGAGGTTAGGTAACTACCCACGCTCACACAGCTTGTGAGTAGTAGACTGGAATTCAAGCCCATGTCTCTCTGACTCCTGAGCCTGTGACCTGAACCTCCAGACTCCATTTCCAGCCTTGTTTGGTCCCACCCATTGGTCAGAGGTGATGGTTGCTATTATCAGTTCTGAAGGAGAAACAGAGGCACAAGTTGGTTAATAACATGTCCAGGGCCACAAACCGGAGCAGTCTGGCTCCGGCACTGCCTCTCACCTCATCAAGGGGTCCCTTAGTATGGGAAGCCCAGCATCATGTAATTTCTTGCATGTTCTTTATGTCTTCCACCAGTCCTGTATCTGTCATTGTTCACAATGTAACTCCAGGGGCCTGGCAGTAGGAACTAAATTAATATTTAGTGAATTGACTTTGAAAGTTTTTAATAAACTTCAAAAAATTATGTTTAGTATGTACAAAACACTGTACTTTATTCTTACATCCTAAACCGTAGGTTTTATTTTTTCCTGCACATGCCTGTATTTAGAAAGTTTAAAAGCCAGAGTACCTGAGATCATAGCCTGGCTTGGCCACTTACTAGCCGTATCGCCTGGGCAGGGTACGTGACCTCTTTGTGCCTCAGTTTCCTCATCTTTAAAACAGGCTGGTAATAGTTGTTGCTACCTCCCTCAGTGAGTTAGTGATTGTGGAATGCCTCCCTCTTAGAATCAGCTGAAGCCATCAATTGAAAGTGCTTAGGATGCAGGGAGTCCTTAGTAACCGGGAGCTGTTGATGCTCTGACTTTTTGTACTCACTGTTATAGTTTAGACCTGGCCCGTTGGTCTCCCTCTGGTTTGCTTGCCTTCTCTCACCTTGCCTTCTCAGCTAGGAGTCTTTCAGAGTTTCCACTTCTTGCTTTCTATGGGTTACTCAACCTACCCCAGTTGGGCTCCCCTTCCCCACTGAGACTGTTCCCACAGAGGCCACTAAGGACCTCAGAATTGCCAAATCCAGGAGTCATTTCTCAGTCTTTATCTTAACTGACCTCCCGGTGGCACCTGGCCCCATGTGCCTCTCTCCTTCTTGAACTTCCTACTCCCCTGGCTTCCAAGACACAGCCTGTTCCTGCTTCAGCCCAACCTATCCACATTTTCCTCTTTGTGCTGCATCAGGGGCTCCTCTCTCCCCACCCACTGTTTAAATGTTGGTGGGTCTCCTCTTTCTGTTTGCTTATTAGCTGTGTGACTTAAGATGAGTTACCTAGATTCTGTCCACCTGGGTTTCTTCATAAATAAACTGGAGATGGTTGTATTCCTACCTCTTACAATTAGATGAATAAGTCCATGAAACATCATGAGTACAGCACCTGGCACTAACCCAGCACTCAGTAAATATTAGTTGCTTTTATTACCATTATTTGCTTTGCTATAAGTTTCTGTTGACTCTTGGGCTTTCACTTTTCTCCACGTACCTCCCAAATTTACCTATGGCCCAGACTCTCCTCTGACCACAGGCCTTGTGTTTCTAACTCCTCCGCCTTTGGGTCTATTTGGATGACCCACAGATAATCTGAAGTTCACAAAGCCAGAACTTTCCCCTCAAACCTGTGTAACCACCTATATTTCCAGCCTTAGTTTATGTCACCTCCATTCACCTGGGCCAGGAACCTAGAAGTCATCCTAAATGCTTCCCTTTACTCTGTACTTCACCTCCCTTTACATTTTTTAACCTGTCCATGCTTCCCCATCTCTCGGACTTTTGGAGATGCTCAAAAATACATGTTGAAACAAAACAAAGCACACAAAACAAAACAAAAATACATGTTGAATGAATACTTGAACAAGTAAAAGGACCATTGCAGTAGCCTCCTAATTCCTCTCCTTCCTCTTATCTTACCATCAGTACATTCTTTCTTCTGCCGCCAGAGTGATCTTTCAAGGAAGCAGATCTCACATTATTTCTGCTTAAAATCCTTCAGCAAGACCTTGTTGCTAATAATTAAGGTTCTCGAAGTCTGTTCATTGGAACATCAATGGCTCGTGCAGGAATGGTGCAGTGGTTAAGTCAGTTTGGGAAATTGTGTTCTCAATTCCTCATTCCCCCCAAATTTGGAGATTCAAAATGCATGTTAGCATATTAAAGGCCCTGAGAAGTTCTGTCATAAAGAAACCTGCTTAACATAGCATTTCCCAGGCCTGTTTATTTCTGGAGCCTTTTTATTGCAGAACCCTTTACCCACCTGAACTAGTGGAACATGCTTGGGAACTCTGACCTATAGGATAAAGTCTAAATTTTATTTCATGGTGTTCTAAGAAATTTTCTTAAGTCTAGAAAAATACAGAGATTACTATAATCACCGTCCATGTATCTACCACTAGAAATGATAATCATTAATATTTTCTCATCTTTGCTTCATGTTTTCTTTTTGTTAATAAAAGAAATAAAAGTTTATAGATAAAGTCGTTAAAAGGTTGTGTGTCTTGGCTCGAGGTAACTTCTAGTCCCTCCCCCCAGAGGCAACCACTATCATGGATTTAGTGTCTTGGTATGACTCCTTCCAAGTTTTTTCCTGTACTACTTCCATTGTGGCACTGAGCATCCTTTTATCCATCTCTTGGTACGAAGGGCAGGATTCTCTAAGGCAAATACCTAGAGGTAGAGGGCACCTTTAAAATCCTATTAGATGCTTGTAAGGGGTTACACTCCAAAGTAGTTGTTCCAAAATGTATACTTCTACTATCAGCCGTATCTTTTCCAGTAATTAGAGTAAAGCTTTTAAATTTTTGCTGGTCTCACAGGTAAGAAGTGGTGTCTTGTTGTCATTGTAATTTTCTTTCTCCTAATTCTTGTGAGCTTGCACATCTTTTGAGTGTGTTGGCTATTTGGGTTCCCTTTGCTGTGAGTTGCTCACTCCTATCCTTTGCCCATGTTTTCTCTTGCATCATTTGTCTTTTTTCTTATAAATCAGCAGGCATTTTTGAATATGAGGTGTATTACTGTTTGTTCTTTAGTTTGCAGATGTCTTCTCCCAGCCTCCGTTCTAACTGTGGTATCTTTTATCAAAAGTTGTTCATTGACATGTAGTCCAAGCTGTCTGGGTCTTAGAGTATATGGTTTTAATGAATGTCTTTGAAACAGCCACTAGGATACTGAGGAGGGGCCCTCGCCCCCTCCTTTTCCCCACTTTTCCTGTAGCTCCATGTGTCCTACCAGAAGTACTTCAAGCTGGAGCCCCTCCAGGCCTACCATCGGGTCATCAGCCTGGAGGACTTCATGGAGAAGCTGGCACCTACTCACTGGCCCCCTGAGAAGCGGGTGGCATACTGCTTTGAGGTGGCAGCCCAGCGAAGCCCTGATAAGAAGACATGCCCCATGAAGGTGGGTCCTGTGGGTCTGGGGGACCCTTTCTGCCTGTTCCAGGTCCTCTAGGCCCCTGAGACACTGCGATAGCAGTGTGTGGGAGAAGGCACCAGAAGGGCCTAGAATAGAAAGATGGAGATTTAAGTCCCATTTCTGGCATTTGTCAGCAGTGTCACTTTGGGCAGAGGACGTTGCTTCCTCTGAGCCTTTACTTCTGCCTACAAAGTAAAGACACCAGTTCCTGCTGTGTCTTGCTCATAAAGTATCAGTGAGGGCCAGGTGTAAGAGTGCTTGTAAACTGTAAAGTGCCACATCAGTAATAATCACTAATACTCACATAGCACTTACTACACACCAGTACCATGTTAAGAGCTTTCCACATATTATCCCACTTAATCCTTAAACTGTTCCATGAGCAAAGTACTATTAATACCCCATTTTATAGAGAGGACACCGAATGCAACAAAGAGAGGTTTAATATTTTGCCCCAAATCATAATAGCAAATAAGTTGTGGTAATATGGCTCCATTGTCCACCCTCCTAACTTGTATACTTTCTTGCCTCTCAGCACATAAATGAAAAGCTGTTATATTTATCAGTAGAAGTTTGTAAATTTCTGGCACTTTTGGAATAAGACAGTCCCCAACATGTGTTTCAGCGCTTATGCTACAGTCTGAGGAGGGTGGTTGGAGGAGCTGTGAGATTTGAGAAGGGAGACCTTGCTTACAGCCCCAACATTGCCCTCACTTGCTCTGTGAGCTTGAGCAAGTGTCTTGTCTGGGTCCTGGTTTCCATCTTGAAAATAAGGGCATTGGATTAGCCGGGTCTTGAAGGTCTCTTGGAGCTCGTAGTCCATGGTCCTAAATCCAAGGTTGACTTGCTCCCCAGACCCCCACCAGTGCTGCAGGGTCAGCGGCATATGGCACACGAGCAGGAAAGACTCCTTCAGATATTGTGGTGAACGTTGCCTGCTGAAAACCAGACTGGAGGCCGAGCTGCCCTCCTCAGCACCCAGCCCAGAAATTACGACGTGATATTCCTACTGGCCCATCCTGTGAGAGTATTTCAGCCTGAGTCAAATCACCCAGGGTTCCCCCATCCACAGTCCCTTGGCCCCATCCCCAACTGGCCTTCCCTCCTGCTCAGTAAGCCTTTTCCCACTCTCTTTCTCTAGGAAGGAAACCCCTTTGGCCCATTTTGGGATCAGTTTCATGTGAGTTTCAACAGGTCTGAGCTTTTTGCAGGCATTTCCTTCAGCGCCTCCTACAAAGATCAGTGGATCCAGAGGTATGTGGAGGGGGCAGCATTGCTGGGATTAGGGGAGAGGTGGGGGGCCCACGGGCATTCAGCACCTTCCTGGCCCTCTTCCCCTCTACCACACCCTGATGTATGAGACCAAAGGTGCGGCTGTTCTGTCTGTTGAACTTGGGATCCTATGTGATCTGTTCCCATCTCAACGCCTGACACGGTGGGACGTTGACCTGCCACAAGGTTGAGCAAGAGTTTATCAGCCAATAAAGGATGTCATAAAAAGAATATTGTGCAGTCACATGAGTCTCGATTTCCTCCTCTAGGCGTGAGAATCACTCCCCTGTTACCTTCCTCTTCACAAGGTGAAAATTGGAAGCTGCTTCTAGAGAAAAACAGCTTCAGGTGCAGACGGAGAAATGATGTCATCCTGATAGTAATTGGATGTGCTTTATTAATTGTGCTCCAGTAAGCCCTATTAAAGAACAAAAACTAGGTTAGCAGGGCATAGGCACAGGCTGTGAAATATTTATAGAGCAGCCGTCACGTATGAGACGTAGTGCTCAAAGGCCAGAGGTGATGCATAAAAATGAGGAAGACCCGGTCTCAGCCTTCAGCGGGCTACAGTCTAGATATAATGATGACACTAACATAGTACATTTGCCCCTGATGCTGTAGTGTGGCAAGAAAGAGCGTGGGCTTAGATGTCAGACCTGGGTTAGAAACCGTGAGGGGCTTATGAATTCTTGTGAGGTCCCAGCACTTGGCATTTAGTTAGCCAAAGATGGACTGATGCAGAGGAACGAGCACAGGCTCAGGATAAGACAGCCCTGAGCGCTGACCCAGCCCTGCCTCTTTCTCAGATGCCCCTGAGTGAGCCACTCCAGCTGTCTGGCCTGAGGTTCCTCCTTGGTTTAATGGAAGGAGCACTATGGTATCTGCCTCCAAGTGTGTAAATCACATGGCACGTAGTAGAGGGCCAGTCACTGTTACCTGTTACTATTATTCACATGCTTTATTTTATTTAAGTCTTTGAGAAATTTCATGAAATGGGTACTATGATCAATTTCCATTTGACAGGTGAAGAAACTGAGCTCAGTAAGGCTAAATAACTTGCCCAAGGTAATGCAGCTATTGACTGGGCAGCAGGGGTCTGTGTGTAAGGCTTTCATAGGTAATAAGAACTAATATTTATTTAGTGCTTACTTGTGCCAGTTGCTGTTCTAAATCTTCACTACCTAAGTCTTCTAAGGTAATAGCTCATTTAATGCTTCCATGAGTCTGGGGGACAAGTGTTACTGTCGTCTCTGCTTTACAGGTAAGGAAATTGAGACAGAGAGAAGTGAAGTCACTTGCCTAAGGTCATGCAGCTTGAAGTGGCAGAGCTGGGGTTTGAATCCAGGCAGCCTGACTCCAGAGCACCCATTCTTCATCACTGTGGAGAAAAGAGCTGTGCCTTTAATAGCTGCCAGTTCCTATGTGGGACTTGCCTTCAGAGCTAGTTCATGAGCTACTGAGGATACTCAGTCCTGGCAGAGTCTAATCCCCCTCATTGTTGATCCCAGATAGGGAATTGTTGATTCCCATTTGATCACCTGCTTGGTTCTCCCCATTCAACTCTGAATGACCCAGAGCTATTGCCAGACGGCAGACCTGTCCTCAAAGGATGGAGATTTGCCTCTAAAATGCCAGGGGGAAAAAAAAACCATGACACCAGCTCTAAAAGCAGCTCTAAGAGCAAATTCCAAAAAGCACACAGTCCTGGTTGGAAGAGAAGGGACAGGGTTGCATGGATGCATCAGTCGGACAATGTTGCTGAAACACTTGTTCATGGCCGCGTGGTCTTGCTTCAGATCATTGAGTTGTAGGAATTGTGTAAGGGCTTGGGGAAGCTTGTGCCTCACAAGCAAATTTTTGGGAAAGGAAGACTAGTGGGGAAGATGAGGTCCCTGGAGGCAGTTGGAGAGAGCTAGGACCACCTGGGCAGCTGCCTTCCTTCCACACACATGTAAGAAGCACCGCCTGAGTGTCAAGCACTGGTGTGGATGCTGGGGAGACAGGCAAGAAGAAAGCAGATAAGGCCCCTGCCCTGATGGAGCTGATTCTAACAGGGGAGACAGTGAATACATTTTTACGTAAGATAGTCCCAGAAGACATAGTGCTGTGAGGGACATAAGCAGGTGATGTGTGATTGACAGGCAAAGACCTTGTCTTTGTCAGCTTGGACTGCTATAACAAAATACCACAGACTAGGGGGCTTAAACAACAGACATTTATTTCTCATGCTTTTGGAGGCTGGGATGTCCGAGATCACGGTACCAGCGTGGTCAGGTTCTAGTAAGGACTCCTTGACTTGCAGTTGCTGCCTCTTACTGTATCCTCACATGTTGGAGAGAGAGCAAGCTCTCTGGTCTCTTATAAGGGCACTAATCTCATCACGAGGGCTCTACCCTCATGACCGTCTAAATGTAACTGCCCCCAAAAGGCCCACTTCCTAATACTATCACATTGGGAGTTGGGGCTTCAACATATGAATTGGTGGCGGGGCGGGGGCGGGGGCACAAACATTTAGTCCATAACAGATCTGAAGGATGGGGAGCCAGCCATGCCAAGAGCTGGAGGGAAAGGTAGTTCTTCATGGTGGGAACATTGCAAGCTCTGAGGCAGGACAAGCTTGATGTGGTCAAGGGGCAGAAAGGCCAGAGTGGCTGGTGTGGAGCATTTCAGGAGGAGAAGGGTAGGGTGTTCCCATCGTCCATTACAGTGTAATAAACCACTCTAACACTCAGTAGCTCAACAACAATTGAGAATGATTGCTCAGAGTTCTGTGGGTCGACTGGGCTTAGCAGGGCAGGTCTTTGGTTTGGTTTTTGTTTTTCCATTTTCTTTATGGAATCCCAACTGTACAAAGTTCCAATCCATGTTAAACATCTAATTTCTTAAGATGAATACTCTTTGGAATACCCACCACATTTGGTGTTTTTTGTTTTTTTTTTAATAAGAAAATTAAACTTACTCATACTCCCATCACCCCTCCAAAAAAGTATTAGAATTTTGATATGTATACTTCCACCCTCCAAAATGGGTGTATTTTTATGTACATATACAATGTATACCTATACATATTAACTTAAAATGAAATTATTACATATAGTTTGTAATTGAGTAACTATCTTTTCTGAGGAGTAATTGATATTTATCAGGTTAGTAAATAAATATCATTGGCAAGATCCGTTCTAAACATGTAAAAACATGAGATTTCAAAAAGTGGTTAACTGGTGTTTATATGTGTATTCCACTCCATGCCAATGGAGTGTATTGGGTAGGGTATGTGTGTGGGATGTCCATTCATCTGTTGATGGACACTTGGGTTAGCTGGGCACTTCTTGCTTGTGGTCTCACATGGCTACAGTCAGCTGTCGGCTGGGACTGGAGTCATCTGAAGGCTCAACTGGGCTGCATGTCCAAGAGGGCTCACTCATGGCTGGCAGGTGGTGCTGGCTGTCGTCTGGGAGCTCACCTGAGGCAGTCGGCTGGCATGTATACTCTTGACCTCTCCGTGTGGCTTGGATTTCGGGCAACGTGGCAGCTGGATTCTGAGAGGGTGCATCCAGGGAGTGCGTGCTCCAAGAGACAGAAGGTGGAAGCTGCTGGCCCCCTAAAGCCTGGGCCTGGCATCCAGGACACTGTTACCTCTGCCAAGTGCTATTGGGAGGGGACATAGAGCCCACCCAATGGGAGGAGACTTGAATTAACCTGCCACATAGAACAGGAGATTGGAGAAGTGGGCAGGGGTCAGACTGTGCAGGGCTTTGTAGGCCCTGGTGAAGCAGTCTGATAAGAATCCTGTGAGTGTTTGCAGGGGTGAGTTTTGAGAGTTTAAGTATTTTAAACATTTTCTTAAATAGTGGACACTCTCTTGCTGTAGACAATTGTCCTTTGGGGGCAGGGGCGTGGGTGTAGGGAGAATGGCATTAGAAAGGGTCAGCCGCTTCCCTGGCTCACTGTGTAGCTGCAGATTGCCTCCCTTCTCTGGCCACAGTGCTCTATCTACAAAATGAAGGGATTGAGCAAGATCGGTCACTTTCAAACTGTTCTTTGAGTTTTAGAGTTCTGGAGAAGCGCTGTGTGCTGTGGGGGCAGCAACGGGGGCCAAGTGGGAACTGCTTGGTTCCCCTCCCCCACTGCCTTCAACCAGTAACCCTCTTGTATATCAGCTAGAAGTGCTGGTGGCCACAGGTCCGGGTGCACCAGGTTTAACTTAGCTACATGTAACAGAAAACCCCAAATAACAGCAGACTAGCAAGATAAAAGTTCATTGTTTTCTTAAGTAAAAGGACTGGGCTGTGCAACTCAGGGCTGCATGGCAGCTCCCTTGTGTCTAGGAATTAGGCTCCCATCTCTGCTCAGCCATCCCAGTACTGGCTTTTTTTTTTTTTTTTTTTTTTTTTTTGGCTACACTGCACGGCATGCGGGATCTTAGTTCCCCAACCAGGGATCGAACCCCTGCCCCCTGCAGTGGAAGCGTGGAATCCTAACCACTGGACCACCAAGGAATTCCCCCAGTACTGGCTTTTATCCTTAGTGTCACCTCATGGGCCAAGATGACTCATGAAGCCCCAGGTAGCTGGAAGGACAAAAGGGGCAGAAGAAGGGCACATCCTCACCTTTTTAAGGAGCCTTCCTTATAGCTTGCTTACACCAGCTCATTGGCCAGTACTTAGACATGTGGCCATACGTAGCTACAAGAAGTACTGAGAAATGTCTTTTTTGGGGCTTCTGTGTGTCCAGCTGAAAACTGGCTTCTAGGAAAAGAGGATAAGAGTTATTTCTCCCCACTAAGTGATTTCCCGCTGAGGATCTTTCCAGCTCTGCTGGTTCTGAGTCTGTGAATACCCTGATGGAGATTTAATTGAACAGACATTTATTATTTATTGCACATTTACTGTTGGAAGGCTATGAACCATTCTCTTGGTATGAAGGCAACAGGTGTTTGAGCACGTGGCTTATCGTTCTCCCAGGCTGCAGCCTCCTTGGGAGGACATAAACAGGTGACATGTAATTGGCAGGGCGGAGACCTGCAGGATGAGAAGAAGCCAGGCATGCAAAGAGCTGCAGGGAAAGGTAGTTCTTCATGTCAGGGATATTGAGAACTAGACTCTGCCTCTTTCATGTCCCTGCACCCTCTGCACTCAGCATAGTATCCATCCACTGGTGTATCCTGGGCTCACATGTGGGTGCTGTGCATGGAGAAACCCCAGCTTGGTAGGGGGATCTCAGTAGTGTCAGTGTGGTGGTGAAGAACCCCAGAGGTTCACTGCACCCAGCAGCAGGAAAGTGTGCCTTCTTCAGCTGAACAGTGACCAGGCTAAGGGCCTGACTTAGGGTCAACCATCAGGGATGCGAACAGATGGACCTGGTCAAGCTTTCTTCCCAAACAAGACCCTTATTCCCCACTTTCTTTCCAAACAACACTCTCCTCCCTCATTGGGAGCAAATGAGCACGTCAGTCTTGGCCTCTTCCTGCTTGTCACGTCAGAGCTGACGTTGCATTGGGACAGCTATATGTGCTGATCCAGATCCATGTGGAGGGGCTGCATATTCCAGATTTGGAATTCACCAAAGGTCAACAGCAGGTACTTTCTAAGAGGTCAAGGAGGGAACAGATCCTGATTTTATCCTAATGTTCCAGCCCCCTGGGAGATCACAGCTTTGCTTTCCATTTGAAACCCTTTAAGGTGGCCTATGAAAGTCGCTTAGCTGAGGTCCTAGCCCATAGTAGGTACTCAGTTACTATTCACTTCTTCCTCTGACCCCTGACATCCTGATCTGGTCTTTCTGGTGAGATCCCTGAATTCTCATTCATTCACTGACATATTTATTGTACCTACTATGTGTTGAGGCCTGTGTCTAGGCTGGGAATCAGAAGAATAAGCCACAGACTCGGCTTTTGAGGTGCTTATTGACTGGGTGGGGGAGCTGGGAGTGAGGTATAGTAGTTAAGAGCAAAGGTTCTGGAGGAGATTGCCTGGATTCAAATCCCTGCTCCACCAGTTCCTAGCTGTGTGACCAGGAGCATGCTACTTAACCTTTCTGTGTCTCAATTTCCTCATCTGTGAAGTGAGACTAACGGTAGTACTTACCTCACGGGGCTCTTAAGAGGATCGAGTGAGTTAATGTACACAAAGTAATTGGAACATTGCCTGTCACATGTATGTACATGTAAAGTCTGACAAGACGATTAGATAGAGCCAAGCTGTCCATGAACACTTGCTGTGGCTTAGCTGGCACAGGCCTTGCACCAGTGTGTGTGGGAATCATGGTGAACAAGAGTGCTTGGGGCCTACCCTCGTGGCAGTGGACAGGGAAGGTGGTTATTGAGCACATCAGTGTGCAGAAGGCAGCAAAGGAGAAGTGGTACAGAGCCCTCTCCTAGGAGCTGAGGCTTGGGAGCGGCAACTGGTCTTGGAACTTTGGAAGGTGTTTGTGGAGCGAGGTGTTTGGTTGGGTGTGAAGAAAGAGTGGCATGTCCATTGCAGCACTGTTGTATGGGGAAAGATCGGAAACAGCCTCACTGACCAGCAGGGGGGGACTAGGTAGGTAAACTGCAGTTTATTCATGCAAATGGAAACCTTCAAGAGACACTAACACGATCACGTGACCCACACCATCAACATGGCCAAATCTCTAAAACAGAGTTGACTTTTTAAAAATAAATTTATTTTATTTTTTATTTTTGGCTGCATTGGATCTTCGTTGCTGCGCGCAGGCTTTCTCTGGTTGTGGCAGGTGGGGGCTACTCTTCGTCGTGGTGAGCAGGCTTCTCACTGCAGTGGCTTCTCTTTGTTGCGGAGCACGGGGTCTAGGCATGCAATCTTCAGTAGTTGTGGCACACAGGCTCAGTAGTTGTGGCTCGCGGGCTCGAGAGTGCAGGCTCAGTAGTTGTGGTGCACGGGCTTAGTTGCTCTGCGGCATGTGGAATCTTCCCAGACCAGGGATCGAAACTCTGTCGGCGGATTCTTAACCACTGCGCTACCAGGGAAGTCCCTGAGTTGAATTTTTTAAAAGTTGAAATAGGTTACGTGCAATATGATGATGATGATGGTGGTGAAGGTGAGAGAATTTTCTGAGAGTTTTCTACGTGCCAAGCACTGTTCTAAATGCTGTGCTTATATTAATCCATTTGATCTCAACAGCCCTATGAAGTGGGAACTATTATCAGCTCTATTATACAGATAAGGAAACTGAGGCACAGAATGGTTAAGTCACCTGCCCTAGTTAGTAAGTGGCATAGTCAACATTAGAGCACGGTCATCTGGCTCGACCATCCATGCTTTTACCATTGCACTGTGTAAAGAGCACACAGAATAATACCCTTTAATATAAATAGTAAGGTGTAATCATGCATGAAACCACAGTATCTTCTGGAAAGAGGAGGAAGTGGAAAAGAGATCATAGGATAGAGCTTTTACTCAGGTGTATATTTTTTAAAATCTGAAACAAAGTAAAGTGTTAATATTTGCTAATTTGGGTCACAGCTCTGTGGACTGTTAAATTATTTTCAGTATTATCCTGTATGCTCTGAAATTTTTAATAAATTTTGATTGAAATTTTTATTGAGATAACTGTAGGTTCACAAGCACTTGTAAGAATTAATACAGAGAGATCCCATGTACCCTTTACCCAGTTTCCCCCAATGTTAACATTTTGCGAAGCTATAGCACAGTATCACAACCAGGATGTTGACATTGGTACAGTCCATCCATCTTATTCAAATTTCCCCAGTGTTACTTGTACTCACTTCTGTGTGTGTGTATACTTAGTTCTGTTCAATTTTATCACGTGTGTATGTTCGTGTATCCATCACCACAGTTAAGATATCAAACAGTTCTAACATCACAAAGGTCCTTGTGTGGCCAGTTTATAACCACACCCACCTCCCTAAACACACACACACACACACCCTAGCCCCTGGCAACCACTAATCCCATCTCCATTTCTTTTTTCTCAACTTTGTCATTTCACAAATGTTATATAAACGAAATCATACAGTATGTGACCTTTTGAGGCAGACTTTTTTCACTCAGCATAATTCCCTTGAGATCCATCCCAGTTGTTCCCTGTATCAGTAGCTGGTTCCTTCTTACTGCAATAGTGCTCTGTGGTGTAGATGTACTGCAGTTTGTTTAACCAGTCACTTGTTAAACGACGTCTGAGTTGTTTCCAGTTTTTTACTATTATGAAGAAAGCTACTGTGAACATTCGCATACCGGTTCATGTGTGAATATAGGTTTCCATTTCTCTGGGTTAAATGCCCAAGAGTACATTGGTGGGTCATATCGTCATTGCACGTCTAGTTTTATAAGAAGCTGCCAAACTTTTCCCGAGTGCCTGTACCTATTTCATAATTTTAGGAAAAGGATTTTGGCTGGCAGAGGGAAGGCATACCAGGTAGAGGGGAGAAGTCTGCAGAGATCTGTACTTTGAAAGTGCATTGCAAGCTTATGGAAGAGCGGGGCATTTCATGTTGCTGGAATATAGTCTGGGCTTAGCTAATGAGGGAACACAGGTTTGCTCCTCACTCTATTCAGTCAACAGATCTTTACTGAGCTCTTCCATGTACTGTTCTAGGCACGCGGAGATACTGACTTCAGAAGCCTGAGTCCAGCAGACTTTTCTGGACTCAGGGGTAAAATAATTACAAGGTGCATTGTGAACAAGGGGGAGGGAGAGCTTTCGGCAGGGTATGTGGGGGGCATCTACAGACCTCTAGTGTTTTCCATGAGAGCAGGGACCATGCCTGTCTCATTCTCCCCTGGCCCCCAGCACATAGTAGGCAATCCATAGATAATGTGTTAAATGTTGAGTGAATGGTCTCATCCAGTGTACACATTCCCTGGGAGTGTGACCTGTCAGCAGTTGCACTTCCCAATCCCACTGTGTGGGTAAAATGGCAAAGACTCAGTCTAGACACCCCAACCTGGAGTGAATTACCGCACTACAGATTGGAAGCCAGCATGACATACAAAAGGTTGGAGTGCTCTGCTGTAAATTTTTAATTGTTAAACAATCAAAGAGAGTTGTAAATTCCATGTGGCGGGACAGTATTGCATACTGTGCCTCTTGCCGCTGCCAAGGTCTCTTATCAGCCCGTTGGGGTTTCACAACCTCTTGTGCTTCTTGCATGTTGCAGGGGCCCCTCCGCAGGGTCTCTGGGGCATGGTGCAACGCCGTCTTTTCTCCCATGGGGGTGGCGGCTGGACTCGCTGTGCGCTCTCTGTCTGACTTCTTCTCCTTCTGTCTCATGCCTAGATTTTCTCCAGAGGAACATCCAGTGCTTGCCCTGCCAGGGGCCCCGGCCCAGTTCCCTGTCTTGGAGGAGCATAGGCCGCTCCAAAAGTACATGGTGTGGTCAGATGAGATGGTGAGGACAGGGGAGGCCCAGATCCGTGCCCACCTCATCCGACCCTATGTGGGCATCCACCTGCGCATTGGCTCCGACTGGGTAACTTCCCCCTTCCTCTCATGGCTGGGATGGACACATCTCTGAGCAGGGCCCATGCCTATGGGGGTTGGACACTGAACCCACTGCACCACGTCCTAGCCAGGGTAGAGAGGTCTCACTTGGCCAAGTTCACGGGACTGTGCCCCACGATCCCACTGCAGACACGTCAGAAATGTAGCTCCAGAGCACTTGCTTGACAGTTTTCATTTTAACAGTTGCCATTTTTATCCTCATTTCACAGATGGATAAACTGAGGTATCAAGCTAGGCTCTGGGTCAGACAGCAAGCCAGAAAGAGCCCCATAGCCCACAGTCCTCTGTCCCAGTTCAGTGTTTAGCCAGTAGACTCCTTGTTGAAAAACAAGCTCTGGAGGTTGGGTGGGGCTCCCAAGAAATGAAGATGTCATCCTCCAAGTTTAGCAGCTGCTGAAATGTGCAGAAAGCTCATCAGGTCATCCTCCCTGTGAAAATAACTGGAGTAATGTAGACAATCTCCTTAGTTTACAGAAGAAGATATATATGTATGTGTGTGAGAAATACTCATCGTTGAAAACTTGAAAAATACTGAAAAGTATAGAAAGTAGATCACAATTCATTCAGTGTCACTTGAGGAAGCAATCACACATTTACCCACTAGATTCCCTTCCTGCCCCCCTTCCTGCCCCCTTCCACAAAGTAAAGGAGCCAGGCCCAGAGTATTTTGTGAGTGGTTTCAGATAGTTCCCATTTATGCTTCCCTAGAACATAAGAAGATATAAGATGCTTTCTTTTTTTATAAAGCTAGCATAATGCTAATACCAAACTCAGATAAGGTCAACTCTGGAAAGTACAGCCCATTCTCATAAAGAGCATAGATATATTACCAAGTAAAATCCAGTAGCACATTGAAGAACATACAACACAAACAAGTAAAATTCATCCCAGGAATGCAGGGAAATTCACTATATTAACACCCAAAGAAGAAAAATCATATAATCATCTCAATGGAGGCCAAGAAAGCACCTGATAAAAAGTCAACAGTCATTTATGATTTAAAAAAGAAGAAAAACAGCTCTTAACCAACCAGGAATACAAGGGACCCACCTTACCTTGATAAAGGCTATCTCTCCGAAACCCACAGCAAACACGTACTTCTTGGGAGCTATCAGAAGTGTTCCCACTGAAGTCAGAAATCAGACAAGGCTGCCCATCGTCACCACCACAGTTCAGAATTCTGCTGGAAGTCCCAGATAGTGCAGTTATACGAAGAAAAAAAAATTGTGAAAAGCCAATATCCCACTACCCAGAAATAACCACCGTTAACTGTTTTGAAGCATTTCCCTCTTCCCTCAATGCTTTAAAAAAAAAAAATAGTTGCGCTCCTCCTGTATTGCCTGCCTTTTTCCCCTTCCCGGCTCTTGCTTCTGGGGTTGCGGGCGGTGGCTGTCTTTAGCTCTGTCCCCACCCACCCCACAGAAGAATGCGTGCGCCATGCTGAAGGACGGGACCGCCGGCGCCCACTTCATGGCCTCCCCGCAGTGCGTGGGCTACAGCCGCCACACCGCCGCCCCGCTCACCATGACCATGTGCCTCCCCGACCTGAAGGAAATCAGGCGCACCCTGAAGCTCTGGGTGACGGCGCTGAACGCCCAGTCGGTCTACATTGCCACTGACTCTGAGAGTTATGTACCCGAGATCCAGCAGCTCTTCAAAGGGAAGGTACACATGGGGCGTGGGCCTGGTGGGAGGGCAGCAGGAAGGGAATCAGAGGAAGCACCAGGGTGGTCTGCCCGCTCCCACCTCATGCTTCACGTCCTCCCACCACCAGGCTTTTACTTGAACATCAGGTTCCCTTCCAGTTCCTACCCTTCTTTAAACCCCAGCTCAGACACCTCCGCAGGTGCTCCGCAGATTTCCCTCCACTCCTGTCGCTAATGGATCCCTACTGGGAGCTGTCACAGCACTTTATCACATCTCCTGAGACACCTTCTAGACTGAGACTAGTGTAGAAACAGGTCTTATTTCTTCCCAGTTGCGACTCCTTGAAGGCAGGATCCAAGGTGGACTCACTGTTCTACTCCTCAGGGTGTAGCCTGTTGCTTTGACCTCCTCCAGGGCTGAGACCCCGCCTTGCCATTTCAGTGTCTAGGACAGTGCCTGACACGTGGTAGACACTTGGTAAATGTTTGGTGAATAAGGCCATAAAGAGTGGGCCCTTGGAAGGGGTCCAGTGCAGCAGAAGGATTATGAGCATGGACTCTGGAGCCAGAGGACTTGGGCTCTACTCACTGTGCAGCCTCACACAAGTTACTCTACCTCTCTGTGCTTCTGTTTCCTCGTCAATAAAATGGGACTGAGAGTCGTGCCTACATCTCATAGTGTAATTGTGAAGATCAAATAAAAAGAAATGAAAACAGGTCCAGTAAAAAGTAAGTGCTGAATAAAGTTAGCTGTCATTGATAGTAGAAGTAGGTGGTTGATGAATACAAGGAAGGCTCTTTTGTGCTTAGTAAATGATTAAAGAGGTGGTGAATAGTAGGTGTTCAGTATATGAGTAAATAATAGAACAGGCTTGTTACCGTATGAGTGAAGAATAGATAATAAGTAGGTATCGATAAAATGACGGAGTTAATAGTGAACATTCAATAAGACTTTTGAGTGAATGAAGGCCCTAAATGCTTGTGCAGACCTTAAAAGACAGACATCCGCTTTCTAGCAGTGGGTGCCCTTGGCTTATGTCGAGGGGCTCCCTTTCTCTCTTTTACCGGCTTGTAGAGGAAGTGCCGAGTCAGAGCATTCTGGTCCCCACCCACCCGCTTTATAGAAGAATATCAGAGCTGGGAGACCTTGGAGTGCCTCTAACCCAAGCCCTGCGTTTTATAACTGAGAAAACCAAAGTCCCATAAAGGAATAGAATTTACCCAGGAGGTCTCGGGGCTCATTTTAGTGGGCATGACACAGAGCGGGTAAGTTTCAGGGCGTGGGTGGAATTGTTCAGGGGATTTTGGCCATGGTTAAGCTGCTATTATTTTTATGCTGCCATCCAAATAGCAAGATGATGATTTTTGTTACATCAGAAATCTCTGTGTGACAGCAAAGCACTTTCAGCCCCAACTCTGCCCACACCCCCATTTGGAGAGTCCCAGGGAGTTTTTTTGTGAGTTTCTAGAGTTGGTATGTTTGTTATACCTTGAGCTTCTTGCCATTTTCTATTTCCTGTTCCTGTGCCACTGTTTTTGCCCTTCTCCACCACTCTGCCCCCTTCTCCATGGGCTCAGCCCACCCTTCCTCTTGAACTAAGCCTTGCTCATCTGTTAAGCTGGGCCAGTGCTGAGCCGGTGATACTGATAAATAAGATGTGGTGCTGCCTTCCAGGGCTCACAGTCTAAACTCAGGAAAAGAGATTTGCAAAGAATTATAAGATACGCCACAAGAGAGGGCCAGGCTTGGGTGTGGAGGCTCATTCACTCACTTGTCCAGTCAACAGATGCATACTGAGGCAGACCCCAGCCAGCAGCGACAAGCAAACTGACGCAGCCCCAGCCCCAGTCAGGTGCAGGAAACAAACGTTAACCAGAGAATCACTAAGGAGTGAAAGCTACAAACTGAGATGTGTACTACAAAGTAAAAGAACGTGGTTCTGTGAGAGTGTAGAGCAGAGGAGCCTGGACTAGATGGGGGAGCCAGGGAGGGCTTCCCCGAGGAGGTGTGACTTGAGCTGCAGGGTGAGAGTTAAGTAGAAGTTAACCGAGCAAAGAGACAAGCACTCCAGACAGAAGAGCATGTGCAAAGGTCCTGAGGTGGAAGGGAGACTGGTGTAGTGGCTGGAGCCCAAGGTGGAGAGGCAGCTGAACAGGCCTTATAGGCCACATTCAAGATTTGTCATCTTCATCTGAAGAGCAGTAGGACATCAGTTAAGGGTGCTCAGCTTGGGGTAGAGGGAGGAGTAGGCGGGTAGGGGAATCTGAAAAAGTTTCCTTTGGCTACTTTCATTTGGTGAATAGACCTGGAGGAGAAAAGATTATGGTGACTGGCCAGGGAGTAGTAATCCATCAAGAGAAGGGTTCACCTTTGGGGAATATCTCGGGGATAGATTGGACAGGACTTAAGTCTTGGAGGCATCCAGGCAGCAGAACCAAGTGGGTGGGGTGCGCTTTGGTCAGATCATGGTTTGGTGGGAGAAGCCAAGCCCCTCAGGTGACCTTGAGCTGAACCTTGAGAGTATGGTCAGGACCGTGATGGGTGGGAAAAGGCGTTCCCGACAGAGGGAACCAACAAGCAAAGGCAGAGTGTGAATGAGTGGTGTGTCTGCAGCTGAGGGGCTAAGGCAGCTGCTGGGCAGCACTTCCCTCAGGTGCCCCGACCCTGCATTTTAATCCTCTGTACGCTTCCTTGTCTGTCTGTGACTTCAGCACAGGGAAGGAAGGTGGCAGGTGGCTGCAGGCCTTGGCTGAGCTGGCCACTTAGGCCTGCACCCTGGCTAAAACATCCTGCCCTTCCTCCTGCAGGTGAACGTGGTGAGTCTGAAGCCTGAGGTGGCCCAGATCGACCTGTACATCCTCGGCCAAGCTGACCACTTTATTGGCAACTGTGTCTCCTCCTTCACTGCCTTCGTGAAGCGGGAGCGGGACCTCCAGGGGAGGCAGTCCTCCTTCTTCGGCATGGACAGTCCCCCTCAGCTGCGGGATGAGTTCTGATCCTACCTGGAGCATACCGCCTGTCTGAGTTGTTCCCTCCAGCCAGGCCTGGCAGCCAGAGGTGCTCCCAGGATTGATCCCCAAGGATCAGAGAACAGAAAAAAGTACCAGGGACTTCCTGGAGGAGTAGGAAAACAGTCCATCTCCCAGGGCACGGGACTTCCAAGCTTCTAGTAGCCAGACCATCTCCCTTTCTCATGTGCTCCCTGCTGCTTCTCCTGGGAATTTCTCACACCAGCAAAGCAGTCCAACATCTGTCTTTTGGTCTGCCCTGCTCTGAGCAGCCTGGGATGCTGAACTGTATTAGGAGAGATTTTTTTTATATATATAGAGAGAGATTTTTATAGTTTTGATACAAGGTCATGACTCCCCTAGAACTCCCTCATTTTAAAAAATCAGTGAAGTTCATTAACATAGGTACCTGAAGTGACCTTAACAGAATGTGGATAAGGCCAGGGGTGGGTGGGTGTATTGACCGCTTTTCCAGATGACCCCCAAAGTGGCCCTCAGACTCATCCCCACTGCCTGGCCAGAGCCATTTGTCAGCCCCCCTTTCCTAGGCCATTGCCAGGGTTTGGGGCACAAACACTCTTCTCCATTGTACACACTATGCAAATAGAAGTTATCAATCACAGTGCTGTCAGTACCCCGAAGACGGCTAAGTGCTGCTCCCACAGCACATTCCCGGCAAGGAGCACCTGCCGTCAAGCCAGACCATCATGGTATTGCCCTCAAAGTCTCTTGGTAGTTGGTGGCCTGCCACAAACCTGGCACCGTCAGGGTTTCATAACACCTCACCAGGGCCAGGACTTGCTGGCCTGGCAGGATCCTTCTGAAGTCTCCTCTTCTGATCTCATGTCCCAAGGGGCCTGGTTGTAGAATTTTGCCATTAAGCTGCTATCCAAGGCCTGTCCTCCCAGCCTTCCTCCTGCAGCTGGAGCCCTCAGACTATATTCTCACAAGGGAGTGTTCACTAAGCCTCTGACCAGATCAAAGATGCTCAGTTCCCAGGAGCCATTGGATTCCCAGGTTTTTTTGCCTATCTCATCCAGTATAATCTCAGCCAAGCCCATGAGGCTTAAGGTGTTAACAGTCATAAGTTTCTCTGTCTCTCAGATGCTGTAGCTGTAAAAATCCATGACTCCTGAGAGTCTGATTTTTTGGCCTTGTGGTTCTAAAATTCACGTCTAACACCTGCCGATCACTTCCCCGCCATCTGGCCTCCCTCAGAAGGCCACAGTCAGTCCTGGTAAGGTAGAGGAGATTGATGAAAGCCAGGCCCAGAGCTCCATGCAGCGGTGCCCCTTGGGTAACCTTTGGGAAGGATGCTTTGTTTTCATGGCAGACTGAATCAGAGGCTGCAGGGCAACAAGGATCTCAAACACCAAAGGTGGCATTCGCTGCTTAGAGCTGCCGCCCAACTCTTAGCGGGAGAAACTGTACAGAAAGGACATTTGAATTTTCCCTCCGGGGGCAATGTTTTAAATCCTGGGTGGACTCTGAGAGATGGTTTATCTGTTCAGACTTGTTCACGAGCCTCACTGTGGGACAAGGGAACCCCTGCCTCCATCCGGCGGCTGGGGGCTTGTGGCTTTCTGCCTGATGTCATTTGCTGCCCCACACTAGGCACACGCCTTAGAGTCTGGGGCTCTAATGGGCCGGCCAAATCCTCGTGTCTCTGGAGGTGAGGGTGCTGGAGTTGCAGTCAGATTCAGTGTTGTCTTGTAGGCGAGTACTTTATTCCTTTGACCCAGTTTCCTCACCTATAAAGTGGTGATAAAACTGATGGGGTTGTTGAACAGCCCCAATCACATAAAGCATGTATAAGAGCCCGTTGTAAACGTGAAACAGACAAAGGCAAATACATGGCTGTTGATAATTTGACTGCCTCTCGTTGCATGCCTCCTTTGCGCCAGGCACTGTGCTTGCTAAGTGCTTTGTGGACATTCTCTGGTTTAGCCCCCACCTCAGCCCTGGGAAGTAGGAACTTCTGGGCAGGGCAGAATTTTTTTTTTTTAATTATTTTTGGCTGCGTTGGGTCTTCATTGCTGCGTGTGGGTTTTCTCTAGTTGCGGCGAGCGGGGGCTACTCTTCGTTGCGGTGTAAAGGCTACTAATTTCGGTGGCTTCTCTTGTTGAAGAGCACAGGCTCTAGGTGCGCAGGCTTCAGTAGTTGCAGCACGGGCTCAGTAGTTGCAGCGAGTGGGCTCTAGGGTGCGCGGGCTTCAATAGTTGTGGCGCATGGGCTTAGTTGCTTTGCGGCATGTGGGATCTTCCCGGACCAGGGATAGAACCCGCGTCCCCTGCATTGGCAGGCGGATTCTTAACCACTGAGCCACCAGGGAAGTCCCACAGGGCAAAATTAATGCTCAGAAAATTCTCAGTTTCCCCATGACCACACAGCCAGTAGTGGTCAGCCCGGATTTGACCTCCAGAAGTCAGTGCTGTTAGCCAGCACGCTCTGCTCCTCCAGTTCACAGGATACACTTTATGCTGTATGCTGTGGAGGCCTCGGATGGAGAAATGGTCAGCCACCTTTATCCCCACTGGGCCGCAGCCGTGGGTCTGCCACTGCCAGGAGCTTTCAGGGAGGGGGGATCACCCAAGAAACAGAAAGCCCGCATGAAGCTTACAGTTCTCTTGGGTGGTTGCTTAATTCAACATGCTTTCATTCAGCAGGTGTTTATTGACCCACTGTGTGCCACGCTCTGTGCTAGGTCCTAGGGATTCAGCAGAGGATCAGACATAAAGTCTTTGTACTCAAGGACTTTGCATTCTAATAAAGTAGAAGACATAATAAGCAAATGTACTGTGGGAGGTGTTAATTAAGTGCTTTAAAGAAAAATAAAGGGCGTGGTGGGTGCAGATGGGGAGTAGTTCTGGTTTAGATGAGCTCAGGAAGGCCTCTCTGAAGAGCTACTGTGGAGGGCGGAGGGGTGCACTCATCCAGAGATCTGGAGGCAGCGCTTTCCCGGCAGAGGAAACGGCATGTGCAAAGGTCCTGAAGCTGGAATGAGCGTTTGAAAACTAGCAAGGAGGTCAGTGTGGCTGGAGTGGCAGAAGCGAGGCAGGGAAAAGAGTAGATGAGAGCAGGTGACGTGACCCATCCTACGGCCTGGAGGGCAGTGTAAGGTCAAGACTTGGCTTTTATTTGGAGAGAGATGGGAAGCCTTGTTGGGTCTGAACAGATGAGGGTCATGATCTGATTTACTTTTTTTTTTTTTTTGACGTTTTGGTTATTTTTTTTTCTTTTGGCTGCATTGGGTCTTCGTTGCTGCACGCGGGCTTTCTCTAGTTGCGGCGAGCAGGAGCTGCTCTTCATTGCAGTGCACGGGCTTCTCGTTGCGGAGCACAGGCTCTCGGCACGCGGGCTTCAGTAGTTGTGGCGCCAGGGCTCAGTAGTTGTGGCACGCAGGCTCAGTAGTTGTGGCACATGGGCTTAGTTGCTACGCGGCATGTGGGATCTTCCCCAAGCAGGGCTCGAACCTGTGTTCCCTGCCTTGTCAGGCGGATTGTTAACCACCTCGCCACCAGGGAAACCCTGATTTACATTTTTGAAGGGCCTCTCTGGCTGCCACGTGGAGAAGATATGGGAAGGAGGAAGGGTAGCAGCAGGGAGACCAATGTGGGGCTGTCACAAGGATGCAGGCGAGAGAGACAATGGGGCTTAGGCAAAGGTTATTGTCTTGGAGGTGGTGGGAAGTGGTCAGATTCTGCATGTATAAAATCATTTAAAAATTTCAGTCTTTTTTAAAGATACAAGTCTTTGCATAGTTTTAATCATGCAGTATTTACAATTTAATGTCCTGGTTTTCACTTAATAGTATATCATGTTTTCCATGTTGGTACATGGCCTGAATAAATGTTTTTAATGATATAAAATTCCATTGAGGGGTGTCCCATAGCTTATTGTTGTCCTATTATGAGAACTTAGTATGTTCCCAATTTTTCACTGCTATTATTTGAAAAATATTTTTATTTGTAAGTCTTTTTCTATATCTAAAATTTTCATTAAGATAAATTCCCAGAAGTGGATTTGTTAGATCAAGACTTAAAAATAAAAACTTTCTTTTGGAAAAAATTCAAATATACATAAAAATTGTGAGTAATAAAATGAACTCTCAGTTTCAACAATCCTCAACGTTTCACCAGCCTTGTTTCATTTACTGTCTCATTCCCAAGTCCACGTGCTGGAGACTTTTCAAGAAAATCTGAATGTTTCAAAGGAAGAGCCTATAGGGTTTGCTGACACACTGAAGTGGGGTTAGGAGAGAAGAGGGAAGTCCAGAATGCTCTGAGGTTTAGGGCCGAAGCAACGGGGAGGAGGAGCTGTCCCTGATTTGCAGAGTGACCTTGATGCGGGTCACTCACCTCTCCACCTCACCTGTGAGTTCCAGGTGTTAATAATGGTGGTCTCTGGAGGCTCCTTGGAGTGCTGGTTGATATATCAGATTCCGGGCACCCACCCAGGTCTGAGGAATCAATGCCTGGTGTGCAGTGCCCAAGAATCTGCATCTTAAGCACCTACAAGTGATTGTGATGCCCAGTAGCCCAAGACCTACTTATATTGTGGTCCTTGGACCAGCAACATCGACATCATCTGGGGCAACTTGCTAGAAATGCAGGCTCCTAGGCCCCACCCCAGACCTGCTGAATCAGAATCTCTGCGGATGCAGCCCAGGAATCTTTTAACAAGCTCTCCAGCAGCTAAAGTTTGAGCACCACTGATAACAAAGTTGTGGGGATGGCGCACTGTGGTCAGCCAGCAAGCACTTATGGAGGGCCTTCACTGAGGTGCCTCTCTGGCACTCCTCGAAGTTTCCACCAAGTGTGGTCAGCGGCGTGGCTGTGCAAGGTGCCCAGTAGTGCTCAGTTTGTGTTGTAACATTGACTTTTTTCTCTTTTTTGTGCACTGGGGGAAATATACAGCTAGATAGTCAAGCCCTTCAGTTAATGGGGCCAAACTTACATAAGTAAAATGATGGGAATTACATTTTTTAAAAATTAAGTAACTACCAGTAGAGGTGGGTTGTGGATGAGGCAGAAATGGAGAAACTGGTGTTCAAAGGAACCAAAGCTGGGAAAATGCTGTCCTTATAGATCCTCCAAAAGTATGGAAGGGAGTGGACAGGAAGGGGGCAAGGAAGGTGAGACGGGATAGAGGACGGAAGAAAGCTGAGCTCTCATGTCCACATTCTGTTCACTTCAAGGAAGCTTAATGGTAATAATAGCAATAATAATAATCTTTCCCTGGCCTGAAAGTAAAGATCCCTTGCTTCAATTTTCTCTTTATCCTTAGTGAGGTTGACAGAAAAAACCCATAGCCTGAAGGCAAATCCTGCTCTCTGGATTATGTTGTCAGGAGTAATTCAAATTCTTACTTGAAACCTGGTTTATTTCAGGATTGGGAACTTTCCCTTGAAATAACATCTTTTTTTTTTTTTTTTTTTTTTTTTTTTGCGGTACACGGGCCTCTCACTGTTGTGGCCTCTCCTGCTGTGGAGCACAGGCTCCGGACGCGCAGGCTCAGCGGCCATGGCTCACGGGCCCAGCCGCTCTGCGGCATGTGGGATCCTCCCAGACCGGGGCATGAACCCGTGTCCCCTGCATCGGCAGGTGGACTCTCAACCACTGCGCCACCAGGGAAGCCCCTGAAATAACATCTTTAAGGATGAGAAGGTTTGGTTTGTTTTTACAGCTAATCCTTTATGGATCATCAGCCCAGAATGCCAAGCCCAATCAGGTAAAGAGCGGGAAGGAAAGGAACAAAAGGCGTTTCCCAGAAACTACCTCCTTCTCCACAAGCAGTGACTCAGCAGAAGTGGGGACTGATGCCCACCCAAGGGGCAGAAGGAAGCCTGGGAGGACACCCCATCCCTCTTTGAAGATCCACGTCTAAAAAAAACTGGTTGGGACTTCCTTGGTGGTGCAGTGGTTAAGAATCCGCCTGCCAATGCAGGGAACGTGGGTTCGAGCCCTGGTCCGGGAAGATCCCACATGCCGCGGAGCAACTAAGCCCGTGCCCCACAACTACTGAGCCTGTGCTCTAGAGCCCGCGAGCCACAACGACTGAGCCCACGTGCCACAACTACTGAAGCCAGCGCGCCTAGAACCCGTGCTGCTCAACAAGAGAAGCCACCGCAATAAGCCCACGCACCGCAACAAAGAGTAGCCCCTGCTCGCCGCAGCTAGAGAAAGCCTGTGCACACGAAGACCCAACGCAGCCAAAAATAAATAAATTTGTTAAAACAAAACAAAACTGGTGACGCATCCATTCTCTGCAGCGTGGGGGCTATTTCCCCTCTTAACAGTGTACAAGATGGTTTAGGAGGCCCAGCGCACTAGCAGAAGGAGAGAATTGTCTTTTCAGCGTTTTCTCAGTCCTGCTAGCAATGCCGAAGAGAAAGTCTCAGTTTGGTCCCAGCAGGTCATTAAGTCCTCTGCCACCTGCCAATCCATCCTGGTAAGAGAGAGAGCAGACCTGGAGTCAGAGTTAGCTATCTAGAATTTAGTAACACTTTTGCTTTCACTATATTTATTTTTTGGATATTTTGTATGTTTTCAATTACAGACGTGATTTAAAGTTTCCTTTTAAGTAATTGATTTAGGTTACAAAAAGTGATTTGATTTAGAGAAAATATTAAGTAAATGATATGGTGTGAATGATGAAGATGAAGTTTAGGAGACCCTCACTCAGCCTTATCTTTATGCCAGGCCCCGCAGACCCTCAGAATAAGACCCATGGGGCTGTCGGGGGAGGGGTATTTAACCTTTGTGAGACATTTAAGTTTGATGTTTTCGGCCATCAGGAACAAAGCCACAATGAAAAACATGGAACAGGTGCCATTTCCCATATGTGCAAATACATCAGTAGGATAGGTTTCTGACAGTGGCATTGGTGAGTCAAAAGGGTGTGTACATTTGTCACTTTGATGGGCATGGCCACACTGCCCTCCAAAGAGCTTGTGCCAATTCACCCTCCCTGGCATAATGCCTGTTCCCTACACTGTCTGGTTTCACTGGTTTTTCATGTGGCTTAGGGAGAAGCCACTTATCTTGGGTCTAGACACTTTAATTTCTGTCCTGGTGCTGCATTGTGCTGGCTCTACACAGTCGAGGAGATTTGGGTTTGAATCCCAACTCAGCCACTAACTGATGTGTGACTCAATCAAGTTATTAGCCTATCTGAGCCTCAGTTTTTGCATCTGTCAAATGGAAATAATGTCTTCAGTTGAGTCTATCTTACTTTAAAGTCAGGTCCTAAAGTATAAAGACAAAATTTACTCTCTTTGTGCCCTAATTTGTTAAACCCGTATGTGGTATATCTTCATCCTGCTTTGTAGGGTCATTGTGAGAATTTAAGGAACGACTGTTGCCATAGTACCTGGCACATCATGGATGCTTGATGATAACAGTGTTATTATTTCATGAAATTGCAAAAGCATCTTTCTGAGGCTCAGTTTCTTCACCCAGGAACAGCTGGCATGGGGCTGCCAGAGAGATTCCAAAGTGCATGAAAATGTTTTGCAACTATTACGAGGGCCCCAGATACAGGGGTTAAGCTTTACTGGGGCTACAGGAGCCCTGCCAGGCGCCACCTGCTGTAAACTTCCTTTACGTGTCTCCTTGGCATTTCAGTGCTGTGTTAGCTCACAGTGAGACCATCTTTTCCCAGCCATTGCCAGTAAGCGAACAGGAGCGGAGCACTCAGCCCACTTGGGAGATGGGCTGGCGGGAAAGAACCGCTCCTGCCTCTGGGGGATTAAGCTTCTGAGGAGTAGGCCAGTTGTATACAAGGGGAGGGTACAGAGAACTGTTTCTTTGTGGCAGGAAAGTCCCCAGCCCTCTCTGAACTCTTGTTTCCACTTCAACTAGAAAATGAGGACTTTGGATTGGGTAATTCTATAGAAAAGGCACTAGGTTTGGTGTCCCAAGACTTGGGTGCACAGCCTACCCTAACATTAATCTAGTGTGTAATCACTGGGACTCAGTGTCTTCATCTGTAAAATGGGAATACAAGTTAAACCATTGAACCATTATGAATTGAGTCCCTCCTGTCATGGAGCTTGCTTTCTAGTGGGGAGAAACAGCTAAGGAAAAAATACATAAAGTGTGAGGAGATGATGAAGACCATGAAGGAGAATGAAATAGGATAAAGGGAAGGAGAGTGGCTGAGGTGGTCAGAGAAGGCCTCTGTGTCCAGGTGGCATTTGAGCGGAAACCCTCAGGAGGTGAGTGAGTGTGTGGATACCTGGGAAGAGCATTCCAGGCAGAAGGAACAGCAAATGCAGAAGGCCTGGAGTGGGGGTAAGCCTGGCATGTTTGAGGGACAGGGAGGAGGGGAAGAGGGTGAGGTGTGAGGGGGGCACGGGCCAGATCAGAGTGGACCTCACTTCTGGTTTTTATGTGAGTGAGGTGAGAAGCCACTGGGAGATCTTGAGCAGGGGAGCGACATGATCTGAACTATATCTCGGGATTGTAGTTACCTGGTGCTATATAACAAGTAATCCAAAACGTAGTCTCTCTTTTTTTTAAATAAATTTATTTACTTATTAATTTATTTAGTTTTTGGCTGCATTGGGTCTTCACTGCTGCACGCAGGTTTTCTCTAGTTGCTGAGAGTGGGGGCTACTCTTTGTTGCGGTACACTGGCTTCTCATTGTGGTGGCTTCTCTTGTTGCGGAGCGTGGGCTCTAGGTGCACGGGCTTCAGTAGTTGTGACACACGGGCTTCAGTAGTTGTGGCTCGCGGGCTCTACAGTGCAGGCTCAGTAGTTGTGGCGCACGGGCTTAGTTGCTCTGCGACATGTGGGATCTTTTGGGACCAGGGTTCGAACCCATGTCCCGTGCATTGGCAGGCGGATTCTTAACCACTGCGCCACCAGGGAAGCCCCCAAAATGTAGTCTCTTAAAGCAACAATAATCAATAATCATATATTCTCTCTCACAGCTTCTGTGTGGGTCAGCAATTTGGGAGCAACTTGGCTGAGCCGTTCTGGTCTCTCATGAGGTTGCAGTGAGTATTGGCCAGGGCTGCACTCACCTGAAGGCTTGACTGTGGCTGGAGGCTCCATCTCCAAGGTGACCCACTTGTGTTGCTGGCGAGTTGGGGTTGGCTGTTGATGGGATGCCTCAGCTCCTTTCCACAGGCTTGTTTGGGTGTCCTCACAGCATTGTTGCTGCCTTCCCTCAGAGTGAGTGACTCAAGAGACCAAGACAGAAGCTGCAGTGTCTTTTATGACCCAGCTTCAGAAGTCATACACTGTCACTTCTGCCATTTTTATTTGTCCCACCCGCCAGCCCTATTCAATGTGAGAGGGGACTACACAAGGGCATAAATACAAGGCAGTGAGGATCTCTGTGAGCCAGCTTGAGACTGACTACCACAAGTTGTATTTTGTTTTATTTTAATTAGCATACGGTAAAATGTACTTCTTTTTGGTGTATAGTTCTACGAATTTTAACACGTGTAGATTTGCATAACCACCACCACAAACAGGATGCAGAACAGTTCCATCACCTTTCAAAAAACCCTCCTGTTTCCCTTTGTAGTGACACGCTCTTCCCACCCTTAACCTGTGGTAACCACTGATGTATCACTATAGTTTTGTCTTTGAGAATGTCATAAAAGGAACCGTACAGTAGTACATCAACCTCTGAAACTGGCTTCTTTCACTCAGAATAATGCCGCTGAGACTCATCTAGGTTGCTGCAAGTATTAATAGCTCATTTCTTTGTATTGCTGAGCTGCATTGCTCTGTATGGCTATACCACAGTTTGTTTATTGATTTATCCATTGAAGAGGTTATTTCCAATTGGGAAGTGTGGATTATGAATAGAGCTGCTATAAACACTCATGCACTGTACTCTTTCTCCCATCCTTCTGCTACTCTGATGACCTTTTGATATTGTACCACAGGTCTCATGGACCCTGTTTATTTTTTTTCTGTTGTTCAGATTGGGTAATTTCAATTGCTCTGCCTTCAAGTCCACAGATTTTTTTTTTCCTGTGCCATCTCCATTCTGCTGTTTAGCCCGTCCATTGAGTCTTTAATTTCAGTTTTTGTACGTTTCAGTTCTAAAATATCCATTGGAGATTGTCTATTATGAAAAAGCTAGAGAAAGCCCAGCGTCTTCATCCTTACTACATGGAGTATTTTTTTAAGATTGTGGTAAAGCATACATAAGATTTACCACTTTAACCACGTTTAAGTATAGTTCAGGGGCGTTAAGTATACTCACATTGTCGTGCAACCATCACCCCTTACCCGTCTCCAGAACTTTTTCTTCCTTCCAAACTAAAACCATACCCATTAAATACTCCCCGTTCTCTCCTTGGATTATTTTTGTAACAGCTGCTTTAAGGTCTTTTTCAGATCATTCCAGCATCTTGGTGTTGGCATCTTTTCATTGACTTTTCCCATGTGAGTTGAGACTTTCCTGCTTTTTTGTCTTGCAGGTACATTGTCCTGGACATTTTGAATAGGATGTTACGAGCAATGGGTCTCACTAAAATCCCATGGAGATATCGATATGTTTGTCTTAGAAGGCAATTGGCACAGTGGGTTCGGCTCCACCTGCCTTCTGTGGGTTTAGTTCCAGTGTCAATCCTGTTTTCAAACCCTCAGCGGTGCTATGTGTATCTGCTCTGTTTGCATGCCGCTCATGGGCCAGTCTGGAGCTCAGGAAGCGGCCTCTCATGATTCAGTTCTCAAAGTCTGTGGTACGCTGTTTAGTTTAGATCCACTGATATGCAGCTAGCAGGTGAGCCCAGAAGCCCATTGATAACGTTACAGGGCCACTTTCCCAAACTCCTCCCTCAGTGCTGTCTCCCTGGGACTCTCTGGCTCCCTGGGGCTTTATTTACGTGGCCCTGATGTGCATTTCCAACAACTGAAAATCAGTAGGGGTTCATCCCAACATCTCAGGACACAGCTCTTCCAGTTAGAGAGGAAGTTTCACTTTCCTCATAGTTTCAGGCTCCTGGAGGCACCTGCCACCATCTCCACCGCCATGGATGGCCTGGGGACTAGGACACAAGAAAACGGAGAAAAGAAAGGAAATAGGAATTCCCCCCCACCCCCCCGCCAGTCTTTCTGAGTGTTAGGAGACCTCTTTCCTGTTTCTGGAGCTAGAACTAGAGGGTTTCTCCTGACACTCTGTCATGCTGATGTCCACTTCTAGGTTTGGAACTGCATTGAGAGAGCCCAAAGAATACAGAGGGGAAACAAAAGTGTAAACTCACTGCCAGTTTGGTGGTACTTTGATTGCTGGTCTTCCCCAATCTGCCTGCTACTGCTGACTTTTCTGAGCCCTCAAGAGCTGCTCAGTATCTTCTGTCCAGGGTTTGGAGCTGCATTCAGCAGCAGAGGCAGGGTGGAGACTGTTTCTCCAACTCACTGGAAGTAAGCACTACCTCAGGTTTTGCACCCATCCTCCTGGCTGTCAAGTGGACCATGGACTGACGGGGGTGGGGGTGGGGGCCAGGTTGGAAGCAAGGAGGCGTGTGAGGATGTTTGGGGAAGCTTCACAGAGATGGTCCCTGGGTTGAGTCTCAAAGATACGTGGCTGTTTTCAGAAGGGTGGGTTGGGGGCAGAGCATTCAGGGCAGAGGGATGAGCATGGGCGATATCTTGGGAGCAGACTGGGCTGTCTGGGGTGAGGATGCCAGGCTGGGGCAAGATGAAGGGTGGGTCCCCTCAGCAAGAAGGCCAGGGACTAGGCTAAGACTACATGTTGGGAAGTGAGTGGTTGATTTCTGATTTCTATGGGTTGAAGAACAAGGCCAGGTAATGTTTTCCACTGGTGTGCAAGGAGGGGAATCCCCCACCCCCAGACCTGAGATAGGATGTGGGGACGCTCGTGGGAGACTGAGGCCTTGGCAGGGAAAGGTGGCATCAAGGCTGAAAAGGCCCAGTTCCTGTGGAGAAAGAAGGGCATGATTTTACAGCTGCTGAAAGGGAGTGCCATATTGCTGCAGCCTTTCTTGGGTCAAATGATCTATAAGAGGAGCCAGGAAGATATCTGCTTCTGTATCCCAGATAATAAATCTAATGCTTCCCAAGGGCTTTCTATAAGCTAGCTGGGGGATTTGGGAGAGGATAGGGGACCAGGTGTTTAGAGGTAGGAGTGACAAAGAGCTTTTGCTATATTCTCTTTCTTATTTTTAAAAATTTCAAACCTCTTGTACTAGTTATCTGTTTGTGTGAAAAAATGACCCTAAAACTCAGCAGCTGAAAAACAACAAATATTTATTACTTCACCCAGTTTCTGAGCGTCAGGAATCTGGAATCAGCTTAGCTGAGTGGTTCTGGCTCAGGGTCTCTCATGAAGTTATAGTCAAGATGTCAACCTGGGCTGTAGTCAGCTGAAGTCTCGACTAGGGCTGAAGGGTCTCCTTCCAAGATGGTGCACTCACATGGCTATTGGCAGGAGGCCTCAGTTCCCCGGTGACTATTGGCAGGAAGTCTCAATTATTCCCCACGTAGGCATTTCCATAGGGCTGCTCCTGATGTGACAGCTGTTTTCCCCAGATCCAAGAGATCAAGATGGAAGCTTCAGTGCCTTTTAAAAACTAACCTCAGGGCTTCCCTGGTGGCGCAGTGGTTGAGAGTCCACCTGCCGATGCAGGGGACGCGGGTTCGTGCCCCAGTCCGGGAAGATCCCACATGCCGCGGAGCGGCTGGGCCCGTGAGCCATGGCCGCTGGGCCTGCGCGTCCGGAGCCTGTGCTCCGCGACGGGAGAGGCCACAGCAGTGAGAGGCCCGCGTACCGCAAAAAAAAAAAAAAAAAAACTAACCTCAGAAGTGGCACACCAACATTTCTGCCATATCCTATTCTAACCCTATTCTAACCATACAAGCCATTGTTGGTTCAGGGCGGGAAGGGACTACACGAGGATTTGAATACAGTGAGTGTCATTGAGAGCCATCTTACATGCTGCCTACCACAGTATGTGAATAGATCACCAATTCAAATTCTTTTGTAAATTTAAAGAGATCACTGAGATATATTATTAATAGAAAAAAAGCAAGTTGCCTTTTCATATAATTGCACTTAATAAAGAAACAAAATGTACATATTCGTATCTCATATATATATATGTAAATGTATAGAAAAAGGTCTGGAAGGATACATTTGATGCTGTTAAAAGTGTTATCTCTGGGAAGGGAGATGGAATGAAATGTTGTGAAAGGGAACTTACCATTTTTACACTATAGTTTACTTTATAGTTTGAATCATTTGTTGGGTTTGCTGTTCCAATTTTCTGTTGCTATGTAGCAAAGCACCCCAAATTTAGTGTTGTAAAATAATAATCCTTTTATTTTGCTCACAGATTCTATGGGTTGGGAATGTGGACAGGGCATAGCAGAATTGGTTTGTCTCTGCTCCAAGGAGTCTAAGGGCCTAAGTTGGGGGACGAAAACAGCTGGGAGTGACTACATTTGTGGTGCCTGGGCTTGGATGGCTGGGATGTTGGCTTCAGGTAGGGCCACTGACTGGAACACCTACAAATGGGCCCTCGCTGTGGCTTGGTCTTTCTCATAGCATGGAAGCTGTGTCGCAGGAGGAATATCTCTTGGAGAGAGGATATTCCAAGAGAACCAGGCAAAGCTGCATGTCTTTTTATGACCCAGTCTCAGAAGTCACCGAGCATCACTTTGCCACACTGTATTGTTTAAATCATCCACAAGCCTACTCAGATTCAAGGAAAGAGGACATAGATTCTCCCTCTTGATGGGAGGAACGTTAAGGAAACTGAAGTAATTTTTTTAAACTGCCACAATTAGTTATATGATTTTAAAATCTGTTTTAGAGCTTCCCTGGTGGTGCAGTGGTTAAGAATCTGCCTGCCAATGCAGGGGACACGGGTTCGAGCCCTGGTCCGGGAAGATCCCACATGCTGCGGAGCAACTAAGCCCGTGTGCCACAACTACTGATCCTGTGCTCTAGAGCTCACGAGCCACAACTACTGAGCCCAAGTGCCACAACTACTGAAGCCTGTGTGTCTAGAGCGCATGCTTCGCAACAAGAGAAGCCACCGCAGTGAGAAGCCCGCATGCCGCAGCAAAGAGTAGCCCGCGCTCGCCATAACTAGAGAAAGCCCACACACAGCAACGAAGACCCAATGCAGCCAAAAATGAAATAAATAAATAAAAAATTTTTAAATCTATTTTAAATAGAGAATGGAGAATAAAACATTGAGGATGCCTTTCCTGAGATAGTGGGTTGGGACCTCCTAGGCACATGCTCACAGCTGCTGCATCCCAGACTCCTAGGTCCTTATCTCCTTGAGCCCAAACATCTCAGTGAAACTGAGATAACTTGCTGTTACAACTTTTAATCCTTTCTTTTTCCTTTTTTTTCTTTTCAGTATCTGGAACCAAGCCCTTTATGTAAATATTTATGTCTGGATTTGTTTGTTCCCCATGCCTTGTTCCAAAAAGGATCTGAGGAAGCTTACTAGAATTGATATAGCGTAATCATATGATTAAAATATATAAATAGATCAAGAAACCAAGGTGAAGGGAAGGAAAGTTTGAAACAGTAAGTTGAGACCAAGGGGGAAGTTAGTTCTTAACAATATATGCTGCAAAGTCTTAAGTAAATATTTGGCATTGCAGGGCTGGAGGAGATTATATACATTATCTGATCTAGTTCTCCAACTACCTCTTGAAATCCCTTTCCAACACCCATACCGAACAGCCAGCTGGCCTCAGTTTGCACATCTCCAGTGATGGGAAGCTCATTACATTGCAAGGAAATTACAGCTATCAGAGAGTGTGGACCCAGGAGTATAAACTCACATGCTTCCAAGGGCCAGGCAGGCAATGAAAATAAATGAGGTAGGTCTGCAGGTGACTGGCGAGTATATGGCAAAGTGGAATGCACACATCCTGATTAAGGGGGACAGTTGCTACTCCTCCCAGCCAATTATTGCCATGTGGGAACCCAGGCCAAGTGTGGCCAAGTCTTTGTATATTTCTTTTTTTTTTTTCCAGTACGCGGGCCGCTCACTGTTGTGGCCTCTCCCATTGCAGAGCACAGGCTCCGGACGCGCAGGCTCAGTGGCCATGGCTCACGGGCCCAGCCGCTCAGCGGCATGTGGGATCTTCCCGGACCGGGGCACGAACCCATGTCCCCTGCATCGGCAGGTGGACTCTCAACCACTGCGCCACCAGGGGAGCCCAGTCTTTGTATATTTCTTTCTTCTTATTTTTTTTTTTTTGCCGCCCTGCATGTCTTGTGGGATCTTAGTTCCCCGACCGGGGATTGAACCTGAGCCATGGCAGTGAGAACGTGGAGTGCTAACCACTGGACCGCCAGGGAATTCCCTGGATATTTCAAGAGAAGCTGAAGATCCCAACTGATATGAGAAATCTCCTAGTCTTTAAATGTCGGCAGTTAATTCTCTATTTTTTAAAACATGGAGCAGGCCAGATAAAATGCAACTACAGGCAGATGCTCCCACAGTTCACCAGTTTGTGGGCCCAGAGACACCAAAGTCATGGGCTTTGAAACTGGATTACAACAGACTGACTCTGGCTCTGCCGCTTACTGGGTAATGGTTTGAAGCCTCAGTTCTCACCTGTAAAATGGAGATAATAATAGTTCCCACCTCTTAAAGACATAGATGTGTGAAGAGAAAGATAAACTGTAAAGTATTTACCACAGTGCCTGGCATAAGGAAACACCCAATAAATGCAGAGCTATAAATAAATAAAGAATTTATAAATAATAAATAATAAATATTTATAAATAAATATGCAGTGCTAAATAAATGCAATAAATAACTAAACTATTATGAGGGCCTCTCTCAGGCTTCCATGCACTGTTCGCAGCTCTGCCTATGAAGGTAATTTTTTGTTTGTTTGTTTTATAAATTTATTTATTTATTTTATTTATTTGGCTGCATTAGGTCTTCGTTGCTGCACGCAGGCTTTCTCTGGTTGCGGCGAGCAGGGGCTACTCTTTGTTGCAGTGCATGGGCTTCTCACTGCTGTGGCTTCTCTTGTTGCAGAGCACAGGCTCTAGGCTCACGGACTTCAGTAGTTATAGCATGCAGGCTCAGTAGTTGCGGCTCACAGGCTCGAGAGCGCAGGCTCAGTAGCTGTGGCGCGCAGGCTTAGTTGCTCCGCAGCATGTGGGAACTTCCCGGACCAGGGCTCGAACCCGTGTCCCTTGCATTGGCAGGTGGATTCTTAACCACTGCACCACCAGGGAAGTCCCTATGAAGGTAATTTTTGATAAGGGTGGTTGAGGTAACTTCCAAGGTTTTCAAGGGGGACTTTGGTTTTAATTGTTAGATGCGCAGTTCACATTTTCCTCTTAGGTGCCAGCACATACAGCAATTTCCTTCGTGCCAGCTTGAGACAAAACCCAGCTGAAAGAGGAAGTTTGCAGGATCCTATTTTGGAGCGGGGGCGGGGATGATGAACAGATATGAAGAGAGATCTGTCATGTGTGCATGGGAAGAGGGGTCCAGGGGAGAGGGCATTACAGGGGAGAAGGACCTCTGGAAGAAAGGTACAGAGAGGCCAGTGGGTTTATGCAACCTAGCCAGAGAAACATGGGAAATACGGCCAACAATGAGGTTGTCCGTGTTGGTGGGAGGAGCCTCGGAGCTATGTGCCTGGGGGAAGGGGAGCCATTGGAGAGTTACGGGCAGGGCAGATCTGCAGATGTAGGAACAGGGATAACCGAAAATCATCACTGTTTGCTAGTCAGTGATGTGCTGAATGTGCTTTCCTAGGCCTCATCTCAAATCAGCATGAGCCTGTGTCTCCTCTCCACAAATCTGGGAGTTGCGGGGGAGGGGGAAAATAGGCTATTTTTCAATCTTGCTGCCGTAGGGACATCCCCAATATTTGCAGAGAACTTGAGAGAAGTGCAGGGATGAGCTGGGGCCACCTGGCTGTAGGCAGAGGAAAGAGTGTGGGCTCTGCGTTCATGGGACAAAAATGTAACCTTGGCCAGTTTTCCTACCTGTAAGGTGGGGATGATAATAGTACCTTCATAATAGGGGACTGTAAGGATTGATGTACCTGACTCAATGCTCCATAAATGTCCTTTCAGCTGTCCCGTGCCCTTCCCCTTGGTCTCCTTACCTTAGGCCACCACCTTGTACCTGTGGATTATCTGTCTCCCTCCTTAACCTATGTGCTCCCTCTCTTTTCATCCCCTGATCCCACTTTCCTTACCGGTCAAGAATGTGCCTTTGAATTTTTTTACTTCTGACTCTCCTCGGGAAAAGCCAGAAGATCACATGTAGCTGATAAATGGCAGAGTTGGGTCTTGCATTCAGGTCTGACTGACTCTCAGGTTCCTGAACTTTGATATCACACCATGCTCCTTGGGCTCGATACTCACTGGCTGTGAGCAATCAAGTGTCTTGTTCAAGGCCTCATGACCATCAATGGCAGAGCTGAGATCCAAACCCAGATCTGCCTGGCTCCAAACCTGGTGATTCCCCCTTACCCCCACTCCGCAATCCTCATATGGAGTCTTCAGTTGCCCTTTAGAATAATCACCCTGCTTCTCCCATAGCGCCATTAAGTAATGAAGCATTTCACTACAGCACTCCATTATCAACTCTCCCACAGGAATTCTATAAGGTCATACAGCAGGAGTCACACCCAATTTGTAGATGAAGAAACTGAGGCTCAGAGAGGGAAAGCAAGTTATCCAAGGTCACACAGAATTGGTATAGCCAAGATTCCCCCTGCTTCCAGAATCCTAGCTCAGTGCAGATGCTACATCTTAGCCATTCTCAGGTGTCTTGTTGCTCCTAAAGTGATGCCCTGCCCGCAATCATTTCAGTAAATGATTTTCTAATGGATTGCCCACCCCTGTGTCGGATGCTATCTTTGTGCAGAGCCTGAATCTGGTTGTTCCCAGGGCACCAGAGATAGCCTTGCTGCTCAGGGGAGGGAAAGGGAAGTGATAGACCTTCACGACCATACTAGTGGTGGCCACCCGAGGAACTGTAATCACCAGGGCCAGGATGGTGGGTTGCCAATGATATCCTTTAAGACCACAACAGCTACTTAGTTTGTTTATTTTTTAAGACTTTTTTTTTTAGAGCAGGCTTTTAGGTTCACAGCAAAGTTGTCTCCTGTCCCCATCAACATCCCTCACCAGAGTGGTACATTTGTTACAACTGATGAACTACATGGACACATCATTATTGCCCAAAGCCCATAGTTTACAGTAGGGTTCTCTCTTGTACATTCTATGGTTTTGGACAATGTATAATGACATATATCTGCCATTATAGTGTCATAATAGAGTATGTTCACTTCTTTAAAAATACTCTGTGCTCTACGTATTCATCCCTCCCCACTAACCTCTGGCAGCCACTGATCTTTTTACTGTCTCCATACTTTTGCCTTTTCCAGAATGTCACATAGTTAGAATCATACATTATGTAGCCTTTTCAGATTGGCTTCTTTCACCTAGTAATACACATTTAAGTTTCCTCCATGTCTTTTCATGGCTTGATAGCGCACTTCATTTTCCTTTTTAAAAAAATATTTATTTAGGGACTTCCCTGGTGGTGCAGTGGTTAAGAATCTGCCTGCCAATGCAGGGGACATGAGTTTGAGCCCTGGTCCGGGAAGATCTCACATGCCGCGGAGCAACTAAGCCCATGCACCACAACTACTGAGCCTGCGCTCTAGAGCCCATGAGCCACAACTACTGAGCCCATGCAACACAACTACTGAAACCCACGCACCTAGAACCCATGCTCCGCAACAAGAGAAGCCACCGCAATGAGAAGCCCGCACATTGCAACAAAGAGTAGCCCCTGCTCGCCGCAACTAGAGAAAGCCCGCGCACAGAAACGAAGACCCAATGCAGCCAAAAATAAATAAATAAATTTATTTATTAAAAAAAAAAATATATATATATTTACTTATTTGGCTGCATGGGGTCTTAGTTGAAGCAGGCAGGATCGTTTGTTGCAGTGCACAGGCTTAGTAGCTGCGGCGTGCGGGCTCTCTAATTGTGGCATGCAGGCTCCAGAGTGCACGGGCTTACTTGCTCCATGGCATGTGGGATCTTAGTTCTCTGACCAGGGATCGAACTTGCATCCCCTGCATTGGTAGGCGGATTCTTAACCATTGGACCACCAGGGAAGTCCCGAGCATTTCTTTTTAGCACTGAATAATATTCCACTGTCTGGATATTCCACAATTTATTCATTCACCTACTGAAGGACATTTTGGTGGCTTCCAAGTTTGGGCAATTATTAATAAAGCTGCTTTAAACATCCGTGTGCAGGTGTTTGTGTGGACATAATTTTTCGGCTCCTTTGGATAAATACCAAGGAGCATGATTGCTGGATCATATGGTAAGAGTATGTTTAGTTTTGTAAAAAATTGCCAAACTGTCTTCCAAAGTGGCTGCACCATTCATTTTGCATTCCCACCAGCAATGAGTGAGAGCTCCCACTGCTTCCTGTCTTCACCAGCACTTGGTGTTGTCAGTGTTCTGGATTTTGGCCATTCTAATAAGTGTGTAATGGCAGCTACTTAGTTTTCACAATAAATATAATTCCTGCTTACTACATAAAATTTAGAAAATATGAAAAGGTGTTAAAAAGAAAATAAGAATCAACTATAATGCCAATACCCAAAGGTAATGACCATTGTAAATATTTGATGGGTATCCCTCCAGCTTTTTCTATGCCTACACACACACACACACACACACACACACACACACACACACACACACACACATACACGTATTTCTAAACCAAATGTGTGATCAGACAGAGTTGCATACCTGTAGCAGATACTGTTGGTCTTCTGCTCAATACACACACCCTTCTCCCTTGTTCACAGAACTTCAGTTTTGTTTTATTTTTTTTAAAGGCTCTGGTTTTTTTTTTTAATTTATTTTTGGCTGCACTGGGTCTCCGCTGCTGCACCCAGGCTTTCTCTAGTTGAGGCGAGCAGGGGCCACTCCCTGAAGCAGTGCACTGGCCTCTCATTGCGGTGGCCTCCCCTGTTGCGGAGCGCTGGCTCCAGAGCATAGGCTCAGCAGCTGTGGTGCAGCGACTCAACTGTTCCGTGGCATGTGGGATCTTCCCGGACCAGGGCTCGAACCCACGTCCCCTGCATTGGCAGGCAGACTCCCAACCACTGCGCCACCAGGGAAGCCCCAGTTTTGTTTTTAGGTAGTGATGGAGTTGCCTTAATCTCAGAGAAGGTTCAGCCTGTCCAGGGAGAGGAATCATGACTGCTCTGGGCCACTCATGCTCATCTTATCCCCCTTCTAGCTTGTATTGCTGCACTGTCTAATTTGGTTACCATTGCCCACATGTGGCTTTTAAAATTCAAATTAATTTATTTAATTTTTAAAATAAAATCTAACATGTAGTTCCTCAGCTGCACTAGCCACGTTTCAAGTCCTCAAAAGCCACACGTGACTGTGGCTACAGTATTGGACAGCACAGACATAGAACATTTCCATCACTGCAGAAAGTTTTATTGGACACAGCTGGAAGTGTGTGCTTGGCCCACTCCTGGCCAGGAAACATGGGTGGTGAGTTTGCTGCCTCACCCCGCCTGGATGGAAAGACAGAGTCTCACTGGGATGAAGCCTCTGCCCCTGCTTCTTCTCACGCAAGATGCTGGCGTAAGCGTGTGATGCCTGGAGCAGCCATCTTGCAACAAGATGACAAGTGCAAGGACAAGAAAACAACTTGCGTGGAAGGGTGGAGTAGGATGAAAAGAGCCAAAGGCCACTATTTTCTTCTTTTTTAAAAAAACTGTGGTTAAAACATACATAACATAAAATTTACCATCTTAACCCTTTTAAATATACAGTTCAGTAGTGTTAAGTACATTCATGTTATCATGCAGCCAGTCTCCAGAACTCTTCATCTTGCGAAACTGAAACTCTGTGCCCATTAAACAACTCCCCATTCTCCCCTCTCACCAGCCCCTGACAACCACCATTCTATGATTTTTGACTACGTTGTGTAAGTGGAATCATACAGTACTTATCTTTTTGCACTGGCTTACTTCACTTAGCATAATGTTCTCAAGGTTCATCCGTGTTGTAGCATGTATCAGAATTTCCTTCCTTTTTAAGGCTAAATAATATTCCATTGTATGTTTTTTTAAAATTTATTTATTTACTATTTTTGGCTGTGTTGGGTCTTTGTTGCCGCGTGTGGGCTTTCTCTAGTTGTGGTGAGCGGGGGCTACTCTTCCTTGCGTTATGTGGGCTTCTTATTGTGGTGGCTTCTCTTGTTGCGGAGCACGGGCTCTAGGCGTGGGCATCAGTGGTTGTGGCACGTGGGCTCATTAGTTGCGGCGGATGGGCTTAGTCGCTCCGCGGCACGTGGGATCTTCCTGGACCAGAGCTCAACCCCGTGTCTCCTGTATTGGCAGGAGGACTCCCAACCACTGCGCCACCAGGGAAGCCCCTCTATTGTATGTTTATACTGTATTTTGTTTATCCATTCATTCATCCATGGACACCTGGGGTGCTTCCACCTCTTGACTATGGTGAATAATGCTGCTATGTACGTGGGTGTACAAATACCTCTTTGCGACCCTGCTTTCAGTTCTTTTGGGTAAGTATCCAAAAGTGAAATTGCTGGATCATATGTTAATTCTATTTTTAATTTTTTGAGGAACCCAATACGGTTTTCCAGAAAGGCTGCACAATTTTACATTTCCACCAACAATGAATAAGGATTCTATTTCTCCACATCTTGACCAACACTTGTTGTATTCTTTAATTGTGGTCTTGATTTGCATTTCACTAATGATTAGTGACATTGAGCATCTTTTCATGTGTCTGTTGGTCATTCGTATACCTTCTTTGAGGAAATGTCTATTCAAGTCCTTTGCCCAATTAAAAAAATTTTTTATTATTTTTTTTATTATCTATTTTTTACTGTGTTGGGTGTTCATTGCTGCGTGCAGGCTTTCTCTAGGTGTGGTGAGCAGGGGCTACTCTTCGTTTCGGTGCACGGGCTTCTCATTGCAGTGGCTTCTCTTGTTGCAGAGCACAGGCTGTAGGCACACGGACTTCAGTAGTTGCGGCACGTGGGCTCAGTAGTTGCGGTGCATGGGCTCCAGAGCGAAGGCTCAGTAGTAGAGTGCACGGGCTTAGTTGCTCCATGGCAGTGGGATCTTCCCAGACCAGGGATTGAACCCGTGTCCCCTGCATTGGCAGGCGGATTCTTAACCACTGTGCCACCAGGGAAGTCCCTGCCCAATTTTTAATTGGGTTATTTGTCTTTTATTGTTGAGTTGTAGGAGTTCTTTATATGTTCTGGACATTAACCCCTTATCAGATATATGGCTTGCAAATATTTTCTGTAAGTTTTCTTTTTCATTCTGTTGATTGCCTTGATGACCACCATGGAGCATTAAAAGTTTTCCTAATGTATATAGATATTCTACTTTTCCCCTCATTATATTTTCTGGAGCATTCCCACATATCATTCGATGCTCTTCAAAAAACATTTTCAATGGCAACATAATATTCCCTCTTATTGACATATCTTAGTTTATCTATCCATTCCCCTAATGTTGGATATAATAGTCCCCAGCTGTAAGTGAAGCTGGGATGAACTTCTTTAGGAGCATCTCTCATTATTTTCTCGGAATTGATTTCTAGAGGTGGTATGGGCTGACTCAAATGGCTCTTAGTCATCATGTTAATTCTCCTTACAATTTGTGCCAATTTCATCCCATCAGCAGTGGGATAAAGTGCTCTTCTCTCCTTTCTTGCCAACACTTAGTATTATGCTTTAAAAATCTGCCAATTTGGGGCTTCCCTGGTGGCGCAGTGGTTGAGAGTCCGCCTGCCGATGCAGGGGACACGGGTTCGTACCCCGGTCCGGGAAGATCCCGCATGCCGCAGAGCGGCTGGGCCCGTGAGCCATGGCCGCTGAGCCTGCGCGTCCGGAGCCTGTGCTCCGCAACGGGAGACGCCACAACAGTGAGAGGCCCGCGTACCGCAAAAAAAAAAAAAAAAAAAATCTGCCAATTTGAAAGGTGAATGGTGATAATATATGTTTTTAAATACATGTGTTGTGTGCTGCTATGTGCCAGCCACTGTGCTAAACACAGAGGACAGATACAAGACAAAACTCCATCCTGGGACGTCGATTCTAGTACTGGTTCTGTCATCAGGCTTCTACGACCTCCTTCTGGCTCTGAGATTTTAATCATCATTGTTGGTTCTTCACCCCCCACCATTTACTGTGCTTTACAGTTGGGAAAGCAGTTTCCCACCCATCCTCTGGGGGAATTCTCGTAGCAACCCTGCAGGAGGCAAGTAGGGAAATGAGGTCCAGAAAAGTGAACTCGGTTCACTGAGGTTGTCCAGCCAGTTCAGTACCTGAGGAGGAAGCAATTAGCAGCCAGCATGTCTGTCTTTCTTCAGAAAACATCAAGATGTGAATTTAGAAGGCACTAGCTTGGTTCTCAGCCCTTAGAGCCTCTCTCGGATCCCAGCATCTCATCCATACTGAACCTGGGCACTCAGCCAAGCAAGGACCATCAAGTGTGTCTCAGGTGCTTGGCCTCAGTCCAAACCCAGTAACTCGTTTCTTCCTGAAACGGGCTCTGGGATGCCACCTCCTTGCATTGTAATAAATCATTCCCTTTGCAGTCTCTCTGTTTGTTTTTTCCACTGAGGTATACTTGACATAACATTATATGAATTTCAGATGTGCAATGTAATGATTCTCTATTTATATATATTACAAAATGATCACCACAATAAGTCCAGTTAACATCTGCCACCATGTATAGTTACAAAATTGTTTTTCTTGTGATGAGTACTTTCAAGATCCACTCTCCTGGCCACTTTCTAATATGCAACACAGAATTAGTAACTATAGTCGCCATGCTCTACATTACATCACCATGACTTATTCATTTTATAATTAGAAATTTGTACCTTTTAACTCCCTTCACCCATTTCATCCACCTCCCCACCCCCTGCCTCAGGCAGCCACCAATCCTTTCTCTATATCCAGAGCTTGGTTCTTGTTTTGTTTTGCTGTTTGTTTGTTTGTTTTAGAATCCACATATAAGTGAGGTTATATGGTATTTGTCTTTTTCTGTCTGACTCATTTCACTTACCTTTGCTGTCTTTTTACACGACCCCTTTCCAAGGCTCTTCCCCAATAGGTATTAAATTTCCAAGACCAAACTCTCCTAAACAGTATGACTCTTTACACTGCAACTATTGTTTTCCTGGAGGACACCATGGTCCTCACCCAGTAAAAGAGGGAAAGAGATTCACCATTATTGGAGCACCTACTAAGTGCCAACCACTGTCCCACTCTATATCTCCATTAATCCTCACCATAAACCTGAGCAGTAGCATTAATAGCCCCATTTCGCTGATGAGGAAACTGAGTCCCAGAGAGATAATGTGACTTGCACTGGGTCACTCAGCTATCTGGTGAGGGACGGAGCTGGGATGCAAACCCAAAATCATCTGGACCCCACAGTCATGCTTGTCATTTTTCACATCCCAGAGCTGTGCTGTCCAATATAGTAGCCACTAGCCACTCGTGGCCATGTAAACTTAAATGAATTCAAATTGAATAAATAAAATTCAATTCCTTGGTAGTACCAGCCACATCTCAAGTACTCAATAGCCATACATGGCTGATGGCTACTGTATTGGACACCATCAAATATAGAGTATTTCCATCACTGTGGAAAGATCTGTTGGATAGCGCTGCTCTAGAATGTCAGAGAAGAAAGGAAATTTGGCGATTTTACTCTTGCATGGGGAGCCAGCCATCTGCTGTTTGTCAACCCTGTAGGGAGTCCATCGGAAGTTATCTTCCCTGGGTGAGATCAAAATAAAATTATCCATGGGTTTCTGGGCTGCGTTTTGTCTTTCTCCTGGTTTGGGAGGAGACTGCAAGCTGGCTCCGCTCTGTCCCACCCATGGTAGGTGCCGGCAGATTCCTTTCCTCACTCCCCTTCTGCCCCAAACCCCCAGGTATCCAGTGCTCTCCTCTGTCACGGGGGACTCGTGATGCTCCTGGCCATTAAAATGGATGCCTTCACAGGATAAATCAGATGGGGACTGAGCAAAATTTCACGACACAGTGGGCTTCATTCCAGCTGGGTGGCCACTGGGTGACATGGTTGCTGCTGAGGAGAGGTGTCCTCACTGAGTGACAATGAGGAGAAGGAGGATGGACGGAGCTCCTTGGCAAAGGGATGTCTGGTTATAATAGGATTTTTTTCTTGCCTAACAACAGAACCCCTTTTTCTTACATTCAAGGAATTCTCACTTTGTAAATGAAGGCAGGGTCTTCTCCCACCATAGAAGCCAAAAAGCCAGATGTTTGCCTTTATAGCTTCCACTGCAGGTATGAGATGGACATATGAGTCAGACTTGACCAATCAAAGCTTGGGTTACAAAGAAGCTGGGACTGCAGGGAATCCTCATGGGGAGGGTGGGTGAGAATGATGCTGAGACAGTGCTCAAGGCCAGATGTCTGCGGTGAAAACTGGGCATCCGATGTCCTCACCAGACTAGCTCAGTAGTATGTGGTCTCACATGACCTGGCCTTGTCATTCCTGGACACTTCTAGAAATTTCCTGATGATTTTTGAACTTCTCATTTAATAAATTGTTTCTGCTATCATCAGCCAGGGTTGGTTACTGTTGCTTATAATGAAGCGACACAGTGGCGCTCACGGGAATTAGATCAGATCGTTTCTAGGCTGGAGTTTGCTCTGGGGGAAGGGGTCTCTGCTGTGGTTCACATGATCTCTCCATATCAGGACCCCTTGTCCCAGCCCCACTGGCCTCTTTCCCCACTGTTGCATTCTCACCATATCTCTTCTCACTCAAATGAGCAAATCTCCAGAATTGGAGGTTGGAAGCCCTGCTCTGACTTGTCAAGACTTCCTCCATGTCCTGAGTCCCCTCTTCAGGATTTTGGAACTCAGAAAGTCCTTTCCCTATCTTTCTCCTGAAACAACTCTTCCTTGAGAAATAAATGCTTCAATGTCTAAGTTGGGTGGAAAATGGAAAAATACTGGTAATATATCAAAGTGTTACCCTCCCATACTAGGATGACCAGCCATCCTGGTTTGCCCAGCTAAGGTTTTCTTGGGAGATGGGACTTCTGACTGATTCGAAAATAGGGAAAGTTCTCTGCAAACAAGGATGATTTGATCGCCCTACACTTCTACTAAATCTACACTACTACTACTAATCTACACAGTTTTATACAGCTTACTAAGGACAGAATCAAGTCCAGACTCTCATCAACAGTGCCTTATAAAAGTTTCTTTCTTCCTGATAAGTGAAAAAAATGTCAACGTTATTTCAATTTTCATTTCCTTTAATATGAGTGAGTAGAGCATCTTTTCATATGTTTAAAAGCCATGTTTTCTATACCCTTTATCTGAACTAGCTGTTTATACCCCTTTATGTACCTGTTTTTAATAAAGACATCTAGTTAAACATGGTGTATTGATTGGCCTGGAATACATGACATGTATTTATTTTTTTCTCCTTGAATCCTGCTCATATGACAGTAAGAAATAAAAAATGTATCAGCCCATAATGTGGATAGAACAGGAGGGAGACATTAGCAGTGCAGAGATTTCAGCAAACTTTTGGCAGACAGAGACAGAAGGGGAAGTACTAACTGACTTAACAGGAGGAGGAAGTTTTGACCAGTGTCTGCAGAGAGGAATACTGATGACTGAAAGGTGAGCCCAGAATCTTTCCATAGAAGAAATGGATGCTAAGGTTGAGGAAATCTCCCAGAGAGTAGAACAAAAAAGCTGAAAAGAGGGAAAATAAGAGAAAAACAATGAGAAAATTAGAAGCTCAGTCCATTAAATACAACTTCTAAGAGAAGTTCAAGACAGAAAGATTTGTTGATCATTTAGAAAAAAAAAATAATAGCTGCAAAGAAAACTAAGGAAAATGGAAAAAAAATCGAGGTAATTATCAATCTCAAAAAATACCAAAAGGTGTGGAAGAAATAAACATAAACACACACTGTTTGGTTCAGTAGAAACAAAATTTGTAGTTATTATAGGGTAAACATGATTCATTGATTTAACTATATTGAATAATGCTGGGTAGGGAAGTAGGGTGGGTTAACAGGTGAAGGGAAGTAAATGAGGACCCAAGGGGTGATTCAAAGTCAGGTATCTTAGTTGGGGCCAGCTAACTGCTATAACAAAAAGCCTCCTCGTCTCAATAGCAGAGTCCAATAAAAGTTTATTTTCTTGTCCAGTTTGGGACAGCTGTCCTCTAAGGGTGTCTCATTGATCCAGATTCCTTCCATCTTGCAACTCAGCCATCTCCTAGGGTCTTGGAGTCCTTCACTTTAAGGCAAAGTCCTTTAAAGTCCTTCACATTAAAGCAGATACAGTATGAACAATTATATGAGAAGTTTTAATGGGCTAGGCCTGAGCACGGCACATATTCACATTGAATTGGCCAGAACTTGGTCTGAACCACAGGTTAAGCCTGGGAAGTGTAGTCTAGTTGTGTGTTCAGGAGCCAGAAAAAAAATGTGGGGTAGTAAGTAGCAATATCTACCACACTAGGCAAAAGTAGGGGCTGGGGGGTGGGGAGGAGCATCCCAGGGATTCATTCATTCAACACATATTTATTGAGCACCTACTATGGACCAAGAGTGGCAGATGTAACCATGAATAAAGGGATCCTGCTCTCAGGAGCTTCTGCATAGTGGGTAACAGCAGGTCAAGTTCTTGGGGGGAGCGGGTATGGAACCTGGCCTTCCAGGCCAATGGGGGTGGAACAGAGTTTTATTGATTTTGTAGAAAGTAGTAAGGGCTTTGGGTTTGACTTTAAAAGCAGTGGGAGTCCATTAAATGGTGTTAAGCAGAATGTGACACGATCTGTTTTATGTTTTAAAATGATCATTTTGGCCACCTTGTGGAAAATTGATTGACAGGTCAGGGCTGGACAAAAGAGTAGAAGCAGAGCACAGAGAAGGCAGGCAGGCTAGAGGTGAGGGGAGCTCTGCCTGGCCTGATGTGGTGGCCCTGGGGATGAAGAAAGGTGGATAGGAGAAATATTTGAGGAGTACTCTAAGGGACATGGTGACCGATTGGGTGTGGGGGCCGGGTGGGGGGAGTGAAAGAGAGGGAAGGGACAGAAATGATTCCTAAATTTTTGGTTGAGTGACCGAGTGGGCCCTAAATGGGAGCTATCTCAGCAATTTGAGATGTGAAGGCGCTTTAGGAAAGGTCAAATGGCGCAACCAAGCCAGTGCGTTCCATTTTACAGATGGTGAACCCGAGGCACGAGATACTAGCAGGTGGTTGTCAGGCCATGTCGCGCTCGTCTCATACCCCCTTAGATGGGTGAAAGGACCGAAGGCTGCTGGATACCTACTAAGCGCCAATACCTGGCCCGGCCCTTCCCCGCCTGGCTCGCCCGGCTCTCCAGGTCCGCCGCTCGTGTCCCAATAAAGTTATTGAAATTGACACCGGTTGCTAAGGAAGTAGGTCGCCGAGCCGGGTTGCTAAGGAAGTGAGCGGCCTCGGTCTCTCCCCATCCGGGGCAGCGGGGAATGGCTGAGCCCACGGTTCGCAGCCGCTCCTGCCGCCGCTGCCGCCGCCGCCGCCCGCGTTCGGCTCGGGCTGCAGGTGAGTCGGCGACGTTGCGAACGACCGCCGGGCAGGGCCGATCCTTCCGCCGCCTGGGATCTTCCCGAAGGCCCGGGGCAGCACCACCGACTGGCTTTGCTGCTCCGGGAGCGGGAGCATCTTCTGCCCTGCCTCCTGGGCATCTTCAGGCAGTCCGGGCGACCTCGCCCCTCCTCCCCCGGGCAGGGGTGCGGCCCGACCCCCAGACCCGGCCGCGAGGGGTCGGAGTCTGGGACCCAGCTCGGGAGGGAGGCGGGGAAGCGAAAGCTTGGGGTCCAAACCTCGACGCTGCCCCTGGCTCGCTGTGTGACCTTGGACAAGTCCCTTCCCCTCTTGGCCTCAGTTGACCTTTTTGCACAATGGGGTCCTATCACTTGCTGCTCAGAGTGTTTAAGATTATGAGAGGTGTATGTTGAAAGTGCCCTAAATGGGGAGGAGAAGGACCGAGAGTCCAACTTTAAGTCCGAGTGTCTGAATTTGAGACTTTGCATCTACACTTAGTAACTGTGTGGCCTTGGGCAAGTTAATCTCCTTGAGCCTTCTTTTCTTTATCTGTAAAATGCGTTAATGAACCAGTGTGGGAATCCAGTAAGATGGGTATGTCAAGTAGCTTGGCACATAGTAAGTGCTCAGCAAGCTATTATGAGGCATGAAGGGTGGTTTGGGTAAGGCTTCCTGGAGGAGTTGACTTTGAGACAGGTAGGATTTAGGTGTGTAGTTCACCAGCTCATTGGATATTCCTCCCCCTGTTGACATCCCCCCCACCCTCAGTTTTACTTCTCCATTCTGCCCAGAGAAAGGGAGGTGGTGTGGACTTCTGCAAAGTAGTCCTGGTGGGGGAAACCCTGGGGTCAAGTCCTTGTAGTTGTTTGAGGTTATGGTTTTATTTTCTACTTAGGCCTTGTTGACCCTTCCAGAAGACAAAGAGTTATCTTTATGTCTTTTGAGAAGTGCTTGAAACAGTAATAGCTATTTACAAGTCTGGTTGGCCCTTGAACAACACAGGTTTGAACTGTGTGGATGTGGATTTTTTTTTCAAGGAAGGTATGTACTTCACCTTTATGTATAATGGACTTGAGCATCCGTGGATTTTGGTATCCAAGGGGGCTCCTGGAATCCCCTACAAATACTGAGGGTCAACTGTATATGATTAAGGAGCACTTTTCAGGTATATTATCTCATTTAATCTTCACATAGACTTTGCCAGGTAGGTGGTGATGTCATCCCCATTTCGAAGATGAGGAAACTGAGGCTAAGAAAAGTGAATGACTTGCCTAAGAATTTTATACCTATTAAGTGATGGAGCTGGACACATTTCCAGGTAAATCCTGTATTTTCTTCCCTGTACCCTGATATCTCTGATTTCTCAGCAGTAGCTGTTACAAAGCCACAAGGGTCTTCTTTTGTTCCTTCTGACTGCTTTGGCTAGAGGCTTTTCTTCCACTGGCAAGGAAACAAGATCTTACATAAAGCTTCATTTAAATAGATACCATCCAAAGTGGGGACCTCAAAACAAAGTTGGAATGTTTACAAGGGGCTTTTCTGTCCCCATGCCCCCTCCTCTTTAAAGTGAGAGGAGTAGGCTGGCTGGTAGGCCCTTTTGGTGCTATTGTACAATTCTGATTGCATGCTGGTGGTTTAAAAGCATGGAATCAGGCTGCCTGGGTTCAAATCTTGACTCTGCCACTTCCAAGCTGCATGCCACTGAGTAATTTTACTTCACCTCTTTGTGCTATAGTTTCATCATTTGTAAAAGGGAGATAATAATAGTATCCACTATATATAGCTGTTATGAGGATTTATTTGCACCGAATACATGTAAAGTGCCTGGCATGTTTGGTAAACATTATTGTTATTTGGGCTTAACATAGCACCTGTATTATACTTTATATTCTATTTATGATTGGTGAATGAATAAATTAAAGCATGTGCTGACGATACCAGGTCTGTCAACCTCACAGGGTCATTGCATGCATGAAATAGTAGCTGTCATAGTATTATATAAATGTCATAAATGTCAGTATTACAGAGTTGCCCCAGGAACCTGTAATCCCATGCCAGAATGGGTTGCAAAGAAAAATGAAAGCCGATGATAGGATACCAGGTTTGGTAGTCTGACCCATAGTTCAGTAAATGTTTACTAAGTCCCTTTATGCCAAGCACAGTGGGGCATGTGGAGATCAGCCCCAACTCCACATTCTTCAAGGACCTCAGAGCTTAATTTGCATATTACTAGCTTTTTTTTTTTTTTTTTTTTTGCGGTACGCGGACCTCTCACTGCTGTGGCCTCTCCCATTGCGGGGCACAGGCTCCGGACGCGCAGGCCCAGCGGCCATGACTCACGGGCCCAGCCGCTCTGCGGCATGTGGGATCTTCCCGGACCGGGACACGAACCCATGTCCCCTGCATCGGCAGGCGGACTCCCAACCACCGCGCCACCAGGGAAGCCCTATTACTAGCATTTGAAATGAATTTGATGTCTTTAAATGAATCCATATCTTGTGTTTGCCCTCCTCAGAGTAAAGCATCTCTTGTGTCCTCATGCTTCTGTTGGGTGCCTGGGCTAGAAGCCTTGGCTTGCTCTCTAAGTCCTTTCATCCACTGATTTATGGGTCCCTAAGAAAGAGCATTCTCTTATGCTGGCTAATAATACAGTGCTCTCTTTATGGTGTCTTAATGGTTTACAAAAATGCTTAAGGGCTTCCCTGGTGGCGCAGTGGTTGAGAGTCCGCCTGCCGATGCAGGGGACGCGGGTTCGTGCCCCGGTCCGGGAAGATCCCACATGCCGCGGAGCGGCTGGGCCTGTGAGCCATGGCCGCTGAGCCTGCGCGCCCGGAGCCTGTGCTCCGCAACGGGAGAGGCCACAACAGTGAGAGGCCCACGTAACGCAAAAAAAAAAAGATGCTTAAACGTGTCTTCACTCACTTAGTCTATCGGTAACCCTGCAAGGAAGGGAAGGTGCAGATTGAGATTCCCATTTTACAGTCAAGAGACCTGAGGTAAGAGAGGCCAGGCTGCTGGTAGGTGGCCCATTTCACACTGACCTCCAGGCGTTCTGACTCCAAGTTCAGTGCTTTTACCTCTACTGCCTCAGTTTCATTCATTCAGCATTTGCTGAACACCTGATATGTGTCAGGCCCAGTTCTAGCCTAGGGATGTGATGGTAGAGAGGTAGGTGAGGTCCTTGCTCTCGTGCAGCTTCCATTCTAGTGGCAGCGGCGGAAAAATAGACCAATAAATGAACAAGGTCACTTGGATGGAAATAAGTACTGTGCAAACAATAAAACAGTGATGTGATGGAGAGTGACTTCCCCATGGGGATGCTGCCAATTAATTGGGTGGTCTGAGAAGGCCACTCTGAGGGGGTGACATTTTTGCTGAGACTTGCTGCCAGAAAGGGGCCAAACATTTGAGAATATGGCAGAAGGAACAGCAAAAGTAAAGGCTCTCAGGTGGGAATAAGCTTAGCAAGTTCTGGGAACTGAAAGAAGGCTCAGAGCAGCTGGAGTAGGTGGGTTGGGGTGCGGGGAGGGGAGAATGGTGAGATGGCCAAGTGGGGGCTGGGCTGGGGGTGAGGCCTCAAGTCATCTAGGGCCTGTGAACTAGAGTGAGGAGGTGGGACTTTATTCCAAAAGCAATGGGAAGGCTTTGAAGGCTTTAAGAAGGGGAGTGATGTGATCTGTTTTTTGTTTTTTAAAAACATCACTTTGGCCCCTGTGGCCAGTGAATTTTAAGGGGTGTAAGAATGGCAGGCAGGAGGGTAGTTAGGAGGCCAGGTGAGAGGTGATGGCGGCTTTCTAGGGTGGTGACGGTGGAGATGGTACAAGAGGATGGATTGGGGATGTGTCATGGAGGTGAAGCCAGCAGGATGGTGGTTGAGGGGAAGGGCTAGAGGAATCAGAGGCGTCTCTGGGGTTTGGCCTGATCAATTAGGTAGATGCTGACGGTGCCACCTGCCTCTAAAATGATGAGAGAACTTTTTGGTAAGGTGCCCTGTGTGGAAGAATTAGCTCTGGTTCCCTGTGAACCCTTGGAGGAGAGGCACAGGTGTAAACATCATACTTACAGCCTCTGGGGAGGAGATCCCTGCTTATACTGCAGGAAGATAGCCAGGTACATCTTTTTGAAGCCTCCACCTTGGACATCCGGAAGCCCTGCTTTTCTCGAAGTCTGGCTCTTTGCCAGCTAGTGGAGTGGCAGGTGTGGGCTCTGCCAGGGCAGTGCCCATCTGTCTCATGCTGTTGGCATTGCTGTCCTGACTTGAGATCTTGGCTGATGAAAGCTGGGAGGAGGCTGGCCGTCTCTGCGAGAGAGAATGCAATCACTCTTGAAACTTAGTGCCTCAAATGGCCACACTCTCCCTGCCAAAGTGGTTCTTTCTTGGCCATCGAATGACATTTCTAAAGTTTCAGAGCTTTTGATTTGGGAACCCCTGGAGAAGCTGTTGTGTTCTTGCTAGAATTCTAGCAAGGGAATTCGAGCCTTCTTTTAACGTATGCTAATAATTGCCCCTGTAAATTTAGGTTTCACAATGTTGTAAATTCAACATTGCGAATAACAAGACTGATAATCCTACCACCTCTGCTTGTGTAGCTTTGTTTGCAGTTTAGAATGCTCTTTCCTGTGCATTCTTGTGTACTAATGTTCAGTCAGTTGAGATCACATGGCATATGTATTATCCCCAGTTTACAGATGAAGCATTGAGCTACTGAGGGGTCATTCATTTTGGTCAGTAATATGAAGCACCCGATAGCTGCTGGGTTCGGTAGATCCTTGCCACTCAAAGTGTGTTCTGCATGACTGAGGCACCCATGTGCCCTGAGAGCTTGTTAGAAATGCAGAGTCTACGTCTAAATATAATAAGCCAGTCTGCATTTTACCAAGACCCCCGGGTGTTTCCTGAGTACATTAAAGCTTGAGATGTACTCCTTTGTTAATAAGTAGCAAAACTAGGACTTGCCAAAGATAGTGATAATAAAAGTACAGGCTTACCTTTTTTTTACTGTGGTTCACAAGTACTGCATTTTTTTTACAATTTGAAGGTTTATGGCAACTCTGCGTTGTCAGATGATGCATTTTTTAGCAATAAAGTATTTTTTAATTAGTGTACATTAATTAATGTACATTGTTTCTTTAGACATAATACTCTTGCACACTCAGTAGACTACAGTATAGTGTAAACATTACTTATATATGCGCTGGGAAACCAAAAAATTTGTGTGACCTGCTTTATTGCAAGATTTGCTTTATTATGGTGGTCTGGCACCAAACCTGCAGTATCTCCGAGGTCTACCTGTAATAGAAATAGCTAACATTTATTGAGCCAGGCGCTGTTTTCAGCACTTTACACATGTCGTCTCATTTAGTCCTCACAGCAACGCTGTAACATGAGGACTGTTATGAATCCCATTTTCCGGAAGAGGAAAGTAGAGGCACAGAAAAGTCAAATAACTTACCCAGGTCTGATTCCAAGTCCATTGCTTTTCCTACCACTCACTTGTTCATCTGTTTTTCAGGTGGGCAGTACATCCCTGACATCTTGTCAAAAGCCTTTCTTTCTCTTCTGTATCTGGGTAAATTAACTTTAAAGGCTGATGAAGAAAACTGACTTCATAGAATGTTTGAAGAAATCAGGGGAAAAACCCTTGAGGTATTTTAACATAACCATGGGTGTCAGTTACTTCACTGATAGGCAACAAATAGATAATCTGATTTGTGAGATAGGCTACCTCTCATCCTTCTTAGCTCTAACTCAGGGCTGAAACATGAAGCAGGTAGGAACTGAGAGCTTGTATTCTGAGTCATTCGGCCCTGAACTGTTTCTTGATTCTGGTGATAACATCTGCACCCGTGAGGAGAGGGTGGCTAAAGCCCTATGCCACTGCTGACTAATTGCAAAAGATTCCGTTTTTTTTTTTCTTTTCTTAATGTTTTTATTGAAGGATAAGATACAGGCAGAAAAATTAGATGATTGTAACTGTATAGTTTGTTGAATTTTCATAAAATGAACTCACCCATGATACCACCACCCAGATCAAGATATAGAACATTACCAGCACTCCAGAAGCCTTCCTTACCTCCCTCCAGAAGGGTGACCACTACCCTATCTTCTGTCACCAAAGAATATTTTTACCCATTTTTTAATCTGTAAAAGATTCAATTTTGTCAAGCCTCAGTTTTCCCTGTCTGCCATGTGGGCTCATTATTTTCCCTTCAACATCCCTTAGCTCTGCAGTCTTAGAAAGATTTCTTGGTCAAGGCCTGTGCCACCACAGGAAATTCTGGTGTGGAAAAGCAGTGGGATCTGGGTGGAGACATGAATTTTAATAGCAATTCTGCCACTTGCTATGTGACCCAAGGCAAGTAACTCAGCCTCTCTGGCCCTCAGTGTCTGTATAGGCAAAATAAGGACGTGGGATAATCTTCCAAGGCTCTTGCAGCGCTGCCTGAAAGACAGCTTTGAGTTGGGTAATATTTTCCTCTTCCTTGGTGACTTCATGCAGGGCTTTCTCCCAGCCTTCCAGGGTGGGGCTTTTAGAGCTGTTTCTTGGCAGTCAGAGATCATTGCAATCAGCTCATCTTATCAGCATCACACATCTGCATTGCAGCTTGGGATGTTCTTGTTTAAGGCTTCAGTTAATCTTGGTGACACGTTGTGTCTCCTCACTTTGTCACACTGATAGCAGACACTGAGCTCTTCACACACAGGCAGATCTATCTTTTTAGTATGCTGATTTATTTAAATCATAGTTTGCATTAGAGAGCACCAGTGATAATTGTGGTGGGTGTGGTTTTATTTTTAAGTTTTTGGCAAGATATTTGCAGCAGTTGCATTTTGTCATATTTGAACATAGTGTATAAATGGAAGTGAGTCCAAGTGAAATAGAGATTGTAATAGACTACTGGGAGCTGAGACTGGACATGCTGTTACCCACTCTTGGGTCCTTAACATCCCTTTCAGCAGTGGTTTCAGGAAGGGCTTGCTTTGGGGCTTTTGTGTGTGACATAAATTACACAGAAACTAAAGCTCATAGTACTGTCTCCAGCAGCTTAGGGGACTGCAGTAACGATTACTTTATAACACATTTCAGTAACCTAAGCAAAGAAATCTAGCTAGTAAATCATAAAAGATTCCATCCAGGTAAGACAAAATGTCAGCTCAAGTTACTTAAGATAACAGCAAGAAGATAGTTCTTGGTGGAAATAGTTACTGGTTTTGCACGGTCTGCAATAGCAGGTCAGATTCTAGCCTAAGAAATATATAGTATTTTTCCCTCCTTACTTCTTCAATTGCCATCATTTTTTAATAGAATTTTTTTTAAATTATAAAAATAATTTCCATTGAGGAAAACCCTGAAAAGATTAAATAAGATTCACTCAGAAATAACTACTGTTAAAACATCTTACTGTCCAAAGGAAAATATATTCCTAAATGTATTTTATCTCATGAATGTGCAGTTCTTACCTGTTTGCCCAGTCATTGTCATTTAGGCAGGTTTCAATACTTAAATGCTATGAATAATGCTACAGAGAACATCTTGAAGATTATCTTTGCATAAACTTTTTTTTTTCTTTGCATAAACTTTTGTCTACATTTCTGATGATTTCTTTAAACTAGATCCTTTCATTGTTAAAAAATTTTAATTATAAAGGCAGCCTCCTTAAATAATGTTTTTAACAAGGTAGTGTCTAAATACAGTTGAAAAGGCAGACATTAGTGCAGTTTGGTGGAGAGGGATTACCTGTGCAAAGGGTATCCTGACTCAGTTTCAGCTTACTTGTTTGTCCACTTGCACAGCTATCTTTTTAGGTAGTTGCTCTCAAAGTGTATCTCCCATTTTGCATTTGGAAATGTTCACGTAACATTTCATAACCATTTTCCCATGTTTAGTAATTATGAGCTAGTAAACTTTCCCTAGCATTGGGCATTGACGTTATTTCTGGCTTTTTATAATCACATATAGTGCTGTAGTGAATATCTTTGCTTCCCTCTCAGCCTCATAAGAGAACAATTCTAAATAAATTAGTTTGCGGAAAGTTAGAACTTTAAAAAGTTGAAAAGGAGAAATGTACATTTTCCTTCTTAAAATTTGATTAGGACCCTAAAAATATCTTCAAAAAAAAAAGCTTTATTGAGGTATAATTCACAAGCCATAAGGTATCTTTTCATAGTTCTTGTCGCCTTCTTTGCTGCTGCTTCTTAATCTGTTTTTCTTTTTGATACAGAATTCCCTATGAGTAGGACCCAGAACCTGAGCCTTTAACATTTAAACCCTTCATTCTATGAACAGACTGTTGGCTGGTGACATTAATCAGGAATATTGTATGTACATGATCAGTTTTGTGCACTGAATGAGCTGTGAGAGCATGTCATTATGGAATTGGACAGTGAACCATGACAGTTGTGGTGGACTTTAGGCAGGGGATTTTTTTTAATGTATTTAACTCGTTACATTACTGAAACAAATTCTGTGATTTATGGGACATTCTGCTTGATCAACTTTGGGAACTGTTTACGATAAAGGTAGCATATGTGGGCAGCTTCTCCAACATTCATGTACACACCAATCACCAGGGATCTTGATAACGGGACTCTGATTTGGGGACATGGATGGCCTTAGATTCCGGAGCTAAACCAGGTGGAACAGAAGATTTTAGTTGACACTCAGACACAACATCCTAAATTATGTTGAACGACACGGTGAGAGTTATTCCCTTTGAAACTCTTTTGGTTCTTTTGACTATGTCAAGGAGAGTATTTGTTTGGTTCCAGTCTTTCTTAACACGTGCTAAACTGGCTTTCTTAGTTTCTTTTTTTTTTTAATACATCTTTATTGGAGTATAATTGCTTCGCAATACTGTGTTAGTTTCTGTTAGACAACAAAGTGAATCAGCCATATGCATACATATTTCCCCATATCCACTCCCTCTTGAGCCTTCCTCCCACCCTCCCTATCTCACCCTTCTACTGGCTTTCTAACCAAGAGAGATCAGGCCTCTGGCCCTAGGTAAGCTACAGTATCTAGTTCGAATTTAGTAACATGGTTGTTTGTCTTCATTTTCAGTTACCTTCTATTTACAACAAGTGATACTGGTTTTCCATTCATGGTAGTCATACGAAGTTTCTGTTAAAAAGAAATTTGGGAGTTCCCTGGTGGCCTAGTTGTTAGGATTCTGGGCTTTCACTGTTGTGGCCTGGCTTCAGTCCCTGGTCAGGGAACTGAGATCCTGCAAGCCGTGCAGCATGGCCAAAAAAATAAATTAAAAAAAAAAAGTGTTAAAGTAGATTTAAAGCAAAATCTTAACTAAATAATGGTACAGGTGGTGTGTGGATATGGCAGAAATTGTGAAGAGACAATCAGATGACTGACATTTAGGACACGCTGGTGTGGAAAAACGCCATGAACTTTGGAGCCCGGTAGCCCTGGTTTCTGCTTACTTTGCTGCTGATTAACTCAGTCTGCCATGTTGCTTCTCTCTCCAAGTCTCAGGTTTTTTTCTCCTGTAAATTGGGTCAGGGCAGAAGCACCTCTTGTGGGCCAGGCCTTGTCATGCTTGTCCTCCTCTAATCCTCACACAGCCCCAAGGAGCAGGGCATTTGTGGTAGTCCCATTTTGCAGAGGAGGATATAGGCTTAGCTGGTTGAAGGAACTTGCCTGGACTCCCAGAGCTGGGAATGGTTGGGCTGGGTTTCATTCCCAGGTGTGTCTGAATCTCTTTTTTGTTATTCCAGGCCACCTCCCTCTTTTAAATGTAGAATTTGCTGTGGCTCTCTACCCAGCTGCAGGGCAGTCTGATTAAAAGGACAAGTCATTGAGTACACCTGTGATCTCACGATAGCTGAGAGGTGCTAGTAGCCCAGATGTCTGTGGACAGATCAATGGATAAAGATAATGTGGTATATACACACAATAGGTTGTTATTTAGCCTTATAAAAAAAAGAGATCTTGTCACATGCTACACAACATGGATGAACCCTGAGGTAGAATGGTGGTTTCCAGGGGTTGGGGAGACAGGGAAATGGGAAGTTGCCATTTGATAGGTATGGAGTTTCAGTTTAGCAAGATGAAAAAGTTCTAGAGATCTGTCACACAACAATGTGAATATCGTTGTCATTACTGAACTGTACACTTAAAAACAGTTAAGAGGGTACATTTTATATTATGTGGGGTTTTTTTAACCACAATTAAAATTTTCTTAAAAGTTAAAAGGCATTGGTCAGAGGGCAATCTTTTTTTTTTTCCCCCCCATCTTGGAAACTTTCAAGCATACATAAAAATGGAATAGTGTAATGAACCATGGACCCATTACCCAGCTCCAGCAGTTAGCAGCACATGGCCGTTCTGTCTCACTTATAACCTCTTACTCATCCCACCCCACCTCACCTCTGATTATTTTGGTCCCAGTCAGCATATAGCTTTATATGCTAGTGGGAAGCAGCCGCATAGCACAGGGAGATCAGCTCGGTGCTTCATGACCACCTAGAGGGGTGGGACAGAGAGGGTGGGAGGGAGATGCAAGAGGGAGGGGATATGGGGATATATGTATACACATAGCAGATTCACTTTGTTATATAGCAGAAACTAATACAACAATGTAAAGCAATTATACTCCAATAAAGATGTTAAAAAAAAAACTTTATACGAAAATGCTTTTGTGTGTGTCTCTAAGAGTAAGAACCTTCTTTAAAAAATACCATTTCCACACCTAAAAATGTAACAATAATTCCTTAACATTCCTTAATGTTCAAATTTCCTTGATGGTCTCATACATTTTTAACAATCGGTGTGTTTGAATCAAGATCCAAAAAAGGGCCCTACTCAAGGGCCAAATGTTGTATTTGGTTGATTAAGTCTCTGACATCAGAGTGTAAATGTTTAGCAGAGAAACAGTTTCATTTCTTTCCTGGATCAGTACATGGAATGAGAAGTTCCTGACAGGCAGGCTCTTCCAGCTTCATAGCTTCGTGGTGGTTCAGAGCACGAGCCCCGGACATTGGGGTTGTGTGGGCAGTCGGTGCACTGTTGGTGGGAGGATAAATGGTACAGCCTGGGAAGTGGGTAGGATGGTGCCCTCTGTCAAAAAGGAACATGTGTAGTGTTTACACATCCAGGAATAACTCCTACGAAGGACCCTCGTGTGTAGCTAAAGGTATATGTTTAGGATATTCACTGCAGCATTGTTTGCACTAGCAAAGACCAGAAACTATCAGAGGTTCCCTCAGCAGGGGGCTAATCAAATACGTTATAAGAGAACCGTACCATGGCATTTAGGCAGCTACTTAAAAGGTGGGGATGGGGGTGGGGGTGGGGGGGCCCCAAGATCTACAAAGTAAGATAGAGAATGGTGATACTATACTTAAACTTGAGTTTAAAAACAAAAAACAAGGTAGGGAAGCAATATAGATACGTTAATGCTTGCATATGCTTCGAGTATCTCCCCAGGGGTAGGGGGAAGATTTACCTGTTCACTGTATGTACAACTTGAATTGTTTTAATCTATTCATATATTAATACACATGTGTATACGCATGTGCGTGTGTTTGTGTGTTTAAAATAAGTTTAAATTAGGGTCTTTTAATAAGACAAACCTGGTTTTGAATTCTGACTGTTCCATTTAATTGCTGTGTGACCTTGAGCCAGTTAATTTCTCTGAGCCTCCCATCCTTATTTTTAAAATAAGGCTAATACTATTCCTCATAAGGTGATTTTGAGGATTAGAAGAGGAATATACATTAAGTTCCTAATGTACTATGAGCTGGGACTATTGAATACAGCAAAGCCCCAGACCCACATTGATTTTGAATTAGCGTCCTCTAGACTTGAATATATATTATATATTTTTTTAAATAAATTTATTTATTTTTTAAATTTATTTTTGGCTGGGTTTGGTCTTCATTGCGGCGCACGGGCTTTTCCTAGTTGCGGCGAGTGGGGGCTACTCTCCCTTGCGATGCGCTGGCTTCTCATTGTGGTGGCTTCTCTTGTTGCAGAGCTCCGGCTCTAGGTGCGTGGGCTTCAGTAGTTGTGGCACCTGGGCTCAGTAGTTGTGGCTCTTGGGCTCAGTAGTTGTGGCTCAAGCTCTGGAGTGCAGGCTCAGTAGCTGTGGCGCACGGGCTTAGTTGCTCCGCAGCATGTGGGATCTTCCTGGATCAGGGCTCGAACCTGTGTCCCCTGCATTGGCAGGCAGATTCTTAACCACTGAGCCACCAGGGATCCCTGAATATATTTTTTATGAATGTATGTTATGAATGTTTCACAAAATAGGATTTCTTTGCCTCTTTTTCCCCCTTATCAGTTAAATGCTTTCTTTGTTAGCCTGTTGGGGTCATCAAGTGACAGGGAGTGCTTGGCGCCAATTTGAATTCAGAGCAGGCGTTTAGTTGTTCATGTTTCTTATCCGTGACCTTTCTAGGTTTCTTTCCAGATAAGTAGCCTGTCTTCCTAAGATGTGTAAGCTGAAACCAAGTTACTAGACTTTTTTCCCCAAAGAAAAAATAGCTTTATTGCCATCCCCCTGCTTGATTGTAAGAAACAAAATACATGCACCTGCGAAGAAGGCCAAAGAAAGCAAAAACAATCACTTGCAAGCTCACCCCCCAGAGATCAATATTGTTTGCCTTTCTTGAGTGTTTATTAAACATCTTGCACTAGGCTAACCATTTAACATTTATTAGCTTACTTAATAATCCTTAGAACAGTTCTTTATGGTAGGTGTTGTTATTAACCCCATTTTGTAGAAGAAACTATGACTTAATGTAACTTTCTCAAGATTTTATAGCTAAGTGGCAGAGCAGAAATTCAAATGCTGACGCGTTGAATACTAAAGTTCATGCTTTGAATCATGACTTTACACTGTCTCATTCACAACTTTCTCTGCACTTGTGCATGTACACATGTAAACATAAATCACATCATAGTAAGTCTTCTGTTTGGTAGCCTGCTTTTTTAATATAAATTTATTTTATTTTATTTTATTTATTTTTGGCTGCGTTGGGTCTTCGTTGCCGCGCGAGGGCTTTCTCTAGTTGCAGCGAGCAGGGGCTACTCTTTGTTGTGGTGTGCAGGCTTCTCACTGCAGTGGCTTCTCTTGTTGCAAAGCACAGGCTCTGGGCAGGCAGGCTTCAGTAGTTGGGTCATGCGGGCTCAGTAGTTGTGGCTTGAAGGCTCTAGAGCGCAGGCTCAGTAGTTGTGGCACATGGGCTTAGTTGCTTCGTGGCATGTGGGATCTTCCCAGACCAGGGATTGAACCCTGCATTGGCAGGCAGATTCTTAACCACTGCACCACCAGAGAAGTCCCTGGTAGCCGCTTTTTTTCACTCAACAAAATGTCATGAACATCTTCCCATGTGTAAATACTTAGAAGTATATTGCCATTCTTTTTTTTTAATAAGTATTTATTTCATTTATTTTATTTTTGGCTGCGTTGGGTCTTCGTTGTTGCGTGCGGGCTTTCTCTACTTGCAGTGAGCGGGGGCTACTCGTCGTTGCGGTGCGTGGGCTTCTCATCGTGGTGGCTTCTTTTGTTGCAGAGCACAGGCTCTAGGCGCACGGGCTTAGCTGCTCCGCGGCATGTGGGATCTAGCGGCTCCGCGGCATGTGGGATCTTCCTGAACCAGGGCTCGAACCCATGTCCCCTGCATTGGCAGGCGGATTCTTAACCACTGTGCCACCAGGGAAGCCCTATATTGCCATTCTTAATGACTGCATAATTTCCCATTGTAGAGATGTGTCATAATCTAACCAATCCCTTATCAATGAGTATTTAAGTGGTTAGAGATGCTGCTGAGATAAGCATAAAGGTGTAAGTACATCTTCCACATGTATTCAGTTATTCACTGAAGGCCTTTAAATAGTTCCAAGAAATGGAGTTGCTCTTTCAAGGGAGTATTACATTTTGAGTATTGCGTGTCAGTGTTTTGATATTGACTGCTCAGATGCCCTCAAATAATATGTGCCAGTTTAAGATTCTGTGGCTCTCATATGTACCGTAAGAGACAGTTTGAAAGTGTTTAGACCGTTCACACAACTGTTTGGCTTACAAAAAACAGATGACCTGTGTTTATAAACAGTGCCTGTTATTACACTATATTACACTAAAATAAATACATTTTATTTATTTTTTGATGTGGACCATTTTTAAAGTGTTTATTGAATTTGTTACAGTATTGCTTCTGTTTTATGTTTTGGTTTTTTGGCTGAGAGGCATGTAGGATCTTAGCTCCCCAGCCAGGGATCGAACCCACACCCCCTACATTGGAAGGCGAAGTCTAAACCACTGGACCCCCAGGGAAGTCCCCAGAATATATTTTATTAGTCTGTTATTTTGACATCTTTGCTCTGAATGCCTTTTATGGCTGAGGCTATGTGACATGCTACATTGACATTAGGAAGTTAAGGATTTCCATTGCTGTAGACCTCATAGAAGCTCTTTTATGAAGCTTTACCATGAAGTTAAGACAAATAGTTTTACAACTAGGACCCTTTGTTCATCAGTTAAAACATTTTATTACATTATATTCATGGTGGATAGATGAAAAGAGAAAAATGAGTTTTAACACCTGGATGTAGTTAATTTTACAGATTTTTTCCATCTTTTTTCTCCCCTAATTTGATTTTTCTGACTAGGTAATATATTTACATGATTCAAGAGGTATAAAAGGATTATACACTGCAAAGCCTCCCTTATACTCTTGGCCTTCAGCCACCCAGCTCTTTTCCCTACAGGCAGCCAGTGTTGTTATCTGGCTCTTGCATATCCCTTCAGATATATTTTATGTAAATAGAAGCAAATATAGGACTAGTCCCTCAACACACATTCCATGTCCTTTTAAAAGTTCTCCAGACAGTGATGTTATTTTTTCAACGGGAGATGAATAATCTTGTTCTGAAAATTGTGTAATTCACATTTTGATAGCTGACCGTCATGGGAACCAAAGACCCAGAGTTGGAATTGCTCTCTTGGTGTTGGTTCAGGGTTTGCAGACAAGGAGTCCTGATACTTCAAAACAATTAGCAACAGTTGAGAAAGAACGTAGTGTTGATGGTGATGAGTTGGATACGGAGTAGAAACAGCTGCTTCCCCTAGAGAAACCTGCCTGGGGACTTGGTTTGGGCTGGTTAATAGGGAGTCACTTTTATCTTCTTGCCTGAGTGTGCTGCTTTCCTGATGGCCCCTGTGATCCGTAGTTTGGGCTGCCTTTCAGACACTCTGAGTCCTTGAGCTCTAGGCCAGGCAGTTGGCAGGTGGTTGCTCGGTCAGATCTTAGAGGACGTTGCATTGGAGTGCAGTGATTAAAGATGCATTAGTATGTGCTTTGTGTGACCACACATTGCTCCTCCTTGCAGGGATGTTTCTGGTGAATTGCCAGACCTTTATTTTTTCCCATTTGAAGATACCACATGCTTGTTACAGAAAATTTGAAAAATACAGAAATGTCGAAGGAGCAGGGGAAATCACCTATATGTAGTCCCATCACACAAAGTGGACCACTATTAATGTTTTGATGTGTATCTTATTTTTATACAATTGTGATTGCATGCATTCAATTTTGTAAACTGCTTTTTCATTTATTCTAAGCATATTCCATGTCATTACAGAGCCTTGGTAAATGTCATTTTAAAAGATGGACTAGGACTTCCCTGGTGGTCCAGTGGTTAAGACTCCACGCTCCCAATGCAGGGGGCCCGGGTTTGATCCCTGGTCAGGGAACTAGATCCCACATGCATGCCGCAACAAAGATCCCTCGTGCCACAACTAAGACCCAGCACATCCAAATAAATAAATAAATATTGAAAAGAAAAAAAAAGAGATGGACTAACATGGCAGGCCTTTCTCAATTAGATCATGTATACATGAATTTGGTCATGGTAGGGATGCCTACAGGAGCCAGGCAGGCAGTATAAATGAGCAGAGCATGCTGGGTGTGAGACAGTAGGGAGTGTGGGCTGGGGAGGATTGGGTGGCCAGGCCCATTAGAGGGGCAGCCGTCACTCAGTTCCCATTGCTGCCACTTGGGGCCTGGGCTGTCAGATATTCCCATTATTCCAGAGAAGCAGAAAATCTGGTTTTTCTGTTTCAATGTGAAATTGCTGGTTTTCTTTTTTCTTTTCTTTTTTGAGAAATCTTAAACATTCAGAGAAAAATATAGGAAACAGAATTGATAATTATTAACATTTTCTCTTATTTGCTTCAAGTCTCATTCCCTGTTTCTTTTTTTAGGAGAAATGATAAAATATTACAGATAAAATTGAAAAATTCTTCACATTTCTTGTCCCATTCTTAACATTTCACCCTGCCCAACTTGGACAGCCACTATCATAAATTGTTGTAAATCCTTCTACCCATTTGGGGGAATACTTACGTATACATTAATGCAAATCCATGAGCACCATATTGTTTTCTAAGTTTTTAGTCATAATCATCACTCTGCAGCTTGCTTTTCCACTCAACCTATTTATTTATCCATGTAAATATATATAACTCTAATTCAGGGTTGGCACACTTTTTTTGTGAAAGATCAGGTGGTAAATATTTTATGTTCTGTGGGCCATACTGTCTGCTGCAGCTACTCAGCTGTGCTATTTTTTTTTTTTTTTTTTTTTGCGGTACGCGTGCCTCTCACTGTTGCGGCCTCTCCCGTTGCGGAGCACAGGCTCCGGACGCGCAGGCTCAGCGGCCATGGCTCACGGGCCCAGCCGCTCCATGGCATGTGGGATCTTCCCGGACCAGGGCACGAACCCGTGTCCCCTGCATCAGCAGGTGGACTCTCAACCACTGCGCCACCAGGGGAGCCCTCAGCTGTGCTATTTTATAGCTAAAGCAGCCATAGATGATATGTAAACAAAGGGGTATGGTTGTGTTCCAATAAAACTTTATTTACTAAAACAGGCTATGGACTGGATTTGGCCTGTGTGCTGTCATTTGCTGACCCCTGCTCTAATTTATTACTTTGAACTGCTGAATAGTATACTATCTGTAATGTGAGTATACCATATTTTATTTTTCAGTTCCTCTATAAATGGATGGTTGTTTCCAGTTTTCTATTATTTTAACAGTGCTGCAGGAAGCACCCTTGTCTGTGTTTCCTTGTGCACAGGTGCAAAGGTTTTTCACCAGGACATACACAAATATAGACGTGGAATTGCTGGGGTTTTGTTTTTTGTTTTTAACAACACCGCTCTCTTTTTTTAAATTTATTTATTTATTTTTGGCTGCATTGCATCTTCGTTGCTGCATGCGGGCTTTCTCTAGTTGGGGCAGAGGGGGCAGGTAGAATGTGATCAGTCTGTGACCTCTGTTCTAGAATCTCTATAGGAAGCCAGTAGTTACTAAGCATCCAGTCTGCACCTGGTTCTAGAATTTGAGGTGGACTCCATGACAGCTAGCAAGGGTGAGAGAGCGTGAATCCAATCATGTAAGTTTCTTTTTTTAATAAAATTATTTATTTATTTTTGGCTGTGTTGGGTCTTTGTTGCTGCACGCAGGCCTTCTCCAGTTGCAGCAAGTGGGGGCTACTCTTCACTGCAGTGCGTGGACTTGTTGCGGTGGCCTCTCCCGTTGTGGAGTAGGGGCTCTAGGTGCGTGGGCTCAGTAGTTGTGGCTCGCGGGCTCTAGGTGTGTGGGCTCAGTAGTTGTGGCGCACGGGCTTAGTTGCTCCGTGGCATGTTGCTTCCCGGACCAGGGCTCAAACCTGTGTCCACTGCATTGGCAGGTGGATTCTTAACCACTGCGCCACCAGGGAAGTCCTCAAAGATTCTGGAAGAGAGTGGCTGCCATGAGAAATGTGCAACTGATTTCCTCAGCGGACAAAAGAGATGAAGTTAGGGGAAGACTCAATTTTTCTCGTGTAGTAGCCATTCAAATAGTGGTTGTTAACATCGAGATGACAAGTTCTAGCAGAAAAAGTATTCAGGACAAAAATGCTGAACTGCTGACCTGTGGTTCCTTCTTTCCTGGCAATGTTGTGAGTTCCTTTAAAGATTTATCACTGTAATTAGACTGACCAGAAGAAGGAGAAGGAAGGTAATAAAGTAAAGAAAGAGAATCAGAGCATCCTTCCAAGAAAACCTTCTCCTTTGAGGAGGACCCACAGCGAGATTTTAAGCCCTGGTGGCAGGAAATTAAATTAGTCCATCTTCCTGAAATAATATGTCAGTAGTACATGACTAGCTCAGCCGAGCTCTGTGAGTTCAGAAAAGAAATGGTGTTCTGTGTTCCAAATCAAGGAGATTTAATTAAGGGGACTCAGGCTTTGGGAATTACTTCTTTTTAAAAGATTTTTAAGATTATTGTAGGTCATTGTCATTCCTTTGTTTTTATTGTTTTGGAGAGCTTAAAAATATATGCAGCTGTAACAGAAGCATCTGAACATCAAGATCTGCAAGAAAACCTGCCGCAGGCTTTTTTTATTAAACAGGCTTGGAGCCACAGTGTTTTGATAGGTAAAAGCTGGACAGCTCGGCCTCTTCCCGGGTATGTAATGTAAAAGAATTGATCCTCTCCAGTGACCCGTTCCCCACCCACCCCTTTCTGTTTTTTAATGCATAAAATTAGGGCTCACTAGTAATCTCTGGAATGACCCTTTGACAAGGGTTTCGGATGAAACTGTATTAGTTAATTTTAATCCAGCTTTATATTAGTTCACAAAGCACTTCCACCTTTGTAAGTGGCTTTTAGTCTCACAAGCATCCAAAACGAAGAATTACCCCTGTTTTACAGGTTTTACAGAAAATGGGTGACGAGAGGGTAAGAGGTCTTCTGGTTCTGCATTCTAGACATTATTCTATTAATATAACAACTAGAAGAAGTATGAAAAGTAACTTTTCATGTTTCCATGCGCTTAGCAGCAGAACAATGTTTTTATGAAAGACCAACGGAGGAATATATTGACTCTGTATTTATTAACTTGCAGCATATATACCTAGAGCGGCCCAGCCCTGCTTCACATTTTCCCACCTTTTGTTGGCAAAGAATAGGTCATTCTCACAACTAAAAAGGATCCTGTTATTACTGTTCAAGTAGCTACTAAAATTACAAATGCGTATATCCTGTGATCCAGCAATTGCGCTTCTAGAAATTTATCCTTACAGATAGATTTTCCCACACATGAAAGGATGTGGTCCTAGGTTTTTCACAGTAACATATCAGAAACAGCTTAAGTGCTAGGGTAGGGGTTAAATAAATAATGGTGCTTCCATACAGAGGGATAGTTTGCTGCTGTCATAAAGAATAAGGCAGCTCTGCATTTACTGAGGGGAACAAACTCCAAGATAGGTTGTCTAATGAAAAAAAGCAAGATGCAGGACACTGCATATTACTGTGTATAACATACTACACTTGTGTAAAAAGGGAGAGGGTAAGTATGTATTAATACATATTTGCTTGTTATGCATAAACTAGTTCAGGAGGATAAAAATCTAATAACACTCACCTTGTAAGCAGGGAACTGGGTGGCTGGAGAACAGGTAAAGGAGAGAGACCTGTCACCAAAGGGCCTTTTGAGTCAAGAACCATGTGAATTACCTGTTGTTTAAAAACTCTTGCACTGAGGTTTTCGGGAGTTTAAGGTCCTCATACATACCGCTTTGCTCTGATCTGCTTGCTCCGTACCCCTTCCCAAAGGACCCATTTAATCATACTTGCTTCTGCTGCCTGAGTTTTTCAGCACCAAATGAAGTTCTGTTTTTGGTTTTATTTAAAAATTTCTTAACATCTATTTTCGTATTTGCATTCAAATTGTATTAAATTTATTGATGGGATAAGTGCTTTCTTTGTAATGTATTACCCCACATCCTTGTTTATTTGAATACATTTTGCACAAGCCATAGTTGATGATTTTAGAATGGAAAAGTATTATCAGTACAAGATAGGAAATTCAAACAGTACAAACAATTGTATTGTGAAAAGTCATTTTCCTCTCTCTAGACCTCTGAGTGTCATCGGGGGCCCATAGTTCCCCTGCTGAGGCTGCCACTGTTACCACTTTTACATGTATACTTACATTGTAGCATGCATATGTAAATTGTACTATACACGTTGTTCCTCATCTGCGTTTTTCACTTAACAACATATCTTCTTTTAGGATTACGTTTAGGTTAGCACATTCTCTTTAGTAACTGCCCAGGATTCCAGGATTTGTATATATTAAATATATTAAATTTATTTAATCAGTCCCCTCTTGATGGGGATTGGGGTTGCCTGAAATCTGTTGCTACCACAGATGATGCCACAACACAGATATCCTTCTATCTGTAGGATAAATTCTTAGAAATACAGCTGCTAGATCAAAAGGGACGTGCATTTTGAATTTAGATAGATAGTTCTGAATGGCTCTGTGCAGAGGCTGTAGTAGTTCCACAGCACGTAAGATTACCCAGGCTTTTATAAAGTTTCCAGCTGCCTCAGCCTGTAGTATAAGATAAACTATCAGTTGAAGGGAGGACAAGCTAGTTAACACTATAGGTGGACTAGTGCTTTCATTTTTCCCACTGCAGCTGGTTAAGATCCCATGAGGAAATATCCAATGTAGTGGAGTTATTAAGTGCAGCTGTCGGAAGGTTGGCAAGATGGAGGGGACCTGGGTGTGTCATGTGCTTTTCAGCAGCCCCCAGTGACAGCTGTACTGTCCTTGCTTACTCTGTTTTGTTTTTCCTATAGGACCCTAGCATTGTGAGACTCATTTTGGATTCATAGCCCTTAAGATCGACCCGGTCAGAGCTCATCATGTCAAAGTTGAAAAGCTCAGAGTCAGTCCGGGTGGTGGTTCGCTGTCGGCCCATGAATGTCAAGGAAAAGGCTGCTTCGTACGACAAGGTGGTGGATGTGGACGTGAAGCTGGGGCAGGTGTCGGTGAAGAACCCCAAGGGAGTGGCCCATGAAATGCCCAAGACCTTCACCTTTGATGCCGTCTACGACTGGAACGCCAAGCAGTTTGAGCTCTACGACGAGACGTTCCGACCACTGGTGGACTCCGTCCTGCAGGGTTTCAATGGGACGATTTTTGCTTATGGACAGACTGGGACTGGGAAAACCTACACGATGGAAGGAGTCCGGGGTGACCCTGAAAAAAGAGGGGTCATCCCTAACTCTTTTGATCACATCTTCACCCATATCTCTCGATCCCAGAATCAACAGTACCTGGTCAGGGCTTCTTACTTAGAGATCTACCAGGAGGAGATCCGAGATCTCCTCTCAAAGGATCAGACCAAAAGGCTCGAGCTCAAGGAGAGGCCGGACACTGGAGTGTACGTGAAAGACCTGTCTTCCTTTGTCACCAAGAGTGTGAAGGAAATAGAGCACGTGATGAATGTGGGGAACCAGAACCGTTCTGTCGGTGCTACCAACATGAACGAGCACAGTTCCCGTTCGCATGCAATTTTTGTCATCACCATCGAGTGCAGTGAGGTGGGCCTCGATGGCGAAAACCATATCCGGGTAGGGAAATTGAACCTTGTAGATCTTGCTGGCAGTGAACGGCAGGCCAAGACCGGTGCACAAGGGGAGAGATTGAAGGAAGCTACCAAGATCAACCTGTCCCTTTCAGCCTTGGGTAACGTCATCTCTGCCCTGGTGGACGGCAAAAGCACTCACATTCCATATCGGGACTCAAAGCTTACCAGGCTCCTCCAAGATTCTCTCGGTGGCAATGCTAAAACTGTGATGGTGGCCAACGTGGGGCCTGCCTCGTACAACGTAGAAGAGACTCTAACCACTCTGAGATACGCCAACCGTGCCAAGAACATTAAGAACAAGCCAAGGGTCAATGAGGACCCTAAGGATGCCCTCCTTCGAGAATTCCAGGAAGAGATTGCTCGGCTCAAGGCCCAGCTAGAAAAACGGTCCATTGGCAGAAGGAAGAGGCGAGAGAAGCGGAGGGAAGGTGGGGGCGGGGGTGGGGGTGGGGAAGAGGAGGAGGAGGAGGGAGAAGAGGGTGAGGACGAAGGGGATGATAAGGATGATTACTGGCGGGAACAGCAAGAAAAACTGGAGATCGAGAAGCGGGCCATTGTAGAGGACCACAGCTTGGTTGCAGAGGAGAAGATGAGGCTGCTGAAGGAGAAGGAGAAAAAGATGGAGGATCTGCGGCGGGAAAAGGATGCTGCCGAGATGCTGGGCGCCAAAATCAAGGTACTGTACCCTGCCTTAGGCGTGGTCTTTTTTCTTTCAAACCTTCTTGTTTTATCAAAAAAAATGATATGAAGGATGGTGTCTCTTTAGGGTTTGTGATACCCAGTGTCCGAGGAACATTTGTTGAATTGAATTGGATGAAGAAAAACAATTTTTCTTTGACAGCAATAAGACTAACACCCATGTACCCCCTCCCCCGCCCCGGCCCAGTATGAGAAGCAGAACAGCATCCGTAGCTTTACAAGCTCTTTGTGTCCCCGCCCGCTCAGAGGTAACTGTTATCTTGGTTTTGGTGTTTATTCTTTCCTTGCTTGTCTTTATAGTTTTCCCAAATGTGTATATATATCTCTACATAAAAGATAGTTTTAGTTTCACATACTTTTTATCTTTTATATAAATGGAATCCCACTACTGTGCTCTACTTTTATTTGCTAAATGTTATGTTAATGAGAGTTATCCATATTGATGCCTGGAGCTGTGATTCATTCCTTATAGTTGTTCTGAGAATTCCGTGGTATTCCATTCTCCTGATAGTGTGGGTTGTTTCTGTTTCTTTCTTTCTTTTTTTTTTTTTTGCCCTGAATTCCTTGTACTTGGCTCCAGGAGAACATGTGTGCGCGAGAGTTTCTTGCCTGACACCAGCAGGTCCTAGGGTGTGTGTAGCTTCAACTTCGCTAGACAGTGACATGTCACTTTCTAACGTGGCCCTGTGAATTGAAGCTTCTACCAGAAGGGTATGAGTCCTGGTTGTTCCTCATCCTTACCAACACTTGTGATTCGCAGACTTGACTTTTTGTATATCTGGTAGATATACACTGGTCTCTCCTTGTGGTTTTCATATGCTGTGTCTCTGATTAAGCAAGATACAGAACAGTTCCGTCACCACCCCCCGCCCAGAGGCTCCCTTGCCGTCAACCACTGTGTGGCAGTGGCTGAATTGTATTCTAGAGCGGGGAGGCGCGCCTTGTGAGTGTCCTTGAGTGTTCTTTCTGTCCACAGTGTACAATTCCATCAGGTGCCTGGATTCTGGGCTGCCACAGGGCTTTAATGGCAGAAGAGAGTGCAGAGCTAGCTCTGGAAATCTGAGGATGACCGCTGCCTGACCACAACCCAGAATTCCTTTGAAGTTCTATCTTATGGAATTTGTGCAAACTTCAATTTCTACTCTAAAATGTATCTATGTTTATTAATTTAAAAATGACAAGTGATCTCTTTCTTGCTTCCCCTTCCCCGACCATATGAAGCTGTACTTTATCTGTGGCATCAAAGTAGCCCTTTCACAGAGCTGGGTCCTATTTTACTTCAGAGGCAGGGGTCCTTTCCAAGACTTTCAAGACCTGGTGTGAAAATGGAGTCACATACAACACAATTAGGAGGTAACTGTGTTCCAGGGAGGGGCTTACTATGGGATTCCATTATGTTACTTCACCCCTCCTCACTCCTGCACTTGTGTAACTGGGTGTACCCATGTTTGATTTCCATGCTTTTTTTTTTTTTTTGCGGTACGCGGGCCTCTCACTGCTGTGGCCCCTCCCGCTGCGGAGCACAGGCTCCGGCCGCGCAGGCCCAGCGGCCATGGCCCACGGGCCCAGCTGCCCCGCGGCATGCGGGATCCTCCCGGACTGGGGCACAAACCTGCGTCCCCTGCATCGGCAGGCGGACTCCCAACCACTGCGCCACCAGGGAAGCCCCTCCGTGCTGGTTTTTAAGATCACATCTGTTATTCAAGCCCAGGAACCACCTAGACCCTCTAAACAACCTGGGATATTTGGGCAGCTCTCAGAAGCCTAGTGTGGCAAGACTCAGCATCACCTCAAGGTCACTGTACCTCTTATAAGTTTTATTTATGGGAGAATGACATTACATCTGTCTTTCTCCATCCCTGGATGCTGTAAGATCACAGGACAAAAGAATTTTAGAGGCGGAAGGGTGTGTGTGGTGAGGGGAGGGTTAGTAATCAGTCCAGCCCCTTTGTTTTGAGAGAAGAGGAAAATTTCAAGCGCTCCCTGAAACATGGCGGCAGGGGTATAAGTTTCTTAAAAGCAAGGTTGTGGGGTTTTTGGATTCCATGCTTTTCAGGTGCAAATCCTTCCCCTGGCTTCAGTCACCATCTAAATGCTGAAGGCTTGCAGTCTGTATAGCCAGCCCAGAGCTGTCTCCTGATATCCCAGCCCGATGGCCTCTGCCTACTGGACATTTCCACGGAGATGCCCGCGGCCACCCAGAGCCCGCTCCTGCCTGCCTTTTCTCAGTCTAGCCAGACTCCGAAGGGTTATCATTGCTAGCTGCTGCCCCTCTCCCGTAAGCCTCTGAATGCTGCCTCTCTCGGACCCATCCACTTTGCTCTCCCCAACCACTACTGCCCTAGCCCAGGCCTGGACCCTTAAAACTGCCTCCTGTCTGCTCTCCTTCCACCCAGCCTGCCCTTTTCCAGTTATTCTTCCTGTCGCAGGGGACTTTTGTTTCTAAAACACAAGTGTGATTTTGTACCCTAACGCTCAAAGGACACGTCAGTGGTTCCTGCGGTTCTCAGGGTCAAGCTTAGTCTCCCTTAACAGGGCTTGGAGGTTTTTGAATTGACCCCTGATTGCTTTGCCAACTTCATGTATCACCACTCCCTACCCTACCCTCTGAAAAAAATTTTTTTTCTTAGCTAATTCCTTGAGACAGGAAGCTTTCCCTGACTCCCTCCAAAAGCCAGAATTCTCTGCCTCCAGTGTGCCTCTCCCCTTATTACTCGGTCTTTTCCTCCTGATGGGATCCGACTCCATAGGGTAAGAGGCCGCTTGCTTGTCTGTGGCCCTCAGTGGACTCTCAGCTTTGTGATTGGTATTTACAGCTGCATCCTCAGTACCTAGCACATAGGAGGTGCTTCATAGGTTCTTAGTGGGGTCAAATACTCTGTACAAACAAACCCAAACAGTGTTTTTTAAAAAGAAAGCTGCAATTCATGTATGTCTGGGGAAGCTGTATCTTCAGTGTTTCCAAGATAAAGCCCCCAGTGAAGCGGCCTCAGCCCCACCCGTGATGGGAAGGGTACAGCTGAGCACACTGTATTTTCCCCCAGAGTTCATCCCCTTGGGCTCAGTCCTGAGCTCTTTAGCTTTCATGGGCTTCCCTGTGAGGAGCTGTGTTCTGAGGGAGACCACTCATCAGATGGATTCTACTTTTTCCTCACAAAGGCCATGGAGAGTAAGCTGCTTGTTGGAGGAAAAAATATAGTAGATCATACAAACGAACAGCAGAAAATCCTGGAGCAGAAACGGCAGGAGATTGCAGAGCAGGTAACTTTTCATGCCTTTTTGGAGAGAACGGGGTGGGGTGAGGTTGTGTTAATGCGACAGAGCGAATATCTCTTGTATTAGACTCCTCAAAGGGAACGGAACTGAAGTGTGTCAGCCCCTTCCTGGCGGGAGACCCTGATCTGGAGCCCCCAGCCCCATATTCTTGTATAGACCTTGTCTCTAGGCACACTGATCAATTTTGTGATGTTACTCAGAAACGTCGAGAAAGAGAAATCCAGCAACAGATGGAAAGCCGCGACGAGGAGACCTTGGAACTGAAAGAGACGTACAGCTCATTGCAGCAAGAGGTGGACATCAAGACCAAGAAGCTCAAAAAGGTATGAAAGGAACGAGGCCAGGCAGAGGTGCCTTGAGGCTTGGGGCAGAGGGAGAACTCTGTTGTCTAGAGGGCTGCCCCTCTCACCTGCCTCTCCTGTCGGTTCCAGCTCTTCTCCAAGCTTCAGGCAGTGAAGGCAGAGATCCATGACCTCCAAGAAGAGCACATCAAGGAGCGGCAGGAGCTGGAACAGACACAGAATGAGCTCACCCGGGAGCTGAAACTCAAGTAAGGTCTGGGCCTTCCAGGGCTCCCCTAGCACTTGCTGGGTTTGCTGTGTGTTCAGTCAGAAACACACCCCTGAGGACAGGGCCCTACTTCTCTCCACCCCATCTCCTGCCACCTTGTCTGTCTTCTGTTTATTCCAAACAAAGTTATTTTCTGTCTCTGGGTCCCATCTGTTAACTGAGATGATCTCCAAGTTCCTTTCCACTCTACCTTCCTGCCTTTAAAGAAGGCTTCTATCTATTGATAAAAGGGAATCTTTTCTTAACTAGAATTTTCTGAGTGGTATAATGAACAGCCAAATACCCATCACCCAGATTCCACGATAAACAATCTTTTGTCTTCTATCTTTCATAAAAATATTTTAAAGCAAATCTTACCTCATGTTATCTCGTTCCTATATACCTACATACATGACCACAGTGCTTTTCTTTAAAAAAGCTTTATTGAGATATAATTCACATACCATACAATTCACCTGTTTAAAGTATACAAGTCATTTGTTTTTCCGGCCGTGCCGCGTGGCTCGCAGTATCTCAGTTTCCTGACTAGGGATTGAACCTGGGCCCCGGCACTGAAAGCCCGAAATCCTACCCACTGAGCCACCAGGGAACTCCCCTACAAGTCATTAAAAAAAAATACATTTACAGGGTTGTAAAGTCATCACCACAATCTAATTTTAGAATATCTGTGTGTGCCCCCCGCCCCCACCCAAAGAAACCCTGTACCAATTATCAGTCACTCCTCATTACCGCGTACCCCAGCCTAATAACTACTGGTCTACTTTCTGTCTCCATAAATTTGCCTATTCTCCACCTTTCATATAAATGGAATTATACAATATGTGGTCTTTTGTGACTGGTTTCTTTCAATTAACATGCTCTCAGGGGTCAATCCATGTTGTAGCATGTTAGCACTTCATTCTTTTTAATGGCTGAACAATATGGTATTGTATGGATATTCCACATTTTTTCCATTCATTAGTTGATGGACATTTGGGTTGTTCCTACCTTTCAGTTATAATGAATAATGCTGCTGTGAACATGTGTGTACAAGTTTTATTGTGGACTTAGGTTTGCAATTCTCTTAGGTTATCCAAGAGTCTTACAGTTTTAGGTCTTACCTTTAGGTCTGCGATCCATTTTGAGTTAATTTCTTGTAAAGTCTGAGGTATGGTTCCAAATGCATTCTTTTGTATGTGGCTGTCCAGTTGTTCCAGCACCATTTGTTGCAAAGGCTCTTCTTTCATTGTCTTTGCACCCGTGTTGAAAATCAGTTGACCATAAATGTAAGGGTTTATTTCTGAATTCTCAGTATTGTTCGATTGAGCTGTATGTCTGTCCTTACGCCAGTACCACACTGTCTTGATTACTGTAACTTTGTAGTAAGTTTTGAAATGAGGAAATGTGAGTCTTCCAACTTTGTTGTTCTTTTTCAAGATTCTTTGTGGCTATTCAGGGTCCCTTACATTTCCATATAAACTTTAAGATTGGCTTTCCAATTTCTGCAAAAAAAAAAAAGCCAGCTGGGGTTTTGATAGGGACTGTGTTGACTGTATAGATCAATTTGGAGAGTATTGTCATCTTAACAGTATTAAGTATTCTGATCCATGAACATGGGATGTCTTTACATTTATGTAAATCTTCTTTAATTTCTGTCAAGAATGTTTATAGTTTTCAGTGCAGTCTTCGCACCTCTTTTGTTAGATTTATACCTAAGTATTTTATTTTTATGATGCTATTGTATATGGAATTGTTTTCTTAATTTTATTTTCAGAATGTTTATTGCTAGTGTAGTGTAGAAGAAATAAAATAGATTTTTGCGTACGTAATGATATTTTTCCACCTAACAAAATTAACATTGTTTCTCTTGTACCCTGTCCCTATTCAGATTTTCTTGGTTTATTAATATTAAGATCTACATAAGAACCACATATTGCATTTGGTTATTATGTCTCTTAAGCTTATTTTAATCTGGAGCAATCCTTTTTCCTGTTAAAAACTTTTTTTCATAGTTGACTTGATGAAAAGGCTAGGGCAGGTAGCCTGTAGAAACATCCCACGCCCTGGATTTGTCAGTCTGCCTCTTCACAGTGCCGTTTAACTTGTGGCTCTATCTCCCTTACTTCTCTGTAACTGGAAGTGAGCGCTCAACCTTGGATGCGTACCAAAATCACCTGAGGAGTTTTCAAAAATAGTGATGCTTGGGCCCCTGCTAAGAGATTCTAATTTCATTGGTCTAGGGCAGTGGTCCTTAAACTTTCAGCAGGCACCAGATCATCCGAAGGGCTTGTTAAATGCAGATTGCTGGGCCCCACACCCAGAGAATCTGATTCAGTATGTCTGGGTGGGGCCTGAGCATTTGCATTCACAAGTACCAGCTGTTGCTCCTGCTGGTTTGGTGAACACACTTTGAGAACCGTTGATCTCTCATGAGGTTCGGCTAAAATACTGTAACTGCTGTTGATGTGCAGCCTGCCTTGAGAACCACTGAGCTAATGGTTTCAGCCAGCAATGATCTTTGTTTGGCTGCATTATTTCATTAGGGGTTTTGCAAAATGATGTTTTTTTTATATCGGTCCTTCCACCACATTTGCTCGAAGTTTTCTTTAAAGAGGAACTTTCCAGGTGACTTCCCTGGTGGTCCAGTGGTTAAGACTACACGTTTCCACTCCAGAGGACACAGATTCAATCCCTGGTCAGGGCACTAAGATCCTACGTACCACGAGGCATGGTCAAAAAAAAAAAAAGAGGAACTTTTCAAAGAGATTCTTTTAATGTTTAAGTTTTGAATTTAGAAAGGAGCCCTTAATATTAAATGTATGTGTCAGTCCTCTTTCTAGGCATGTACACCTAGAAAAAAGGTCAGAACAAAATATGCCAAAATAATAAGAGTATCTCTGGGTGGTGAAATTGTGTGTAATTGTATTTCTTACATTTTCTAATGTATAAATAGGACCTTTAAAGTCAGAAAGAAAAAAATATATATATATGTTATAAAAAATAGTTTCTTAAATATCAAATAAAGAGAAAATTTCTTCTCTCCAAAATATTTTTTTCTTTAAGGAAGCCATTTTCATTGCTATGTCTCTTATTAATATCTTTTTTAAAAATTATTATTATTATTATATATATTTTTGGCTGTGTTGGGTGTTTGTTGCTGCTCTCGGGCTTTCTCTAATTGCGGGGAGCGGGGCCTAGTCTTCGGTGTGGTGTGTGAGCTTCTCATTGCGGTGGCTTCTCTCATTGCGGAGCATGGGCTCTAGGTGCGTGGGCTTCAGTAGTTGTGGCGCACGGGCTCAGTAGTTGTGGCGCACGGGCTCAGTAGTTGTGGCTTGCAGGCTCTAGAGCATAGGCTCAGTAGTTGTGGCTCACGGGCTTAGTTGCTCTGCAGCATGTGGGATCTTCCCGGACCAGGGCTTGAACCTGTATCGCCTGCATTGGCAGTCAGATTCTTAACCACTGAGCCACCAGATAAGTCCCTCTAATTAATATCTTTTGAATAAACAGTGAGTCAGCCTGTTTCTCATAGCACCCTACACCTCTGTGGTGTTTGTTTTGTGTCTCTCCCACGTTAACACCCCTTTGGCATTGTTCTGTCCTGAGGTTTTGAAAGAGTGAACACAGAGAGGGGGCAGGAGATCGTCATCACCATGGAGAGACACAACCCAGTGGGTTCCAGTTTCATTGTTTGCCATGTTCCCTGGGTGCTTCTTAGGCAGAGACTCTTCTCAGGAATGGTCTTCATTCTCAGGGGTCTAAGGGACTGAAATCCATCTCGTTCTGCTCTTTGTTCTGGTGATTAGAATGTGGAGTTCTCCACCTTGGGCAACAGTGCATAGGATTGGAGGAAGGCAGTTTAATTTCTAATCTGTTTTCAGCATTTTGGACGTTAACGAGCTGGCTTAGCAGTACCAGTGGCCCTCCCCAAATACTTCACTTAGCACGTGTTCACTCCAGCGTAGCCCAGGCATTGCCTTCCTCTTTAGTCCTTTCACCTCCTCAAGCTGCTACTCCTTGGGCGTAAGTGACCTTTCCATATTCCTAGGACAGACCTGTCAGCATACCAAAGAGTGTTTGTCTATCTCAGGCAGAACCAAGTGTCATTCATGTCTGTAAACCAGCTCTTTGTATGATGCTAGGCCCATAGTACCTGCTCAGTAAATGTTTGCTGAGTGACTTGACCCTTACCTATTACTTACTTCACGTGGGACCAGATAGCCAACACCCCATTCGTATTCTTTCTCCATCTATTCACCCATGTATGTGTGCTCTTACAGGCATCTTATTATAGAAAACTTCATCCCTCTGGAAGAAAAAAGTAAAATTATGAATAGATCCTTCTTTGATGAAGAGGAAGATCATTGGAAATTACATCCTATAACCAGACTGGAGTAAGTCACAAATGACTTCAAGTAGACTTTAAGGTGGGGAGGAGGGAAAGAATGTTGATAAGCTGGGCTCGGCCAGAGAGGTATGGTAAGAACACAGTTTGATCCATTTAAACTTGGAACCAATTGCAGGTCTTTGTGGCTGCCATAAGTCCATGAGGTAAAAGTTTGGTGATGAGTATGGTGTTAGGAATTGGGAGACTTTATCACAGTGAACTAATGACCTTTCCCAAGTTCCTGCTTTTCAGCTCCCCCAGCTGTCAAGTGAAACTGCTGGGCCAAGGGAGGGGCGGTACATAGGTGTTCTCTTACGTGTCAGTCTGGCAATGTGGAGAAGGATTCTCAGTCTGCATCTGGATTCCACTGGAAGATGGGAGATGTCTGCTAAGGCTGCGGGGGTGGAGAGTGTCTACAGCTAGGCTTCGTGCCCGCTGTCTAAGAACTGGAGGATGACTCAGGGCCCTTCCAGCTTAAGAGATGCGTGATGCTCACATTTGAATCAGAAAGCCACCCCAGCAGAAAATATAAGCAGCTCCTGCCCCGTTTACATGTCAGCCTTCAGTCCAGGGAGTTTCTTGCTTCAGGTTCTAGCTAAAGAAGGCTCAGTTTTCTGAGTGCTCGTTCCACAGTACCGATCCTGGGACTGTGGAACACACTCCAGCCAGGGCTTTGACCACCACAGTCCATTTCCAGGAATCAACAGATGATGAAGCGGCCAGTGTCAGCTGTGGGATACAAGAGACCATTGAGCCAGCACGCAAGAATGTCCATGATGATTCGTCCAGAGGCTCGATATAGGGTGAGAAGATTGTACTCGCGTTTCTCTCTCCTCTGTCTTAGAAGAGATTAGATTTATGTAAACCCTTAGGCACCAGTCTGCAAAGTCACAGTTTGTATCCTCTTTCCAGAGGGATCTGAGGACAGTAATATTAATAATAACAATTATAACAAATAATAGATAAATATAATTAATAAATAACAAACGATAATAAATAAAAAGGTAAAAGAGAATGAGATTTAGCAAATCAGGAGGGAAGGAGGAGAGTCCAAACATACTGTCCACGTAGCCAATAATGAGCTTTAGAATGGCCTTGCGGGCAGATGGGAAGGAAAGTAGACGTCTAGTAACAGGAGATGGAAATGCGTTAAAGAGCTGACGGTCCTTCCGTTTAACATAATGTGTGTGAGTCAAGTAGTTATTTGAAGTGACATAATTGATGACTATTTAATGACTCAAACGTATTTTACAATAAAAATACCGTACAGGCTTCTATTGATAAGCACTTGCTGTGTGCCAGGCACTGTACTCGGCACTTTGCTGCTTTCTCTAATTGAGCCCTCTCACCTTCTCTGTTCGGTCAGTCCTGTGGCTTAAAGGTCAGGTAGCTGGTAAGTGGATGAATCAGGAGACACATGTGTTTTTAAGTTATAGAGCAATTGGTACTGGAAGTGTATATATGAATTGAAAAATCTGGTGCAAAGTAGATCAGAATGTGAACTGGTTGTCGCTGGTTAATGGAAGTGAACTCATTTTAAATTTTCTTCTTTTTGCTTATCTGTATTTTCTAACTGTCAGTGGGGAACTGGTATGACTTTTATTTATTTATCTATTTAGGCCACACTCTGTGGCTTATGGGATCTTAGTTCCCCCACCAGGGATCGAACCTGGACCACAGCAATGAAAGCACCAAGTCCTAACCACTGGACCACCAGGGAATTCCCTGTATTACGTTTATAATGAAAGATTTTCACTTAAAAAATTTTAAATGTTTTTGAATCTCCCTTAGCAGCCAGAGCAGAACAGATTAGGATTAGTTAGCTCCTCAGGCACTGTTCTTCCTGGCATTGAGTTATTTTACGTAAAGAAAGCAAAAGCAAAAAAGATGTATTAGGTGAGGCTTTATGTAGTGGAGGATGAGTGATGTGTCACACAGAATCCTCAGAAACTTTTTTCTAGCAGTTTCAGAGAGTGCCGGTTATTTCATGTCTTAAGCCAAAAACATGATTTTAAAGCCTGCAAGTCAAATATGTGGGTTTCCAGGTGGCTTACCTTGATCTAAAGGTAGAATTTAAAGCAGTGGCTCCCAGATGATTTTTAGCAATGGACCGGCTCCATTAAGAGAAATGTTATGCAGTATCTCAACATGTAAAATTGATCAGTGGAGCCACGCTATTCTTTCCCCTACCTTCTCCCAGCTGGGGCCCCTCGTGCCCCCTCTGGGGCCCTGGGGCTTGAACTCCACTGCGTGGGAGGAGCTAGAGGGGAAGATGTGGAACCATGGGTGTTCTTCCCTCTTCACACTCAACTTGGTATTTAGGAGCTAGGTAAAGGCCCACTGCGGGATATCAAGTGAGGGAATCTATCTCCAAGGCCAGTTATGAGGCAGGGCCCAGTCTGATTTTTAAAATGTGGTAATAAGCACATATACTGCCACACACACACCCTCCACATATATACACCATACCTGCCTCCTTCCCTCTGCAACCAAAAAGTTCATCAAAGCTGCCGTAGGTGGGGAGATTATTGGTGACTACTATTTTCTCCTGTGTATCTTTTTGTATTTTCACATTGTCTACAATAAATGGGTTTTACTTAATTTATTCTTTTCCCCTGATTATTCCCCTTAGGATAGAATACATGTTCATTGGTTTTGTTTTTTGTTTTTTTAAAAAGAAAAAAAGGAAAGTAAGGCTTCCCTGGTGGCACAGTGGTTGGGAGTCCGCCTGCCAATGCAGGGGACACAGGTTCGTGCCCTGGTTCGGGAGGATCCCACATGCCGCGGAGCAGCTAGGCCTGTGAGCCATGGCCGCTGAGCCTGCGCGTCTGGAGCCTGTGCTCAGCAACGGGAGAGGCCACAACAGTGAGAGGCCCACGTACCGCAAAAAAAAAAAAAAAAAAAAAAAGGAAAATAAAGAGCATAGAGAAGAAAATAAAAATCATCTGTAACTGCAACCAGGAAGAAAGTTATAAAACTACATCACTTCTTCCGGGCGGGCCCTTGGTAGGCTTTGAGTAGCATGCAATTTGAGGTTCTGTTCTTGGGTTTAGATTGCTTGAACTCCCTTTGTGTGACTGGAGGCCATCCTAGCTGGTCTTGGCTCTGCTTCTGCAGGCAGAAAACATCGTGCTGTTGGAGCTGGACATGCCCAGCCGGACCACCAGAGACTACGAGGGGCCCGCCATTGCCCCCAAAGTCCAGGCCGCGTTGGATGCAGCTCTGCAGGATGAAGATGAGATACAGGTGGACGCATCATCCTTTGAAAGCACTGCAAATAAGAAACCCAAGGCCAGGTGAGTGGCTTTTGGTGACCTCTGTTTGAACAGAACATGTTTGAACAAGGACAAATGAGGGGAGAGTGTGGCAAAAGTGCTTGTTTATCGTGGAAGTAAGTGGCAGAGCCCGAGTTAACCTAGGTCTATCTGAATCCACAACCCAGGCTCTGAGCCTCAGTTTAAATGACCAAGGATTTAATTTGGTGCTAAATTAGAAATTCTATCTTGTTAAATTCTGGATTTGAAATTTAAGGAAAATAATTGAGTGAAAAACCAAAAAAGGAGTGAATTCTACCTGCAAACTTAGTATTTTTTACCAATTTGGAGAAGACAGTCAAAATATGATTTTAATGGAATAACAATTGCTGAGAATCAGAGGCCCTTCCCTGAGATCTCACTCCTCCGTTGGCAGGTTGTTGTGGCCATTGAAGAGGGGCAGGCTGTACCAGTCTGGTAGTTTTACAGTTGAAAGTCCACTGAGGCAAGGCCACCCTGAGATGTAATGACATTTGATGGGAAAGGAATCTGATCTGTGTCAGAGACGGGATGTGTAATGTACGTATGTGCTTGACTTTTGCAGACCTAAAAGTGGAAGGAAGTCGGGATCCTCCTCCTCTTCCTCAGGAACCCCCGCATCTCAGCTTTATCCACAGTCTCGGGGGCTGGTTCCAAAGTAAACCCACTTCCTCCTCTCCCAGAGTATAAACAGCGTTTGCCTTCTGAGAGAAGAGACAAGCAAAAACCCGCAGAGAGGACTCGAGCCCAAACTCAGAACCATTCCGCTGGGGAGGAGCGATGGCCTCTTTGCAGATTAACCAACTTAATCTGGTTGAAACATGCTGGTCATAATCTGGCACTCAGCTCCTCTGGGAACCGTCCTTTAATTAGCATCTCAGAAATGCATGGGTAAGGTAAAGCGCGATAGCCGAAGTGGAAAGCAAGAGAATGACCAGAGACCTTGCTTCCCTTCTCCCTTTCCTCCTTCTCCTCTCCCTTCCCTTGCCCTCCCACCCTCTCCCCTCTCCTTTCTAGCCTGTTCTTTACACTGGGCTCCCTTCTTGTTGAACAATAGGGCAGAATCAGGAGTCACCTTAGCAGGACCAAGTCTTTGGAGGCTCAGGATAAAATGATACTGAGGTTGGAAAGCGAAAGCCCTAGAACTTGAACAGGTGCTTGTTTTTGTAGGTAGAAATGAGAAATCTCATTTGGAGCCAAGCCTCCGAGGGGCACGGTCCATGCCCCTCAGTAAGAAGTGGATCTCCCTCTGGGATCTGCTGAAGGAGCAGATGTTTTTCGAGGAAGCTACCGACTTCTGCTCCAGAAGGATTCAATGTCAGAGGCAATAGAAATAACATTCCCTTTGCCTCCTTGGAGAGTTTAGGGAAACAGCTTCTTGAAAACCTCAAAACCATGACCATCTTGTCAAAGACATAAATCTGTAAGTTGATGCCATGTCCATACACCGTGTCACTTTACTCTTCATTTGTCACCATTTTCCCCATGCACGCGTGCTCTGAGCATCCCTGCCTGGGCCCATCCTCTGCCTCCAGAGCATGCTCTGCAGTGGGCCTGATGTGTGGGAGAAGGGAGGCTGGCTCTGCCTTCTCTGATGGGACGAGAGCTGGGGGGACGAGACACATAGTGGCACTTTTGCATCCCCCGTTTTGTTCCATATTTGCATAGAGAGCATTGGGGTGACCAGGCAGGTCAAGAGTCAAGAGGCTTGGTGCATTGGCAAGGGAAGGCATAACAGATGGAAGCAGAGGAATCCTGCCTGCCTTCAGCGGAAAACTCACCTAATCCTAGAACTGTGGCTCTTCTCAGGCAGAGCCAAAGGTGGTGGCGAGGTGTGGCTGTGCGATCGCATAGGCTCAGAGGAGAGAGTTAGGAATTTCCGTTTACATATACTAGTTTGGTTTGTAAGTTTTAGTTCTTTGTATTATTGAAATTCAAAGCTTCATTTTACGTTGGTCATTAGGTGAATGTTACTCATTTCCCCCTAAGAGAAGCTCATAAGTGTGCGCGGGTGTGCAAGCACAAGCTTCCAGTGTGTCTGCGTGTGTTTGTAAGAGAGAGAGAGAGATCAAGAACTTGCCCGACTTTAGAAATACGCTACCGTGCAGTTGTTGCCTTTGTCTGTATTAAAGGCCCGTTGAATGATTAATCCAGGCTGGAAGCTCCCACGTTGGTGTCTGAGTCCACGAGCCAAGCCTGAGGGGACAATATGCGTCCCCAGTCGGCCACACCGCGCACCTTGCTGGCACGGTGCCTCGGGAAGGTGGCGACTCAGGTGGGCCTTGAGTTATACTTTAACTCAGCTGCTCAGTTCCCAGGGCACATTTCTGGATCAGAACCCGTGGGAAAGAGGAGGTACCAAGTGCAATGTCTTAGTGCTCTACAAATGGAGCTCTGTCGTCTGACAGCTTGTCTCCTTTTTATAACCATTCTTTCTGAACCCAGGGCCCTTTTCAGCAATTCCCAGAGCATAATGGAGGCATCCCTCATCTTTCTCGGGATCAAACTCGGCTTCTTTATTATTTACTAAGAATTTACCTGTTTGAACAGAAACCAGATAATGAGGTGGGTAGCCTCAGATGGTGACCTGCCGGTTACACCTCTCTCTTGCACCACATTTCCTCGAAGCTAGTCTGAATTCTCTAGGCTGAACATATCCATTTGGCAAATCTGAGAATTGAAAATTGCAGATAACACTGTAGCTGAATACTGATGTCTCGAGGTGGCTATTCTGACCACAGGTGATTGGGTGACCATAGAACTTTTCTAAGAAGGCAAAAGAAGAAAGCCAAGTTGACAGGCAGGATTATGAAAACAGGCTTGCCTTGTACTTGGCTGTGTTCATCTGGTGGTCTGTGAAACAAAGTAGAAGAACCCCTGGGTGGAGGTGAAGCCGTCCCGTCCCAGAGCAGTCTCCGGTGCTTTCCTTCTCTCAAAATGGATCCGAGAAGTGTTCGAATAGAGTAGACAGTAGAATGTCTTGCTGCCACCGGAAAGCTGCTGCTTTGGGCTCTGAATTGAGCCTAATGTGTAGACCTACCAAGTCGACTGAGGGACCTGGTTCTCATGTCTGTAGTCATGCTAGAATGTTCCAAGCCGTCTGAGGGCCTTCAAGTCAGCAGCAGCTAATGAAGTCTGGCAGCAAGTCTAACAGGAGCTAAGCAGCTCATCTGAGAGAAGGAGTTTGAGACGGAGTGTGCAGCCCCCCTCAGTGAGGCCCCCTTTTGCTCTGATTGGTAGGAATGTATCTGGCTTCAGATTTCAAATCCCATGTCTCCCAGGCCCCTGGATTCAGAACCCAAGGCCACAAATCATAGGCATGAAGCACTTTCTTAAGACTCCGCCCTAATATTGGATTGTCCTCCGTCGAATGCCTGCATGCTGCTTGAATCTCACCACCCGCACCTCCACGACCAAGGGCGTAAGAGAGTCCTGCAGCTCAGACGTGGGCCGTGCCCCGCTTCTGTCTGACTCTTGTAAGTCCTCCTTCACTGAATGTAGAATCGTTGCCAGGTTTCTGAGAAGCGTCGATTCCCTGTTAACGTGGGATATCAGTTCTGCCTCGCATTTCCCACTTGAGGTCGAGGCTCACTGCAAACAACGCCTTGGGCCGTCTCAGCGCTATCAGTGGACGAAAAGGGGGCTATTAATATTCTCTGAAAGCCATAATCGGAATGCTCAGAGGGACCTGGATAAGAAGAGTGGGCCTGGCTATTGTCTGTCATGCAGGGTTTTGTCTTGTACTGTTCAGAAACCTGCCCCCCTTCTCCCCACCCTTGTTTCTTGAATGAAGTGCTTTTGAGGTTATTTATGAAGGGAGTGATCCTGGGGCAGGCAGGAGGCAGTGGGCTTTATGGCTCTTTGGAGTTACTATCGATCTTGACCTTCTCTTTGGCTACCTTTAGACAAAGAATATGCCAATACTTGGGGCTCTAATTTTACAACTCATATTTATTTGTATCATCTCTTTGTCTAGGAATGTAAAAGTGATTCTAAACTAAGATGTGTAATAAAAATCAATCAGATTTATTGTACTTACAAAAAGGTGTCCTCATAAATGACTAACGTTTTTGAAAATGACTTGCCTGTGGCTGACACACTGACAATTTCTCTAAACATTTGAATTTTTCTAGTGAAAGGAGGGTGGGAATGGAAAATGAAGATTGAGTTGGAATGTTGGCATTTTAAAAATATAGCAATAAGGTAAAGGGACATGAAATGAAGAAAGAGTGACAAGTGCTTCTCGTGTTTTTCCATGAAGGTTCCTGAGACAGGCAGGAAATTTCTTTTAATTTCTGTGTTTTGTTTCTTATGTTTCTTTAAATTTATTACATATTATACTTTAAAATATGTATCTTTTTTTAACACAGAAATATTTCATGTTATTTACCATCAAGAAAAAAAATACCAGAAATGGGTCACTTGTTGGTCTCACGGTTTCTCATATGCTCAGGCCTGCTGGCGTGTCCCCTTGGGGGTCATGTACCCTGTCTGTGGAGTGGGGACTCAGCAGAAGGAGCTCAGACCGTGGACTCCGAGCTGGGCTTGAATCCTGGTTGTGCCTCTGCTTACTAGTTGTGTGACTATGAGGAATTTAGTTTACCTCTCTGAACCTTGGCGTCCTTGTCTGTAAAATAGGGCCAATAATCCCCGCCTGGCAGGGCCATTGTGGAGGATTAGCATTACATTTAAAGCAACAAGTACTCAAGTATGTGGATGAGAGCAGACATTTGAAAATGTGGTTATTAGGAATTCCCTGGTGGTCCAGTGAATAGGACTTCATGCTTTCACTGCCGTGGTCCGGGTTCAATCCCTGGTCGGGGAACTAAGAGCCCACAAGCCACGCAGTATGGCCAAAAAATAATAAAATATGGTTATTGCTGTGACAGGACCCTGTGTTCAGAAGACACCATGAACAATTTGTATCCTAAGAAACTAGAAGCTAGTACTGGGCATATTATGTTTAGAAAACCCTAGGCCTCTGTAGAAAAGCTGCTCATCACTTACAAATACATATTGAGTACCTACTATGTGCCATGCTGTTCTGGGCACTGGATATAGAGATGTGAGCAACATGGTCCCTGCCTGCATGGAGCTTGTGCTTTAATGGGGAGGGAGGCAGGGTAAATGGTAACCTAATGCACACAAAAGTAGAATTACAAATCATGACAAATGCCGTAAAGTGATATTATAAGACATTATGAGAGAGTAACAGGGGCCTAATTTGGATTGGGCGAGTAAAGAAGGGAAGGGCTTTCTGGAGAAATGGCATAAAGTGAGATTTAGAGGACAAGGAGTTATCTGGACAAGAAAGTAAGGAAGGGAATTTGTTTAAAGAGGGAACAGGGCTTCCCTGGTGGCGCAGTGGTTGAGAATCTGCCTGCCAATGCAGGGGATGCGGGTTCGAGCCCTGGTCTGGGAAGATCCCGCATGCCGCGGAGCAACTAAGCCCGTGCGCCACAACTACTGAGCCTGCGCGTCTGGAGCCTGTGCTCCGCAACAAGAGAAGGCCGCGACAGTGAGAGGCCCGCGCACCGCGATGAAGCGTGGTCCCCGCTCGCCGCAACTAGAGGAAGCCCTCTCACAGAAACGAAGACCCAACACAGCCAAAAATAAATAAATTTATTTAAAAAAAAAAAAAAAAGAGGGAACAGCGTTTGTGAAGGCCTCATGTAACAGACAAGTAGAATTTCACAGGAAGTTATCTGCAGTCCTTTTTTACCCTCACTAGGGGGAAGCATGGAGAACTACTATAGAATAGAATTTAGTAGAGGACTTTAAAAATATATATACCAACAAGAAATGTGAAGAGCACAGAGAAGACGGTGGCCTATAAGCAAATGATTCTTAACTCTTCATAAGATGGCCTCAAACTATGTGTAATGTCCCTATAGCCCCCTTTCTTTCCAAAATGAGTTAGCTTAGCTTAGCTTGTATAATTATTGGTTGAGAACAGATCAAAACTCATTAGCCAGAAAGCAAGGGTTCAGAGTGTGATTTGAAGAATTCTGAGTGTGTTCTTGAAAGTGGCAGAAATCTGGGTGGGTCAGGGGCTATATATCAGGGGAGGTACAGGGCAACTGGGAAATTCCTGCTGACTCACCAAGTTGTCTTCTCATCTTCCGGGTTGTTTAAAAAAAAAAAAAATCAAGAAACTACTCAAACCTTCTGTGATGTAGTAAGAAATATATAGGGTCTTTATCCCCCCAAAACTTTACAACTCTCGAAATTTCCTGAGTGATAAGAGTATCTTTTGGTATTCCTAACAAGCCCCTTTCAACCATACCTGAGCTTATGCTAATAAAATGACCCATGGATAACTTCAGGATGGAGGCTGGTTGCCAGAGGAACGGATCATGTGATTAGTGTCGGAACTTTCCTGATCTCCCTCCTGATCTCCAGGGAGGGGAGAGGAACTGTAGGTTGAGTTAATCACCAATAGTCAATAATTCAGTCAATCGTGCCTACCTAATGGAACCTCCATAAAAGCCCCTAAATGATGGGGGTTTGGAGCGCTTCCAGGTTGGCGAACGCACGAAGGTGCTGGGAGGATGGCATGCCCGAAAAGGGCAGGGAGGCTCCGCGCTCTTCCCCCAACCTTGCACTATGCATTTCTTCCATTTGGGTGTTCCTGAGTTGCATCCTTTATAGTAAACCGGTAATAGTAGCTACAGTGCTTTCCTGAGTTCCGTGAGCCATTCATTCTAGTAATTATTTAACCTGAGGACAGGACTGTGGAAACCCTCAACAGTTATAGCTGGTTGGTCAGAGGTACAAGTGGCAACCTGGGACTTTGGACTAGCATCTGAAGTGGGGGCAGTCTTGTGGGACCAAGTCCTGAAATACTGAGAGTTAGTGTCAGTACTGAATTGAATTGTAGGACACCCACTTGGTGTCTGGAGAATCAGAGACTTAATTATCGGGTGGAGGGAAAAAACGCATACATTTCATCATCAGCAGTACTGTGAATAAAAACAGTTGACCTTGGAAACTGTTTTGAACTTCACACTGGTATTTTGTCTCGGGGCGCGTGATTTTGGCAGGTCCTTTTGTACTAGAGTTGCCATCTGATTGAATTTTACCCTGAGAATCTGGTCTCCAAGGACTATGCGGTGGTCACATCTGCCAACTGGGTTGTCGGTGGCATTTATCAAGGATGTAACTGTAGCTCTCACAGCTGCTCCTGTTTCATCCTCTGTTTCTATCAGCAGCCTGTGGTAAACCGTCCCCGGTGCTTCGGTTAGGCGAGCTGACTGGGGACTGGCTTTTGGGGCGGGGCAACGGGCAGAGAGAGAAGTGGCTCACCCGCATGGCTGGGGACAGTGCCGCCCACAGGAACTCGTTGAATGCTCGTTGAGTGCCAGGTGTCTTGCTCTGCACTGGAGACCGAGAGGAGTGAAATGCTCTCCAGCCCTTCTGAGGCGGGGAGAGACAGAAACACCGAAGGACGGGGATTCAGAGTGGTTAGGACCTCCGAGAAGGCCAGCCTCCTCTCCTCCCGCTGCGCTCCCGAGCCTCCTTTTGGTTCTGGGTTATGCCAAGCGCTTTCATGCCGTGACACCTTCACATGTGCTGTGCCCTCTCTCTGGAAATTTCTCTCCACTCTTTGCTTGGCTCACTCGTACTCATTGATCAGGTACCAGTTTAATGTCATCTCTTCCAAGAAGCCTTCCCCAACCACGCATTCTGGTTTCCCCCCATCTCCACCTGGCTGTGTGGTGTCTCTCACTAAATAAACCGTGCTTCCTTCTTAGCCCTTTCCCCAACTTGCGATGAATGTATTTCTTTACGTTGGTCTCCCCCAGTTAGACAATAAGTTCCCTGAGGGCATGTCCTGTTGTCTTCTTAGGTTTGACACTTAGATGGATCAGCTAGTTGGGTCGGTGCTGACACCCACAGCTCAGGACAGAGTGTTTTCTGTCAGAGGAAGCAGTGATAGGACAGGAGAGGTGGAGGAAGGCTTCACAGAGGAGGCCGCATTTGAGCGGTGCTCCTGAATATTGGGTAGGGTTTCACTCGCCTGAGAGGAGGGAAGGACATGCCAGACGAAGGCAGCGGCATGAACGAGACACGGGGCTCATGCTGGGGAACCCGAGGCCTGGAGTGCTGGGAGTGGAGAGTGAGAAGAGGTTCAACTCCAAGGCACAGCCTGTAGCTAGAGGGGCAGCCCTCGGAGGCTTTTGGGGGTGTTTATCGGGGGCGGGGGTGACGCCCAGCCCTATTTATTGCACTCCAGCATTTTCTCCTTAAGCCAGCCTCTCATGCTACTATTTCTCTCTGAGATAACAGGAAGCAGTTTCACTAAGTGCTGCTTTAAGTTTGCCTGCTGTTCACACAGGTTTTCTGGGCTCGGTTGGCAAATTCCATTCTGCAAGGAGCTTTCCCTGGCACAGCTCAGAACCCAAGGCATTCCAAGGGTTGACTGTGGCTTGGTTCCCTAGGAATGGGGCTGAGGCATTTTTCAGGGTAGCAGAATGAAAGTGGTTCCTTTGCTACGTTTAGGAACAGAGAAATTAAACTTCTGCCACTGGTTTTGAAATTTATCTTCTTTGGCCAGTGAACAAAAGATTTACATAATGCTGTTCAAACTCTGTGCCACATGTCATGGGCTACATATGGCTCAGGGCTTCCGGAGCTCCCATTCTGGTAGGGAGGTATCGTCATTCACAAATATGTGCAATTCGAAGTGATCAGTGGCTCAGATCCGGTGCTCAGAGCGTGCTTGGGGGCGGGGGGCGCAGATTTCCGTGAGGGGTGTGTTCAATGCAGGGATCCGTCGTCTTTGCTTGGTTGTCCTGGGGCAGTGAGGAGAGCCAGGGCTTTAGCACCAGATTCCTGTCTTCATTTTTTTGAGTACCTACTATGTTGTGGGCCTCGCTCTGGTCCTCGGGGTCCAGGATGAAGCTACTGCTCCCAGGGCTGGCACATTCTAGTGGGGGAGACAGATGGGTAACAAAAAAGAATGGACTGTCAGGTGGTCAGAGGTGCCCTGAAGGACAGCAAGGCAGGGCAGGGGTTAGAGAGTGAAGAGCTGGGGGTGGTGGCTGGGTTAGGTTGGGAGGTTGGGAGGTCGGCCGGGGCTTCTCTGTGGTGGTGACAGGTTCTATTCGAGCAGAGGCCTGAGTGAAACTGGGGAGCAAGCGTGTAGGTATCTGGTACTGGGAGGAAGAGTATTGCAGGGAAATGGAACCACAGTGTAGAGGCCTGGCGGTGGGGCTGTGTTTGGGGACAGCAAAGTGTGGCTAGTAGGCAGTGTGGTTCGACAGGTGGTGGGGGACCAAGGCTGAATTGTAAGTGAATTTTATTTTTAGACCATTGGAGGCTTTTAAGCAAAAGAGGTGGAGAGTAAGAGAGGGAAATCCGACAGGAATGGTTAAAAGGATTCCTCTGGCTGCTCTGTGAGAACAGAGCAGAGGGAACAAGGGGAGAGGAAGGAGGCCGCCTGGAAGGGGAGTGGTGGTTGGGAGGAGAGGTGGTGGCTTGGACCAGGCAGTGGGAGCGGCGGAGAGAAGTGGTAAGATGCCTTAAGATGCATGCTGATTGCTGATAACTGTATGTGAGAGGTGAGAGAAAAAGAAGAGGCAACAGTAGCTCCAAAGTTTTTGGTCTGAAGCTGGTGAAAATTCCACCTCTGCCACTTCCTTCCATGTGCCCCCCAGCCCGCTTTTAAGATAAAAGGCTTTATTAAGATATAATTCACCTGCCACACAATTTGCCCATTAAAGTGTATAATTTATTGCTTTTTAGTATATTCACCTAGCTGTGCAATCATCGCCACCACCAATTTTAAAACATTTTCGTCACCCCCAAAAGTACCCATTGACTGCCACTCCCCATTTCCTCCCAACCCCACAGCCCTAGGCAACCCACTAATGTACTCTCTATCTCATCTGCCTGGTGCTTTTAGGGTCTGGGAACTCCCCGTTTCCTCATCTGTAACTTCACAGGGTGATTATGAGGTTGGAAAGAGAACGTGCAAAGAATACAGGAGAGCATGCCTAACAGGCCAGGCCGAGTGGCCTTGGCCTTAGTAAGTGCTCCGGAAATCCCAGCCCTCCCCCACTGCTCTGACTCCTGCTTTGCCATCTTACGAAGGCAGCGTGGGCAGTGGTGAAACGCGTGGGCACTGGACCCAGACTGCTGGATTGTGAATTCTGAACTCACCATTGACTAGTTGTATGATTATTGCAAAGTTTTTTTTAACCTCCCTGGGGCTTCAGATTCCTCAACTACCAGAAAGGCATCATAGCAAGTACTTCCTAAGTTGCTCTGAGTCAAAATGTGTGAAGCACTGGGAACAGTGCCTGGCCTGTAGCAAGTACTCAGTGAGTGGGCAGTGTTGCTCAATGAGTGGTTGTCATTATTAGTCAAGTAAGGAGCAGGCAGGTGGCGGCTCCCAACGTCAAGGCCGGAAATGGACATTTCTGAATCCAGGCTGTTGCAGAGGTAATGGAGAGAGAGAGAGAGAGAGAGAGAGAGAGACCACGGATGTACTTTTAGTCTTGTCCTTTTGTTGGATCTCTACCTTTGGAAAAGTCACTTGTCCCCTCTAAGCCTCAGGTTGCTCATCTGTAAAGTGGGGATGAAAAGTCCTCCTTACCTTGTGGAGCTCTGTGGAGGATTCAGTAATGTATTCAGCAGTAAGTACTGTTTTGAACACAACAGGAAAAAATCCCTGCTCCCCTAGAGCTTGTGTGGAGCTAGTGGAGAGAGACAAAGTAAATATTAATCATAAAGACAATAATAATCATAATAAATAGGATACATGAATAAGAAAGCAGATGTGTAAAGCACCTGGTGCCTGGCATGTGGCGAGCATTCTGTCAACAGTAGCTGTTATGATTATTATATGAAAGCACTTTGTAAAGCTGGACAGCACTGCATGGAGGTGGGTCTCCAGGTGACTTTGTGAGCATGTTGCCTTCATCTAAGCCTACCCTCATCTCCGCTCAATTAAATTTCACTCAGCCTCCAAGGCCCCTTTCGAGTTGCCTGGTTGAAATCTTTGTCTCTCATGGTAGAGTTTTCTTTTTCCTCCCTTCAGCTGGCACTTACTGAATGCCACTTTGGGCCAGTCCTGCTGCTGGATGCTGGGGCTTCTATGTTGAAAAACCCAGGAGGGGTGTGGTCAGGAGTGTGAATGGAGGGAGCCCAGGGCACTCTGGGCTAGACTGTGTAGGAGCCTGGCTGCCTTGGTTTTAGTCTGTCCAGGGAGACCCCAAGGCTTCTGAGCTGAGTGATAAAATTAGCAGATAAACTAAGACTTCACGACATTCTTGTTTAAATACTGCATGGTAAAAGAAAACATTTGCATTATGGTCAAATACATAATCTCTATTTAAGCACTATAATCTATCCAAAGAGTTACAAGATGGAGATGCAAGGACATGTAGAAGAGCAAAGACCTCGGGGCAAACAATGTCTCAAGGTGAAGACAGTATTCTACCAGATCAGCAGGAAATGTGGCAAAACGGAGCAGGGAGGTTTTGGAGCTAGATAAACCTGGGTTAGCACTTATTGCCCGAAGCAAGCTATTGCACCTTGGTAGGAGGGTTAATACCCACCCCGCTGCTCTCAAGAGTTGCTGGAAGGATGAAAGAAAACATCCATCAAGGATCCGTCACTTCATAGGCATACAATAAGAGGCATATATTATTAAATATTAATAGCACTATTAATTATTAGTAACAGTGCAGCATTATGGAAAGAGCTCTTGTGTCAGCCAGACCTGTGTGCAAATCCTGATACTTCCATTGCAAGTTGCTTAACCTTTCTGAGCCTTGGATTGTGTCCCTTCCTGTAAAATGAATGAATAATACCTTCCTTGTAGGGTTGATATATGTTGATATATGATAAATGTGATAATATGAATTTCCTAGGTTGTATAATAAGTGTTAAATGCTATTTCAAAATCAAAATATAGCAAGCTTTATTCAATATTCTGATTATAAAAATTATATATTCTGATGGTAAAACATTCAAACAATACAAAAACACTTAAAGGAGTAATTACAAATCACTGGAAATTCTATTTCTTATAGCTGATAGCCAGTTTTTTAGATATCTCTTTATGCAAACTCTTTTAGTTCGACCTTCATAATATATATGGGTCCATAGTACACACCTGTCCTGTTTTCACTCAATAATATGTTATGGACATATGTCCAGTTAATAAATATGGATTTATATTATTATTCTAAATGGCTTCCTAGGGGGCTTCCCTGGTGGCGCAGTGGTTGGGAGTCCGTCTGCTGATGCAGGGGACGCAGGTTCGTGCCCCGGTCCGGGAAGATCCCACATGCCGCGGAGCAACTGGGCCCGTGAGCCGTGGCCGCTGAGCCTGCGCGTCCGGAGCCTGTGCTCCGCGGCGGGGGAGGCCACAACAGTGAGAGGCCTGCGTGCCGCAGAAAGGAAAGGAAGGAAAAAATAAATAATAAATAAATAAATGGCTTCCTAGTAATCTATTGTATGGAATACCAGAATTTATTTAACGCTACAGATAGTCATTGAAGTCATTTTCAGATTATTTTGTTTTATACAATACTGTATAAAGCAACCTTATATATAGATCATTGTTCACTTGTTTAATTTCCTTCCTAGGATAAATCACTATAAATGAATTACTAGATCAAAGGGTTTTACCATTATAATTTTGTCCCATATTGGTAAACTGCCTCCCAAAATGCCTATATGAATTTGCACTCCCACCGGCAGTGCATAAATTATGCCCATTTCCCTATATCCTTGTTAACACTAGGTTCTGCCAATCTTTTTAACCTTTGCCAGTCTGAAAAATTTCAATTCTCTTGAAAAATGGTATCTCAATTTTGTTTCTATCTGTAGTTCCAGTATTACTAATGAGGTGGAAAATATTTTCAAGTATTTATTTCCGTTTGTGATCCTTCTTTTGTTAATTGCCTTTTTAGGCCATTGTTATTTGACTATTTTTCTAATTCAGGTGTTTCCTATTGACTTTTAAAAACTCTGTTTATTAGGAAGCTTTTAAAAAATATATTTATTTATTTGGTTGCACCATACCAGTTGCAGCAGGCAGGCTCCTTAGTTGCAGCTCACCGGCTCCTTAGTTGTGGCACGCGTGTGGGATCTAGTTTCCTGGTCAGGGATCGAACCCAGGCCCCCTGCACTGGGAGCGTGGAGTCTTAACCACTGTGCCACCAGGGAAGTCCCTGTTTATTAGGAATTTTAACTCTTTGTCATGTATGTGACAGATATCTTCCTCCACTTCATTGGTTGTCTTTAACCTTGTGTGTGGTATTTTATTGCCACATATGAAGTTTTAAGTTTATAAAGTCAAATCTTGACTTGATTTTACTGGACGGATTTTTTAAAAACTTTTATAACATACTTAGAAAGTCTTCCGGTTCCAGGATTATTAAAACATTCCCTTGTTTTTTTCTTCCAATGCTTTTATTGTTTCTTTTATCACATGTACATCTTTGATCTAAGAGGTGGAATTTAGACTTAGGGAGGGAGATGGAGCTCCAACTTAATTTTTCTCCAAATGGCTACCCAGTGGTCCCGTTCCGTTTATTGACTTCCGTCTTTTCTCCACCAATATGAAATGTTACCTTTATTGTACACTGTAATTCCTTATACACTTGGCTCTATTTCTGTACTCTGTTCAGTTTAATAGGTCTGTCAGTTCCTTTGTCAAAACTGTACTGTTTTAGTTGGTGTAGCTACCTAATGCATTTTAGTATCTGGTAGAACAAGTCCCAACTCATTCATCTTCAAACTTCTTTTGGCAGTATGGCGGAGTGGTTAAATTCGCAGAGTTTGGGTTCGTTCAGCCAGCCTGAGCTTTAATCCCAGGTCAGCCACCTGCTAGCTGTGTAATCTTGGGCAAGTTATTTTTTTCTCTCTGAACCTCTGCTTCCTCATCTGTTTAAAGTTAATAGTAACCGTATCTACCTTACAGTGTTTTTGTGAAGATGAGATGAAATGATGCATAGGAAGTCCTTGGGCCAGAGTCTGGCACATGGCAAGTTGTCAGTAAATGTTCAGTCTTTTTGTTATGAAAACGATGCATCTATTTTTCCAGTTGAATTTTAGGATCACTTTGACAATAAAATCTCACTGGGATCTTGATTGGGATGCCATTTACTGGATAGGCTAATTTTGAGATAATGAATATCCACGTTATAGGGTCTTCCAGCCTGAGGCAAGCTGTGCTCTTCATTGGTCCAAGACTTTATGCTCCTTGGTGGAGTTTATAGTTTTCTTTATATAAGATGTGTGATTTTATATTAACTTTATTTCCAGATGGTGTAAGTTTTGTTGTTGTTGTGAATGTGACTTTCTTAGTACATAAGAAAGTTATTCATTTTTTTAAATTGAGATATAATTGACACATAACATTATATTAGTTTAGGGTGTACAACATATTGATTCTGTATTTGTGTATATTGTAAAATGATCACCACAATAAGTCTAGTTAACATCTAGCACCATATGGAGTTGTACATTTTTTTTCTTGTGATGAGAACTTGTAAGATCTACTCTCTTAGCAACTTTCAAATATACAATACAGTAATATTAACTATAGTCACCACGCCGTACATTACATCCCCAGAACTTATTTTATAACTGGAAGTTTGTACCTTTGACCACCTTTACCCATCTTGTCCACACCCCCGCCTCTGGCAACCACCAGTCTGTTCTCTGTATCTACTCATTAATTTTTTTTTTTTTTTTTTCGGTACGCGGGCCTCTCGCTGTTGTGGCCTCTCCCGTTGCGGAGCACAGGCTGTGGAAGCGCAGGCTCAGCGGCCATGGCTCACGGGCCCAGCAGCTCCACGGCATGTGGGATCTTCCTGGACAGGGGCACGAACCCGTGTCCCCTGCATCGGCAGGCGGACTCTCAACTGCTGCGCCACCAAGGAAGCCCTATAATTGTTGATTTGGGAAATAATTTCTCCTCTACATAGTGTCAGCTTTGAGATATCCCCTTCCCTCAGCTCCAGGAGCACCCCAGGTTTCTATCACTAGGGCACCTCCCATATTGACATGCCATCACTTGAAATCCATCTATATGATGCAGGAACTGTGTCTAATTGGACCGTTAGTCCCCAGGGCTCAGCACAGGGCTTGTATCAGTACTAACTTATCATTGCCAATTAAAGAAGGTGCCCCATGCTGTACTACTGTTTTCTGGGATAGAAGAGTCTCTCTTCTAGGACAGAGGGCAGGATGGTAAATAGGCCCACAGTCCCTGACCTTATCTGGCTGACAGTCTAATTGGGGAGCAGACATTGAGGAAGTCATTATTAATGTCAAGAGTGAATTATATTTTTCCTCATTACATTTTGAAGGAAGCTTTGGATGCTATGGGAGTGTAAAGGACTTAGTGAGTATAGGGCAGCAGAAGGCCTTGCCGAAGAAATATTCAAGGAGGAGTCTGGGGCGACTGCACCCGTCTTGCTCCCCCTCCACTGCAGACCAGTGTTAGCACCCAGTCCTGCTTGAACGTATCCATTCAGCAAACAAAGAGCATCTGCTCTGTGTCAGGCTCTGTGCTGTTGGGTCTGGGATCACAGAGTTGGGTGAGAGCCAGTATCTGAGCTCAAATCAGAGTTCTGTTGATTCCTGGTAGTTACAGGAGGCAATCAAAACTCCTCAGCCTGGAGATCTACCTCCTGTCCCTCCCTTATGCCCCTACTAGGCCCCAGCCCACCTTTCTGCCCTTGGGTCCTCCTGCCCCACTGGACTGCTGACCCCTCCCCAACTGAACACACTTGTACTTTCATGCACACGTGGAGGCTGTCATCCCCTTCCCCCATCATACTCACTGTCACTTCTACCTAGAACTCCCCTGAGCCACTCCTCTTTCCTCTGGGCCTTCAAGAACCAGGGAATCACCAGCTCTGTGAAGTCTGCCTTCCCAGCGTTTGTTACTTCATCCTTGTCCAAAATTGATGGTGGGTCTTAAGAATGTGTATAGTTATTTGTTTCCACGTCTGTGATCCCATTAGACCAGGGCGCCCTCAGGGTCAGTGACCTTGACTTTGTCTCTTTGGTGGGAACTAGGACGCAGTGGATAACTTAGGAACTGCAATTAAAATAGGGTAAAGAAATGCAACTTCTGTAATTGAAGGGGAAGGATACAGAAGTTAGAGAAGCGATGGGATTACTTAGCTTAGAGCAGTGGTTCTGAACCTAGGGCTCCGGGATCATAGGAGCAAGGTGAAAAAGAGTGTGAGGTATGTGCAAAGTTAGGTTACTTGGGTGTCAATCCTGGCTCTGGCATATGGTAGCTCCACAAGTTGGGACAAGTGGTTTTATTTCTCTGAGACTTTGAGAAAAGGGGGAGTACTACTGTTACTAGCATTACTATATTGGCTTCAGAGGGTCTGGGCACACCCTGAAATGCTCTAAAGAATTTTGTATAAATAGGTGTAAGTAAAGTTTGTCCAGAAAGAGGGTCCCTTGATTTTCAGCAGCTTTCACAGAATGTACAAACTAAGCAGAAGGGAGGCACTGTCTTTCTCAGTTGTCTAGTGCTGTGTAACAGATTACCTGAGAACTTAGTGACTTAAAACAGTAAACATTATCTCACACGGTTCCCAGGAGCAGCATATTTGGGTGATTCTGGCTCTGGATCTCTTATGAGGTTGATCTCTCAAGATGGTAGCCAGGGCTGAAGTCATCTGAAAGCTTGTCTGGGGCTACTGGCCGTGTAGACCTCACCTCTCCATATGGCTGCTTGAGTGTCCTCACGACAGGGTGCCTGGCCTCCCCCAGAGCCTGTGATCTAAGAGAACAAGGCAGTGTCTTTTATGACCTAGCCCCAGAAGCCACACATGGTCATTTGCAAAACATCCTATTGGTTCCATAGTTCAGCCCTATTCAAAGTGGGAGGGGACTAAAAAGGATATGAATGTCAGGGCTGGGAATCATGGGGGGGGGGGCGGGGGGGCATTTTGGAGGCTGGCTACCACAGTGCCTTAGAAGGAATTTGGAATGAGGAGTTTTAAGTTTAAATCTCGACTCCAACAACAACTAATTGTGTGATCTTGGGGAAAGCTCCTTTGCTTTACTGGCCCTGCCAATTTTCTTACTCAGCTCACATGGTGGGTTGTGATATTCAAGAGTTAAAGCCTGTGAAAGCCATTTATTCAAACCCTCAACTTCACATTCAGTTATTAGCAATCATTAAAGAGGAGGGGGAACAAAAGCCACTTGAGGCAGTGTGTAAGTTAATGTTTTCAGTATAAAAAATTGAAAATGAAGAAACAACCCAATTTCATCAAATTAGCACCACTCTTAAAATTTTGGTGTTTAAATGCACTTTAAAGTTTCTTTTCCTTCTTCACAGAGAAGGAATAGAGGAAATGTCTTAAATTGAGATGAGAAAGATTTATGGGAGATGAGAAAGATTTATGGTAGATGAGTACATTTCTTTAGTATTAAGAGATATTGAAAATTGGGATGGGCTCCTTAATGGGGTCCTGAAATCTCCACGTGAAAACCTTAAAGAATCAGGCAGAGGGCTTTTATTATCTATACTTTTAGTAAAAACTAGCTCAGGTCATCCTTTGAGGCCATTTGGGAGGGGACACCACAAATCTTTTTTTTTTTTTTTTTTTTTGCGGTACACGGGCCTCTCACTGTTGTGGCCTCTCCCGTTGCGGAGCACAGGCTCCGGACACGCAGGCTCAGTGGCCATGGCTCACGGGCCCATCTTCCCAGACCGGGGCACGAACCCGTGTCCCCTGCATCGGCAGGCGGACTCTCAACCACTGCGCCACCCGGGAAGCCCCCCACAAATCTTCTTAAGTAAAATGAAAAGAAGTATTATTAAAGGTGTTCTCATACTGTTAAGCATTAAAATCTTTATTTTTTTCATCATATTCAAATGAGTATGAGTAGCACATACTCATTCTAGAAGATTTGGAAACTACAGACAAGTGTAAAGAAGTGAAAAACATTATATCTGCCACAATCTAAGCACTTTGTTTTGTGGTTTAGATGAAAAATAATTTTTTTCAATTAAAATAATGTGGGCTTCCCTGGTGGCGCAGTGGTTGAGAGTCCGCCTGCCGATGCAGGGGACACGGGTTCGTGCCCCGGTCCGGGAAGATCCCACATGCCGCGGAGCGGCTGGGCCCGTGAGCCGTGGCCGCTGAGCCTGCGCGTCCGGAGCCTGTGCTCCACAAGGGGAGAGACCACAACAGTGAGAGGCCCGCGTACCACACACACACACAAAAAAGTAATACTTTGTAGGAAACACCCTCCCCCCAAATTGGCTGTAGTCTCACAAGCCAGAAGTAACCATTATTAACATTTTGGTGGCGTAAAATGGGATTTAAACACGTTTTCAGCCTCATGGGAGACTGAAAAAACAGGAATGGATTTAAGTGATGGTGAATGGCAGGTAAGCTGAGTTAGGGCTGCCCATCACGTGGGCAGATTCTGTGCCTAATGACCACAGTGAGGTGAGGAGGTCTCCATCTCTAAGCATCTTTACAACTTGCATAGGTCTGTTTGGGTGAATCATGCCTCACTGTTTACCAATTCTGCCTGGGCAGGTTCCAAATACTGGATAGGGCTTATTCCATGGGAAATTTGTAGTTAGGGACTTTGTCCAATAAAGTAATTATTGAGTAAGGTCATCCAGATTGAGTGCCTACCATGTGCCAAGACTGTGCCAGATGTTGGGGGTGTGATAATGACCTCAAAAAGATGCTAACAAGAGCAGACATTAGACCAGAAATGATACAAGGAAATGAGATGTGGGAGGTACCAGGAGAGGTGCACATTTGTGGATCATCTGCTATGCTGGAAGTTTAGCAGATGTGATCTCACTGGGACCTGAGGGAGGTAATTTGACCTCTCTGAACCTCAACTTCATTTGAAAATGGGGACAGAGTCACTGGGAGAGAACATTCGTTAGTGTGGCAAACTCTGTTTCAGGGTTCACTGAAGGTTCACTGAAGTATAAAAATGAGACACTTTTTACACTTCAGACTCTAAACCTTCTCGGTGGCAAAGACAGCTGGCCTTTAGTGAGTCTACTGTGTTCAAGGTGTTTCACAAAGGTCCCATTTAATCCCAATTCCACCTTTTGAGTTTATGTACCCCATTGTCTAAATTGATGGCTCTGAGTCAATGGGAGTTTTCATAACTTGACCAAGACCACACAGCTGGAGAATGACTGCAAGAAGATTTAAACCCAGGCCTGCTGAAGTCCAAAGCCAGTGGCAATACATTATCTCATAGTGAGGTTCCAGGGGTGTATGTGTCCTTTTGGAAATGCTTGGGTCTGCTGGTGGTGTGTTTGTTATTCAGATTCCTGAATGTGTGCTTTGCTCGTAACTGTGCAGTTTGAAAACACTGACTCACCCCCAAACAGGGCAGGGTTGGATATCAGTCCCGTTTATCTTATACTGTCCTGTGGCACCTGTGTTGACTTCAAAGAAATTCTGTAATAAAAGCACTGTGATTAAAAACAGAAAAACACACACCAAAAAAAGGTATAGGTTTGTTTTTGGTGCTTGTGACAAGAGAATACACTCATGAGTGTCATTAACTTAAAAAATGACAGCTATTTAAGGTTTAGTGACTAAAGCCAATTTTCTAACACACATCTTGTATAGTCTTCTGAACATACTCTTTTCCCACTTAACTATGATGTTGTCATTAGTTTCCGTTTGATCCTGCAAGGGCAGAGACCTTGAACATTCACATCTGGATTCCCCCATGGCTTGACCCAACTGACAGCCAGGCAGAATTGACCGAAAAACTTACAGGCGTTTCCACGGTGCCTGCCTACATTAGCTTTCTTTTGCTACTGTAAAAAGTTACCAGATTTAGTGGCTTAAAACCTTCTGTCTCACACTTTCTATGGGTCAGAAGTCTGGACTGTGTGGCTTAGCTGGTTCTTGGATACAGCTAAAATCAAGGTGTTAGTAGGACTGGACTCCTCTCTGCAGATTCCAGGGTTGGGGTGGGGAGAACCTGCTTCCAAGCTCAGTCAGGTTGTGAAAGCTCAGTCCCATGAGGCCGCAGGACTGAGGTCCCATTACTTGCTGACAGGGCTTGTTCTCAGCTTCTAAAGGCTGCCTACGTTCCCTGGCTCATGGCCCCTTCATCAACAGTGGGTTGAGTTCCTCTCAAGCTTCGAATCGGATTCTTCTCCTGCCTCTTCTCTCCAAAGCATCTCTTTTGCATTCCTCTTCTGCTTTTTAAGGGTCCATGTGATTACACTGGGTCCACCCTGATAATCCAGGATAATCTCCCTATTTTATGGTCCTTAATTCCATCTGCAATGTCCCTTTTGCCATGGAATGTAACATATTCACAGGTTCCAGGGACTAGGGCATAGATAGTTTTAATTTTTTGGGGGGGAGGGGGCGAGGAGGACGTTATTCTGCCAACCACAGTGCCTGTACTAAACATGTAAATTTTAGAATTAATCTTCTCTAGTTGACTCCTTGGAGGTCAGAGGGGGATGAAGCTACTCAAGAAGAAAACATTTGAAACAAGCCAAATGACTTGTCAAAGGTCACTGCGTCTGCTGTAGATTAAACCACCATCACCACCACCACCCCTTTGTGAAAAATCAGGTCAAACAATTTTTTGGTCGTGGAGGTGGGGTTCTTCCTTTCCCCCTATTGGGGTGAAGTTAGAAGCGGACAGAAGATTTAAAAAACATGCCTATTTCACCTTCTACAGTCTATTCACTTTGCAGGGTTTTGTTTATTGGATGTGCAAGTCTTCTGTGTGACGAGTGTTAGAAGCAGGAGCACTGAACTCCATGATGTTAGGCTTTGGCAGCACGTGTTGATCTTCCCTAAGCACTGCGCTAACACCAGTGAGTGGAGGGTATGCTTCCTCACCCTGGGATAACTTTCAAATGTGGCCATTGACCCTTCCTCCCTAATTTTAAAGAAATGGCCACTATCCAGTTTAGGACTGATTCTAGGAATGTTTCTGGACGTTGACTGGTTCAACAAATAGGCACAGAAAACCTGTGTGTTGGGTACTCTGAACATCATTTCATTTCATGCTCTGCAACCAAGGCTCAGAGAGGGTAAGTACGGTGCCCACTGCCCCTCAGCTGGTACCAATTATTAAACACTTGCTATATGTCAGGAGCCAAATTATATGGACCTAATGTCATGGTCCCCCTTCACACCCTCTTCCAACCTGCCAGGTGTTTTATGTTGATTTTAATCTCAATAATGCTGTGAGGTATTAGGCTGGTAGCCATGGAGTGGCTTAGCCAGAATTCCGGTCTAGGTCCGTTTGACTCCAGGTTCTGTGTTCCCTTCAGGATATTGCCTCTAAAAAGGCCTCAGGTGCATTCTGGTAAGTATGTCCCCAAAGTCCAAGTTCTTCACACAACCCGTAATCGTATCACCAAGTTCACCAGGTGGCATGAACGCTGTAGGCTGCGTGTGCAGCTTCTGCAAATAAAGCTTCTGCAAACACATAGCGGCATGAAAGCACAGGAGGAAATGGAGAACTGTCTAGGTTCATCAATCGTGAAATAACCGTTTTACTGGTATGAGTATCTTTTTGTCTCATTATTATGCGGCAGTGAGTCATTTAGGGGAGGACCAAAAGGGAAAGTCCTGTCTCTTGTTACCTACAAGAAGTGTCAGTGAAAACCGCTCAGGCGGAGAGAGGCACAAAGTGGGCGCTGGAAGTCGAGCTACCACTTCTCGATCCCCCCCGCTTTACCCGCGTGGCGGCCCCAAGGCGAGAAGCGCCGAAGGGGTTAAACACAGCTCACGGTAGTGGGGCACAGGGCCACCGCCCCTTCCCAGCATCGCCTCCCAGAATGCCTCAGGCCCCCAGCCAGTTCCCGCACCTCGCGAGACTCCGCCCAGCCCCTTTCCCGAACGACTGTCCGGCCCCCTTCCTTACCGAGCTCTGCGCGGGGCAGAGGAAGGGAGGGGAGGGCGGAAAAGACGGGCCGCGGGGCACGCTGGGAAGTGTGGTCCAAGAGTTTCACTCAGCCATATTCTTCCGGAGCGGGGGAGGCCAGAGAGGCAGCCGGGACTACGACTCCCAGCCGCCCTTTCGGTTTGTTTTTGTTCAAAAAAAAAAAACCCCACACTCCCCCTCCTCACTCTTCACACACACTCACACACACCCACGGCAGACACGCACACACCCGGGCGCCGAAGGGAAAGCCGCGTCTCGCTTTCCCGCCCCGCCGCCAGTCCGGTCTTGGCCTCGCAGTAGAGCGGGAAAGCGGAGGCCGGAGCCGTGACCTCTGACCCCGTGGTTATGCGGAGCCGCCGCATTCCTTAGCGATCGCGGGGCTACCTCCTTCTCCTTCGCCGCTGCCGCCGCCGCCGCCGCCGCCGCCGCCGCCGCCGCGGGCGACTGACGCAGCGCGGGCGCGTGGAGCCGCCACCCCTCCCCCACCGCCGCCCTCGCGCCGGGTCTAGCGCCAGCCGGTCCCCGCGCGCCCGCCCCCTCTCCCCGGCCGCACCCGAGTTCTCGCGCGCCGCCGCCGCCACGCGCCCCCCGCCGCCGCCGCCGCCGCCGCCGCCGCCGCCGCCGCCCCGCGCCGCCGTCGCCGCCGCCGCCGCCGCCGCCCCCCCAGCCCACCCCGCCCGGAGGTCCCGCGTGGAGCCGCCGCCGCCGCCGGGGAGGAGGAGGATGAAGGACAAACAGAAGAGGAAGAAGGAGCGCACGTGGGCAGAGGCCGCGCGCCTGGTGAGGCGGGCCGCCGAGGGGGGCTCGATGGGGGGCGTGGGGGGTTGGCTTGCCGAGCACCCCCCACTGGGAGGGGGGAGGGGCGAAGCCCTGCCCACTGTAGGAGGGGGCGGGCCACCCTTTCTACTGGAAAGGGACAATCCCCCAAGGCGTTGGGTGGGGAGAGGTCCCCCGCCGGGTCGGAGGTGGCGCCTTTTTCTGCACGTCCCCCCTCTAAATTCCTGCGGAGGGGTCGAGCTGGCAAGCCGGCTCCTCCCCCTCCGGGCGGCGGGGCCCCCGCCTCCCCTCCCCCACTATTTGGCAGCTTCTAGGGGGTCTGGGGAAGCTTCGTTTATGCACTCGGGGGAGTTAGGTTTCCGGGAAGGGTCGGAAGCTCCTCCCTCGCTTCCTGGTGGGCAATGGGGTGGTGCGTTTGACTCCAGGGGTTGGAAAGAGCCCCCAGTTTCAAGGACGCGAGTGGCATTTTGAGCTTTCGCAATCTAAACCAGGTGTGTGGAGGGAAGCAAATGCTTACTCCCAGCTTGAACCCTGAGCCTTGGTTCTCAAACTTTAGTGTCCTGTGGGGACACCTGGGGAGGTTGTTAAGAATGCTCATCCTAGGGCCCTACTTAAGACCTACGGAGTCTGAGATTCTGGAGTAGAGCTTGAATATCTTCATTTTAACCAGCTTCTCGGGTTGGTTGTAAAGCAGGTGGCCCACGTACCACACTTCTGAGATTCTGCTGACCGGACTTCACAAGCTAGACTGGAAACAGGCACTCTGCAGAGAACTAACTACACTTTGCAAAGAATGTATGCGTGTGTTCTCTCTTCCTTAGTGTCCTGGTGCATGTATACATGAAGTGTTGGGCAAAGACCAAGTGTCTCTGAAGATAATGCTCACTGAGGACTTAGCAAAGGAGAGAGTAATTTGAGTATTTGAAGCTGCCTTGTAATGGGGGTTGTGAATTTTCTGTTCTCAAAGTGTCAGAGGACTTGCAAGTGAAATATCTTCCTTTTGGATTTGCACCCACAAAGCTAAGACACTTTGAGACATGTTCTTATAAAATCTTGCTGATGACAGTAGTAACAGGTTATGCTTGTCTCAGAGATGTCACTTCCTCATAACTGTCACAAAGCAGGGTTATAGTGCAGATAGTATACTAGTCTCTTGACACCCTGTAGTTTATATGTAATTGCTGTAATTCACTTTTAATGATGAATGAAGCTCAACCTTCTAATCTTTCATTTTATTGGGAAGTAGGGTTCCTGCCTCAAAGGTGTTGTGCAAAAAAAGACAAATATGTGTTGGAGGTTTTTACAAATCTTTGGTACACCTTTTTCGTTCTTGGAGCCTGTAAAACTCAGTTATTGACTTAAAAGAACTAACTCTGTTTGGTTTATAGGGGAAATTAAACTGGTGTACCTGATCCCCTTCCTCAGGCATTTGTTGCCCAAGAAACAGAAGTAGCAATTAGTTTGTATGCTGAAGTTTTGTGCTTCAGTTAATTTGTTTTGGTTTGGCATATGAAATTTGCAGATTTTGAAGTACCTAAATACTTTTTTCAGGTTCAGTCAGATTTGGAAGCTTTGTTCAGCTTTCAGGATCTCTTGGTAGTTTCAGGATTTCTCCATTGTTGCTTTACCTGAAGGAGAGTAGAGGAGAGCCAAAAGGACATGCTCTCTTTCTCCTGGAGGTTGAGTCTGTTTATTGAAATTCTCCTCTGAGTTTCTGTTCTGCAGGTGTTTATGACTCTGGGCACCAACAGGAAATTTGCTTGCCAGAGTTTTACTTGTTAGAGGTAGGTGAAAGTACCTTTAAATCCTGTGTTATTTATGTCTTGACAGAATTCTAAAGTCTGCTCGTCTCAAAGCTTTGTTGGCTCTTCCTAGTTGAAAGTCTCTAGGAATTTGGGGTCCACTCTTAAGCCTCTTTAGGCTCTTGAATTCACGGTGATCTGCACTCCAGTATCTAAGTTGCTATTTCTGTTTTATCATTGGCTCAACTCATGCTAGATTATCCCAGTAAGTTCTTTCTCTTCTTTTACTTCTATGGTTCTTCATTAAAAAATAGTAAGTCCTACTTGGAATTACTTCTGGTGCTCTTAAACACATGAAAGATGACTTGTGGGTATATGGTGTGTAGTTTTGCCTGTCTTTTATTGTTTTTTGTTTAGAATTTTCTGTCCCTTTGGATGGGACTAGTTGGTGAGCGAGGGGGAACTTTTAGAGTTCTCTCCTCATTTGGGGAAAAAAAAATTGTTGTAACAAACCAAGTGCTGGAGAGTTTGTGAGGCTTAACACTGGCTAGAGAAAACCTTGACTCCAGTGAGCTATAATGATAGGGCAGGAGATTAGATCTAATTACTCTTTGGACAGGTGAATTTGGAGTGCTTGCAGTGGCGATCAGATGCACTTGCTTGGGGGCAGTTTCATATTGCTCCCAACCTTGCTCACATTGGTGGCTAAAGTGATACCAGGAGCCCTTTTAAAACTATTTTGGTAGGAAAGAAGAGACTTCTGGACAATTTCAGTAGTGTAGTAAGCCCCAGGAGGTTGATTTTTGCAGCTGTTAATTATGTTGTTGAGAAGTAGATATTCTTCTTTCAAACATTTTGTAGTCTTGTTTTTCCTAGATGTAGGAGGTAGACTTTAGGGGGTTGGGTGGGTGTAAATCCTCCTACTTGTTAGGAACAATTTGTTTGGGAGAAATAGCTGAGTGGATTTCCCTTTAGATTGAATGCCCTTAAATGGATTCTCCCTGGCTTTGAGAAACTCTTCATTGCATGCTTTATCTTTCACTTTGATTCATGACTGACCATTCTTACATCAAACATTTTTTTCCCTTTGAAGTTGGAGAAGAGATACTTTTTTTTTTAAGTATGCTTTAGAAAGACAGACTAGGGATAGAACACTGCTGAATTGTTCTTATACTGAAAGCCGGAGGCATGTACAGTTTTAATAAAAGTGAAAACTTTGTATCTTTTGATGTAACTTCCCTTTAGAGATTTTGTTTCCTCTCTCTTAGATTCTCAGGCTCTTCCTGACTGCTGTTTAAATAATTGGTAGCTAATTTTTCAGTCATGCTTCTTTAAAAAAAAAAAATTACCATACAAAAATTCACTAGCTTAGCTCACAATTAGTATCAAAGAAGTTATATCTGTGGCAGTGAACATTAGTAGCTTGTATTGTGGGTTTGTTCAAGTCAACACTGCTTAACTTGGCACTTAGGTTCTTGGAATACAAAGATGGATAAGGTTTGCCCTTGGGGAACTTATGGTTTTTCTGGGGATGGAGAAGGTCCAGACAGGTGAATAGAATTTCATTACAGCCATGGTCAGTGCCATCATAGATGTATGAATGGTAATAGACATCCTGGTTCCTGCTTATTGTCTAAGCATAATTATGAATAGCTCCTCCTTTTACTCTCAAGTGTCCTTTGGAAGATAAATTAGCAGTGTTGTGCAACTATGGGGCAATGAAAAGAGACATTTGAACTGTCTGGCAGAGAGCAGAGAAGGCTTCCTGGAGGAAGGTGCTTTCCGAACTGAATCTTGAAGGGTGAGTAGGAGTTAGGCCTGTCACAGAGGACGTAAGCAGGAGCTGGTAACAAAAAATAGGAGTGTGTGTGTTTATTTGCAGGGTGGAGAGTGTGGGAACTGGGTAGAACTACACATAGTTATTGGAACATAAAGTTTGTGGAGAGACAGGCAGAGATCAAATTGTGAGGGCCTTGTACGCCAGGCCAGCACACACCTACTTGGTGCCAGGCACTGTAGGCACTCAGTACATTATCTCTAATCTGTACAACAACTCTGAGAGGAAGATCTCAGTATCCTTCCTTCACAAACGAAGGAACCTAGGCTTAGGGTGGGTAGGTAACTTGCCCAAGTTTAGAAGACCAGAATTTGAATTCCTTAGAACCAGGTCTGTCTGGTTCTAAAACCTGTGCTTTTCCAGTGGACTAGTGGTCTCTCTGGAAGCTTCAGCTTTTGCTGTGTATAATTAGGTTTCTGTTGAAGGACTTTAAATTGGGAAAGTGATTAGGGCAGGTTTATTTTGTTGGACTGACTGGGGCTATATAGCAGGGTAAGTTATGCAAAAACGGGGATTTGGTCTTTTTTTACTGGTGAATTTTTAGAATTGTCCCTAGCACAAAGTGAGTATTTCACATATTTGTTGAATGAAGGATGGCAGTGGAGTACGAATGAATTTGAGGAAAGCGGGGCTGGTTGCAGGGATATTAGCAGAAAGGCTATTGTGTCAGATCAGGTCAGAAACTGGTGGTTGGGAACTGGGGGACAGGTGAGAGTGAAGGGTGATGCCTGGGTTTCTGAATTAGGTGATGAGACAGGCTGCCGACCAACGAGAGGAATGTTAGAAGGCGGGGTGGTGGTGGTGGTGGATGAATTAGAGTAGGTGAACATGTGGGACGTCCAGTACAGAACTGAGTATTTGGAGTCTGAAGCTTGGGAAGCAGTCCGCAGTCCAGGCTAGAGGTAGAGATTTGGGAGTTATCAGAATTTTGGTAGTAGTTGAAACTGTGAGAGATGATAATGACACCCAAGGAGAATGTAAAAACTGAACAGAGAGAGGCTAAGAATGGGACCATGGTAGAGGTTTTATTTCAGCAGCTACTCCTCCAAAACTTGCCTTTCTTTAGTGCTCAGGGTTCATGTTCTTCCACAGAGAGAACCTTCACAGCAGTCCTGTGGGACTGTACATTTTACTTGTGACAGAGCAGTACAGTACTTCGTTGTTAGGGTTGTTAAATGACTGCAAGATGTTGGTGTGGTTTGGAGTAACCTCAGCAGCTGCACTGGTAGAGATGGTACAGAGATATTGACAGCCTCTCTTTTTTCCTCCCTGAGAAGAATAACATTTATAAAACAACTCAGCTTTTTCAAGTGAGAGAGCTCTGGTTGCTCACTATGACCTTACTGCCAGGACTTAGTTATAGATGTCGCTAACGTAAGTGGGATGTTCCATTTCTCATTGTTTGCTTGCACCAATCATATAGGATCACAGCATCATGTTGCCAAATGGCAAAATGTACTGTGGCAGTTAACAGAATTGCACAACCCAGTGGCACAAAAGCCATCATTTAAAAAATGTGGGTACTGGGAATTCCCTGGTGGTCCAGTGGTTAGGACTCTGTGTTTTCACTGCCAAGGGCACAGATTCAGTCCCTGTTTGGGGAACTAAGATCCTGCAAGTGTGGCCCCCACCCCAAAAAAAAGATAAAAAATTATGGATACTAATCAAAGTACCTTGGGAAAGAAAATCTAAATGCATTTCTTTTTTTTTTGCGGTACACGGGCCTCTCACTGTTGCAGCCTCTCCCGTTGCGGAGCACAGGCTCCGGATGCACAGGCTCAGCGGCCATGGCTCACGGGCCCAGCCGCTCCGCGGCATGTGGGATCTTCCTGGACCGGGGCACGAACCCGTGTCCCCTGCATTGGCAGGCAGACTCTCAGCCACTGCGCCACCAGGGAAGCCCCTAAATGCATTTCTGTCTTATAATTTATTGCATAGAAAACTATGTATTCTGTGGTTTAGCCGTATTAACAGCATCAAGTTAAGCGGTAATCAAGGTTGCTAAGGCCCCACATATCATAACATGTATGCTAAGAGGTTGTGTGTTTTCAGAATTGAGAATTAGAATATTTCATCTAATTGCAGTCACTTTCAGCAACTAGTTAGATATATGTGTAATTTGGTTTCAGAAGTAATTTTGTCTGTGGAAAGACTAAATTGTCAGCAGCGGTACCTCATAGCAGGATTGTAGCCCATGTTATATAGTGATGGATGTAAATGGAAGTTGCACACTGAAATCAGAACACTTATATTTTCTTCAGGTACTAGAAAACTACTCAGATGCTCCAATGACACCAAAACAGATTCTGCAGGTCATAGAGGCAGAAGGACTAAAGGAAATGAGGTTTGTATGGCTCTTGTTGCTTAATGTCAGGGTTTCACAGGACACGTGTCTTCCTGCACTCAGGCAGTGATATGAGAAAGTCTGCATGTGCATATATGTGTACATACACACACACACACACACACACACACGTCTGGTGGTGGTGTGGAACTATCTCCCATGTTGTGTGTCCTCTGGGTGGAGGGTGGGAATGGCTCAACATTCATTTGTTTTCATCAGAGGTTCAGTGGCTTTCCCTATCCTTGCTCTCCCATAATTTCGACATGGCGCTTGTTTTTTTGTGTAAGGAGTCAGCACATTTTCTCATGTACTCTGTTTTGCAAGTTTCAGTGATAGAGAAGGGACAGACTCTGATAGGCTCCATCGTGTCTAAAACTTCCCTTCTCTCTATACCATATCTTTGAAGTCCTTTGTTTTAGGATCAAAGAAGGGTGGTCTAGTCACCATAAAACCCACTGGCTTTTTTTCCCCCTACTGATTCTAGGCATTCATGATATGAGCATACTAAATTTGGAGGTGACCTTGATTTTCTTATCCTGTGATATATTTTTCCTAGAGAAGCAACAGATTGGAAACACAGAAAGAATTGCAGGCACAAACAAAAATCAGTGCCTGTCCTGAATCCTTTCTCTCCTCACCCCAACCTTTTTTAAAATTAAAATGAAAGACGAGAGCACGGCACAGTTCCTTCTCGGGATTCAGAACAGACAGCATATATTCTGCTGGTTAAGCTTTAGCTGCTTGAAATTGATCTTTTAGGATCGAAAGATCCTCACTTTCCAGTTGTCAGTTCAAACATTCTCTAGCTGACGTTTTGTGGGGAGGGAAGATCAGGATTGTCTAGATACATTCATTTAAATACTACCTATGCACTGTGTAGTGTTATAATTTTTTTTGTTTGTTTGTTTTGTTTTTATGTGCTATTTCCCATCATGCTGCTGTCTGCACTGCTGTTGGACCACTGTGCCTATAGAAGGTAAATTAGTCCCTTTGGGACAGATGGAGTTGAGAACCTAACTTGTTTCTGCTTCTAGCTCTTACAGGAATTATGAAGCAGTCATGGTGGCTCGTGATGAGTGAGCAGCTCTGTGATTTGTAGACAGAGGTATAGTGTGTAGGAGTCACACTGTTTCAAGAAAGACTCTGCCAGCATGCCTTTCCCCACTGTAGCAGAGACATTAGCACACCCACTTGATACTCCAGATTCTGCACAAGGTTTCTTTTAGAGATTGGTTCTTCGTGAAATTTTTTTTTTTTTTTTAGCATCCAGTGTGTTCCAAAGCCGAATAAGTAATAGGGTTTTTTTAATGGCTTTTTTAGACTCAGAATTTATTTTTAACACTCTGCATAAATTAGGGCCTCTAATTCTGAAAAATGCTGAGAGGCTTTACTTGAGATATTTATATTTATTTAACATGCTGGGGAGAGGGAAGAGAAGGTGCACAGGTGAACCCTAGCACTAACATGCTAGCGCCAAACTCAGTTAATATTAATAATGGACATTTGTCTGTATTTTTGATAGCTTTTCTGTTTTAAGATTTAGTAAGTAGTCGCTAACTCACATGAGTTGTCATTGTTTTGCGAGCTACTGTTGTAGCAGGGACCATGATATAACTTAGCATGCTATCTCTTTTTGGTTTAATGTTTGAGCATTATTGGGTACTAAATCCATGTGACTTTCTATATTCAAATTTAAATGATTGCTCCTGGGTAGATATAAAATAAAACCCATCTTTCCCCCCTCCCAACTGAGAAAAAGCAAATGAAATACTGTTCCTTTTGTGTGTTTATTAGAAAATGTTAACTGGAAAAAAAAAGTGTGCTTATTTTCTTGGGACAGCACCAGTGATCCTGTGGTTTTTGTGTTGAAAATGTTATGTGGCAGTTTCTGAGCATGATACGCAGGTTGGAATATAGATGCTAGGAAACTCGGTTTTGTTTTTAATTAACATTAAAATTTAATTTAAATATTTTGGGTAAATAAAAATATTGGGTAATTTTTTTTTCAAAACTCCTGAGTGTACCTGAAAAATCATTGTGTAGTGTTTCTAAATTTCTTGAGAGTTTGGTTCATATTGTCAAAAGGCACTAAAGAATTGTCAGGTATGGAGTGGAGATATCAGATAGCATGTCTTATCCCAGAGCTCTCTGGGTGTGATTTATGTGAATTTCATTTGTTGCTCTTTTGCCACTTTCAAAGTAGAATTCTTGTCATGGGATGTTTTCTTTTATATTTCTTCCTCTTTTTCTTGATTTAAGAGTGAGTTAAAGGGTATTAGAGCTTTGAGTAAGTAGACATATTGATTTGTATGACCACCTTCCATCCTTGTATGTTTTTACAGTGGGACATCCCCTCTTGCATGTCTTAATGCCATGCTACATTCCAATTCAAGAGGAGGAGAGGGGTTATTTTATAAACTACCTGGCCGAATCAGCCTTTTTACACTCAAGGTAAGTAATATAAACTCTACTTTAGTGCAGTGGTTCTTCAGCTTTTAGTGTTCCTAAGAATCACTGGCAGGTCTGGAATGTGGCCCATGAATTTGCATTTCTAATAGGCAGGCAGGTGATGCTGATGCTGTTTTTCTGAAATAGCGCATTGAGGTGTTCTGGTGTGAACAGAGTATTAGGAATTATTTAGTCATATCAGCTATTGTGTCTGTATTCAGTTTTTCCTTGTTTATATCTGCAGATTGTATGCAATAGAGGGATAAGTATGTGTGGGGGTAATTGCAAATGTGCCTTAATTATAGTTTTGTTTGTAATAATATGTGAAGGATAAATTACTGGACAGCCAAGTAAGACCTAGTCTATGGAAAATAACTGAAATGTGAAAATACTTGTGGAAATTCAAAAACTCAGCATTTACCAAGTGACACTAATTACAAAGCAAGAGAACTTAAATCAGGTTCAATTCGTAAGCTTAAATAGAGCTGAAATGAACAAGCTAATTATTTTTCTATGATTTGTGTTATACATCATTTAAACCAGGGATTGGCAGATTTTTTTCTGTAAAGGACCAGAAAATAAATATTGGAGGTTTTGTGGGCCACACTGTCTCTATCGTAACTATTCAACTCTGCCATTGAAGCAGGAAAACAGCCACAGAGAATGCACAAACGAATGGGCATGGGTGTGATCCAATAAGACATTATTTATAAAAAGAAGCAGTGGGCTAGATTTGGCTTGGGGGTGTAGTTTGCTGACTCCTAATTTAGACATAGTTAACCTGTTGATGGTGAGAAACTGAAAATTTGATGCTGATCCTTATAATCTTCCAAAATGTCGTTATAAATTGCAGTAGTCCATAAACAGACTTTTCTCTTTTAGTTTTGTTTTTGATAGACTTGTTTTCTTTAATTAATTAAAAATTAAACACTCGAACAAATACCAACTATATAACCTGTGGTCATAAAACTTGATCGTTAAGTACACATCAGATGTATCTTATGTTCAGATATCTGTGCTGTTCTCTATGTTGTTTTTATTTGTAGTATTTCAGACTTTAAAAGGCAGCATAATGTAATGTCAGAAACTGAGCCTTGGAAGAGTCAGAGCCCTGAATTCAAAATTTAGCTTTGTCACCTGGGACAGATTTAACCCCTTTTTATGGTGGTGTATGCATCTCTGACAGTCAGTCCTTAATAAATGGTACCCTTTATGATATTCCTTTAGGTTCCTTATCCTTAATTGCTTGTTAATGGCATTTTTCTATTATATATTATTAAATATATTGTAATTGTAGGTAATTATGTACAGTTATAGTTGTGTGTATTATATGTGTTACAAATGTGCCTGTTAGTGGAACATTTCTCTTTTAAGAGGGAGAAGAAATACCTATTTCTATGGATACCTTAAGGATAGGAATTGAGTTTCATTTGTCCTTGTAATTTGGCTCTGGGCAGAATTCTTGGCATAGTCCATGTTTAATAAATTTTTTTTAAAATAAATTTATTTACTTATTATTTTGGCTGCATTGGGTCTTCGTTGCTGCATGTGGGCTTTCTCTAGTTGCGGTGAGTGGGGCTACTCTTCGTTGCGGTACGGTGCGCGGGCTTCTCGTTGCAGTGGCTTCTCTTGTTGCGGAGCACGGGCTCTAGGCACATGGGCTTCAGTAGTTGTGGCACGTGGGCTCAGTAGTTGTGGCTTGTGGGTTCTAGAGCGCAGGCTCAGTTGTGGCACACAGGCTTAGTTGCTCCGCAGCATGTGGGATCTTCCTGGACCAGGGCTCGAACCCGTGTCTCCTGCATTGGCAGGCAGATTCTTAACCACTGCGCTACCAGGGAAGTCCCTGGTAGACTTTTAGCTTGGTTGATCATCCGTGCGTGCTATCCGTGCGTGTCTCTTTTAACATTTTGACCTGTTAGAAAGCGATATGTGCAAATGCAACAGAAAGTAAAATGCAGCAGGGAAAGTGAAGGTAGCCCATAAATTCTGCGATTTGTAACCTAAATGATAATTTATATTAATAATATTTGAAAAAATTGGATTAAAATTTCCTTATAGCTTTACTGCTTGTTGTATTCAGTTAATATATTTGCCATGATGGCATTGATACATACAGGCACACCTTATTCTCCACCACTGCCCCCGCCCCTCCCAGGGCTCCTCGAGAGTCTGAAGTATCGATTAGTCTTATTAATTGCCTCATTATCACCACACTATCTTCCAGAAGTTGTGCAGGCATTTACTTTATTGTTATTTGGGAATGGATAAGAAAGGATACCAAAAATCTGAACCAGCTGATTACCATCCTATCCTCATCACCCGAGGACCCAGGTCTGCTGAATAAAGTACAAGATGGTGCATTTTTTCCTTTCTTATCCTCATTTGAAGAAATTTCAAACCTACAGAAAAATTGGAGTACTACACTGAACACCCCACCTATCTTGCTTTCTTCGTAATTGTTACAAGTTTGCCACATTTGCTTTATCCCTCTCTACATATATATGCTTTTTTTCCCAGAACCATTTAAAAGTGTTCAACTAGTACTGGTACTTCACCCTTACGTATCTTAGAATGTATGTCTTAGGAGCAAGGACATTGTCCTACATAACCACAATACCATTGTCATAGTCAAGAAACTTAATGATACAGTAGTATATAATATATAGTCCATATTCAGTTTTTTTCTAGTTCTAAAAATATTCTTTCTTTATTTTTGGCTGCGTTGGGTCTTCGTTGCTGCACGCAGGCTTTCTCTAGTTGTGGCTAGCGGGGGCTACTCTTCGTTGTGGTGCGCGGGCTTCTCATTTTGGTGGCTTCTCTTGTTGTGGCTCATGGGCTCTAGAGTGCAGGCTCAGTAGTTGTGGCTTGCAGGCTCTAGGCACGCAGGCTTCAGTAGTTGTGGCGCGTGGGCTTAGTTCTGCGGCGTGTGGGATCTTCCCGGACCAGGGCTCGAACCCTCGTCCCCTGCATTGGCAGGTGGGTTCTTAACCACTGCACCACCAGAGAAGTCCTGTGGCATTTTTTTGGTCTGTTTCTCATGTGTTAAGGAGAAGCATGTGCAGAATGGCTTGGTATTTTTCTCCCCACTGCCTGGAAATCTCTTCTAGTGGGCCATCAACGTCAGAAACCATGTGGTTTCACTACTTAGTTGAAAATAGGAGTTTTTTCAGTTCTGAATACATTTGTGTGGACTTATCTATGGTTACCAAAGCTTTACTGATAAGCTGGAGTCTTTGGGGGCATGCCACAGGGTTCCTTCTCTGATAAAAGTTGTTCTGGGTAATGCGATGGTACATTTGACACTATATGTAGATGCTTGCATCAGGCCTTAGAATTAGTACTCAGGGATGTGTGGGAGAGGTGAAATCTATCCATGCTTTGAATTCTTGTTTTGAGTTGCTTTTCTTAAGCTTTTCCTGAAGTCAGCTGTCAGTGTCCATCATTGCCTGGTTAGAGGTGGGATTTATATTGTTTTTTACACTTGGAATTTCCCATCCTTGTAAAACCAGTGAGAGCTCCTTTGTAGTGTTCTACATTTTTATGACTGTCATGCTGAACTACTTTGCTTTTGTGACTAGGTGTTTGTGTCATTGATGAGTTTAACCTGGGTTGTGAGTTGTCATTGCAGCACTCACTGTCAGTCATGACTGCAGTCATCTGAACATTGTTCAGTTTTATTGTGGAATGATGCTCAAGTCAAAGTGTCATGGCCATTTGCACTTTATTATACCTTATGTAGTGATAGAGGGCTCAGCCTTAGGGGGGTCCTTTAATTCAACTAACAAGTCCAGTTGAATCTTTTTAGTATGTAGAATATATATTTTTAAAGTATTAAAAGATCTTCTTGGTAAAAAAATAAATGACTACACTTAAAGTATCCATCCATTAAAATTCACTGTTTGCAAATAAAAGAAAAGCAAATGGAGGACGAGAAGGAGGTAATTTTTGCAGTTTCACAATGTTATTTATAGATCTACAATTAAGTTTTTCATATACAACTCCACACTTGCGGTGATTCCAGAACTATTTATATTACCATTAAATACTGAGGAGACTTCCATACAGTCAAATCATAGAGTCTGTCATTTGCGAGGCAGGACCAGAATCCATTTTGATTTTTGATAGGTACGCATCAAGCAAAGTGGGCTTCTAAAAATGCAAGTCATATCATCCACTGTCCTGCGTGGCCCTTGCCTACCTCTTTGATCTCTCCTGGCACCTTCTCCTCGGTCATTATACTTCAGCCACCCTGGCCTTCATTTACTCTGTTTCTCAAAGGCCCCAAACTTGTGTCCACCTCAGAGCCCTTGCACTTGCTAGCCCCTATGTCTGGAAAGCTCTGGGGTAACTTCTTGTCATTTGGTTGTTAGTCCAGAAGTACCTTCTCAGTGAGGCTTTCTCTAACGGTAGTTCCAGTTCCACAACATTATGAGGGTTTTGGTTGTTTCACAGTCCTACCTTGTTTGTTTGGTTACTTGGTTATCATTAGCCTCCCTCCACTTGAATGTCAGTGCAGGGACTTGGTTTTCACTGTATCTCCTGTGTCTGGCAAATAGTACATAATGTAATAAATATTGGCTGAATGGAAAGTAGAAGATAGCATCATCAATATCTTAAGCCAACTAGTTCTCCTTGTAGTCTACCTTTCTTTTATATGTTTTATTATAGAATATGCATATTCTGGGTTATTTTTTCTTCTCAGCAAGGCAACTTCTAAGAACCCTTTTTTTTTTTTCTTGCTCTCTTTAGAGCAATTCTACGTTAATCTGTGAAAGAATCTGCTGACACTAGAAATAAATCTTGGGACTTCCCCAGTGGTCCAGTGGTGAAACTCCACGCTTCCAGTGCAGGGGGCGTGGGTTTGATCCCTAGTTGGGGAACTAAGATCCCACATGCCATGCGTGGTGTGGCAAAAAAGAAAAAAAAGAAAGAAATCTTTCCCAGGCTGTGGCCATAATGTGGTTCTTCTAATTGCTGAAGGCAGAAACTGAGCCATTAGAAACAGTTTGAATGTTTTAGGTATCTTTTAGGTATCATGTTATTCTTTTTAGTTTTGAACTTTGGTCATCATCTTTGTTAGAAAAAAGAATTTCTTTCATATAAAATGGTAGTGACGTTTTTAGATGATGTCTTTTATAGTCTGTGTTAGCTTTATCAAATATATGATCTTTTTAGTGCGTAGAATTCTAGAATTTTAGTGTGGAAGGGGCTCTCAAATCATCCGGTTCATTTGCATTTTGCAGGTAGAAAACTGAACTTCTAACAGATTAGGTTTACCCATGACCGTGTGTCCTTGCAACAAATGCATTTGGCCAAGTTGGGACTAGAACCCACGGCCCTACCTTTTGAGTTTGATTTCTTTTCATTATGCCAATTCAGAATAAAGAGTTTTTCTTCAGGTTTTAGGATCTTTGGTTACTTCATCTTTTTAAAGCGTCTTATGAGTGCCTTGATACTTCTCAGAATGTTAGTTTTATTCTCGTAATGAAAATTCTTATAATTGTTAAGCAAAAGTAGCTTTTCATGTCCTTAGATTTGTACTCTTCAGTTATGGGTGGTTGGTTTGAATTTCTGCCCTCTGCATTAATCATATTGGCATTTCTGATCGTGGTCATTCTTTTCTGTACCAGAGTGAGTGGTATATGGTGGTAGTAAGAGCACTGGAGTCAGCTTGAGGTCTGGGGTCCAGCATAGTGCCTCAGGTCCTATGGAATATCTCCATTTATACTTCTTTGTCTCTAACACTGAGAAGTTGAAATAGATTGGTCATTTAAATACTTCAGGTGTAAAACCTTTCATATCATGAAATGGAGCTGCATGATGTAGATGACTGTGAAACTGCTCTGGTTGAAACAAGCATGAAGACCCCGCTTCTCCATCTGTCGTGGATTCTGCCATCCCTATCCCATTCTCCAAGCACCCAAGGCATCTTTCCCAGACCCAGGAGCTCTGTTGAAAACCCCCTAGAGTGAAAATTCAGTGAAGATCCTTCCTGTGCTCACATTTTAGCATCTAGACTATTTTGTGTGAAAAGTAAGTCGGCCCTGGATATTTTTCTTTCCTGTTCTTTTGTGATGCATTTGGTATTTACTGGAGGCTGACTGTTTTATTACAAACCCTTTCCCACTCTGTACTGCATAGAAGGCCTACTTAGTAGAGCAGTACCATTTACTCTGGTTAGTGGTAGCAGCAGTTTGGTCTTGATGGAGGCTTTGACCCGTCATTTGGTAAAAGTTTCCTTATTGGAGTAATTCTCGAGGGCCGCCTGGATCCACCTTTGAAAAATGGGGTATTCTGTTGTCTGACAGGATATTCAGCAAGCTCAGGGAGAAAAGAGGACTTGATTGTTAATGGAGCCCTGGTTAGACTCTGGTTTGCCTAAGAGGTGAGCAGCCTTTTGTCCCGCTACCTCCAGAAGTTCAAAGCCCTGTAAGAATGAAGTGGTAAATGATAAAGGTCAGGGAACAGAGGTTTGGAAAGCACTACCACTGGAATTATTTTTTATAGCTCAGAGGGGTGGGCAGGATGATAATTTCAAGGTTTCTAAAGCAGTATATATATATTTTAACAAAAAGGTTATAAACATTTTTTAAGTGTTATTTTAAAGCATCAGGGTTCTAGGAAAATGAGGAGCTTGTATGTACTTCAGGCTTCCTTGGGACTGTGTGAAAAAATGCTTAAACTTTTCTGTGGTCAGCCAGTATGAAAACTGCGTTTGATCTCTTCTCAATCCTTCATATCAGACTTTTGGGGAGGGTTGTTTGAGGAACTTGTTTAGTGTCAGAAAGTTGCTTCTTATTCTAGTTTACATAATCTGGTGGAAAAGATGAAACTGATGCTTAATCGAGTGCTAACTATATTCCAGACAGGCATCGTACTGCTCACGTTGGTCTCTTGAAACATAAATGTGTTTCCTACTCCTGTACTAATGGGGGAAACAGCCTGAGAGAGTTTAAGTAAATGGTATGAAGTCATGTTTTTGGTTATTTGAGAGGTTGGTATTTAACAGACGGAGGACAGGTCAGGATATTCTAAGTTTCTCCCGAATGAGTTGGCTCTCAAATATGTGAGATGCATACTCAAGGTTCTGAAAGAATGACTTCAAATTCTTTGTGCATCATGAGGCAGGAGAAGAACAGGGAGCCAAAAAAGATGTCTATTTTCTTCTGGAAGATGCTGTCTTCTTCGATTCAGTTGTACTAGATGGGCTTTGAAATGTGTGCTTTTCCAGTCAGGTAATCCTTTTGTTTTAGTTTTCTCTTTGGCTCTTTATGCCAGCTTTTCTTTGGTAAATTAACTCCTGGCAATTTTTTTAAAACTCCTTATTTTTTTTTGGTCTGCATTTCCACTGCCACCTTAGTCTAAGTTATCCTTGTACGCTAGCTACTGAAATAGCTCCTGCCTGGTCTACTTGCTTTCACTTTTGCCTCCTTAGAATCCAGTTTGCTCTTTTGTAATCCACAAAGCAGCCAGAGGGGTTTTTTAAAAAACAATTTGATCATGACACATCTCTATTTGATTCAAGTCTGTGGTTTCCTATGGTGTTTACCAAAAAATCCAAACCTTGCTCAGCCACACTGCCCTTCTTTCAGTTCTTTGAATTCCTTAAGCTCTTTCCAGTTTTAGGGTCTTCTATTTGGAACTCTCTTCTCTCCACTTCTGCCTGGCTCAACTTAATGAGTATCAACTTAAATCTCAGTCCCTTAGAGGAGCCTTCTCTCTAAATTGGGTTTTCCTGTTGTGCCCTGAACTTTACTTCTTTTCACTTACAACTTTATAATTATATAATTATTTGGATGATTGTTTGATGTCTCTCCTGACCAGGTCTTAGGGCAGAGAATCTGTATTATTTTGTTCTGGGCTATATCCTCAGCATCTCTCATAGTAGGTGCTTAAAAATGTTTGTTAGATAAATGCAGTGGAAAAAGCATAGAAGGAGGTTGTTATGACTTGATTGGTAGCAGTTCTCTATGCCAAACAGTAGAATTGGTTCAGAATAGTAATTGTTAGTATTAAAATTGAAACATGTAGTACAGAATGTTTATCAGGATCTCTTTTTCAGGGAATGGAGTGTTTGAAAACCTCCAAAGTGTAAGCTTTGTTTTCTCAAAAGAAAGAAAAAGTAATGTCCAGTGTTGCCTTTGAAATCTAGTGCCGTATTGATTCCTGAGATTCTGTGTTTGCCTGCCTTCTTTTTTCTATTGCCTCTCCCTGAAAACTTTTAGGATCTTATTTCCATGATTATATGCTTTAGTGTGGGTCTTTTTGCACTCCGCATGTCTTACTCAAATGTCTGATGATTTTTGGTTGAGGGCTATTCTTGACTCTTAAATATTAGCGGGAACTTCAGTGTATTGTGGTTTTGTGGCTTCACTTGTCTCCTGCAGCAGTAGGTGCTGGTTGTCACTTAGATGTATGGTACTGGAGTAGGGGTGCCCATCTCCTCCTAATGTAGACTTAGCAATTCCCATGTTCTCAATTCCATACCTCATCCTTGTCTGCCATGTACCTGGTTTAAGTTCTGAGCCTGTCTGGAATTTAGGGGATGAATCTGCTTGGGTCTTTTCAGTATCTCCTAGATTACTGTAATAGCTTCCTAACTGGTCTCCTTACTTTGCTCTTGCCACCCTCCTCAACACTGGAGCCAGGAAATTTTTTTAAAAGCTCATAGAGGGGCTTCCCTGGTGGCGCAGTGGTTGAGAGTCCGCCTGCCGATGCAGGGGACACGGGTTCGTGCCCCGGTCCGGGAAGATCCCACATGCCGCTGAGCGGCTGGGCCCGTGAGCCATGGCCGCTGAGCCTGCGCGTCCGGAGCCTGTGCTCCACAATGGGAGAGACCACAGCAGTGAGAGGCCCGCGTACCGCAAAAAAAAAAAAAAAAGTTCAGTCAGACTGTGTCATTCCTCCCACCCCGCTTCACTCAGGGTAAAGGCCAAAATCCTTAGAGTTGCTTGCAGTGCCCTTTCGCCATCTTCGTCCCACCCTCACTCCCATCTCTCTTCCTCTTACTCTCTCCCCTTGTTCACTCTGCTTGACAAACACAGTGGCTTCTTTGGTGATCCTTTAACATGCAATCGCTATTCGTCTCCAGGATTTTGCCTGTGCTGCTTCAGCTGTCTGCAGTGCTTTTCCCCAAACACCTTCATGCCTCGCTCCCCCACCTCGTTCAAGTCTGTGCTCGAATTGCACCCTGATGCCTCCACACCGCATAGCTCTCCCAGTCCCCCTGTTCCCTGCCTGACGTTTTTTTTCTTGGTATTTATCACTGTGTGATATACCATATTATATATGTTTTGCTTATTGTTATTGTATGTCTCCTTTGACTAGAACTAGTCCTCTAAGGGAGGAGTTTTTAATTTTAGTTAATGCCGTCTCTTCAGCCCCTAGGAAAAAGTAGGTACTCAGTATTTGTGTGAGTAAATGAATCATAGTTTATTTCTTTTAATTTGGTAATATAGTGAATTAGTTCAGTAGAATTTTTTCCAGTGCTCAAGCATCCTTGTATTCCTAGGATAAATGTCACTTTGACATGGTTTTCTTTTAAATAACACATCGTTGGATTTAGAGTATGAATAATTTATTTAGGATTCTTACATCTGTGTTCATAAGTGACCGATCTGATATTTTGATTTCAAACCTTGCCATGTTTTGGTATTAAAACAAGCTGTGCTGTTTTCCCTCCATTGATTTTTGCAGTAGTCTCTTTAAGACAGAGATTATTTGGGTTTTTTTGGTAGAACATGCCTATGAAGGCTACTGGGTGTGATGTGTCTTACTTTGAGAATATGTTGTTTTTAACTTTTAAAAATTGTGAAATATATAAACTATACAAAAGAGAATATATGCAAATTTTGTTATTTTAGATAATAATAACTGAGAAATAAACTGCACACTGTATCCACCAGCCAGCTCAAGAACAGAACATCCTCTGCACTCTTTGAAACCTCTGCGCATATCCCTTTCTCTCGCTGTGGAAGATAACCACTGTTCTAATTTTCATATTAATCATTACCTTGCTTTTATTTCCAGGTTTATCCACATGTGTATATATTGCTGAACATGCTTTAAAAATATCTTTATGTGAATGGAATCACGTTGTATGTATTTTTCTCTCACTTGCTGCTTTGTGCTTATCATTTCTGAGCTTGATGTGTGTTGGTGCATTTAATTGAAATACATCATATTTTCTGCTATATGCTGTCTTATGGTGTGAATATTCCGTGATTTCTTTGTCCATTCTGCTCTTGGTGTGCATTTGGGTTGTTTCTAGTTCTCGCTGTAACAAACACTGCTGCGTTGAATACTCTTGTACGTCTCTTGGCGCATGTGTTCGGTAGCTTCTCTAGGGTGTGTACCTTGCTAGGAATGGGACTGACCAGGAGGTTTTGCACCTAATCATCATGACTAGGTAGTACAGCTGTTTTTCGTATGTAATCGTATGAATTTGTAAAGTAATCGTATGAATTTACATTGCTTTCGTAGTACATGAGAATTCCTGCTGTTCCACAGCCTGAGTATTGTGGGTGTAAATTAGTATCTTTGTTCAGTTTTTTTTTTTTTTTTTTTTTTAAATTTTTTAATTTATTTTAATTTTTTGGCTGTGTTGGGTCTTCGTTCCTGTGCAAGGGTTTTCTCTAGTTGCGGGGAGTGGGGGCCACTCTTCATCGCGGTGCGCGGGCCTCTCACTGTCGCGGCCTCTCTTGTTGAGGAGCACAGGCTCCAGACGCGCAGGCTCAGTAGTTGTGGCTCACGGGCTTAGTTGCTCCGCGGCATGTGGGATCTTCCCAGACCAGGGCTCGAACCCGTGTCCCCTGCATTGGCAGGCGGACTCTCAACCACTGCGCCACCAGGAAAGCCCCGTTTGTTCAGTTTTTAAAATACGGTATCATTTACCTACAGTAAAATTCACCCATTTTGATGTATTAGTGTACAGTGTACTAGTGTACAGCTCTATGAGTTTTTTTAAAAAATTCATTTTTTTTTTTAGTTCACATTTGTGTTGACATTTTATTTGGCATTTTAACAGTGCTATTTAAAGGTATGCCATACGTGTCTTGAATGCAGTTGCTCCAGTAAATGCTTTTGCTAAAACATGCTTCTCCCTCCCCTAAAAATTCAGTTTTATATTTATATACAGTAAAATTCACCCTTTTCCGGTTATAGTCCTTTGAGTTTTTTGTTTTTTGTTTTTTTTTAGTCCTTTGAGTTTTGACAGACACATACAGATGTGTAACTGCCACCATAATTAAGATACAGAACAGTTTCATCACCCCAGAAACTACCCCCTTGCTTTTTTGTAGTCAGTTCCTCTCCCGACCCCAGCTCCTGGCCAGCTATTGATTTGTTTTCTATCCTTGCAGTTATGCCTTTTCCACAATGTCATGTAGATTGATTTATACATTATGTAGCCTTTTGAGTCTGGCTTCCTTCGCTTAGTGTGAGGTATCTGAGATTTAGCTATCTTGTAACGTACAGTATAGTTCCCCCTTACCCGAGGTTTCACTTTCTGCAGTTTCAGTAACTGGTGGTCAACTGCAGTCTGAAAATACTAACTGGAAAATTCCAGAAGTCAACAATTCATAAGTATTAAATTGCACACTGTACTGAGTAGTGTGGTGAAATCTTGAGCCATCCTGTGCTGTCCCGCCTGTGATCACCAACCATCGACATCATCTCCTCCTGGCACCCAACCACTGATGTTGTCATGGCTCAGTGATCTAGGATTACCTGAAGCAGATGATCTTCCTCTTGAAGAAGGTCAATAGTAGCCTAACACTACGTCACAATGCCTACATCATTCACCTCACTTCATCTCATCATGTAGGCTTTTTTCATCTCATATCATCACAATAAGAAGGGTGAGTACAGTATAGTAAGATAATTTTGAGACAGAGACCACATCTACATAACTCTTACTATAGTTCTATTTTATTATTATTGTTGTTAATCTCTTACTGTGCCTAACTTATAAACTTTATCATTGGTGTGTATGTATAGGAAAAAACGTAGTATATATAGAGAGAGAGTTCGGTACTATCTCGGTTTCAGGCTTCCACTGGGGGTCTTGGAACATATTCCCCATGGATAAGGGGGGACTACTGTATATCAATAATTTGTTCCTTTTCAGTGCTGAATAATATCCCATTGTATGGATCTACCATGTTTTGCTTATCCATTCCTCAGCTGATGGACGTTTGGATTGTTTTCTTCTTTGGACTACTAAGAGTAGTGCTATGAATATTTGTAGACAAGTCTTGTGATAAACGTTTTAATTCCTCTTGGGTAGATGCCTAGGAGTGGAATTGCTGAGTTGTGTTGTAATTACTGTTTACTTTTCTAAGAAACAACCAACCTGTTTTCCAAAGTGGCTATATAATCTTACATTCAAGTTTTTTGTTCTTTAGTAAAATTTTTTCTTTTTTCCCCCGGCAGTATTATTTTTTTCCTGAAGTCTATTTTGTTATTGATATAGCCCATCCAGCTGTCTTATAATTAGTTTTTTTTGTTTGTTTGTTTGTTTTTTTGGCGGTACGCGGGCCTCTCACTGCTGTGGCCTCTCCCGTTGCGGAACACAGGCTCCGGATGCGCAGGCTCAGCGGCCATGGCTCATGGGCCCAGCCGCTCCATGGCATGTGGGATCCCCCCGGACCAGGGCACGAACCCGTGTCCCCTGCATCGGCAGGCGGACTCTCAACCACTGCGCTACCAGGGAAGCCCTATAGTTAGTTTTTGCATGGTATATTTTTCCATCCTTTTGCTGTTAACCTGTCTATGTCTTTCATGTTTCTTTATATTTTTAGTTGGATCTTACTTATTTTTATCCAGTCTAATAATTTCTACCTTTTAATTAGGATGCTTGGACCATATACATTTCGTGTAATTATTGATAAGGTTGGATTAAGTCTTCCATCTAGCTCTTTGTTTTCTCTTTGTCCTATTTTCCTTCTTTTCTTTTCCTGCCTTCTTTTGGATTGAGTATTTTTATTTTTTATTCATATTTCTTTGAGACATTTATTTATTAAAATTTTTTAATAGACGCATAGTTGATTTACAGTGTTTCAGGTGTACAGCAAAGTGATTCAGCTATATATATATACATATATATCTATTCTTTTTCAGATTCTTTTCCATTATAGGTTATTACAAGATAATGAATATAGTTCCCTGTGCTATGCAGTAGACCCTTGTTTATCTATTTTATATATAGTAGTGTGTATCTGTTAATCCCAAATTCCTAATTTATCCCTCCCCCCACCACCTTACCCCTGGATTGAGTATTTTTAATATTCCCTTTTATCATCACTGTTAGCTTATTAACTATATCTGTTTTTTCTCCAGAGGTTGCTTTATTATTTACAAAATGCATCTTTAACTTCTCACAGACTACCTTTAAATAGTATTATACATTTCACATAAAATGTAGCATCCTTGTGATGCTGTTCTTCCATTTACCCCCTCCTAGTCTTTGTGCTATTCTTTTCATACATTCTACTTCTATATAGGTTATACATGTCACAAAGCATTACTACTTTTGCTTTAAACAATTCTTATAAAGAAATTTAAAAATGGGGGGAAAAGTCTTATTTTACCCACATATTTACCATTTCTAGTATTCTTCATTTCTTTGTGGAGGTCCAGGTTTCCATTTGTTACTGTTTTCCTTCCTTCTGAAGAACTTTAACAGTACTGTGGTGCAGATATGCTGTGACAGATTCTCTCAGCTTTTCCTCGTGTGACAACGTCTTTATTTTGCCTTGAAGGCTATTTTATCTAGATACATTGAAAGGTTCCCACCCCCACCCCCGGCATTTTAAAGATGCCAATCCTTCTGTTTTCTTGCATAGTTTCTGATGAAAAGTTTGTGGTAATTCTTATATGTGTCCCTCTTTTTTCTGTTGCAGCTTTGAAGATTTTTCTCTGTATTATAGGTTTTGACAATTTGATTATGAGGTACCATGGTGAACTTTTCAGATCTGTGGGTCAGATTTGAAATATTTTCAGCCATTTTTTCTTTAATTTTTTTTTCCTGTCGTCCTGTTTCTTCTGGAAAGACATGTGTGTTTGACCACTTTATATTATACCACAGGTCACTGATGCTCTGTTAATTTTTACAATCTTTTGTTTCTGTGCTTCATTTTGAATACTGTCTGTTGCTACTGATCTTTTCTCCTGCAGTATCTAATTTGCTTTTAATCTGATCCAGTGGATTTTTCATTACCGATAATGTATTTTTCATCATTAGAAATTCCTTTTTTTTCTTATTTTATATCTTCCTTTTTTCTCATTGTGTTCATTCTTTTAATCCTTGATCATAGTGCATGCATTTATGGTAGCTGTTTTAAGTCTTTGTCTACTAATTCCATCTCTGTCATTTCTGGGTCTTTTGCTGTTGACTCTTCTGCTTGTGAGTCATATTCTCCTCCTTCTTGGCGTATCTAATAGTTTTTGTTTGGATGCTGACAATGTGAATTTTACAATGTTCAGTGCTACAGTCTATCTTCCTTTCAAGAGTGTTGGGCTTTATTTTGGCAAGTCATTAGGTTACTCCCTTTGGATTAGTTTACTCCCTTTGAGGCTTGTTTTTTAAGCTTTGTTAGGGCAGGTCAGAGTAGCCTTTTCTCTAAGGATGATTTAACTTTCCTACTAAGATACTTCCCTTCTGGGGTCTCTACCGGATGCCTCCAATGGTTAACAATGTCCCTCCACTCTGACTAGTTGGTAACTCCTAAGTCTCTAGGCCTTCTGTTTGGTGGAATTACCTCTGGGAATTACTCAGCCATTCATTGCCCAGCCTAATGGAATTTCACCGTATACATATGCAGAGACCCTATGCAGATTCTTCTGCAAAGCTTCCTTCTCTCTGGAATTCTGTTGTGCAACCTCAAGCCATTTTAGCCAACCAGAACTTTGATTCTTGTCTCAGCTCAGGAAACTGCTGTGCTCTGCTTGAGATGCCGTGTGTGTGTGTGTGTGTGTGTGTGTGTGTGTGTGTGTGTGTGTGTGTGTGTGTGTGTGTGTGTGTTTTAAGATAAACTGTTTCATGAGTTCTTGTTGATAATTCCAATTCAAATTCAAGACTATAGGTTTTTTGCTTGACCTTTTTCAGTTTCACATGTATATCTCCTTTCTTATGTGGAAATTCTGGTTCCCAGTGAAACCACATAATTACTCATTTGCTTTTTCCAATAATCTCAGAATAACAATACCAGCACTACCACCACCAATATGAATACTCTAAAGGGTTTTTCTTGTTGTTGTTGGCCTTAGGTATATTTTGCTAGGGATTTAACACATCACTGCAATTTAAAAATCACTTGAAATAATTCATTTGTGTGTGGTTATGCCATCAGCTTGATACACAGTTTGGTTTATTAGTTTTACCTACTTTTAGAGATTGCATTTATAAATTTTAATTTTGCTTTATAATGATGTAAAATATTTATGTATGGTTCAGTACACAGCACAATGTTCATTTAATGAATTCTGTCTCCTTTCCAATCTCCTTTACCTGCTTCTTTTCCCTGTGGGTAAGCATTTTATTTATTTTTTGTTATTTTCCTTCCTTTTCAGAAATATAAACAACATATTTGCATTTGTATCCTCCTTTTTTAGAATGGCATCATTACACACTTTTCCCCACTTTATTTTTTTTACTTGACTGTTTGTCCAGGAGATCACATGGCCATATTATAGAGCTATTCATTGTTCCTCTTGACAGATGTTTAGCATTGTATTTTGTGGATTTACCATTGTCAAAAATAAGCAAAGTGTGATCCACAGACTGCTCTCAGTTTGTGAACTATTGTTCCTATCTGTGATGAGCTAAGTACAGAAATTTGGAATGTTTAGAAACTTCTATTGCAAATTTGGCATTGCCACAACACCTGAGTATGCTTGGTGGACTCATCCCCACTCTAGAACAGTGTATAGATCAGCTTGGGTGTTTTCAGGCTTGCACAGTGAGTCACGTGGACTAGTCCTGTGCAGTAGGACCACATATTGGTCTTTGATGGGTTGGGGGATGAAACCAAAACTGGTCCTTTAACCCAGATAGAATGAGAAGGAGTGTATCTACTCTGTGTACCCTTTTGGTGTACCTGGCGCCACAGGTTTCGACATGTGTACTTTTAACATATTTGTCCAGTTCTAAATATTTTGAGATTTCTATTATGAAATCTTACTTAATTCATGAATTAAAACTTTTTTTGTAAGTTTCCAAATATATTTATTGTGTTTCCTCCCATTTTATCCATTTTATTAAATCAGTGTCAAAGAAGTGGTATGTGTGTTTTGGATTCTGTTGAGACTTCTGGCTTAATATTATGGTCAGGGTTTTAAGTGTTTTAGCTGTGCTTTAACAGTATATTTTTTTTTACTTGTCTATTTTCTGTATTAGTATTCTATCTACTTTCTGTCTCTGTGACTTTGACCTACTCTAGTACCTCATATAAGTGGAATCATACAGTATTTATCCTTTTGTGACTGGCTTATTTCACTTAGCATAATGTCTTCAGGGTTCATCCCTGTTGCAGTCTGAACTCGCTTTTAAAATTCCTCTTTTGTACCCTCTGCTGGCTTGGAAGTTATTTATTCTCTTTCTATCATATACGTTACCTTTACGTTTTTCAGTTTAGGCTGAATACTTACAGCCTAAACTGAATATCTGTCTTTCCTCATAAACGATAATTGCATTTTCAAGTGTTTTAATTCTCAGTGTTTCATCTCTCCCATGCTCTTCTCTAGTTCCACCTTACTTTTAGCTCTCTCAAAGACAGGCATTAAAAAATGTTTAAAAGTTAGTATTTATGTTGAGATATTCCAAATTTATTGGTTTACCGTTGCTTCTTGCATCCCATTCCTTCATTCTATGTTTCCTTTCTTTTGTATTAATGTACGTCATTTATCTAGCACTTCCAATTTGGATCTGTAAGTATAAGCTACCTTTCTGTATCTTAAGGCCTCTTTGTTTTTACTCTTAGATGGCATTTTACTTGTGTACTGATTTGTAGTTAACTGTTATTTTCCCTCATAGGAAGATGTCATTCCCTTGTTTCTGGCATCCATTGTTGCATTTGAGAAGTCTGGTGTCCGTTGCTAGTTATAATCATTCTTTTCTTTTGGTTGCTTTTACTACTTTTTGCTTGTCTTTATTGTTCTGCAGTTTTGCTGTAGTGTATATTTGAGTAATTTACCCTGGCAATCTGAAAACTCATGTGTTCAATTTTGGTCAGTATGTCTTTGAATATAATCTTTCTTGCTTCCTCTTCTGTTGTTGATATTTACTGATGCTTCACCATGTTAAAACTTCTCATTCTGTCTTCCATACTTTCATATTTTCCATCTCTATCTTTTTGTGCTACGTTCTGTGAGATTATTTCAGATCAAGAATACAGTTTACTAATTCTTTAGTTTTGACTGAGCATTCAGCTTTAGAGTCACATTTTTATTTCTAGATTTTTTACCTGATTCTTTTTGAAATTTGTGTATTCTCATTCTATCCTGTTCTTGTCTTGTGGTTTTTCTTTCTAATTTTCTTTCTGTGCATTTAAAAAATAATAATTATTTAAAAGCCTCTTTATTCTATTTTACTTAGATCTGGAGGCCTGAGTTTGCCTATTTGTTGTGTCTGCTGAAAATCCTTCCTGTCTTTGAGGACTCATTTCTTTATATAGTTTTTTTTTTTTAATAATTTTTATTTATTTATTTATGGCGTGTTGGGCCTTTGTTGCTGCGCGCAGGCTTTCTCTAGTTGCGGCGAGTGGGGGCTACCCTTCGTTGCAGTGCGCGGGCTTCTCATTGCCGTGGCTTCTCTTGTTGCAGAGCACAGGCTCTAGGCACGCAGGCTTCAGTAGTTGTGGCACGTGGGCTCAGTAGCTGTGCTCGCGGGCTCTAGAGCGCAGGCTCAGTAGTTGTGGCACACAGGCTTAGTTGCTCCACTGCATGTGGGATCTTCCCGGACCAGGGCTTGAGCCTGTGTCCCCTGCATTGGCAGGTGGATTCTTAACCACTGCGCCACCAGGGAAGCCCTCTTTATATAGTTTTTAATTTTGACTTATAAATCTATCATCTGTAGGATTTGTTTTTTTATGTGAGTCAAGTTGTGGAGGTGTCCCTGTAAGAAAGTTTGGAGCTTCTGCTGAACCTGACAGGTGTCTGTAGTGTGATTCCTGTGGTTAGGCTAATGTCTTGGCTTGGCGTTCCTGGACTGCTTGGGTACAGTGATTTTTGGAACTCATACTTGTGATAATGGGGTTTCGTTTTCTCAGAGGTGACTTTTTCACCTCTTGACTTCTGGCATATGGCATACTTCTTTTTCATGGACTGGAAATGGGAGTTCATGATATTCCTGTTTAGTTCTTTTGTGGCTTTTGGTATTTTATGCATTTGACTCATTTTCAATTCCTTGTCTCTTAGTTTCTTTCAGGCATTAAAACACCTGTCCTAAGCCCTAAGCCCTGTGTCTGGTTTTAGTAGCCCTATGAGTTATTTGGCCTTGTAGCTTGTTTCTAGCATCAGGGAATTTCCCTTTCTTGCTTTTGGGCTTGCCTATGTGTATGTGTTATATTTTGCACGGTTTTTCTGTGTATTTGGATTGGGAAACGAGTGTTGCTGTGTCAGGCCTGTCTGCCATATTCACTGGAAGATCCGTGACACATTTGCTCACTTGCAGTTACATCCTGTAAAACAGGTGTAACTCACTAAAACATAGAAGTTTCTGAGTTCTGTCAGAATGGTGCTACACAAAGCACGGTGTCAGACTGCAAGGATGTATCAGTTGACATCATTAATGGGCCCTTTATAGTTTGATTGATCAGAGTGCGTTTGATTGCCTTGAGTTGTAGCACAGTTCTTTCTCATCAGCTGTTCTTATGGGAAAGAATTGCTGGAGTGTCCCAGTGTTGTTTTCTGAATTTAGATATATCTTGGGATAGACCACAACTTTTCTTTTAGTGATCTGCTCCATGCCACGCGGCATGTGGGATCTTAGTTCTCCGACCAGGGATCAAACCCACGCTCCCTGCTATAGAAGCATGGAGTCCTAACACTGGTCTGCCAGGGAAGTCCCTAGTAATCTAATCTCCAGCTATCACAGCTGAATGGGCAGATGCCCAGGTTTCTGTCTGTAATTCAAGAACTCCAGATCTGCACGCCCAAAAGGACATTTCCATGCAAAGATTCCACGGGTATCACAGATTCACCTTTCTCTTCATCTAGTGTCCTCTTACTGACATCCCAAGTCATCCTTCTGTTATGTTTCCTGTTTCTGTCTGCGCCCTCACTGTCTTCTCAGTAACCCAGACTCAAAACCTGTTTGTGGCTGTTTGTGTGTGGTCAGGATATTTTTCCTTTAGGCATATTAGGACATAACTGGGAAAAGAACCAGAAATGTATTTCCCGTTTTTGTTCTGTTTTAAACAAGTTAGTGAGTCATTAGGAAATTTTGTCTGTGGTGGTCAGGGAGTAGGGGAAAGGCTGATTCTAGAGACTGGACTTTTAGTCATTAACTTAATAGGATGTTGGATAAATTACTTATATTCTTTGAGCCTCAGTTTCGGCATCTATAATATGAGGGTTGGGGACTTCCCTGGTGGCACAGTGGTTAAGAACCTGCCTGCCAATGCAGGGGACACAGGTTCAATCCCTGGTCCGGGAAGATTCCACATGCTGCGGAGCAACTAAGCCCATGCGCCACAACTACTGAGCCTGTGCTCTGGAGCCTGCGAGCCACAACGACTGAGCCCACGTGCCACAACTACTGAAGCCTGCATGCCTAGAGCCTGTGCTCTGCAACAAGAGAAGCCACCACAATGAGAAACCCGTGCACCGCAATGAAGAATAGCCCCCACTCGCCACAAGCCCGTGCACAGCAACAAAGACCCAACGCAGCCAAAAATAAAATAAATAAATTTATAAAAAAATAAAAAATATAATATGAGGGGTTGAAGTAGGTGATTATATTATAGTCAGCATTTATTGAGCTGTTAATTTGTTCCAGGAACTGGGCTAACAGTATTTTCATGTGTTGTTACTTTTAAAAAAAACTTTTTTATTTGGAAATAATTCTCAACTCACAGAAAAATTGCAAGGATAAAATAAATAGAACAAAAACATCCTTATTCCATACACCCAGATTCATCTATTGTTAACATTTAATATTTGTTAGCAATGGAAATATTTGCATCTGTGTTCATGATGTGTATTGGACTGTAGTTTTCTTTTCACGTGAGAGTAGTGCTGTTCTTACAGAATGAATTAGTGTCTTAGTTTGTTTGGGTTGTTATAACAAAATGCCACAGACTGGGTAGTTTATAAACAACAGAGATTTATTTCTCACCGTTTCAGAAGCTAGAAGATCAGGGTGCCAGCATGGTAGGGTGAGGGCCCTCTTCTGAGTTGCAGACTTCTTTTTTTCTTTTTGGCCATGCCAGGCAGCTTGCGGGATCTTAGTTCTCCAACCAGGGATTGAACCTGTGCCCCGCTGCACTGGAAGCACAGGGTCTTAACCACTGGGAAATCCCCTGAGTTGCAGACTTCTTATTGTACCCTCACATGGTTGAAGGGGCCAGGGAGCTCTGTGGGATCTCTTTTATAAGTAACCCCATTCATGAGTCCACTAATAATCCACCTCATGACCATTCAAAGTCCCACCTTCTAACACTATCACATTGGGCGTAAGGATTCCAACGTTTGAATTTGGAAGGGGGTGTGGGGGACACATTATGACTATAGCAATTGGGAACTATCTTTTCCTTTTAGATTTTTCTCAAAGAGTTTTTATAGAATTGGTATCATTTCTTCCTTAAATAGAGTTCACCTATGGAGCCATCTGAACTTGGAGATTTTTTGTTTGTTTGTTTGTTTGTTTTGCGCTATGCGGGCCTCTCACTGTTGTGGCCTCTCCCGTTGCGGAGCACAGGCTCCGGATGCGCAGGCTCAGCGGTCATGGCTTACGGGCCCAGCCGCTCCGCGGCATGTGGGATCTTCCCAGACTGGGGCATGAACCCGTGTCCCCTGCATCGGCAGGCGGACTCTCAACCACTGCGCCACCAGGGAAGCCCTGAACTTGGAGATTTTTAATTATAAATTCAATTTCTTCTATAGATACAGAGCTGTTAAGGTTATCTATGTCTTCCTGGGTGAGTTTTAGTAGTTTTTGTCCATTTCATCCAAATTGTCAAAATTACTTTCATAAGGATATTCATAATATTTCTTTATTATCCTTTTAATATTTGTAGAATCTGTAATAATGTCACTGATCTCTTCCTGATATTGGTAATTTGTGTTTTCTGTCTTTACCTTATTAGTCTGGCTGGTGTTTCATTAGTTTTAGTAATTATCTCAAGAATCAGGTTTTGGTTTCTTCGACTGTTGTTTTTCTGTTTTGTTTCGTCGATCTCTGCTCTTGTTTTTATTATTTTCTTTCTTACGCTTGATTTGGGTTTAATTTGCTCCTTTCTCCTTCCCATTTTTCTCATGAGGGAAGCTGAGGTATTTATTTGAGACCTTTCCTCTTTTCCAAGTTAAGCATTTAATCTATACAACAAAATTGGATGTGTTTTTGTTTTTATTCAGTTCAAAATATCTTTCTGATTTTTCTGTTGCTTCTTTAAAATTTTGGTTATTTGGAAGTTGATATTTAGTTTCTGTGTATTTGGGGAATATCCAGAGATCTTTCTGTTTTTGATTTTTAATGTAATTCTGTTGTGATAAGAGAACGTACCTTATATGATTTGAACCCTTTTAAATTTATTGAGGCTTGTTTTTTGGCCCAGGATACAGTCTGTCTGTGTAAATGTTCCATGTGTACTTGAAAACAATGTGTATTCTGCTGTTGTGAGGTGGTGTGTTCTGTAAATGTTGATTAGCTTGTTGGTGGATAGCATTTTTCAAATCTACATATATTCTTACTGATTTTCTATCAACTTATTCTAGCAGTTATAACTATATATAGGGAGGGGATGTTGAAATCTCTAATTGTGGATTTGTGTGTTTCTTTTAGTTTTATCAGTTTTTACTTCATGTATTTAAAAATTCACTTTAAAAGGTACAGAAACATTTAGGTTCCTCTTGATAACTGACTCCTCTGTCATTTTGAAATGATCATCTTTAGCCCTGCTAATATTCTTTGCCCCCAAATCTACTTTATCTCATAATAATATACCCACTCCTGCTTTCCTTGGATTAGTGTTTGCACAGTATATATTTTTTCCTTTTTTTTATAGTTAGACAATAATTTATTGTAGAACGAATAATACAGTTAGAAAACCAGAAACTATTTTGATATAAAAAGTTATACCACTTAAAAGTTTTTTTGGAGAGGTAATAGGAATAATTAAATACATATATTTTTGTTTGTTTCTCTTTTTTTTAATTGGAGTATAGTTGCTTTACAATATTGTGTTAGTTTATACTGTACAGCAAAGTGAATCAGCTATACATATATATGTCCCTTCTTTTTTGAATTTCCTTCTCATTTAGGTCACCACAGAGCATTGAGTAGAGTTCCCTGTGCTATACAGTAGGTTCTCATTAGTTATCTATTTTATACATAGTATCAATGGTGTATATATGTCAATCCCAATCTCTCAATTCATTCCATCCCCCCCTTCCCCCTTGGTATCCATACATTTGTTCTTTACATCTGTGTCTCTATTTCTGCTTTGTAAAGAAGATGATCTACACCAATTGTTTCAGATTCCACATATATGAGTTAATGTATGATATTTGTTTTTCTCTTTCTGACTTACTTCACTCTATGACAGTCTCTAGGTCCATCCATGTCTCTGTATATGACCCAATCTCGTTCTTTTTTATGGCTGAGTAATATTCCATTGTATATATGTACCACATCTTCTTTATCCATTTCTCTGTCGATGGACATATAGGCTGCTTCCATGTCCTGGCTATTTTAAATAGTGCTGCAGTGAACATTGGGGTGCATGTGTCTTTTTGAATTATGGTTTTCTCTGGGTATGTGCCCAGTAGTGGGTTGCTGGGTCAGACAGTAGTTCTATTTTTAGATTTTTAAGGAATTTCCATACTGTTCTCCATAGTGGCTGTATCAATTTATATTCCCACCAACAATGCATGAGGGTTCCCTTTTCTCCACACCCTCTCCAGCATTTATTGTTTGTAGATTTTTTGATGATGGCCATTTTGACCGGTGTGAGGTGATACCTCATTGTAGTTTTCATTTGCTTTTCTCTAATAATTAGTGATGTTGAGCCTCTTTCCATGTGTTTGTTGGCCATCTTTATGTCTTCTTTGGAGAAATGTCTGTTTAGGTCTTCCACCCATTTTTTTGATTGGGTTGTTTGCTTTTTTGATATTGAGCTGCATGAGCTGTTTGTATATTTTGGAGATTAATCCTTTGTCAGTTGCTTCGTTTGCAAATATTTTCTCCCATTCTGAGGGTTGTGTTTGCGTCTTGTTTATGGTTTCCTTTGTTGTGCAAAACCTTTTAAGTTTCATTAGGTCCCATTTGTTTATTTTTGTTTTTATTCTCATTACTCTAGGAGGTGGATCAAAAAAGATCTTGCTGCGATTTATGTCAAAAAGTGTTCTACCTATGTTTTCCTCTAAGAGTTTGATAGTGTCTGGCCTTAACATTTAGGTCTTTAATCCATTTTGAGTTTATTTTTGAGTATGGTGTTAGCGAGTGTTTTGATTTCATTCTTTCACATGGTTTCCTGGCACCACTTATTGAAGAGGCTATCTTTGCTCCATTGTATATTCCGATCTCCTCTGTCATAGATTAGGTGACAAAGGAGGTGCGTGGGTTTATCTCTGGCTTTCTATCCTGTTCCATTGATCTGTATGTCTGTTTTTGTGCCAGTAGCATACTATCTTGATTACTGTAGCTTTGTGGTACAGTCTGAAGTCAGGAAGCCTGATTCCGCTAGCTCCATTTTTGTTCCTCAACATTGCTTTGGCTGTTCGGGGTCTTTTGTGTCTCCATACAGATTTTAAGATTTTTTGTTCTAGTTGTGTGAAAAATGCCATTGGTGATTTGATAGGGATTGCATTGAATCTGTAGATTACTTTGGGTAGTATAGCCTGTGTCTTTGTATTTCAGGTGGGTATTTTGGTTTGTTTGTTTTTGCAGGCATCATATAATTGTGTCTTGCTTTTATCCAGTTTTTCTCTGCCTTTTTGTTGGGATGTGTAGACCATTTACATTTAGTGTGATTACTGACATTATAGAGTTTAAATCTACCATCTTGTTAGTTGTTTTCTGTTTGTGCCATCTCTTCTTTGTTCCTTTTTTTCTTCTTTTTATGCCTTCTTTTCATTACGGATTTTAAAAATATATATTTTAAATTCCCCTTTGTCTCTTAGTTGAACTTTTTTTTAAAAAATAATTTATTTATTTTTGGCTGCATTGGGTCTTCGTTGCTGCACGCAGGCTCTCTCTAGCTGCGGTGATTGGTGGCTGCTCTTCATTGTGGTGTGCAGGCTTCTCGTTGCAGAGCATGGGCTCTAGGCTCGTGGGATTCAGTAGTTGTGGCTCGCAGGCTCTAGAGTGCAGGCTCAGTAGCTGTGGCACACGGGCTTAGTTGCTTCGAGGCATGTGGGATCTTCCCAGACCAAGGATCGAACCTGTGTTCCCTGAATTGGCAGGCAGATTCTTAACCACTGTGCCACCAGGGAAATCCCTGAACTTTTAAATTTTGTTTTAGTGGTTACATTAGTACTTATCGTATAGATATTTAACATCACAGTTTGCCTTCAAGTAATATTATACCACTTTACCTGTATTTAAGAACCTTATAGCAGTATACTTTCACTCACCACCACCCCCCAGTCTTTGTGCTGCTGTTGTCATACACTTCAGTTCCACAGATGTTATAAACTCCATAGTACATTGTTATTATTTTTCATTTAAACAGTCTTTTTGAGAATCTTTTTGAGAGATTTAAAAAATAAGAAAAAGTCATTTTTACCTACATGTTTTCCATGTCTGGTACTTGTCATTGTCTATCTGGTATTATTTTCATTCTGCCAGAATGACTTTCTTTAATATTTCTTGTAGTGCTGGTCTGCTGGTGTTGGTATTTTAAAGCATTTGTGTGTCTGAAAAATTATTTCTCCTTCTTTCCTAAAGGATATTTTCATTTGGTACAGAATTCTAGGTTGATAAGTTTTTTCTTTCTGTACTTTAAAGATCTTGCTCCACTGTTTCTGGCTTGTATTATTCTTGATCAGATGTCTGCTGTTACTGTAATCTTTGTTCCTAAGTAAGTTATGTTCTTTTCTCCTCCTTTTTGTTAATTTTAAGATTTCTCTTTTTTCTTTCTTTTTTTTTTTCTGACTGTGTGGTGCAGCTAGCAGGGATCTTAGTTCCCTGACCAGGGATGGAACCCAGGCCCACAGCAGTGAAAGCATGGAGTCCTAACCACTGGACCACCAGGGAATTCCCAAGATTTTCTTTTCATCACTGCCTTTCAGCAGTTTCATTATGATGTGCCTTAATGTGGTTTGTTTCATGTTTCTTGTTGCCTGGGTTTTGTTACGTTTCTCGGATCAAATTTGATAAATATTCTGCCATCATTTCTTCAAATATTTTTCTCTTATATCTCCCTTCCACCTTTCGGGACTATAATTACATATATGTTTGGCCACTTGAGGTTGTTCCCAAACTTATTGATGTGCTATTCATATTTTTTCCAGTCTTTTTACTTTTATTTGTTCTGGGTAGTTTCTGTTGGTACATCTTCATGGTCACTGATCTTTTTTTCTGTAGTGTTAGGTCCCTTTGGGTGTTGTTTATGTCTTACATGTCTCTGCTTAATGTGCTCAGTGTTCAACACATGAAATACAGTTATAGAGGCATACCTTGCACTTTGCTTTATTGTCCTTTGCAGAAGTTGCTTTTCTTTTTTTTTTAAACAAATTGAAGTTTTATGACAACCCTGCGTCAAGCAAGTCTGTTGGCATCATTTTTCCAACAGCATTTGCTCACATCATGTCTCTGTGTCACATTTTGGTAATTCTCACAATATGTTAAACTTTCTCATTGCTGTTATTATGTTTGTTGTAGTGATCAGTGATCTTTGATATCACTATTGTAATTGTTTTGGGGTGCCATGAACTGTGCCCATATAAGACAGCAAACTTAATTGATAAGTGTTGTGTGTGTTCTGACTGTTCCACTGACTAGTTGTTCCCCCATCTCTTTCCTTCTCCTTGTGTCTCCCTATTCCCTGAGACATTATAATATTGAAATTAGGCCAGTTAGTAATCCTACAATGGCCTCTAAGTGTTCAAGTGAAAGAAAAAGTCTCATGTTTCTCATTTTAAGTCAAAAGCTAAAAATGATTAAGCTTAGTGAGGAAGGCACATCAAAGCCCAAGATAGCCCAAAAACTAGACCTCTTGTGCCAAATAATTAGCCAAGTTGTGAATGTAAAAGAAAAGTTCTTGAAGGAAATTAAAAGTGCTACCTCAGTGAACAGAGGAACGATAAGAAAGCAAAACAGCCTTATTGCTGATGTGAAGAAAGTCTGAATGGTCTGGATAGAAGATTAAACTAGCCGCAACTTTCCTTTAAGCCAAAGCCTTATCCAGAGCAAAGCCCAACTCTCTTTAATTCTGTGAAGGCTGAGAGAGGTGAGGTAGCTGCAGAAGAGAAGTCTGAAGCTAGCAGAAGTTGGCTGATGATGTTTAAGAAGAGAAGCCCATCTCTGTAACATCAAAGTGCAAGGTAAAGCAGCAAGTGCTGATGTAGAACCTGTAGCAGGTTATCCAGAAAATCTAGCTAAGATAAGTAATGAAGATGGCTACAGTAAACAACAGATTTTCAGTGTAGACAGAACAACCTTCGATTGGAAGAAGACACCAACTAGGACTTTCATAGTTAGAAAGGAAAAGTCAAAACCCAGCTTCAAAGGACAAGCTCTCTTGTTAGGGGCTAATGCAGCTAGTGATTTTAAGTTGAAACCAGTGCTCATTTACCATTCCAAAAATCCTGGGGCCCTAAAAAATTATGCTAAATCTACTCTGCCTGTGCTCTAGAAATGGAACAACAAAGCCTGGATGACAGCACATCTGTTTATCACATGGTTTACTGAATACTTTAAATCCGCTGTTGAGACCTACTGCTCAGAAAAAAAGATTCCTTTCAAAATATTCCTGCTTATTGACAATGCACCTGGTCACCCAAGAGGTCTGATGGAGACGTAGAACATGATTAGTGTTTTCATGCCCGCTAACCTAACATCCATTCTGTAGCCATGGATGAAGGAGTCATTTCAACTTTCAAATCTTATTATTTAAGGAATACATTTTATAAGGCTATAGCTGCCATAGGTAGTTATTCCTCTAATGGATCCTGGCAACTTTAAATTGCAAACCTTCTGGGAAGGACCCACCATTCTAGATGCCATCAAGAACATTCGTGATTCATGGGAAGAGGTCAAAATATCGACGTTAACAGGAGTTTGGAAGAAGTTGATTCCAGCCCTCATGAATGAATTTGAAGGGTTCAAGAGTCTAGAGGAGGAAGAAACTGCAGACGTGGTGGAAATAGCAAGACAGCTAGAATTACAAGTGGAGCCTGAAGATGGGATTGAATTGCTTCAGTCTCATGATAAAAGTGGAACAGATGAAGAGTTGCTTCTTGTGGATGAACAGAGAAAGTGGTTTCCTGAGGTGGAGTCTACTCCTGGAAAAGATGCTGTGAAGATTGTTGAAATGACAACAAAGGATTCAGAATATTACATAAACTTCGTTGATAAAGCAGTGGCAGGGTTTGAGAGGACAAACTCCAATTTTGAAAGAAGTTCTACTGTGGGTAAAATGCTGTCAAATAGCATTACCTGCTATGGAGAAATTATTCATGAAAGAGTCATTTGATGTGGCATATTTTATTTTATTGTCTTATTTTAAGAAATTGCAACGGCCACCCCAGTCTTCAACAGCCACCATCCTGACCAGTCAGTAGCCATCAGCATTGAGGTGAGACCCTCCACCAGCAAAAAGATCATGACTCAATGAAGGCTTAGGTGATGGTTAGCATTTTTTAGCAATGAAGCTTTTTAATTTTTATTTATTTATTTTTTAAACAATTTTCTTAAATTAATTATTTTTGGCTGCGCCGGGTCTTCGTTGCTGTGGGGGCAAGCAGGGGCCACTCCCCGCTGTGGTGCGTGAGCCTCTCACCGCAATGGCCCCAGGCGTGCGGGCCTCAGCAGTTGTTGCATGCAGGCTCAGCAGTTGTGTCTCGCGGGCTCCAGACCGCAGGCTCAGCAGCTATGGCACGTGGGCTCAGTTGCTCCGAGGCATGCGGGATCCTCCCGGACCAGGGATCGAACCCATGTCCCCCTGCATTGGTAGGCAGATTCCTAACCACTGTGCCACCAGGGAAGTCCAATAAAGCTTTTTAAAATTAAGGTATGCACATTGTTTTTTTAGACATAGCACTATCTTTCACTTAATAGACTACAGTGTAGTGTAAACATAACTTACATGCATTGGGAAACCAAAAACTTGGTGTGATTTGCTTTATTGCGATAATCACTTTATTGCAGTGGTCTGGAACTGAACCCAAACTCACAGTATCTCCAAGGTTTGCTTGTAATAACTTTTTGTCGAGTCTTCAGTAGTCCTACCATGTGTCATTTTTGGGTCTGTTTCTATTTATTTTTCTTGTCATTATGGGTTAAATTTCTCTGGTTTGTATTCTTAATAATTTTTTTATTGGTTACCATACGTGAATTTAACTTCGGGTCCTGGATATTTTTGTATTCATGTTAATATATATTTTTAAGTTTTATTTATTTTTGGCTGCGTTGGCTCTTCGTTGATGCACACAGGCTTTCTCCAGTTGTGATGAGCAGCGGCTACTCTTCCTTGCAGTGCACAGGCTTCTCATTGTGGTGGCTTCTCTTGTTGTGGAACATGGGCTGTAGGCGCGTGCGGACATCAGTAGTTGTGGCTCATGGGCTCTAGAGCACAGACTCAGTAGTTGTGGCGCACGGGCTTAGTTGCTCTACAGCATGTGGAATCTTGCCGGACCAGGGCTTGAACCCGTGACCCCTGCATTGGCAGGCAGATTCTTAACCACTGCTCCACCAGGGTAGTCCCCATGTTAATATTTTTGAGCTTTGTTCTGAAATGCAGGTAAAGTTACTTGGAAATGTATCCCTTGGGGTCTTGCTTTTAAGCTGTGTTAGGTGGAGTTTATCCTTCCTGTCTTTATTTTTATAAAGACACACCGATATATGTTTTCAGATTTCCTTTTCTTTCTTTTACAAAAATGGCCTATATGTGTTCTTTTCATTCATTCTTCCTTCATACTCATAACTGTCTTTTTCCTTACAGTTCTAATATTCTTACTCAGGCAATAATTACCCCTGGCCTAACTATTGCATTCGTCTCTTAATTAGTGCTCTAGTTTTCAGACTCTTTCCATCTCTAATGTGGTGTTCCAATTACTGTTGGAATGATTCTAAAGTACAACTCTGATAATGCCACTGCACTTCTTTTCAGTGCCTACAGCAGTGGGATTCACTTTTTTTTATTATTTCCCCAATAGTAATTTTAAAAAAATACTGAGTTCACATCCTCAGTGTGTATATGTTTATATTTGTTTATTTATACATCATATATATGTACTATTAGACGTAAGCATATGTTCTTTTATAATATGTCCATTGTGAAATACACCCTAAAACAAATTTTAAAGCATTTTAAAATTACACTATATTTTGAAAATAAATAGTTAACATTAGAGTGAAATTATTAAATGGCAGAAGGTATGTTTCAACTAGTCTTATCTCATTTTGAATGTTTGGGCTAACATCTTTTTTGCGCATGATTTGCTTGTTGTTGACTTTATCGTGTAATATACCTGATGAAGAGTTTATATACTTGCTATAAAATTGTCAGCTCTTCTGTTTTCTTAGTGTCCCTTGTACTTGCATTAACAGTATTACCTCAAAACTGCCTTTTCTTTATGGTAATGTTAGTAAGCCTGGTTAAAATTAGCTATAAAGTCTGTTAATCTACGTAACTATGCATGTGAAACATGCTGAAAAGAATTTCAGAATACTGAATATGATGTAGGAGTGATGTAGGAATTGAGAAAGAGCAGCTGTGTCATTCCATATACTAAATGGGTAAAGCTTAATTTCGTGTTCTGTCTTCGGATTAAAAATATATGTGGGGAATTCCCTGGTGGTCCAGTGGTTAGTACTCTGTGCTTTCACTGTTGAGGGCATGGGTTCAGTCCCTGTTTGGGGAACTAGGATCACACAAGCCACGTGGTGTGGCCAAAAAAAAAAAAAAGATGTTAAAAATATGTGTGTATGTACATTTTATTTTGGCAATTACTGGCCCCATCGATAGACACATCTCTGCCTAATCCTTGAGCACCTCCTGATTATTCTGTATGTTTAAATATTATAGCATTTTGTATCAGTTAGCTTTGCTGTGTAACAGGTCATCCCCAAATGTGGTGCTTTAACTCAGTTCCTTGGGAGAATTGGTTGAATGGGCTGTGTTTCTGGTTTGATCTGGTTCAGATTATCCGATTATCTGGGCTTGGTCTTTCATGTATCTGTGGTCAGCTGGAGGGATGGCTGGAGGCTGGATATGTTACACAGACTTCTAAAATGATCCTAGGACTTCCCTGGTGGTCCAGTGGTTAAGCCTGTGATTCCACTTCAGGGGGAGTGGGTTCGAGCCCTGGTGGGGGAACTAAGATCCTGCATGCTGCATGGCACGGCCAAAAAAAAAAAAAAAAAAAAAAGATCCTAATAATTGATGCCTTTCTATAATCTCTTTCTTGGGCATGGGAGTGAGATGTGCAGTTGGCTTCTCACCAATAGGATATGGCAAAGGTGAAGAGAGTTTATAGATGCATTTAAGATCTCTAGTCAGTTACCTCAAAGAGCTATTATCTTGAGTTGGCCTGACCCAATCAGGGAAGCCCTTTAAAAGAGGACCTGGAGGTCAGAGATGGGAGAAGTAAGCTGCTATATTGTGAGAGGGCCACACGGCAAGAACTGCAGAGGTCCCTAGGAGCTGAGTGAAAGATCCAGATGACAGCCAGCAAGAAGGTGACCTTAACTCTGCACCACAAGAAGTTTTCTGCCAATAACCACATGATCTTGGAAAAGGACACTGAGCTCCAGAAAAAAAAGCTTGGTTGACACCTCAATTTGAAACTTATGAGCCCCTGAACAGAGAACCCAGCTAAACCATGCCCAGATTCCTTACCCCTGAAAATTGAGATAATAAATGTGTGTTGTTTTAAACTACTAAGTTTGTGACAGTTTGTTATACAACAGTAGAAAACTAATATACTTGATGTCTAGGATGGCCTTAGTATAATTTTATCTTTTCCAGAATGGAATAGAATCATACAGAAAGCCTTTTGAGATTGGCTTTTTCACTCAGCATAACACCTGAGGTTTACCGAAGTTGTTGTGTATATCCACCCTTCCATTTTATTGTTTGATAGTACTCCACTTTATGGACATATCATAGGTTGTTTAGTCATTCTTATACTGAAGAACATTTGGATTGTTACCAGTTTGGGTCTGTTACAAATAAAACTACTGTGAAAATTTGCATGCAGGTTGCAGTGTGAAAACATTTTTATTTCTTTGGGATAAATCTATGAGTGTAATTGCCGGGTCATATGCTGTGTGTGTGTGTGTGTGTGTGTGTGTGTGTGTGTGTGTGTGTGTATTCATTGTTCTCATCAGTTTATTTTATTATTATTTTTTAATTGGAGTATAATTGCTTTTTACAGTGTTGTGTTAGTTTCTGCTCTACAGTGGAGTGAATCAGCTATATGTATACGTACCTCTCCTCAGTCTTGGACCTCCCCCACCCCATCCCACCCATCTAGGTCATCACAGAGCACTGAGCTGACCTCCCTGTGCTGCTACATACGTGTTTAACTCTATAGGAGACTGCCACACTTTTCCAGATTGGTAGTACCATTTTTTGTTCTCACTAGCAATGTATGTGTGAGTTGTTCTGCTTTCTCATTAGCACTTGATATTGTTGGTATTTTTCCTTTTATCCATTCATAGTAGAATCTCATATGGCCTTTAATTTGCATTTCCCTTATGGCTAATTATGCTGAATTTCTTCCCTTGTGTTGCATCTGAATATCTTTTTTTTGGTGCAGTTTATGTTCATGTCTTTTGTCCAGTTTCTAATTGGATTGTTTTCTTATTGTTGACTGTAAAGTGTTCTAGATAATTTGTTGGATATGTGACTTGCAAATATTTTCTCCCAGTGTATGGCTTATCTTTTCATGTTTTTAGGAGTGTCTTTTACAGAGGAAAGGTTTTGAATCTTGATGAAGTCTAATTTATCAGTTTTTAAAATTTATAGATCTGTTTTTGTATTTCTGTGCATCATGTCTTAAGAACTCTTTGCCTAACTCTAGATGATAGAAAATTTTTTCCTTATATTTTCTTCTAAAAGTTTTATATTTTACATTTAGGTCTACAATTTCTTTTGAGTTAATTTTTTAATTAGGTGTAAGGTTATGTTAAGGCTTTTTCTTTTTTTGCCTCTGGATGGCCAGTTGTTCCAACACCATTTAAATTGCGTTTACACCTCTGTAAAAAATCAGTTGGCCATATTTTTAAAAGGTTCTGCTTTTGGTCTCTCTTCCATTAACCTATACGGCTTTTCCTCTGTCAGTACCATGTTATCTTGATTACTGTTGTATACCCATATGATAAGTTGTAAAATTAGGTGATGTGCTTCCTCCAACTTTATTCTTTTTCAGAATTGTTTTACCTATTATAATAACTTTGCCTTTCCATATGGAACTGTCTTAACTATATCTGCAAAATACTTTGTTGAGATTTTAGTAGTAAATACATTAAACCAGTAGATCAGTTTGGGGAGAATTGACATCTTAACTATGTTGAGTCTTCCAGTTTATGGGTGGTATGACTTTTCATTTACTTAGATTGTTTTTGGTATTTTCATCAGCAGTTTTTGGTTTTTAGCATACAGAGTCTATACATGTTTTGTTAGATCTATACCTTAATATTTAATTTTTGGACAAGCTATTGTAAATGGTACTGTGTTTTTACTTTTGGTTTCTAATTGTTGATTGCTAGCATATAGATAGTACTGATTTTTTTTTTTTTTTATGTTGACCTCTGTCCTATGAATGTGATAAACTCACTTGTTCTAGGAGTTTTTCCTTTAGATGACTTGGGATTTTCTATGTAGATTATCATGTTATCCATGAATAGGACCAATTTCACATGTTCTTTCTGTTGTATGTGCCTTTTATTTCCTTTTCTTGACTGATTTCACAGGCTAGGATTTCAGGGATTGTGTTGAATAGGAGAGGTGAGTGTGGACATCCTTGCCTTCTTCTCAATCTTAGTGGGAAAACATTGTCTTTTACTATTACTATGATGTTAGCTGTAGATATTTTGTATATGCTCTTCATTGAGTTGAGGAAGTTCTATTCCTAGTTTGCTGAAAGTTTTTATCATGAATGTGTATTGAATTTTGTTAAAAATTATCCAGCTTTAATAAATACATGGTTGCTTTTTTTATACATATCTCATTGTTTTAATTGATATTTCTCATGATAAATGATGATGAGTACCTTCTCATGTACTTATTGGCCATTTGTATCATCTTCGTATGTGAATTGTCTATTAAAGTGTTTTGCCCATTTAAAAAATAATTTATATTTAGTTTTTAACAGTGATTAAACTTTCAGAAAAGTCTTAAATACAATGCAAAAAAGATCTCTTTTCCTGAACCATTTTAGGGCCTTGTTACAATACCTTAATACTTTAGTGTATATGTGTTACAATTAAGGACATCTGCTACATTTCCATAATACATGTATCAAATTCAGAAAATTACATTGAGTCATTTTTGCCATCTAATCTTCCGATTCCATGTAAGTTTTGTTAATTGTCCCTGTAATATCCTTTATGCCTAAAGGATCTGGTTCAGAATTACATGTTGTGGGACTTCCCTGGTGGTCCAGTGGTTAAGACTCTGTGCTTCCAATGCAGGAGGTGTGGGTACAATCCCTGGTGGGGGAACTAAGAGCCCCAAACTGGTAACAATCCAAACATGCTGTGTGATGCGGCCAAGATAGAAAAAAAAAAGGCAGAATTACATGTTGTATGTAGTTGGTATAAGGAGTTGGTCTCCTTCAGTCCAGAACAGTTCCTTCGTCTTTCCTTGACTTTCATGACCTTGACTCTTTTGAAGATTATTTCATAGTTACTTCATAAAATGTTGTTCATTTTGGGTTTTCTTAGGTTTTCTCATGATTCGATTCAAGTTATGCATCTGTGTCAGGTATTAGCAGAGAAGTGATGCTTCTTAGTGCATCTTGTCAGTTGGCTCATTATTTCTACTTGTCCTGTTACTAATGCTGTCTACTTTTATCACTTGGTTAAGGAGCATCTGCCAGACTTCATCACTGTAAAACTCCTCTTTTCCCCCCTTTTAATAACTGTTTTGTGGGAGGGGCTTTTAAGCTCTGTGATATCCCTTTCTTCTAAATTTTGGGTTGTTTATATATCGATATGAAATCATGGTTTTCTGTTTTACTCAGTGTGTTATAATCTGTTATTATTACTTATTTAGATGTTCAAATTGTCCCTGATTTGGCTGGTGGGAATTTTGTCAGTATGACTTATGTGTCCCTTTGACATATTCCCATCATTCCTGGAGTTCTGTCTTCTTTCTGGCAAAAGATGATCTAGGCTCACTGTGTAATTTCCCTGCCTTAGCCCTTATTATTAGCATTTCTCCACAGAGCCCTGGTTCTTTTAATGTGTAGTGGCATTTAGAAGCCAGGATCTAGGTTTTAGATATGCTTGATGTTATTGGGGTGTTGCTGATCCCAGTTCCTCTCAGTGAGAAGCAGCTAAGGAATATTTGAGTGTATTTACATACATATACATATATGCACTTATATACATACATGCCCTTCTATCTATATTTATGTGTAGTTTTATCTAAATATATTGAAAACCATAAGTTTACACTAATAACACAAATTCTAATGTAAGCCCAGAGGGTTCATTCTACTTTTCTGCCTTTCCATATTTAAAAAAAATTTTTTAATTAAACATTTAAAAAAATCTATTTATTTATTTATTTTTGGCTGCGTTGGGTCTTCGTTGCTGCACACAGGCTTTCTCTAGCTGCAGCGAGTGGGGGCTACTCTTTGTTGTGGTACGTGGGCTTCTCATTGCGGTGGCTTCTCTTGTTGCAGAGCATGGGCTGTAGGCGAGCGGGCTTCAGTAGTTGTGGCTCACAGGCTCTAGAGCGCAGGCTCAGTAGTTGTGGCACACAGGCTCAGTTGCTCCACAGCGTGTGGTAATCTTCCCGGACCAGGGCTCAAACCCGTGTCCCCTGCATTGGCAGGCAGATTCTTAACCACTGTGCCACCAGGGAAGTCCTCCATATTTTTTTTAGCATTCATTTATTTTTATTTATTTATTTTGGCTGTGCTGGGTCTTAGTTGTGGCACGAGGGATCTTCATTGAGGCATGCGGGATTTTTAGTTGTGGCGTGAGGACTTATTAGTTGCAGCATGCGAACTGTTAGTTGCGTCATGCATGCGGGATCTAGTTTCCCAACTGGGTATCGAATCCGGGCTCCCTGCATTGGGAGCACAGAGTCGTACCCACTGGACCACCAGGGAAATCCCTCCATTTCCATATTTGTAACTCATTTCTCCAGCAGTAAGAAATCCAACTCCTATTTTTCCTGTTACCTCTATATATCTAGCGTATCTCTTAATATATTTACTTGTTTAATTTTCCCACTCTCTTATATAACTAATCTCTCCCATCAGTGTTGCTGCCTTTCCCTCATGAAGATGCCCTCTTGACGCCTCTTGAATTCCAACACCCTCTGCTAGGTTGGCCCCCATGGATGATGGCCTCGTCTGCTCAGACTCTGATCCCCTGCACCAGGCTGCCATCTCGTATAAGCGCCGTCCTCACCCAACTTGGGCTTTGATACTCTGCCCCTTGTCATTCCTTGTTTGGGAATTTCACCCTTTTTTAGCTCTCATTCCCACACCATGCTGCCCTCAAATGTGAATACCCTCTGTTCCCCACTCAGGCTCTAACATCCTACTCTTGGCCACTGGGGCTCCTTTCCCCACATTTCTCGTACACACACCTAATGGGAGGAAGAAAATAACAGCCCTTCCCCTTTTATTTTTAAATTGAAGTATAGTCATTTTGGTTTCCATTTGTAGATTTAAAAAAAAATATACCCTGGATTCAAGTCCTTTGTCAGATATATGTATTGCAGATATTTTTACCAATCTGTAGACTGCCTTTTCAATTTTTTTTTTTTTTTAAGATCTTTCTTTTTTTTTTGACCGTGCCACGTGGCTTTCGGGATCTTAGTTCCCCTACCAGGGATCAAACGCAGGTCCACAGCAATGAAAGCACCAAGTCCTAACCACTGGACTGCCAGGGAAGTCCCCGCCTTTTCATTTATATTAAGCTGTCTTTAATTAGAAATTTTCAATTTTGAGAAAGTCCATTTAAAAAATTTAATGAAAGTATATAGTTAGTGTTTTTAGAAATCTTTCCTTTCCAATGAATATTTTATTACATTTTCTTCTATAGAAGCTGTATATATTTGGCTCTTACGTTTAGGTTTGGCTCCCTACTTTATCTACTTTGTATCTAGTTATTTGCTCAGGTCTAGAATAAACATTTAATACTTTAAGAATTGCCAACCTATTCTCCTATGAAAAATCTAACTAGAGCTCAATATTTGTTTATAGTTCATTTATTTCTTTAGCGCAAGTGTACATAGTTAAAATACTGTGTTTAAAAACTGCTACTTGAGGGACTTCCCTGGTGGTCCAGTGGCTAAGACTCCGTGCTCTCAATGCAGGGGACCTGGGTTCGATCCCTGGTTAGGGAACTAGGTCCTGCACGCATGCCGCAACTAAGAGTTCGCATATCACAACGAAGACCCAGTGCAGCCAAATAAATAAATAAATATTTTAAAAAGGAAAAAAAAAAATGGAGTTGCTACTTGGGTTAAATCCACCCCTGCCCCCCTTTCAGTGTGGTTGTGTTATTTGAATACATAAAGCAAAAAATTTTTAAAGTATCACAGTATATTTTCTCTTTTCAAGGCTGTGGGAAAACAGGCATGTCATACTTTGCTGTTAGGAACACAAATCAGAACAAGTTTTTTTTGAGGGGAATTTGGCTGTTAACAAAATTACATTTACATCTACCTTTTGACCCATCATTTTCCACTTTAAGAATTTATTCTGAAGATACACCTTAGTAATATAAAAGCACAGATTCACAAGGTTATTCAAGGCAGTGGCATTTCTATTTGTAAAATATCAAAAAGACATCTAAATGCCGGCATGTGGAGAAGTAATTGCATAAATAAAGTTCGGTACATCTGCATCGTGGAGTATTATGCAGCTGAGAAGAGAATGAGGAAGAATGTCTATAAAATGAAAGAGTTATTTTCAGGATACTTTTTTTTTTTTGGCTGTGCCTCACGGCATGTGGGATCTTAGTTCTACCTGAGATCGAAACCACGCCCCCTGCATTGGAAGCGTGGAGTCTTAACCGCTAGACTGCCAGGGAAGTCCCAGGATACATTGTTAATTGAAAAAAGTATTTTGCACTTTGCTATATATAGTGTGCCATTTTTTTGTCTAAGGATGAAGGGGAAATTAGGTGTATATATTATCATTTGTGTAAAAAGAAACACAAGAGAAATAAGCTGGAAACTAATGAGATTGGTTACCTAACCAGGGGATGGGTAGGAATGGATTGGAAAGCTGGGGAGTTGGGGGAGGAAGAAAGGGATAAAGGGGGGCAGTTTCGATTCTCTGAGTGTAACCCTTTAGATAATTGTGACTTTTATAACCATGTTATAGTTCACATTTACTTCAAAAGTAAAATGATAAAGATGAGGAATAAAAAACAACATGGATTACAAACAGAAAAGATGAAGCCTAATGCTATTACTAGCTATAAAAGTCCTCTTGATATGGTCAGACACAATGGTTTTGTTCTTCTTTCTAAAGGTTGGTCCTATTGCTGTCCTTATTCCGGTTCCCAGTATGGACTATTTATCGGGTGGGCAACCATCCTGGTTTGCCCAGGATTGAGGAATTTCCTGGGGTGCAGGACTTTCGGTGCTAAAATGAGGAAAGTCCCAGACACACCTGGGGCAAGTTGGTTACCCTGTCTGACATGCATATAGCTGTTTTCCTGGGAGTTCCTTTCATTCTCACCTTAGAATTCTCATCACCTTTCTCCTGTGTTATAGCCTCTCTTTCCTATACCTCGTGCAGGTGTTGTTTATTTATGTAACACATTCTCTAGTTGCTTCCTGAGAACAGGTGCATAGGAGGTAAATTATTTTGAGACCTTACATGTCTTTGTTCTGTGTTCCATACTGGATTATGGGTTTGACTCAGAATTCCAAAAGATGTTATTTTAGTACATTCTCTAAAACTGCTCTTGAGACGTGTGATGCCATTCTGACTTCTTTGTCATGTAATGTGTTCTCTCTGATTAAAAGATTTTAGGATCTCTTTTTCAATCCTGTATTCTCAAATTTCATGGTGAGGTGTTGCAGAATGGGTCTTTTTTCATTCACTCTGCTGGGCATTTTGCCTTATTAAACCTGGAAACTCAGGTTTTAATTTTGGGAAAACTTCCTGTCTTTTTCGGTTTTCTCTTTCTGGGACTTTTGTTTGTTGTATGTGGGACTTTTCTTGATGCAGCAGCCTGTTCTCTTTTTCTTTCGAGTCACTTCTCTGAGAAATAGCCTATTGGTTGTTATTGCTGATTTTTTGGGGGGGGGTATTATTTTTAATTACTAGCACATTGCTCATGTTCTCTGATGTTCCTTTATTTTTTAAAAATAGCATTTTGTACTTGTTTTTGGACTGTCTCTTGGAGGACATTTGCTGTGAGATCTTCATTATTTCTGTTTCCTTTCAGTTCCTCCTTTGTTATTTTGGTTGCTGTCCTTCATATAGCAGTAGTGCTTACTTATCTGGTGGCCGTTGATAGGTCATTTATGGTGAGAACTGACAGATTCTGTGCTTGTGGGCACTGCTTGTTGACTGTGGTAGAGTGAGGACCTGGATATTTTTTTGGAATCTCCCAATTATCTGTACTTTGAAGGTGTATTTTTTTAGGTTGGGCACTTTTTGCAGGAGGAGAGATCCTCCCGTCTCTTGCCAGGTAGCTGAGAGTAGGCTGGGGCTGTAGGGCTGCCACTGTTTGGGGAGCTTTGGGAGCCGTAGCTGGGGGAGAGAGTTAATGGTGTCACCGTTTTGTATATGGTCTTTGACTTAATGCTTCTGTTTATGGAGTGTGGCACCTCAGTCTCTCCCCACTCCTTGAACTGGTGTCTTCTATTCCAGAACCTCTCTGGTTTAGTCCAGTCAGAATATAAATCTCCTGTTTTCTTCTGGAGCTGGAGAAGGGTATTGCTTGACTGTTTGGGGACAGAGAGGAGATCTGAAGGGTCTGACTTCTTGTTCGGACTTCCAGCCACTTCTATTTTCATTCCCGTGCCTCACCTCTGTCTGCAGTTGTTCCTGGTACCTCTTAATCCCTGCCCCCTTGGGGGTTTTACAGTAGAACTGGCTTGCTCTTTGTGGCTTTTCCCTCTGCAGTCTTAGACTTTGGTTTTCTTTCCCCTGCTGAGTCATCACTTGTCTTCCTGTTATTCATCTTCTAGAATTTTATTGATAGTCCTCATCTACTGCTTTTTCTTCCCTCTTTCTCTTTGTGCATTTGTACTTTTTAAAATGCAGCCATTCTAAATGAGGCTTCAGGAGTTTGCAGAGAGCTGTGTGTGTTCATTTCGCCATGTTTAAATGGAAGCTGCAGCCTTTGTGCAGAGAAAGTGAGAAATGCCTTTGACTTCCACACCAAACCCTACCCTTGTATATGCCATCCAGGCCTATGGCCCTTGTTCCTTCCCAGTAGCAACCAACTACTGTCATCAATTTAATGTGCATCCTTCTTACTCGTATGTGTCCATGAAAAATGTGTGGTTTGTTTATATAGATGTATTTTTTTATTCCTTTTACCTGCTGTTTAATTGTGCATCATATCAATATATCTTTTTATTTATCCAGTCCCTGTTGTGTACATTTAGGTTTTTCACAAGTTTTCCAGTTTTTCATTATTACAAACTATAATAGTAAAATTGCTGCAATAATCATCCTTTTACTTTTGTAGTCTTCATATGCAAATGTGTGAAATTTTTCTAGGAGATACTTCCCTATCTTTTAATGGGTAAAATGGAGGTGATTTGGAGGTGCTGTGTGGGGCTCAAAAATATTTCATTACATTTTCTTTACGTGTTACACCTGTGATGAGAAAAGTTGAATTATAAAACTTCCAAATCTTTTCAAAAATTTTATCAAGAAGCATGTGCTTTTTTAATGGTCCAGTAACCCCTTATTAACAGTACGGAAATCTGAAATATTTTGAGAACTGACAAAATTTATTCCTAACTCACTTGGCAGTAAAACTTGACTTGCTTAAACTCATTTGGTGGCAAATCTCTGATCTAGACTGAGAAGGACACTTTAAACCTATTTATTTCACCTGGTATGTACATTATGTTAATTCAAAAAATATTACTGTGTTTGATTATGGGTTGCTGGTGGTGTTAATATGATATATTGCCATTTGTAAAATTCAAGAAATCCTAAGTTCTAAAACACATCTAGACCCAGGGGTTTCAGAGGAGGAATCATGGGCCTATGGTCACCATCAGCTAGAAACTTTGTTTGCAGATGTGGGTGGCACATCACAAAATGAGAATTTTTCTGGTTGATGGAATCTACTTTTTAGTCATTAGTGAGATCTCAGACAATTTCTTGTCTTTAAACTGTATTCCAAGAATGTGTTCATTTTTTAAATAACAGGTCTTTTCTTTGACAGCTGTAATATTGAAATTGCTTCTGATAATGCAAATGGATTTCAAATTCAAAGAACTTTTTTTACGTTAAGTATTTTTAAAAAGGATAAAGCCTTTTCTCAAGCATACACAGAGGTTGCTTTACAAGTTTTAATCTTTCTTTAGGATTCACATAACAAAGTTAAAACATAATAACGGACCATTGTCTAAAAATGAATTTTAACTTTCGATCTATAAACGTTCTATACACTTTAATGGGTTTTATGTGGTTTTTATAAATTTTGATTAGATTCTTTCATGTTTTCAGAGCTGTCAAATTTAGTAAGCAAATTTTTATCCAGGTTTTTTGGGATGTAACTCACAGACCATATAGTTTACCCATTTAAAGTGTACAATTCGGTGGCTTTTAGTATATTCATAAACTTATGCAACTATCACCATTATATAATTCTAGAACATTTTCATTACCCTTAAAAGAAACCCCATACCCTTTAGCAGTCATTTCCTATTCTCCCCTCCCCCTAGCCCCTAGCAACTGCTAATCTACTCATTTCATTACTAGAGCTTTATTAAAAAATAAAATAAAATAAAGCAGAGCATCTCATCTTGTTCTTCTTCAGGAGTGTCTTGGCTTATTTGCGGCTCATTGCTTGTCCCTGTACAGTCAAGTTCTACCAAAAAAAAAAAAAAAAAATCTGGTTGAGTGTTTTATTGCAATTTCATTGAACCTACAAGTCAATTTGAGAAGAGTTGACATCTTTACAGTGTTGAGTCTTCCTAATCAAGAACATGGTGTAGCTCTCCGTTTACTAAGTTTTAAACCTTTCTTGATAAAGTTTTGTTTTCTTCATAAAATGATTGTTTCTTTTTGAGCTTTATCTCAGAGTAACATATTCTTTGTTATAAATTACATTTTCTAATTGCTGGTATTATGCTGATGTTAGGATCGCTTGCGTTTTTAATGTGATTTTGAATCTTACAGCCTTGCTGAATTTCTTACTAGGTCGGAATCCCTTGCATCTTCAATGTGGATAATTATACTTGTCTGGAATAACGACACTCTGGTTTCTTCTAATTCCTTCTTGTTTCTTTTTCTTATGCATTGGTTAGGAACTCTAATATACTGTTGAATGGTCAGTACGTTCTTAGTTTTTGATAATACACATTAAACAACCCTCAGATCAGCCTTCTCTAAGAGAGTACAGATTTCTTGTTGAGGACAGGTTTGTCAGACCCATAAAGAAAGCAAAGGCATACCTGAAATTTGCTTATCGTTTTTTAGTTGTGAACCTAATCCTGGGTGGTTTAAAACTTCATCGGTTTAAATTTTAGAGTTCCATTTTATTCATGTTTGGGGCTTCTTGTATTTACAGTGCATTTTATTTTTTAAAACATTTGACTTGGGCTTCCCTGGTGGCACAGTGGTTGAGAGTCCGCCTGCCGATGCAGGGGACACGGGTTCGTGCCCTGGTCCGGGAAGATCCCACATGCCGCGGAGCGGCTGGGCCCGTGAGCCATGGCCTCTGAGCCTGCGCTTCCGGAGCCTGTGCTCCACAACGGGAGAGGCCACAACAGTGAGAGGCCCGCATACCACAAAAACAAACAAACAAAAAAACATTTGACTTACGGGAAAATATTGTATCTGGGTTTATTTATTAATGCTGGTTGCTTTTTTCCCCATCACTAGCCTCTTTGCCAGTTGCCTTGCCAAACTAATATATTTTATGTATTTTTGAAACATTTATTTGTGTTAATAGGTGAACACGGGTAAAAATTATACGGCAGGTGTTCTTTGTACTATTTTTATTCTTACAGCTTTTCTTTAAATTTGAAATTATTTCCAAATAAAGGTGTTCAAAATGTATTTGTTTGTAAAGGTAATACATGCCCATTATCAAAATAAAAAATGATTCAGAATAGCTATAATAAAAAAAGACAAGTAACTCTTTTTTTCTTTTCTTTTTTTTGGGTTTTTTGGCCATGCAGCTTTCAGGATCTTAGTTCCCCAACCAGGGATCGAATCTGTGACCCCTGCAGTGGAGTGCCGAGTCCTAACCACTGGACCGCCAGGGGATTCCCTTTTTTTTTTTTTTAACAAATAAAAACACTTGAACAAACAACTTCAGAAAAGGAAGATATGAAAATGTCCAGTAAGCACATAAAAATGCGCTCAATATCTTTAGTCATCAGGAAAATGAAAATTAAAGCCACAGTGAGGTACTCACTGCATTAGAATGGCTAAAATAAGACTGATACCACCAAATGTTGGTGAGGATGTGGAGCACCTGGAACTCTCATACAGTGTTGTTGGAAGTGTACATCTTTGGCTTTTTTTTTTTTTAAAATAAAGTTCAACGTTCATCCATCCTATACCCCCCTTGTTCTATTCTTAGATATTTACTCAGGAAAAATGAAAACATGTCGATAAAAGCTGTGTACAAGAATGTTCAGAGTAGCTTTGTTCATAATAGCCCAAATTTGGAAATACCCCAAATGCCCTCAACAGGAGAATAGATAAACAAATGGTTGCATATGAATGCTACTCTGTAATAACAAGTAATGATCTACTGATGTATGCAGCAGCATGGATGACTCTCATAGACATGAGACTGAGCAAAACAAGCCAGACAAAAGAGAGTACCTACTGTATGATTACATTTACATGTAGAACAAAAATAGGCAAAACTAATTTTTGGTGGTAGAAATTGGAACAACCATTGTCTCTGTGGGGTGGGAGGGGCAGTGTAGAGTGGGGATTGACTAGAAAGGGGCACAAGGGGACTTTTAGGAGTGTTGGGTATGTTCTATATCTTGGTATGAATTTTTAGAAATAAATTTATTGGGCTTCCCTGGTGGCGCAGTGGTTAAGAATCCGCCTGCCAATGTAGAGGACATGGATTCGGGCCCTCCTCCGGGGAGATCCCACATGCCGCGGAGCAACTAAGCCTGTGAGCCACAACTACCGAGCCCGCATGCCACAACTACTGAAGCCCACACACGTAGAGCCCATGCTCCGCAACGAGAAGCCACTGCAATGAGAAGCCCACGCACACTGCAACAAAGAGTAGCCCCCGCTCGCCGCAACTAGAGAAAGCCTGTGTGTAGCAACAAAGACCCAATGCAGCCAAAAATAAATAAAATTAAATTTAAAAATAAAATAAAATAAATTTATTTATTTATTTATTTTTGACTGCATTGGGTCTTTGTCGTTGTGTGTGGGCTTTCTCTAGTTGCAGTGAGTGGGGGCTACTCTTTGTTGCAGTACACGGGCTTCTAATTGCGGTGGCTTCTCTTGTTGCGGAGCACGGGCTCAAGGCGCGTGGGCTTCAGTAGTTGTGGCATGTGGGCTCAGTAGTTGTGGCTTGAAGGCTCTAGAGCGCAGGCTCAGTAGTTGTGGCTCATGGGCTTAGTTGCTCCACAGCATGTGGGATTGATCTTCCCGGACCAGGGCTCGAACCCGTGTCCCCTGAGTTGGTAGGCGGATTCTTAACCACTGCGCCACCAGGGAAGCCCCTTGATACACATTTGTCAAAACTAATCAGATAGTATACATTTCACTCTTTGTAAATTGTACCTCAATTTAAAAAAATAAGGGAAAGGACACAAAGGGTATACATTGATCCAAGGACAGTCTCCTGCATAAGCACAATACAGTTCATCCATGTTGTTGTGAGTAGCTGTAGTTCGTTCTTTTTTTTTATTATTGTATAATATCTATTTATTGAGTATTGATCAATAAATACATCAGTCAGTCCATGTAGTGATTCTACTGATGGGCACTTTGTTTATAGCCGAAGTTACAAATGACGCTGTCACGAACATCCGGATGTGTACATGCATGTATTTCCCTAGGGAATCCAAACCTAGGACTGACATTGCTGGGTCATAGGATGTTTGTATCTTCAAGTGTAGCAGATAATGCCAAACCACATTCTTAAATGCCTGGATCCATTTTCAGTGTACCTGTTCCCTGTTCCACATCCTCATTAGCACTACTTGGTATTGTTAAACTTTAATTTTAGCCATTCTTGTGGATGTGATGTCATCTCACTGTGGTTTTAATTTGCATTGTTTTGTGTCTTCCTTACTTTATTGAGGTTAAATACCTTTCCGTGTGAATGTTGGCCATCTGGACATCCTCTTTGGTACAGTGCCTAATACAGGTCTGCCTATTTTTCTTACTGGTTGCCTTTTTCTCTTTTTTTTTGCTGTGCTGCGTGGCATGTGGGATCTTAGTTCCTGGGCTAGGGATCAAACCCGTGCCCCCTTCAGTGGAAGCAGAGTCCTAACCACTGGACTGCCAGGGAAGTCCCTGGGTTGCCTTTTTCTTATTGATTTATGCAGTCTAGATACAAGTTCTTTATTGGTTATATGAATTGCAGATCTCATCTTCAACTCTGTAGGTAGCTTGCCCTTTTTACTCTATTAATGGTATCATTTGCTGAACAGAGGATATTAATTTTAATGTAGTTCAATCGATTGATTTTCTCCTTTTTAAGATAATGTCCTGGGTGAGTCTTACAAGTGTTGGGTTAAAAGGTATATACAGTTTTTAGAGTTTTGCTTACAGTTTACTTTACCACTGGCTGTGTATAAACCTTTTTATACCATTTTCACTCTCACCAACAGTGTATATGTGATTTTCCCACACTCTTGCCAGAACTGGAGTTTTGGGGTCAGTTTTGACAATGTAATAGACCTCTTTTCTTCATTAAATGAGTATTTTGTCTTAGTTTGCCTGTATGATTCAGGGAATAAATTTGTTGCATTGTTCCAAGAACATGGCAGTCAGTAAGCCTAATTACAAGATTAATACTAAAAATATTCTTTAGCTTTTGATCCTGTGAGGAGCATTTATGGTTGGTAGGGAAAAGAGAGAAAGATATAAAAAACCATTTTCTTTTTTATTAACTTAAGTCAGCTTGATGTTGGCTTAAATTAATGCAAATAAACTGATGAAGACTTAAGACAGTAGTCCTCCGTTGTCTGTGGGGGAATATGTTCCAGGACCTCAAGTGGATGCCTGAAACTGTGGATAGTACCTAACTCTATATATGCTGTGTTTTTACCTACACATACATACCTATGATGGAGTTTAATTTATGTATTAGGTACACTAAGAAAGTATAAATCAGGCAGAGCGGGAAGTGCCAGCACCACTACGCTTGCCTTTGGGGCCATTATTAAGTAAAGTGAAGAGTTCCTTGAACACAAGTGCTGTGATACCATGACAGTCGATCTGATAACTGAGATGGCCACTCAGTGACTAATGGGTGGGCTACGCTGGACAAACAAATGACCCACGTCCCAGGTAGGTCGGAGCTGGACAGTGTGAGACTTTAGCACAGTACTCAGAACAGCATGCAATTTGAAACCAATGGGTTGTTTATTTCTGCTACTTTCCATTTAATATTCTTCAACCATGGTTGATTGTGGAAAGTGAAAAAAACCCCTCAGATAAGGGGAGGCTACAAGGAATCCATGGAATTGATGAGTTAGAATTTTGTGGATTTTCCTTGTAAATTTCTGGCATATTTTTAAGTGATAGAATCATGATTTTACCTACTCTTTTCCACACACTTTTACTCAAAGAAGACATCCCCACCCCAATCTCTATCTGCTCCTCCTCTCTCCATCCCCAGTATTCATTCATACTCCTTCCTGGTTTCAAGGTAGCTCCTAAGTTTTCCTTGGGGATGGGTAGAGTTTCATTTTGAGACTCCACGACAGAGACTGTTAGAAGGAGTATTTGTTAGGAGATGAAATTTGGAGTGGAACTCTCCTCTACACTCTAGCCTTGTTCCCACTCTCTTACTTTAGTTTAGATCTTTATCCTTTTCAATAGATTTCTGTCATAATCTAACTCTTCTTCTGCCTCCAGACTTCCCATGGTTAACAGAATGAAATTCCTAAAACTCAGATCATTCTCCTGATTCATATCCTTCAGACTCTAAAAAAATCAGTCTTAATCCCTCAGCACAGTGCCATGATTATCATCAGCCCTCTTCCTGTCTCTCTATCCTCCTCACGTATCCAGTTTCCCACACACCTCCTGAAGTCTATGGTTTCTTTGAATTTGGAATGTTCTTCCACATTCGCTCATCACATTACCTAGGACTCCCTCTCCCTCCCCACTGGCAACTCATCTGCCTATTAACTGACTTCTTTTAAAACTGAGCTCAAGCAACACATCTCCTTGGAAACCCTACCTCCCTGATCCTTATTGCCCTTCTGTACCTCCATGCCCTCTTCTCCAGCTCAGTGAGTTAGATGTTCCCTGTTCTGGGCTGCTACAGTTTTCTCTCTATCCTTCCATCACTGTGCTTTGTATTGTTATGGATTTGACTTTGTCCTCTACTCATTTGAGCTCCTTGAAGGCAGGGCCGTGATTCCCCTCCTTATTCCCACCCCACCCACCGCTTGGAACTAGCATGGTGTAATTTATAGGAGGCACCCCATAAATGTTTAATGAATAATTAGATGCAAAATTATATCTAACTCTTTAATTTATTTTTGGCTGCATTGGGTCTTCATTGCTGCACATGGGTTTTCTCTAGTTGTGGCGAGCGGGGGCTACTCTTCGTTGTGGTGCGTGGGCTTGTCATTTTGCGATGCCTTCTCTTGTTGTGGAGCACAGGCTCTAGGCACGTGGGCTCAGTAGTTGTGGCACACGGGCTCAGTCGCTCCGCGGCATGTGGGGTCCTCCTGGACCAGGGATCAAACCCGTGTCCCCCGCATTGGCAGGTGGATTCTGAACCACTGCCCCACCAGGGAAGTCCCTCTAACTTTCTTAATGTACGTATGAGAAGAACTTTCTGAGAAAAAGAGGTCAATTAGAAAGGGACAGGAATTTAATCAATATTCTAAATCCCTCTTCTCCAAAAGCAATGCACATTTAGGAATGACTACTGTGCTTGTAGGATTTGTAGGGTTTTGCTCACCTGAGTTGTGCCTTGTTGTCACAGAAGGATGCCCTGCAGTGGTCTCGCAGTCCGGCTGCAGTGGAGGGAGAGGAGCCAGAGGACACAGCTGATGTGGAGAGCTGTGGGTCTAATGAAGCCAGCACTGTGAGTGGTGAAAATGATGGTAAGTGTCCTTGACAAGATGGGTGAAGAGCCACAAGCAGTCGCTAGGGTCTAACCTTTATTTCCCTCTCTTACAGTTTCTCTCGATGAAACATCTTCTAATGCTTCCTGTTCTACCGAATCTCAGAGTCGGCCTCATTCCAATCCCAGGGACAGCTACAGAGCTTCCTCACAGGTGGGGGGAGAGTTGGTGACTAGGCTGGATGGAAAAGTGAGGCAGGCACAAGACAGGACTCTTACTCCTGTAGTTAACTGAGCGTGTTGAAGAGTGGAGAAAATCACCTTGGTCTCCACCTGTTAGTACCATTTAAAAGCGGGCCATAGGAAAAGTGGGTAGTAGATCTGAGAGCAGGGCAATTTGTTTTTTCTCTTTACCATGGGTGGATAATTTTGTTTGTATTTATGAAAAACCTGGGAACATTCAGGGAGAAGTATAACAGAGTGGGGAGAACATGAGCTTGGGAGTCATCAGTTTGAATTGCAGCCCTGCCACTCACTAGCTTTGGGCAAATTCCTTACCTGTAAAGTGGGGAGAGCAACACACTCTTTTCAGTGTGAGGTGATGCTTGGCACAGTGGCCAGCACCTGGCTCAGCAGAATGAGTCGTTGCTATTATTGGCATTACCTGCCCGTGCTGGTTGAACACTAACTCTGTTTTACAAGACAGCGAGGGAGACGTGGTCGAGAGGGACAGCTGTTGTGGCCTGCAGGTGACTCAGGCTCCTTTTGTATCCCCTCTGGGAAAATAGGCAAACAAGCAGAAGAAGAAGACCGGGGTGATGCTGCCTCGAGTTGTCCTGACTCCTCTGAAGGTAAACGGGGCCCACGTGGAATCTGCATCAGGTATGTGTAAACTCGTGATTGTGATGCTTCTTCCTCAGGGCCTGGGGACCTGCCTCCCTCTGGCAGCAGCTCTTGGCCTAGGTAGTAGAGTCAGGAGCCATCCTCTGGCGGTCAGCACGCCGTGGCGGTGAGACCCGACCTAGCTTCCGGCATGGGCTCTGCTGGGCGCCCTTCCCCTGGCCTCCCAGGGCAGTTGTGAGGGTCCTGTGAAGGCGTGTGCAGGTGCTTTGTAAAAGACACAGTGCAAACCAAGATGGCGGTTTGGCATTCTTACGTGATAATTTAAAGCCAGACCAGGAGGTGGTGATCTCTGACGGCCCAAGGCTGGGCCATGGAAGCACCAGTATTGCTGGCAGCATGTCAGGGAGAGCTGGGAGAAGTAAGCTTGTCTGAGAGCCGTGGGCGCGGCGTGTGATGCTTTTGACCGGTGGAATGCTGTGCCTTCAGGGTTCTCAGGCCGCCACGCCGATGGCGAGAGCGGCAGCCCGTCCAGCAGCAGCAGTGGCTCTCTGGCCCTGGGCAGCGCTGCTATTCGTGGCCAGGCCGAGGTCGCCCGGGACCCTGCCCCGCTCCTGAGAGGCTTCCGGAAGCCGGCCACAGGTAGGTGGCTTGGCACTCATTTCTCTGCCTGAAAGGGGGCCCCTGCAGGCCTAGAGAGAAGATGATGTCTTCTACTCCACTCCTTTACAGTTTATTTTTACTTCGCAGGTGGCCCTCTATTTTTGTTGGTTTTTACCTTGTATTTTGGTTATGTCACATACAGATTTTTCTCTGCTAGACTGAGAGAACTCCCTGTGGGCAGAGATGGTGCCACATTGCTCCTTGTATGTCCCTGTAAGGGCCTAGCCTGTGCCTGCCTTGATACTGCTTAGTGAGTGCTCAAGTGAGTGAAAATTGCTTCTGAGTGTCTCAGTGAAGAATTCCAACATTTGTTTTCTTTCTTCGGTAGCATCCTGCCAAGTTTGTTCTCAACGTCTGCAGTCTCTGTCAGATGCCCTTTTTTATAACCTAGTTAGTATACGGGGTGGAAGCCTATGTTGAATATGGGCTATGCAGACAAGTTCAGTAGTGTGCACCTCCCACCCGCAGTAGGGCTATTTGCAAGGCTAGTATGCCATTTGCTATTTCCGGATTTATTTCTCAAAGCCCCCATGCTGGGTTTTTGTAGATGGGCCACTTGAAATCATTAAGAAGACTAACCTTGGCTTCTGAAAATTAGAATAAACCATCACCCAAGTGGCAGCTAGGTTTGCTGTCTTGTAGCCTCTCCAGCTCATCAGCCTTGCTGAATCTTAAAGCCTCACAGGTCTCTGTTCCATTTGCTGAGGCTTTTGTGAGAGGTATTGACATTGCAGTGGGCTTTAAACAACCCTTAGCACCTTTCTGCCTGGAGGTCAGACCTCTCCAGCCCATTCACAGAAGACTTCTGCAGATTTTTCTGTAGGACGCTAACCGGATTCACTTTTAGACTTCCATCGTTTCTCCCATTGGCTTTGTGGAGCCTGTTCTCCAGCTTTGGAGGGAAGCTCAGAGCCTGCCCCTTGCCTGGTTTTCTGTGGGAAGAGTGTCCCTTCAGGCTGTGACACAGCATGCTACTGAGTCTTGTCTGAGACGATGCAAGCCCAGGTGTTCTCTTAGGTTTGATGGTAGCTGATAGGTTAGGGTAGACTGGATGATTGAGCTCATTGTGTGCAGATAAGTTCTGGGTAGCTTGGGTGCTGCCACCAAAGTTTTCCCTCAGTTGGCATTTGCTTTTTTGGTTTAAGAAGCTGAAAATCTACATTTTGCTTCCTACTGCTTGAAAAATCACAGGTCAAATGAAGCGCAACAGAGGGGAAGAGATAGATTTTGAGACGCCTGGGTCCATTCTCGTCAACACCAACCTCCGGGCCCTCATCAACTCTCGGACCTTCCATGCCCTGCCGTCCCACTTCCAGCAGCAGCTCCTCTTCCTCCTGCCCGAAGTGGACAGACAGGTACATGTGGGCGGCTTCCTCTTTGCTTTCTCTGGGCTAGCTTCTGTTCTCTTTCTAAGTTTCTTTATTGTTTTTTTTTGCCTTGATCCTTCCAGGTGGGGACCGATGGCCTGTTGCGTCTCAGCAGCAGTGCACTGAACAACGAGTTTTTCACCCATGCGGCTCAGAGCTGGCGGGAACGCCTGGCTGATGGTGAGTAAACGTTCTCGTCCCAGCGGCCTGAAAGGTGCCTGCCACGTGTGGTGTCACTTGTCTCCTGTTTTTTAAAACCCAAAACCCAAATACGCATTTTTCAAGTCTTTTTTTTTTTTTTTTGGGCGGTACGCGGGCCTCTCACTGTTGTGGCCTCTCCCGCTGTGGAGCACAGGCTCCAGACGTGCAGGCTCAGCGGCCATGGCTCACGGGCCCAGCCGCTCCATGGCATGTGGGATCTTCCTGGACCGGGGCACGAACCCGTGTCCCCCGCATCGGCAGGCGGACTCTCAACCACTGCGCCACCAGGGAAGCCCCTTTTTCTTTTTTTTCCAAGGGGTATTCTTTAGTATAAGGCAGGCTTTCCTCTAATAGACGTGGTGGATGTTAATATGCCCCGTAGCTCTAAAGAAGGTACAAGAGTATTTGGGCTTTCACTATTTTGTGTGTATATATTCATCTGCATTGCCTCTTCATCATTAAAACTATAAACTCCTATTCTTTCCAGTAAGCATGGCATTGACCTACTCGGTAAGTTCCACCAGGTGCTCTGTCTTTTTAGATGTTGCCACTTGGAGTGATTGTTAGCTTCTCGTAATTCAATTTTGTGGGGAAGCTACGTGGGAAGTGCACTGGGAGGTCCCCAAGACTCCCCTCCAGGTTCGATGATTTGCTAGGAGGACTCACAGGACTCAGCATGTAGTTGTACTCATGGCTGTAGTTTATTTTGGTGAAAGAATACAGAACAAAATTAGCAAAAAGGGAAAAGACGTCTGGGGTGTAGTCCAGGGAAACCAGGTGCACACTTCTGAGATCCTCTCCCGGTGGCGTCCCACAGGATGTGCTCAGTTCCCTCAGCAAGGAGTTGTGACCGCACGTAGTCACAAGTGTAGTCTGCCGGGAAGCTCGTCAAGGACTTGGTGCCTGTGGTTTTTACTGGGAGCTGATCATGTAGGAAGCCTCTGTCTGACCCAGACCCAAATTCCAGATTCCCCAAAGGAAAGCAGGTGTTCACCATAAACCATCTGGTTTGCTTCAGCTGTTCAGGCACAGTGAGCCATTCCCTGTCAGTTATGGGGTGGGGACCCTCCTGAAATCCAAGGTCCAAGATGTCAGCCAGGGGCCCACCTTGTCAGCAGGCCTGTCTGAGCCTGCTATGTTAACTTTTTTCTGCGCATGGAGTAAGAACAATTCTCTTGTTTGTTTTTGTTCTGATCAATGTGGTGTTTGCTGTTGAAGGACTGATTACCCGAGGGAAGGGTAAATTTCCCTTATAATAGGTGGGTTAGTTCTGTCCTGAATAAGAGCACCATGTGAGAGTTCCTCTGGGGGAGATGGGAGCCAGCGTGAGGAAGATAGTGAGGGTTAAGAAAATGATTTCCAAGCTCACCAAAGTCACGTGTTATTTTGAAAACTCCTGACATGGTAGAACTGCAAGATTTGGCGTTTCCTAAGACAGACCTTAATATCCTTAATGCATCACTTGAAGAGTTTTGTTTCTCTCTAGGCGAATTCACTCATGAGATGCAAGTCAGGATACGACAGGAAATGGAGAAGGAAAAGAAGGTGGAACAATGGAAAGAAAAGTTCTTCGAAGACTACTATGGACAGAAGTAAGGCCCTTGGTGCTGTGAGTCCTAGTGTGGTTTCTGGGGGGACAGAGGCAGGTGTTCTCAAAGCCATGCATACTGCTGTGTCACCCAGGAATGTGGAGATTGCAGTGACTCTTATTTAGCTTAATGCCATTCATGGGGAAGCTAACATAGGTTTTTCTATGGTTAGTGTTACATACCATGCAGATTTATTTTGTTCTGAGAGATCTAATATTTGGGTGCATATTATTCATAGTGGATGTGCCCTCTCTGCCCTGTAACTGATAATGTGAGTTTGGTTTGCAGGTTGGGTTTAAGCAAAGAAGAGTCATTGCAGCAGAATGTGGGCCAGGAGGAGGTTGAAATCAAGAGTGACTTGCGTGTCTCGGGAGAATCAACACGACCGCAGCGTGGCCCGGCCACCCGGCAGCGAGATGGGCATTTCAAGAAACGCTCTCGGCCAGATCTCCGAACCAGAGCCCGAAGGAATCTGTACAAAAAACAGGAGCCAGAACAAGCAGAGGTTGCTAAAGACACACAGTCTGTGGCACCAGACATCCCCCTGTACAAGGATGGGGAGGCTAAGACCGATGCAGCAGGGGTGGGCGGTCCCCACCTGCCTGGCACATCCTCCGCTGCACCCAACCCAGAGAGTTCCGAATTCCCGGTGGAAACTGTGGCTTCCCGGATCCAGCCCAATCCAGACGACCTGGCACATGTCTCCACGTCTCCAGACAGAATTCCCAGCTTGCCTCAGGAGACCGTGGATCAGGAACCCAAGGATCAGAAGAGGAAATCCTTTGAGCAGGCGGCCTCTGCGTCCTTTCCCGAAAAGAAGCCCCGGCTTGAAGATCGTCAGTCCTTTCGTAACACAATTGAAAGTGTTCACACCGAAAAGCCACAGCCCACCAAAGAGGAGCCCAAAGTCCCGCCCATCCGGGTAGGAGGCTGTTTGATACTGGCTGCCCTGAGCCCAGGCCCCTTTGAGGGACGGGAGGGACGGGAGATTAGTGGGGCTCCTTTGCAGGGACAGAAGGACCCCGGGCCCTTGTGTTAATTATGTGGGAGTGTAGAGCTCGCTGTACGAGAGGCGTTCTTGAGACTGACTTGAGTATCAGGGGGATAAGGTTCTTTTCTTCCTCACTTGGTTGTTCACTCTGTTGAAGTTATCTCTAGAGGTCATAATCCTTTGGGGTTTTAAAATCTTTTATTAGGTGGTGGTAGATTTTTTGTGTAGTGACTTACACAGTCCCACCAGAAATTAAATTTAGAAGTGTGGCATATAACAGCCCTTGAGCAGAATCTTCTCAGAATGGTGTGGTGTCTTGGACAGCCATTTTACCATGATTATTTCTTTTTTTTTTTTTTTTTTTTGCGGTACGCGGGCCCCTCACTGTTGTGGCCTCTCCCGTTGTGGAGCACAGGCTCCGGACGCGCAGGCTCAGCGGCCATGGCTCACAGGCCCAGCCACTCTGCGGCATGTGAGATCTTCCCGAACCGGGGCATGAACCCCTGTCCCCTGCATCGGCAGGCGGACTCTCAACCACTGCGCCGCCAGGGAAGCCCGATTATTTCATTTTTAAGGAAAATGATTGGATTCTCTAGGCCACTAGGGTCGCGATTTAGCTTTACAGTTCCTAGGTCAGAGTGCTCAGTCAATTAAAACTGTTTTCTTACTTTTCTCTTGCAGATTCAACTTTCACGTATCAAACCACCCTGGGTGGTTAAAGGTCAGCCCACTTACCAGATATGCCCCCGCATCGTCCCCATCACGGAGTCCTCCTGCCGGGGCTGGACTGGCACCAGGACCCTTGCAGACATTAAAGCCCGTGCTCTGCAGGTCCGAGGGGCGAGAGGCCACCACTGCCATCGAGAGGCGGCCACCACTGCCATCGGAGGGGGGGGTGGCCCGGGTGGAGGTGGCGGCGGGGCCACCGATGAGGGAGGTGGCAGAGGCATCGGCAGTGGTGATGGTGGTGAGGCCTGTGGCCACCCTGAGCCCAGGGGAGCCCCAGGTACCCCTGGAGAGTGTGCGTCAGATCTACAGCGAACACAACTACTGCCGCCTTGTCCTCTAAATGGGGAGCATGTCCATCCTGGAAGTGCCGTGTCCAGAGCCAAGAGAGAGGACCTGGCTTCTCCCAGAAAGGAGAAGAGCTACCCACGACAGAGGGTTCCAGATGGCCTCAGAAGTGGGCTGGAAGATGCTTCCCGACTTCCCATTGCTCCCACTGGGGACCAGCCACGCCAGGCCTTACTCCCACTGCCCTCCAAAACCCCGGCACCTGAGCGATTAGTTGAGCAGCCTGCGTTGCATCTGGGAGGTAGAACTGAATGTGGGTCTGGTACCACTTCCTGGGAAAGGGGTAATGAGGAGCGAGGACCCACCATCCCCCTGGAGAGCAGTCCTGTTCAGGCTCTAGCGGGGGATGTTGGATTAGAAGAAGGAACCGGCCAGGCTCTAGACAGTGACAGTAATCCCACCGTGAAGGATCCTGTGAATGTGACCCCCAGTCCCATCCCTGAACCATCGTTGGCCGGTTCCCTGCAGGACAGACCATTTGATGACGAATCAGGACTTGGTGGCTCGGGCCCACCCACGAGGGAAAGTGCTACTAGACAAGAAAACTTGAAAACCGAGGCTCCCGTCTCCGCTGGTGCTGCTCCTTGGATGCCTGGCCTGTCAAATGACAAGGCAGTGGGACAGCCTGAACCCGACTCCAGAGAAGACGTCCCATCTGTTGAGCCGCAGGTTGGAGAGGAGTGGGAGAAAGCTGCTCCCCTCATTCCAGCGTCACCTGGGGGGTTGACTGCTGAGGAGGGTCTGGATCCCCCCGACAGCTCGGCTTCACTCTGGACAGTGCCATCTCCGGGGTGCGTTGCGAGCACCGGCCACGACCGCAGACAGCTGGAAGGTGGAAAGCTGAAAATCAGTGGAGACTCTGAAGTGCTGAGTCCTCACAGCGAGTCCACGGACACAGCCTCTGACTTTGAAGGCCACTTCTCTGAGGACAGCATTGAGGCCGAGCCTAGTGAAGCTGCAGTGCCGAAGAGGTCCTCAGCGGTGGAGCAGGGTGAGAAACACGCTTGGAACCGCTCCACCTCACCCTCCAAGGTGAACGGTGACCTGAGTCTGGTCACAAGGACAGACGGGATGGTTGCTCCACAGAGCTGGGTGTCTCGAGTATGTGCGGTTCCCCAAAAGATCCCGGACTCCCTGTTACTGGCCAGTACCGAGTACCAGCCGAGGCCTGTGTCCCTGGGCAGGCTTGCGTCCTCGGTGGAGGCTACTAACCCCCTCGTGATGCAGTTGCTGCAGGGCAGCTTGCCCCTAGAGAAGGTTCTTCGTCCAGCCCGCGGTGGCAGCAAACCCGAATCCCCACGACTCCCACTGACGACAGAGCCGAGCCATGACGGCTCCCTGCATGTGGGATCTTTGCAAGACCCTGCGGAAAGCAGTTGTGAGGTTGGCAGTAGCAGTCCCAGTTCTTTAAGAGCTTCGAAGGAGTCTCTTCTACCTGAGAGCCGTGAAGCAAGCACCGGCCTCGCCAGGCTGGAGGCCGCCCAGGCTCCTGGAGCGCCCCCAAAGATTTCCAAGCACGCCCTGAGTTTAGGCTCCCTATATCCAGTGACAAATCCAGTGGCTGCCTCTGGGAAAGTAGAAGTGGATTCCAAAGAGCAGTTCTCTCCCTTTAGTTTTGAAGATCAGAAGGAAGTTGGTGACCTGTCCCAGTGCAGTAATTCAAGTGCTGCCCCAGGCACGAGTCCGGGAAATCTCACTACCTCGAGAGCCCCTTGTTTCTCATCTCCAGTTGTGGTCTCCTCGGGTCCCGATCAGGCAGGTCGGGCCCTGGGTGATCAGAACAGTGCTGGAGGCCAAGGGAAGAAGCTCTTTGGCTCCAAAAACGAGGCTGCAGCCCTTCAGTGCCCCCGGCCTGTGGAGCCAACGCCTCTGCCTGCTGATGCCCCTCCCGATTTTCCCAGCAGGAAGTTGGGGCCAAGCAAAAACTCTGTGTCTGGTGGGGTACAGACTGCCAGGGAAGACTGGGCTCCAAAGCCACCGCCTGCCTCTGTTGGCAGCATCAAGAGCGAGAAGACTTTTGGTGGGGGGCCTCCCAAGGCGAATGCAGAGAACAGAAATGTCGCGGGGCCTGGTCCTCGGGAGCTGGTGGATCACTTGCAAGGGATCCCCTTTGTCCTTGATTTGCCCTTCTGGAAATTACCCCGAGAGCCTGGGAAAGGGCTCAGCCAGCCTCTAGAGCCTTCTTCCATCCCCTCCCAGCTCAACATCAAACAGGCATTTTATGGGAAGCTTTCCAAACTCCAGCTAAGTTCCACCAGCTTTAATTATTCCTCTGGCTCCCCCACCTTTGCCAAAGGCCTTGCCGGAAGTGTGGTGCAGCTGAGCCACAAAGCAAACTTTGGTGCGAGCCACAGCGCATCACTTTCCTTGCAGATGTTCACCGACAGCAGCACGGTGGAAAGCATCTCACTCCAGTGTGCGTGCAGCCTGAAAGCCATGATCATGTGCCAGGGCTGTGGTGCGTTCTGTCATGATGACTGTATTGGACCCTCAAAGCTCTGTGTATTGTGCCTTGTGGTGAGATAATAAATTATGGCCATGGGAAAAGTTGTATATTTAGTGTGTGTATTTTGATAATGACGGATCTTAAATCTGTATACAGAATATCATTGATAAAATAGACTGTCTCTAGGCAAGAGTTCTCTTGCCTGTCCCTAAAATCTGTAGTGCTAAAGCCCCTCGGCCACTTGTCGGCCTTCTGGTTTTGCTGGAAGGGTTTCCTGCAGGGCAGGTTGCTGGGCTGCCCAAGGCTGGCCGGCCAGCCCGAGCTCTTGTCACACAGACAGAGCCTGGTGCGGCGTGGGGAGCCTCCTTGAGACTCAGAGGGACTTGAAGCTGAAGCAAGAAGGTTGTGTTCTCCACCAAGGGGACTAACCTACCCGAACTGAGTAGAAATGTCAGTCTTCCACTGCCCCCTCCCTGCCGTCTTTCCTCCCGCTGTTGCTCTGGGAGTTGATGGGGAAGAAGCCAGCACAGGGTTAAAGCAACTCCCAGCAGTGCCCACCAGGGGGCTTCAGAACCTGCTGACCTCAGGGTCACAGTCATTTGCCAGTTGGTGGAGCCAGTTTGACCTTTGGTTCTGTTGCTGAAGCCAGTTTGGGACTTGGCTGTCTCCGAATAATCCACTGGCCCACGGGAGCTTTCGGGACCTTGAATAGACCTGCTTGGACAATGGTCGGGCATAGGATTGTCTTTCCTCCTCGTAAGTCAGGTGTCCAGACGTTTGGCAGGTGAATTTGTCTGCTCGACACCCTCTCCGTCACTTTGGACTCTGTGGGAGTGGGCATCTCCACACACCTGTGTATGTGAAAGTCATTTTACATTTCAAAGCAGTGTGTTTTTCTTATTTTTATATTTTTAACTCTTTATCCTTGGATGTATAAAGTGAACTTCTGGCTTCTGTAAGTATGCTCTCTGCACCTCTAATGTTTTATCATGTATTTATATGTTGTACACAGTACTGGCCGATTCTGTAAATGGATGTATTGTACAGAGAACACGAACGACTCTCCCTTATTTTACGTCTTCGGCATCATTGCATTAAAGTGGTGTCATTGACTTCTCTCCACCTGTGTCAGAGCCACTGCGTGCTGTGCTGCCCGACGTGAGGGGTGGAGTGATTGATTTGGGACCTGCCAGTTGGCCCGGTGCCCTGTCACCGGTCAGCCGGTGGACCTGCTGCACTTGCAGAGCCACGGGCAGCCCGGCTGCTCGCGGCTGGGCGAATGCGTCTTGCTCCTCATCGCTTCTCCTCCGACCTTCACTGGCGGCTCGCCGCCACGTGTGACAAATCACCACCACCAGTGTCAAGTGCTTCTGGATTCAAGGGTGAGTGACCTGGGCAGCCCCCAGGTGGGCCTTCTGGACCTGGCTCCGGGCTCCCCACCTGTCAGCAGTACCTGGGAGCACGCTTTCCTGGGGCCACAGGACTCCACTGGACATACTTTTGACAGCAGGTTAAGGAAGAAACAGCTATGCCAGCTGCCAGCCTCTCTCCCAACACGTTTCCAGCAAGTAGATGTCTCCATAGCTGTGCCACCTCACCCTGCTTCCTGCCTTATTTCTTGTTCCTCGACTTGTGAGTTGAGCATCTTCCTTGTTGAACTTAGGTCTCCCTGTGTGAGTGCGTCTGTGTGAGCTGTAAAATTGGTATGACTTCAGCAAGTCTCATTTCATCCGAAAGGTCTTTTCTTTCCCCCACTTTTCATCCATTGTGGCATTTCTGTCATCTGAAGCATGAGTGGGAAGTTGGCAAAGATGTGGTGGTGATTTAAATGCAGTATTGGCCAAGTCCAGGTTGTCAACTTCAAGAGTCTGTTTACCAAAGACAGGGAGCAGAGGCACAAGCGTGTTTGACCCTCTTCCTCCTTCTGCTGTGACCTTTGGGGCCACCCTAGGGGACAGTTGGAAACTGGTCCGCCAGGGAAAGCACTGCTCTTGTATGTCTCTGTGGTCTTGGAAAAATAAACCTGTACAACCTGCACGTGTGGTCTCGGTCATCTTCTGCGGCCGCCCTGCTGGGCTGGGAGGAAGGTTGGGTTGGGAGGCAGACCCTGGCTCACTTCACCTCAGCGCTGGAGCTGATTTTCTAGTCTGTGGAGTTTTTTGTTTTGTTTGATATAGACCATTTTTTGAAGTCTTTATTGAATTTTGTTACAGTATTGTTTCTGTTTCATGTTTTGGCTTTTTGGCCGCAAGGCTTATGGGACCCTAACTCCCTGACCAGGGATCGAACCCACACCCCCTGGGGTCTTAACCACTGCACCGCCAGGGAAGTCCCTCGTGTGTGGAGTTCTTTTGAGACGTTGGTCCCAAAGGTGCGACTTGTCAGTGTTGCTGGTCTTCATCAGACTGAGCATGACGTGGCGAACTTACCCATTTATCCACCATGTGGACTGGAAGCAAAATCTCATGAAAACGGTGGGGGTCCTTTTCGCCTGAGAATCGAAGCCGTGAACTATGCCGTCCCTCCACAGCTGCTCATCCCAACCGCCTTGCTGAGACTGAGGTTGCCTGAGAGAGTCCTCCTGGCAGAGGGTCTTGCGGGAGGGTGACCAGCAGCAGTAAGGGAGGGGCCTGCCCGAAATGGGGTCTGACGCTGGTTGACGAGCCTCAGTGGATGACAGACTGCAGGGCTTGACTTTAAAGATTAATTAATTTGTTTCCCGTGAACTGGAGAAAGTAGATTTTACGTGCGTGCGTTGGAACATGTGTTGGGGCAGTGCAAGCTGTCGTTTTGCGGTGCTGCGATTTGATCGAGGTGCGGGTAGAGGAGTCGTGGTCAGGTGGCTTTGTGGTGCCTGGGTAACTGCCTGGTGGTGGTGATGTGTACGTGTGCCTTCATGTCATGGAATCTGTTTGCCCAGTTACTTCTGCAGGAGCTTAGAATGTGTTGGAAGCCGGGGCTGGGACCTGACTGCCAACTGCATCTCAGCAGGGAGGTGGAACGTGCGCTGGGTGAGAGTGGGGGCCTGGCCGCTTGCCAGCTCAGTGGTTGGGGTAAGTCACTAAGCCCCTGGCAACTTTCTCATCACTGATTTGGGCTGAGAGTTGCTACTGCATAAAGTCATAGTGTGCGGCACGTAGGAAGTACCCCATCCTGTTAGCTCGCGTGGGACCGAGACAGGAGAGGCTCCTGGCGTCTGCTTGACCCTCACCCCAGGGAGGAGCCGTGGAGAGGGGGGCCCGTGTGGCGTGCTGAGGGCTGGTGCGAGCTGAGTGGATATCTGCCTTTCAGCCCCTCGCTACAGTTGAGTGCATAGTCCTGGGTGTAGAGACTGAGTACTTGGCAGGAGAGGCTGATTTTACTCATGGTCCAAAGGACAAGGAAATCTGCTGTTTCAGAATCTGGAAAGTGCTGTCTTACTGGCCAGGCACAGTGTCACCCGTTTGTTTCATGTCCGACCTGCTCATGAGGAAGTCAGACCCTGCTTGAGAGGGATGCGTGTGTGTGTGTGTGTGTGTGTGTGTGTGTGTGTGTGTGTGCGCGCGCGCGCCATTTAAAGTGATGGAGAGGGTAGGCTCTGTGACCCTGGAGGTTAATACTTGAAACCAAATGGTGACAGTGCCCTGTGCTTCTTCCTCTTTGTGCATCATTTTGAAAACCGGGAATGAGCATCTCTAACAACCAAAAGGTATAGACGGAAGCTCTGTAAGGATGACAGTAAGAAAAATACAGCTGTCAGTGCAATGATTCTTAACTTTTCTGGGAACACGGGCTCCTTTGAGAGTCCAGTGGGAGCTCTGGACCCTCTCCCCGCAGGAACGTGCACATGCACACACAAGTTGTATTATTTCAGACGGTTTAAGAGACCCCCTCCGCCCCGCCGGCAGCTGGAGCCCCTCACTGAAGAACCCCCTGGCTGATAATAAACCTAATAAAATCTGGGTTTATACAAAAGAGGGGAGAGAGGACTTTGCAAAGGCTTATCCTACAGTCTGTAGCTACTGACCTTCACTAGTGCACTTAGATTTAAAAGTGCGCTACAGGCACGGTCTCCCCTCCTCACCAAGTAAGCTGAGCTTCGCCTGCTGGGCCACTGAGTAGCCTTGATCGGACTGTTCCATGGGGGCGTCCCCTTTGACGTCGTCCTCTACACTTAACACCGGTGGTCTGGAGCTCCATTTAAAGAAGCTGGGCCGGGACCAAGCAGCCCTTCTCTGTCCACAAGCGCTTCCTCCTTGGATCCCAGTGTCCCCGCGGCTGGCTGCGGCTTCAGCTGGAGGTGAGTGCTTTCCATTGGGCCAGCGTGGACCGTGTGCCGTGGGCCCGGGCTCTGGCTGTGTTGTCCCAGGTGGGGGAGTTTGTGGTCCTTCGGTGACTCTCAGCAGTGGTAGTTTTGGTGGGACAGGCACTGTCATGGCATCACTGAGGACTTGCTGCTCTGGGTCCCTACCTGCATCTGAGATGAAGTGTCACCTTGTGCTTTGACTACCTGCTCCTCTTCTTACGAATCTCAGCCCCAGGGTATATAGACTCCCACGGGGCAGCGTCTTCAAACTGTTGGCCCATCTCCCTTTACCTGTTTTATATATTTGGCTACTGCACAGAATTTCATTTCAAAAAAAGGTTCTGCCATTACAAAAAAAAGTTTAACGACTGCCACATAGTGTGTGGGGGTGTGTGTGTATACAAGCAATTGTTAATTACATCTATGCTTTTAACTCAGAGTTGATTTTAAACTCCTGATAATCAGGTTTGGCCCCAGTCACATTCCTGAAAGTTTTCCTCGAAGTTTAACCTAAATTGAATGCAGGATGAAAAAAAGTCTGCACACAAGTAAACGTCTTTGAAAAAAAAAAAAAGCAGCCCTTTTGTTTCCTTCAAGGGGATCCCAGGTGTTGGGTTGAATGGAGTGTCAAGTCCTGACGGTTCAGGACCAGGGATGGTGTTTCCTCAGTTTTCCCAGCCGCCTGAGTTTGGTTTCAGTCTCAGAAGAGCTGCGCCCTGGGCGGACGGGAGTGGAAAGAGGGCGATTTGCCGGGAAACAGCTGCATTTAAGACCTTGCTTGGGCGCTGGCTGAATCCAGGCGAGGTGTGCACCCGGCGTGCCCTCTTTCTCATCTGTAAGCGGGGCCAGAGCACCTCCCTGGGAAGGCAACGGTGAGATTTCAAAATGATGTGTGCCTGTGCTGAGCGCCTGACGAGAACCAGGAAAGGTCCATTTCCTTCCCTTTCTGAAGGGTGAGGCGCCAAAAAAAGTGACAAGTTCATGTGTTCAAGAAAATCTACTAAGGACCTTCTGTGTGCTAGCTTATTGGCTAGGAAAAGGTGGAATCTGGGACTTCCCTGGTGGTGCAGTGGTTAAGAATCTGCCTGCCAATGCAGGAGACACGGGGTTCGATCCCTGGTCCAGGAAGATCCCACATGCCACAGAGCAACTAAGCCCATGCGCCACAACTACTGAGCCTGTGCTCTGGAGCCCACGAGCCACAACTACTGAAGCCCGCGTGCCTAGAGCCTGTGCTCCGTGACAAGAGAAGCCACCACAGTGAGAAGCCTGTGCACCACATCGAAGAGTAGCCCCCGCTCGCTGCAACCAGAGAAAGCCCGTGGGCAGCAACAAAGACCCAACGCAGCCAAAAATAGTAAGTATATAAATAAAAAAAAAAAAAGGTGGAATCTACTGGTAGAATGGTGTCTCAGTGCCAAACTAGAGTTGGAGGGAACAGAACTGGCTGGCAGTGCTGCTGTTGAGAGGACACAGTGGAAATAAAGCATTCAGTTTGTTATTCAGTGTTTATTAAGTAGATTCAGTCTTATATATGATATACAGATTCAAAAGAAAAAGGATTCCACATACTTATGAAATCAGTGCATTTAGCAAGTAATACCATGGAGATAACAGCTCGATTAACAGCTCATTGGTCTTTTGTTAAGTGAGGGGAGAGGGAGTTGGCCTGTGCTAGTCATTCCACAAACAAAACAGAATTTAGTTGCATCACATAGAGAAGACACATTCTAAGAATTAAAATATTAAGCCACATTTACTGGAAAAACTCACTATATAGAACACAAATAATTTTTATAGAGCATTGAGGAGGAAGTCCTCACCTGCTTAGAAGAGCCACGTTAAGTTGCATAGGTGCATATCTGTAAAAATATAATTTAGAGGTGAAGCCATTGATTAAGTAATAAAGAGTCATCTTTAAAAGTTCGTGCCATCTGCTTACTGTCCGGAGCCCCCTGCCCCTCCCCAGAGGTGATGCCTCATGAATGAGCCGCCTCCAGGGAACCCTGAAGAAATGCTCATACCATCTGCATTGGTAAGTCTTAAAACTCATCTCAGGTAAGGAACTTGCGCTCTTCCCCAACGTGTCTACATTATGCCAGGGGATTGGAAACCTCTCGGGTTGTCCCTAAATCTTGGGTGGCTTGACCCTGAAGCTCCCATGAGTCAACGTGACCTTCCCATTCCCAGGCTGTCAGGAGAAGAGCTATATCCACCCCCGGCTCTGCAGCCAAGTCCTACTTTCACTTTTCATGAGTCCACGCAGTCAGTGTCCCACCTGCAGCCGGTAGGAAGTCTCCCTTCTGAGCCCTGCTCCTAAATGGACCATATGACACAGGCATATGGGCCATCTGCCGCATGGAGATTTTTCTGAGCTTAGAAAAGTATTTTTCAGCAAATCTGAGTTCTGTGTGGTGTAGGTTTTTTGTTTTTGTTTTTAGGTGGAAACATAGGTAAAAAGTGAGAGGTTTTTGTTTTGTGGCTTTGCTAAGCAGATGAGCTTTGAGGTGCACCTTCCTCCTCAGGAGCGAGTCTTGCAGGACACACAGGGACCGGGGCATCTGTACATGTAAACAGTACACTTTCACTGAGTCCAAAATTAGGAGCAAAAATACAAAGGTTCACATTGGTCTTAGGTAGATACAGGCGAAAAAGGACTGAGCTGTTTAGCTCATAAACAACAAAAACAAGGTTTCTAAAGCACCACTAAATTATATAAAAATCAGACCATGGACGGATTGAAACTGGTATTCTGGTGAAATACTTTACTATCTTGTAAAAAGTTTTACAAAAAATTACAAATTAAAAGTATCAACCCTCTGAGTTCAAAGCAGCATTTTGAATATGAACTGGTAATTAATCCTATAACCACCCCTGGAGTCATAAGTGGCCCTTGGGAATAGGGATGGCTGGGTTCCACCTGTTGGTTTGAAATCTTCTAAAACTGTCCAACCCCCTGCCGGTCCCCCTCCCCCTCAACACTGTCCTTGGGTATAAACTGAGTGGTGACTGCAAAATGAGTTTTAGATGGGTTGTACTCTCACTGGTCTACCCGATGACCCACCCCTAAGACCAAATTCCCATTTCTCCTCTGATTCCAACCTTGTGGGATTAGTTAGCCCCCTGCAAAGACTCTGGAACTGATACATTCTATTCTTGCATTACCTCTTAAAAGTAGGATCCCGAATGATCAATTTGTGCCCTGAGGCCCTCCGTAAGCACTGGCTGTGGGGCAGGGCTTTGGACGCTCCCTTTAGGAGAAGCGGTCCCTGGGGTGGGCGGGGACAGCAGCGAGCTGGGTTCAGCAGAGCCAGCTCCTTGGTGCTTCTCCAAGTCAGGACGAGAGGGATGGGGTTGACGCTGCATCTTTTAAAACAAAAGCAAAACTGAACAAGTTCCCTGACTGAACTAGCTAATGGAATCCTGTTTCCACACAGTAACTTGCTCCTGATTCGGCCGTCACGAGGGCTTCACTAGGAAGGAGCCCACCCAAGAGGTGGGGTCAACGTGACGGGATCCACTGTCCTGGAGGGGCTCTGGGAGCCCCAGTGGACCTTGACCACTATCATCATTTGCTTCCTTTCTCTTTGAAGCACACTGAACCTACACTCTTATTATCGCGGTGCTAAGGCCGCTGAAGGTGGTCAGTTAGTTAGGACAAGCTTGACTCAGAAAAACACGACTTCACACTGGAGCTTATACTGAGCTTCAGATCTAATCCCTTGTGCGGGTGGTGGCGGAAGCCCCTTCCCCAGTCTTTCTCACTCCTGTGCGTTCAGAAAAGCTAACCGTTTGTGCCTGGCTTGGGTACTGCCTCCGGGAGGAGAAATGACATGTGAAGCAGTTGATGTCGAGAATTCTAAGGCGGCGATTGTCTGTGCCAGTTTTCAACATTAAGATTTTCACAAATTGCCTGGGGTAACATTTTGCAAAAGATCTACTGATTACTTTTTGTAGTATTGTTCACACACAAAAATAAATATTTACACAAATTCAAACGTCCGCGAGTAGTACTGAGCAGATGGGGGCGGGACGTGTGGACGCTGGGGGGGTGGGAGCGGCCTCGGGCACTGGAGCTTGTGCTGTGCTGACGGCGGGTCTCGGCGTCCCGGCCCTGGCTGGAGCCTGGGGACTGGTCAGATGGAAGGCAGAGGTGGTGTGGCTGCATGGGGTGCTGGAGGCCACTTGGGAGAGCAAAGGCCACCCTCAACCTCTCGGGGCTGGAAGCAAGCAGGGGGCAGGACCCCCTGCCCTTCAGACTTTCTGGATCGGGGGCCCGTAGCTCAGTCGCGGATCCGAGGAAGGGGAGGCATCCACGCTGGGGCCCCCTCACCACCCCTCCTGAGGGTGGTCTGCCAGTGCCAGGAGGCAGTTGGCTGCAGAAAAGCTGGTTTGGGAAGGGGCGGGTGCCTGCTTTGGGGTCGAGCGGTTCTCGACCCTAGGGTCCCCTCGGCCCTGGCTCCCATGGGACCTCTTTGCTCTGAGGGCGGAAAGGCAACAGAGGGCTTCTGCCAGCTCCGGGCAGGGGCAGGCAGCAGAGGGCTGCTGTCATGGCTACGGAGTGTCGCATGGAGAGGCCCTGTGGGCCTTGTGAGGTCTGGGCAAATCCCTGGTTTTAGCAGCACTGGTAGGTATTGCACTGAGCAAGAGGAAGTGCCTATCGGGGAGGAAGGAAACCAGGCCAGCCTTTTCTTTTTGCCCTTTTTCACACTCCAGGGATTATGGGTTTCTTCCAGGACTGGCCCCTGCAGAAGGGCTGGTCCTAGGAGAACCCAGGTGGCTTCTCCACTTCTGCTGATGGCCCCTTTACTCCAGCCACGGGGGCAGGGGACAGGAGCTGCGGTCCACCTTTCCTGACAGCCAGGGGCGCACCCTGCAGCAATGAGGGGGGTGGGGTCGGGGGCCCTGTCCGAGGGGCCAGGGCCTGTGCGGAGAAGTGTTCAGACCTGGCTCCCTGGGGGCAGGGTGAGGGCAAGGGCCCAGCTGACCGGCTGCCTGTGCCCCAGCACTCTGTCCTGTCAAGTGCTGGGGCCAGGGGCTCCTCCCTGGGCTCCATCCAGCTCCTGGCCTCCCCTCTGGACTTACCTCCCAGGCAGACACACTGGGTGGGGGAGGTGGGAGACAGCCGTTCAGAACAGGCTCAGGGCACATCCTGGAAAAGCCCACGCTGGAGTGTGAGGTAGAATACGGGTGACCGTGTGACTGGGGCGTCTGTGGGATGGGGGAGGGGGAGCCGCTTTTGTTTGTCTTTGCTCTGTAGTGGGTGTGGGTGAGGTCCTCCTGCTTGGCGGGGCTGGGCGCTCAGAGGGACAGCCAGCCCGGCGCCCCCGCTGCCCCCAGCCCTGCCGGCCCCCAGCCCGCGCCAGTGTAGTGATATGGAATGTTAGGTCACAGGGATACATCCTTCTGATCAGACAGACACAGACTGGCAATCTGTACAAACACAAAAGAATCCATTTTCAGAAAAATAAATTACTAAGGGGAGAGGAAGAAAGGGTCCACTTTGTTTTTCTCAATAAATATGCAATTCTGCTCACCTAAGACTTGAAAGGTAATTATCTGGGGGTGGGATTCTAACATCAGGGTCCACGAAGATGATTCTAAATAGAGCTGCGGCCCCAGCGCCTTGTCAGGGGGAGCCCCAGCCCTTCCAAAGCTGCCCCGTTGGCCTCTTCCAAGCAGGTCAGAGCACCCGTGTGGTGAGATTCCAAAAAAAAGTGTCCTTGTGCCCAGAGTCTCAGGCGCTTGGAGTGTGGCTAGAAACAGCTCTTCTGCATCCACCTCTTTCAAAAAACAAAAGGTACCAACTGGTGAGGCGGGAAGCCGGTCCGGGGCTGGGAGAGCCTCCTTCCCTAGGGTAGTGCACTCCACGTGCTGCTGGGTCAGTTCTGCTGTAAAATGAGGTTTTCCAGTTCATCTGCTGAGCGCAGCAGGAAGGCGGCGGACTCCCGGTAGCCGGCGATGAGCTGCCGCACGGCACTGATCTCGGTGGGGCTGAGCTGGGCGGTGGGCATGGTCCGGCTGGTGCTGTTGCTGGAGGGCGTGGGCGTGGGTGTGGTGGAGGTGTTGGAGGCCCCGCCTTTCATGCTGAGGTCCGTGGGCCCTGTGAGGAGGGGAGCCAGGGTGAGGAGGGGCACCCTTTCCCCTATCGTGGGGGCCCAAGGCCCTCGTCTGTCTCCACGGTTGTACCCCAGTGCTTAGAAGGGGGCCTGCAGACAAGACGTGGGCTTCTCTGTTAAGCCCGAGGGTGATCCTGCGTTGGGGTCGGGGGGAGGCTTTAGCCTCGGGCCGGGCAGCTCTCTGAGCCCAGCTCCCTGGCACTCATCGCACCTCGGCTGCTCTCTGAGGACTGTCAGGCAGGCCTCCGCGCTCCGGGCTCTGGGCTCCCGGGGAGGAGGCGGCCTCGAGCTGGCGGGGGAGGGGGCGGCTAAGACACTGCCGGTAGGTGGGGGTCCGACGCCCCCGAGGGGGACAGGGTGCGGAAAGCCCTGGACGGAGTCCAGAGTTGGAGCCCCAGAAGGCCAGGAAAAGAAGCACCCATGGGTGCGCCTCATGAGACAAGGAAGGGGTTTCTCAACCGCTGCCGCCGGGGAAGAGCAAGAAAGAGGCTGGCTGCCCTGGGCTGCCCTGCTTGGGCCTGGGAAAGAGGCCGGGGCTGGAGCGGCCAGATGGAGCGTGCCCTGCCGGGAGCGGCGGGAGGGGCAGGTGGAGGGAGGCGCTGGGGGCTGAGCCTCCTCCTGATGGGCTGCAGCACCTCGAAGCCCCTTGCCTTTGAGAAGTTCTCTTGTGCCCAAGCGAGGTGGAAGATTAATGCTGGTGGGACGGGGGAGCGTGGGGTGGGTGTGTGAAGGTCGGAAGGTCAGACAGGACCCAGAGGGGCCCTCTGGAGAAATCACCTCCCCTTTGCCCTTGAACGGTGGCAACGAAGAGGGAGCCTGCAGTCTTACCGAAACACACGGGGGGTGTGTGCTGGGGCCACCAGGCCTGGTCTCCTCTCCACCTTTCCCAAACGGCTCTATGGGGTGCGCTGTGGCTCTGCAGTCAGCGAGCCCGGACCCCGCCGTGGGTGATTCCTACCTTCCCTGGGCCCCGGCCCTCAGCTACAGCACAAGGAGCCTGTTCTGGGCTGAGCCACGCCGGTGAACCCTTCGGTGCGGCTCGGCCTACGGAGGCCCACTGGGAAAGGGCTTCCAGGAGACACAGAAGCTCCCGGAATTTGAGCATTCTTTCGAGGTGTTCAGCAAGAAAACCGCCAAAGGAGAGGATCTGGCGGTGTGGGGGCGGAAGCTTGCTTGGGAGGCCTTCTGTGCCCTGCCCAGCCCCCAACCCCCATAAGCTAGGTCCGTCTCCCTGTGCCCTGCCCAGCCCCCAACCCCCATAAGCAGAGATCATCGTACAAGGGTGTGTGAGGCAGTTCTCAGTTACCAGCCAGTTTGAATCATTATTGCACCTACAGTGGCAGCAACTTTTTTTTTTTTTGGCCGCACCATGAGTCTTGCAGGATCTCAGTTCCCTGACCAGGCGCTGAACCCGGGCCACAGCAGTGAGAGCCCAGAATCCTAACCACTAGGCCACCAGGGAACTCCCTATAGTTTTTATGCTGCTACAGAGATGGACAAGCCCTTGTCACTGGAGACATATAGACCAGAAGTAACATCTTGGGAGAAATTATGGAAACTCGACTACTGCTAAAAGGAAGCTGGGGAAGGAAGTTGGAATCTAGATGGGACAGTCTGTCACGTGGGGTTATTTCTTCTCTAATCAGAGAACAGGGACGTCAAGCAGGAGGTCCTGGGAACTGGCCTGCTAAGGAACATCCTTGGAACTGAGGGTCGAGGGAAGTCCGTTAAAATGAAACACAGGAGGAAGGACTGGGGCTGTGAATTGCTGGGAACTGCAGCCAAGCAGGCGGCTGACCCCCACGTGGGTGCTGCTGGGATAGTCTGGGAGCAGGCAGGGGTGCCTGCGCTGGCTCCCGGCTGCGGCAGGGTTTGGTCCCCTCCAGACACTGGCTGTAATGGCAGAGGAAGGCCGGAGCCGCCTGCCACATGGGTGTGACCCGGCCCTGGGCTTCCTCTCTTTCCTCCCTCCGCCCCCAAGCCTTGTCCTCTTCACTCCCATGCTCAGAGCAGGCCTTCCGTCTCTTCCCCCAGGGCTCTGGTTACAGGCAGACACTCAGGTGGCCAGGTGGTTGCTAGAGGGGCCAGAGCGGGTGCGAGTTGCCCTGCACCCCAGGTAAGACAGGCAGAGCCTGAGTCTATCTGGGCTGACCTGGATCCACCCACGACGTAAGTGAGGAGCTCTGAGCTACCAACGCGACTGCCCAACCAAGGTGCCAAATGGACTGAACCCTCGTTTAAGGGCTGCTGCTGGGAAGGTACTGGGACTGGGACTGCCCGTGGTGTTCTTCCAACTGCTGGACCCAAACCCAGTGCTCACAGGACGCCACTGCCCCAGGCAGGAGGTCAGCGAGCAGATCTCGGCCTCCGTGACCTCACCACCCACCTCTAAGGAACCAGGGAGACTGAGGTACAGGGGCAGAGCTAGTGGCCTTTCTTGAAGCCTCTCTGGCAAGTGTGAACAGGGCGGGAGGGCGGCAGGCCTGGCCCTCAAGAGAGGCCGGAGCAGCCCTGGCAGCTGCGGCCCGAGACAGGCCCTGCTGTGTGGTACCAGGTGGGGGCCTATCACCATCGCCTGCCCCCTGGGAAGGACTCTCCCCGTGCGCAACAGGGGGGGCTCTAACTTCCTGCCCCGCACCTGTCTCCAGACCCGCTCTACCAGGGTCCCCACTCAGCAGGGCTGTCAGATAGGCTCCTTCCTGGAAGGAAAGCAGCCCGCCTGGGACAGCCATTTCACCCCTGCTGCAGCTGGCCACTCTGGCCTCAGCCTCAGGGATTAGGGCCAGGCAGCCTCTTATTTTAGGTTAAGAGGCATTAGGAAAGGATGAGAAGTTAAGCCCAGGCAGGAATCTTCCAGGGACCCGCACGTACTTGCCGGTGGTGGGGGGCAAGGTGAGCAAGGGTGTCTGGGCTTTCTGCCATGGGTAGGGACCAGCCGCCTCCATCGCTGCCCAGGAACAGTAAGGGGTCTCCCGTGGCCAAGGACAAGGGCCTGAGAGGAATTCTCAGCCAAGACCTAGAACCAGAATTCCCTGGCCTGCGGGCGGCACCTTCCTCTAACCTACTCGTCAAGCGGCAACTTGCTGTCACCCCCAGCCTCTCCTCTCGCCTCTGAACGACCCCCGAAGCACACTGCTTCTGCCTCCTGTCCTCCCCGTTAAAATCTCACCACAAGGGCAGACAGCACATTCATAGCCTCCTTCGGTTAAAGCCTATCTGTGGCTCCCGCTGCACACAGAACTAAATCCAGATACCTGGCTCAAGAGGCCCTGGGATCACCCCTACCTGACCCCGCCAGCTCCCGGAGGCCGCCAGGCTGCCCTTCACCGGGGGAACCCGCTCTTCCCCTGCCGCACCTGCCACCCAGGCCTCAGTGTGACAGGGCCTGAGGTCCGCACTCAGGGCAGCACCTAGCTCATTGGGAGGTTTGTATCTTTTGGGGACTGTTTCTCCAATACTGGCCTGTGTTCCGTCTGCATCAGAGTCACCTGGGCAGAGTTACAGGGGGCACCTAGGGGATCACCAGCTCCTGGGGTTAGAGTGGGGGGACAGACGGCTAACCACTGCCCCAGGTGACCTAGATGGGGCCCCACAGTGCAGCAGAAAGCGCTGGGACCCTGCTCCTAGGTGAAAGAACCTTCATCTCGGGGCTTCCCTGGTGGCACAGCGGTTAAGAATCTGCCTGCCAATGCAGTGGACACGGGTTCGAGCCCTGGTCCGGGAAGATCCCACATGCCACAGAGCAACTAAGCCCGTGTGCCACAACTACTGAAGCCCGCGCGCCTAGAGCCCGTGCTCCGCAACAAGAGAAGCCACTGCAACGAAAAGCCCGCGCACCGTACCGCAACAAAGAGTAGCTCCCACTCGCCACAACTAGTGAAAGCCCGCGCACAGCAAAGAAGACCCAATGCAGCCAAAAATAAATAAAATAAATAAATTTTTTTTAAAAACTAAGAAATGCTTTTAAAAAGAAGAATCTTCATCTCACAAGTGAGGTCCTAAGCGGTGGCCTGGAGAGGGAGGTGACCTGCCTGGGACCAAATCCTGGCTCTGCCATCAACTCTTCAAGAGCTGGGCCAGCGACTGTCTCACTGAGACTTGGTCATTTTGGGTGAGACGGGGCCTTGGCTGGGACTGCACACAGTGGCCCGTGGAGGGGGTGTGGGGCAGCGGCAGGGGACCAGGGAGAGGCCCAGCAAGCCTCCGGGGAGGCAAGAAAGGAGTGGAACGCTGTTCCTGTTAACCTTGCCTTCCGAGCTAAGGACTGGCTAAGATGATGAGATGGGGAGGGTCCCTGTGCCAAGAAGGAGTCACTTTCCCGGCCGCCTCTGCTGCTTCCTCGCCTGCCCCGCCCCCTTCCCAAGGCAGCTGGTCAGGGAGCCGCAGAGCCTGGTGTCCCACACTCACCATTACTGTGATTTCCTGTTTGGAGGGAGGCAGGGGGCTGCAGGTTGCTGCCCAAGGCCCCGTAACCACGGTAACTGTAGTTCAGGCCACCGTTGACGTACACAGGGTCCTGGGAGTAGGAGGAGGCTGGCAGTGAGTAGGTGGAGTGGGGGATGGCTGCGGAGTCCCGGGAGTGCTGCTTGTCCAGGGCTATGGGCTCGTCCTGCAGAGCGGGAGGGAGGCGCTGGGGAACCACAGGGGCAGCAAGCCCTGACCACGGTCCCTGGACGGGAGTGGGTGGTGGCCCCAGATTTGCCGGGACCCGGCGCGGGACCTGCAGGACTCTGCCTCTCCCCCTGGCTGCCTTGCCCAGGGCCTCCCCCAGCCCCCCATGTGCTCATCTATCTTCAGGGCAGATTTCATCTGTTCCTGCCCGGCTGAAGACACTCTCAGGGCTCGGGATGAAGTCCAAACTCCCTTCCTAGGTCCACAAGGCCTCTGTGTCTGGGCTCCTCTGACTCCCCCCCGCCGCCCCCCTCCCCCCAGCATCTCCATCTCCCCTCTGAGGACGCCCTCCCTGCTCCCTCTGCACCCGGGGGGCCGTGGCAGTATCTGCGGCATGGCTGAGGACACCCTCCCAGTGGCTGGCGGCGAGCAGGCACCTGAGAGGACGGGTAGATCTCCAGGCGCATCCTTTTGGCTGCTTTTCTCGTCTCGCTCTCACAGGCAGCTGCCAGGATGTTTTCTGCCATGGCCGAGGTCAGGTGGGGAGGTGTGGGTCTGGTCTGCAGGCAGAATGGGGATGGAGCCAGTGTTAGGGCACAGGGACCCTGCCCTAGAGGTGGGCAGGGTGGCACTGGGCTTTGGGCTCCTCTGTGAACGAGGGGCCACAATGCCTGCTTCCAGGGGTATTGGGAGGGCTGTGGGAAAAGCGCCCAGGAGGCCGGGAGGGTGCGGGGAGCCTGGGACTGGTAGGCCTGGGGCTCACCATCTCCATGCCGTTCTTCTTCATGCGCCGGCAGGACTTGAGGTACGTGCGGATGCGCTTGCGGGCCCGCTCCTGGAACTCAGGGAACTGCCGGCTGCAGGACTCGATGATGGCCTGGATCTTCTCCTTGGGCTGCTTGGAGATGGGCACCATGCGGTCCAGGTTCTCGTCCACAAAGAGACGCACAAACATCTGCAGGAGACACAGGCTGTGGGAAGGGCTGGCCTGGCTGAGCCCCCGCCCCAGCCAGCCATCCCGGGCGGGCGCTCACGTTGAAGGCCTTGAGGCGCTCAGGGTCCATGCCCTCGGAGTCATTCATCTTGTCATTGTCCTCATGGTCGTCGTGGTCATCGTCGTCGTCATCTGCTGTGGGGGCCCGGCCCACCGTCAGGTCCTCAGGGCAGCCACTGACCTCGGTTTTGATGGAGTCATAGCTCCCTGAGCTGTAGGGGGGGGACTGAGAGAGGGCGGGGGGGGGCAGAGGGTCAGGCCGCGGTGAGTGTGCGGGCAGGCGCGGCGAGCACACCCAGATGCCATGTGAGCCACGCTGCAAGGCCCTGAGCAAGTCACTCTCCTGCCCCTTTCCCCTGTGACACGGGGACAGTGATGCTGCCGCCCCTCCCTGGGCGGCGTAGGAGGGACTGCCCACAACCACACATGCAGAGGCCTGGCGCCCCGGAGGAGTTCAGTGGAGGGGGTAGTGGTTTACTCGGCAGCAGTGCCCACGCCAGGCTGTGCCTCATCGCACGAGGGAAAGGCAAACACAGAAATGGCTCCTTCCCGCCACCAGCCAGCCTCTCCTGCTTGTGCCAAGATCTGTTCTGGCTTTGGGGTTTCCCTCCCTGGTCTCCAAGGGGCTGCAACCTTGAGTTGACAACCGAGCTGTCACAAAAGCAGTGAGTGTGCTGTCTGTCGGGGATGAGGAACAGATGGGCTGGGAAAGAACCAGCCAAAGAGACAGGCCCATCAGGCAAAAGGGCATCCCCGCAGCTCCCAGGCTGGGCTTCTCCTGTCTGCCGCCACCCCTGGAAGTCACCGTGAGCCCTGATGCAGAGCGTGTGTAGAAAGGGGAGAGGGAACCAGGCACAGCCCACTGGGAACCAGGCACAGCCCCTTGTCCTGCAGTAGAGAAGGGACCCACCCCCTGAGCCCCTCTTGGAGCAAGACCCTTCCCCAGCTCTCCTGGGAATGCACTTCCCCACTCTCCTCTCTGCTTTTTCCATCCTCTTCATCCTTTACTGCTCAGTTCCCATCCGGTCTCCTGCCCCCTGCTGCACGTACTCTGGGAAGGCTCCCCGAGGACCACTGTCATTTGCCTTTTAGAAAGTTTGCGGCTTTGTCCAGTCCTGACTTCACTCAGTGGTACCCTGACTAGCAGTGTCCTGGAGACACAGTCCCTGCCCTCAAGGAGGTGGGCATCTAGTAGGCAGTCAGGCCCAGGAAACAAACAGCCGCGGATCACACCCTGCAACGTGGCCACATAGTGGCCCAGACGGCATACAGCTCTTGCTGACAAACGTATAAAGACAGACACTGATTGGTGTCCTGTCCCACGGTAGCTGCCACCACCAGCCTCCATGTGACCACACCCACCGGGGTCAGCCCTCCCAGGGTCCCTGGCCTCGTGCCCATCTCTTGATCCACACATAGACTCTGAAGGGGAAAGGACACCCAGGTTCTCTGGCCTCCCACTGGGCTGTGTCAGACTCGCGACGGAGGGTCAAAGGCGCCTTGGGCAAGTCACATTCCCAGGTGCTCTTTGGCCAATCCTCTGCCAGCGTCAGAGGAGACAGAAGAACTATCGGTGGCACTCGTGTTCCCGTCTCACTTCCGTGGTCCACACATGTGGCCTGAGGCCACGGTGGCAAACTCAACCCCTCTGGCTCTCTGCCTGCTGAGGCAGCAGCTGTGCCTGCCCCTGGGACCCAGTCAAAGAAGGGAAGACAGTGCTTTGGCCAGTACCTGTCCGTCAGCCTGGGCTCAGACACACAGCGACGACTGAACACCGTTCATTTGTACAGAACCTTCCCACAAGACACGTCATTGGAAGCCAGCACTGGCACCCACCCCACACCCTCTGCAGAAGAGAAAACAGGCCCTGGGAGGGGAAGGAACCTGTGCAGGGGCCCGTAGCTGCAGCCCAGGAGTGTAGGGCTCTGAGAAGGCACCTCTGGCCCCCCTAGCCTGGGCAGAAGAAAACACCCCCCGGGAGAGCTCCCGCCCCCGGTGCCGCACTGCACTGCTGCAGAAGACCTCCGTGGCCCGGAGATGGCTTTCGGAAGCAACAGGGGAGGGGTAGGGGAGCGCCAAACGGTGGGGCACCTGTCCACCCCCCATTAGCCTGGTCTATTGAGTTTCACACATCCACATCCCTGGGGCCACAAACAAAGGCCTCACCTTTTTTCTGCACCATCTGTAGAATGGGGACAGGCATGCAGAGTAGCGAGAAAACGTGAGGCCTTGGGCCTCTGTGCTGAATGCAGCCCACTTGCTGCTGCTCCTCACAGCAGACTGTTTTGGAGGCAGAGGGGGCCAGGCCACACGTCACCCACCACGTCCACCAAGGCAGAGGCCAACAACCCCACTTCACAGATGGGGGTGGAGGCTGAGAGAAGTGAGGGCCTTGCTCGAGGTCAACTGAGCGGTCTCCCGTTCCAGAGCCTCCCCAGGACAATGAGAGCAGAGCAGCCACGGCTACCACCCTGACTTGGTATCACAACCCCGGTACGTGTGATTTCACGTCAGCCCCACACAGCCCTGCCGTGTACGGGCGCGGCAGAGGCTCCCAGTTCCGGCGGGCCAGCAGCCCGCAGCCCCACACACCTCGGGGGTGGTCTTCACCCCGTACTTGACGCGGCTCCGCAGTCCATCGGCGTCGGAGGGGTAGGAGGGCGTGCCGAGCGCCGAGCCCTGCGGGAGCTTGTCGCACAGGTTGATGGGCTGATCCTCGGCGGTGGCGGTGAAGTCCACGGGGGCCACGGTGCCGTTGCCATTCATCTCGGGGAAGGCGGGGTCTCCCTGTGTGCTGCTCGAGGTGGACGGGTTCAGGGTGGAGGAGCCATTGCCGCTGCCGCTCTCGGAGGAGGAGTCGTCTGAAACGAGAGGCCTGGGTGTGAGGCTCCACCGCAGCACCCGCTGGCCCCTAAGACCCCCCTCCCCCCAGGTACGTGGCCACGGCAGCCACAGCGGGTACTTGCCCTGTGCTGTCCTCGCGAGCATCCCTGGGCAGGAGGCGAGTGAGCGCTGCTGTCCCTGCTGGGGGCGCCAAGAGGCTGGCCTTGCCCCAGCCTGAGGTGGGGGCAGGGTCCCTCTGCCAGAAACTGGGGCCATCAGGGCGGAGCGGCCATGGAGCATGCCTCCTGCCCTCCACCCCACAAAAGCCTTATCCAGCTTCGGGGGCCAGGGAGTGAGTGGCTGCAGCCTCAAGTGTGACCTGCCTGCCGCAGGTCCAGAGGTCCTCGGACATGCCAGGGGCTGCATGGGGCCTGGCCAGTGCCCCCCTCTTCCTCCAGATCACAACTGCCTTGCCCCTTTACACCCTCTCCCCACAGGACCCCTTCCCCACAGCAGACCCTCGAACTTCTCCATCCTCTGCCTGAGGAAGGTTGGCTCCACTGTGACACCCCTGCCCCTTAGTCACTCCCTCCAGCAAAAACGCCCAGGCCAAGCCTGTGCAGACAGAGATCTGCCCTTGGTGCACGGCCACATGGCACTGAACACCCAGAGCCAGGGCTGCGGGTGCATCCCTGGCACCTCCTGGGCCATCCCTGCTTTCCTGAAGTGACAGCCCAACAAAGCCCTGTGGAGGGCGCCCCCTGCTGCAGACAGCGCGGCATTGCTGGGGGACCTAGGAGGACAAACTTTTAACTAGGGGGTTAGACACTTCAGATAAATTCCAGGCCCCTTTTCCCCACCCTGCCCCAGCCTCCTGCTTGATCAGCTGAGAAGGCAGAGGCCCAAGCTACGCTCAAGCTCCCGGGGTCACTGTCAGGTGAGTACCGCGTGGTTCCTGGTGGCGCCCAGGTGCCCAAGCGGCTCTGCACCTGTAACCAGTGGGTGGGGGAGGGGCGGCCACTGTGAGCCCTGACTGCCTCCCAGGCCACCCCCTCCCCCAGGCCAGGGTCGCGCACGACCCCACCCCCACCCTCCCAGCCGGCAGATTATGAAGATTTAGTTCCTGGTGCTGGGCACTGGGCACGCGCACCTCCGAGCGTCCCCATGGTGACCAAGCGGCTCTAGCTCGCCAACCAATCACTGGCCTCCCGGCTGCCCAGGGGCGGGGCCGGGCTGCCCATCAAGCAGCCAGGGCCCAGGGCAGAGGGGGATGGGAAAGGCCTTCGCGCCATGGCACCCCTCCCCCTCGGCTGCCGCAGGTCCCCTGGGCCAGGATGCCCCTCCTGCCCCTCTTCCTCTGGGCAGTCACTGCTCTCTCCATCCTCCTGCAGGGCAGCTCCAGGCTCTACACAAAGCCACCCCAAAGATCCCCCACGCGTTGCTCAGCTACATCCCACAGTCCCCAGGCTAGCCGCCCTGCTACGTCTGGAACCTCACTGCCCATCCCCTCCTCCTCAATCACAGATGGGTCTGGTTTTCTTCTGGCAGTGTCTCCAGCGACCAACCTAGACATTTGTAGAGTGAGTAGTATTTACTGAGCACCTACTGCGTGCTGGCTCTGTCCCAGGCTGAGAAACAAAGTAGTGACTATGACCCAGATGCCAGCCCTCCTGGGGGGACAGACGCACATTACTGAAACACACAGAGAGTGAATGGGCCACCAACTTGCCAAACCACATCCAACCCACCCCCACCCCATCCAGCCTCCTTGGCCGACCTCCCCCTTCAGCACCCCAGCTCCCCTCGGTCACCCCACCCTTTCCTAGCACCAGTCTAATGATCACTCCCCTGTTCCCTAACCTTCCTGCTCCCCACAGCCTGCCCAAGAAGAGTCGGCAAGAGTGCCGGGTGTGTTCTTGGTCCCACGATCTCTGCAGCCTCCCCCAGCCCAGGTCCCACTATCCTGGGCCACTTCTGAAGCCTCACACCTCCAGGCCTCTGCTTGGGCTCTGCTGCCTGCCTGCCACGTTGCTTCCAGCTCAGTAAATGTCAGTCCACCTTCAAGACCTGGCTCAACGCTACCTTCTCAGAGCAGGCCTCCTTCCTCCGCTGTCCCTAGGAAGGAGGTACTGAGAGCTCCGAGCCCAGCCTGGTACCCATCCTTCCGAGGGATACTTCATGCCTCCTTCAGCGGCTCAGGGTCAGTCCTGAGAGCTGCCTACCTCCCCACCAGGGCTGGGCCCGTTGCCAGAGAAGCCCCAGCACCCGGGATTCAGAAGTCTCTGCCAGGGTCAAGGAGCTGAAGGGCAAGGATTGACACCCATCCTGGCCAACGTCTGAGCTCCTCTGAGCTCTGGCCGGTGCCCATTCTTAGCTCACCTTGCAGGTGTGACTTCACATCCTGGCACCACCCCCAAAAGGCCACTTGCTTGACCTCAGAGGGCCTTGTCTTCCTCCTCTGGAAGGAGGGGTTGCTAGGAGGGTCAATGGGCACCACACCAAGCACAGAGAGAGCCAATTGTCACTACGCTCAGCACGGGCGTCAGGCCGACGGCCTCCTGCAGCATCACACCAGGAACGGGCCCAGAGGTGGCACCCTGACTGCCTGCCTCCTGGCCAGATTCCCTCCAGGGAGGATGGACCCTCTTGCCCTGTGCATCTCCAGGCATGAGCATGAAGGAGGCTCGGGTGCTGTGAGGACACACGCGCGTGGGTGTGTGTGTGCACGGGTGCGTGTGTGTGCGCGCGTGTGCGTGTGTGTGTGTTCCCAGGGCCCTCCAGCTCAGGAGCCCAGGGTGCTGGCCCAGACTCTTGAGCTGCCAACACCCTCACCCCAGGGCTGTGCACCTCAGGCACTGGCTCCAATGGTGGCACGGCCCCTCCGAGTAGGCAGATGCCGCCTGAGTCTGATAGGGGAAGTGTCTGGGCAGATGAGACCCATGAGGCCAGGAGCCCTGACCCCCTGTAGCTGTGCATTCCAAGTTTTTAGAAGAAACTGGAAATATGCACCCTTATGTAAATGTCCAGATTTTTAAATACTGGTGACTGACTTACATTGTTCACATTTTGAAAAACCTTACTGGACACACGGACAAACAAAACGTGGTCTATCTATGCAATGAAATACTATTCAGCCATAAAAAGTAATGAAACTCTGATACATGCTATAACACGGATGAACTGTGGAGACGTTACGCTAAGTGAAATAAGTCAGAAGCAACAGGACGGATACTGAATGAGGACACTTACATGCAATATCTAGAACAGTCATGTTCAGAGGGGCTGAAAGTATATGAGGGGACACCAGGGACTGGGGGAGGGCGGAATGGGGAGTTATTGCTTAATGGTTACAGAGTTTCTGTTTAGAGTAATGAAAACTCTGTTTTGGAAATAACGTGTGCTGGTTGCACAACATCGTCAATGTCCCGCTGCCGCGCTGTGCGCTTAAAAATGGTTAAATGGCAAATTTTATGTTTTACCAAATTTTTCACCACAAAAAATTCCCCCAAAACAAAGCAAAGCAAAAGTCCTTGAGTAGGCCAGCGGGCTCCAGTTTACAAGCTCCATTTGCTGCCGCCGCATGTATCCACGGGCCAAGCCTCTCGCGCCTCCACTCTGCATCTGGGGTCAGGGAGACCCAGTGACACACACAGAGCCCTCCTCTGGGGCATAGGTGAGTCACAAGTGCCTCCCCCTGCCCCCAACATGCCGCCCTTAACCTGCTCATGGGCTGCCTGCAACCTGGGGTCCACTTCCAGCCGACGAGGGAGGCCATGGGCTTTAGGCAGAATGCAGCGGGGCTGTGTATCCTTGAAGACACCCCTTCGCCTCCTTTCAAAGTGGGTGCCATGTCAGTAGACAGCACCCGGCACAAAGCAGCCCGATTCCCTGCCCCCGCCCAGGCCTTCTCACTTTGTAACGCACGTGCCTCCCGAGCGTGGCTTTTCCAGGCTGGACTGTGGGCTTCCGGGGGCCCCGTGGAGCCCAGCTCGGTGCCAAATCTGAGGTGGGCACGGTAAAGGGAGGTGGGAGAGGGACAGGGCCGGGAAGATGCTGTTCCTGCCCTCGTCCCTTCCTTTCTCGAACACTTACTGGGTGTCAGGCCTGTGTGGGGCACTGGGGACACGGAGGTGAAAAGATGGGGGTGGTCACTGTCCTGGAGCTCATGCTCTAGGGAGCAAAAAACGAAACATAAGGTTCTAGAGGACACTGGGCTCTGGAGAGAGCCTTGGAGTTTCTCGCCCCTCCTGTCCCCCCACCTCCCCCTGCAACCCCTCCCTCCTCTGGGAAGCCCCTCTGACTGCAGCGGCCATCGAGGCCCCAGTTCTGGACCACCCGCTGCGGGTCTCACCCCAGGGAGGGTGGAGCTAGGGTGGGTGCTAGGCAGGTGGGAGGCAGGGCAGGCTTTCTGGGAGAAGCCTCCAAGGAAAATGCTGAGAAAGCCCTGGGGCAAGGGCTGAAGACCCCTGACCAAAGCAGGGCAGAGGGCTGCTGAGGAGAAGAAAAGCAGCTGCGTCTGTCCAGAGGCCCCGAGGCAGCGGCTGCATCTGTCCAGAGGCCCCCGAAGCAGTGGTGATGACCCGGCCACAGTCCACGGACTGAGTTCAAACCCCCAAGTTGAAGCCAAACTCTCCCCAGGCCCACTGGGCCCTGCTGGCAGCCCCCCACCCCCGCTGTCACCCGCTCTGGCTGTGTGCCCTGGCCTCTGCCCTTGTTCCCTCTTCTCGGGACACTCCGAGTTCCCTTCCCTCCAGGGCTTTGCTGAAAGGTCACCTTCTCAGTAAGACCTCCCTGCCCCCACTCTGACACACTGACCCCTTTACCCGTTTTTTTCAGAGTGTTTATCATCTCACATATTACGCCTATGGTCTGTGCCCAGCGCCCCGGTAAGCTGCCCCGGATCGTTCCTGCCTCTCCAGAAACCACACCCCTTCCTCTGGTGAGGGCACCCCGAGTCTTCCAGGGTGAGCATGTGTCCCAGGCCCGGCCAGTCAGCACAGCCCATCACAGCGATCCCTGGTGGGCATGTGACCAAGCTCGACCCACGAAAGTCAGTCCAGGGGCTTTTGCAGAAACAACGGGGGAGAAGTACCCTCCCCTCACCACAGGGGCCGCTGAGCCCACTCAGCAGGGAGGCCCTCACGCGGAAGGCAGAGCTGACAAGCTGGCACAGACGAATCCCCCCTAAATCCGTCCGTGCCCAAAGCCAAAGGAGGCCCTGGACTTTCTGGTTACAGGAGGCAATGATTTCCTCAACCGCTGAAGCTGGCCGGAGGCAGGTTGCATCACGTGTGCCTGGTTTGGTCTCTGAGTAATCCACAGTCCTGCCCCCGGGAGCGCCCGAGGGAATGCAGCCTCCACTGGCCCTCTCCTCACTGTGGGCCACCCCAACCCCAGGAGGGGCTGGCTGCAGGGCCCGCCCTCCCCCAGCGCCCCGCACAGCCCTGGCCCAGAGACCTGCCTGTCACCGTGTGGGCAAAGAAGAAAGAGGGAGAAACATCGACATCCCAGGCTGGGGCACGCTGGGCTCTGATCCATTCCTAGTTCTCTCCTCCTCCCGACCCTCTCCAAAAAAATGTGATTTAAGGGAGTCACGCACGCAAAGCCATGCCCGAGGAGCAGGGCCGGGGGAGCAGGTGCGCAGCCTCGCCGTCTCCCGACCTTGGGCACAGCCTGCCTCCCTGGGCTCCTCTTATCTGCAGTCTAGGGAGTTGCCGCTGACGCCCTCTTGGGCTCTGACACTTTATGACCCTGTGAAAGAACCCAGCTGGCCCCATGGGCACCAAGGGCCCAGTACACAGAGTACAGGAGTTGGGCCTGCCGGGGGTGCAGGCCTCCAGGCACGGGACACGGAGCTGGAAGTGACCCTCTTGTCTCCACCTGGTCCTTATCTGTGCAGCCGTGCCAGGAGGCCCCTCCAGGGTGGGCACCCCACCCACGGCCGGCCAGCCGGAGCCCCGAACAATGCCAGCAGGACAGGACGGCCCCCAGCCTGTGACTGCAGTGACAGGGACAAGTGCAGTGCGGGGCCACAGGGAAGCGGCGGGAATGCACCCCTCCCGAGCATTTCCACAAAACCAGGCCTCCCTGGCTCCGGCGAAGGGCAGCTCCCGGGTCTGGGCAGGACACAGGGCCCACCACCTGTGCCCGGAATGCCTATGGGCAGGGGAGGACTGCGTGCCCATCTATGTAACGTGGGGCAATGCGCTGCTATTCAAATGGGGGAATTAGTGATGAATGGGGGAAATTGTTCCTCCTTCTGTCCAGTCTCCAGAAGGAGACAAAAACCCCTTTTACCTCGGCAAACAATGCCCTTATGTGGGCGCCAGCACCCCGCAGTCCGCACAAGCCCGGCTCTGTGCGAGCCGCCAATCGCCACACCAGGCTCTGGGGCCACAGCCGGTGGCGCCCTCTCCCAGGGGCGACCCTCACAGGCTCCCGAGGAGGGCTGGGCAAGAGCGCGAAGGTCCACCGGCCCTGGGACCACAGGCCGGGCCCCACCAGCCCAGAGTGCCCACCGCAGGCTGCCCGCTGTGGCCAGAGGTGTGGCTGGGCTGCCGCAGGAAGCGCCCCCTCCTGGCGGGCTTCCAGGCAGGGGAGAGGAGGGGGAGTCGATAATTCACACACACAGGACACAGCCCGGAGGAGGCGGGGAGGGGAGAGCGCTGGAGCCGCAGCCCCACCGCGGCCCCGGCGGCCCCCAGGATGTGGAAGAGCCAGCCCCGCCTCCCCCCTGCCACGTGGCTTCGGGCTGCAGTCCGGGGGCCCTGACTCTGCTCTGAATTTGGGGTGCGCGCCTCGCCAGGGCTGGCCTCCGCTCTGACAAAGGCCAGTGGCCAGGCTGTGTTGACATGATGCCTAGTTCCCAGGAGCACCCGGCTCCTGGCAGGCTTACCCGGCTCTTCCTCCCGGAAGAGGGCCCTGGGGTCAAACGGGGGACACCGAGGAGTTGGGTGAGGCGGCGTCCCTGGGACCCCACCATCCTGGGCGGTGGGGCCACGCCGGGCATCTGCCCCACAGTCTGCCTTTGGACCCCGCTGCCCGCCTAGCTGCCCCTCCTGAGCGCCACCCCGCTCCATCCCTGTGGCTCCCAAGGCCTGGCCCGGCCCCTGCTCCCCATCCCAGCTCCACTCCTGCCCCCAACACCCCCAGCACCTCTACTGCACAGCATCCACCTTCCTGCACTTTTATGACTCGTTCCTGAAGGTGGCATCAACACCTGAGCCCTCAGAGTCCAGAGCGGCGCTGTCCAACAGAAACGTAACGCGAGCCACCTACGGAATTGTCAGTTTTCTAGCAGCCACATTAAAAAACGTAAAAAACAAAAAACAAGTGGAATGAATTTTAATAAACTACTTTATTTAACCCAGTATATCCAAAATATGATCATTTCAACTAATAATTAATTCCGTGTTAAATCTGAGATACCTCACATCCTTTTTTCATACAAAGCCTTTGAAACTCAGTGTGTATTTTACACGGTACACCTCAATTTGCACGAGCCCTTTTCCATAGCGGTCTGTGGCTCCCACGTTAGCACAGACCCAGATTTTTGTGACTTCCCTCTAAAACTGAAATCATTTTGCTCAGTGCAGGGACCCTGGGGTCTCAGCCCCTAGAGAGGTGTCCAAGTTGCAGATGAGAGTTGGGGTCTTGGGGCAGGTGGCCTGAGCAGGGCTGGTGGCGGGGCACTGGGGGCAGGCGCCGCCTTCGGTGGGGGTGGACACCAAGTATGTGGCAGGCGCCAGGCAGACTCATCGTGCCTGATTTGCACAACCACCCCCCGGAACAGACGTCAGGAAGGAACCAGAGGATCCCAGAGGGAAGTCATCGGCTGTCACACAGTGTGAATGGAAGAGCACAGAGGAGCCCCAGTGCTGCCTGATTCCCCGAAGCACCCACCCCCATGCTCTTTCCTCTCTTGGCCTCGATCTGCCCATCTGTACTATGGGACAGCCCCCACCCCTGCCACTGTCCCACTTTCTGCCGGCCCTCCCCAACATATCCTGGCCCAATGTGCCCCGGGGGAAGACACTCCCAATATGGACTGCCTGGGTCTTTGTCTTCCCAGGCCCGACAGTCTCCCTGGCCCCACCCTCAAGGCCAAACACAGGCAGTGAGCCCTCAATGCTAATTCAGTGTGCAACTCTCTAGCTGAGATGTCCCCTGCACCCCCTCAACCCAACCCCCAAAAAAATGAGCGAAAAGAGCCACTTCGGGCAAGCATGTGTGAATGATTCATGGGGCAGGGCCCTAGCCCCAGAGCCTGTGTGCTTGTGCGTGTGGCTTCTGAGGGCCTGGCAGGCCTTCTGCCAGACGGCTAGGAAGCCCGTCTGGGTTCCGTGCATCCCAGCCCTTAGGTCAGAGTGATCAAGCCAGCGTGGCCCCGGTCACTTCCTGGTTCCTGGGAACGTGGCCTGGGGACAGGCTCCGGTGGCGAAGCCTCTCCGACACACCCCTCCCCCGGCCTCCTCTCCAGCACAGCAGGCCTGCCTCCACAGAGGGGCAAGAGGCAGCTGGGTTTCCACGTGTCCTGGGCTGGGGAGGGGGGCAGGGGGGAGCAGGGCTCTGACACCCCGATGGCTCAGCAGGCCTAGGCGAATCTTCCAGGTGTCGGGGGGGGGGATCTCCCTCTCCCTTTCTCAGCAGGTGAACTTTACCTCTAGGGCCCTGGAGCGTGTCCTGCCCTATGCCCCTATGCGTCTGGGGGCCTGTGAGGGCCTAAGACCCTGGCAGCCTGCACAAGGCCAGGGCTGTGCAGGCCTGGCCTGCTCCGGGGATAAAGGGATCTCTCGGTGCTGTCTCCCAGCCTCCCTTACCCCGCAGCGGCAGGAGGCCAGGACAGCCCAGCATTGTCTGTGCCGCCTGCAGCCCAGCTGATGATGGACACTTTCCTGTGACCCGGGCCTGGCAGGGTGGCCCACGGCCAATCCCCGGAAGGGCTTGGGCCCTAGTTCTGGGGTTGGGGGGCGGGGGCAGGAGGCTGCCGCCGCCACTGCCTCTCTCCATCCGGTGTGGATGTTCGGAGCCTTGAATAGGAGCAAATAGCTCCTGCTCTAGAAGGAGGAAGTATGTGACCTGTAGCCAGAAAATAAGGCCCAGACACAGCTTCCAGTCTCACCTGAGAAAGGTGGAGTCAGGACCAAGATCAGGCGTGGGGGAGAGGAGGCTCAGTTTAAAGGCCCACTGCAGGAAGCCATCCTAGGGAGGCCACTGTGAAGGGGCTACAGTCCCCCCCACATGTGACAGTGACCAGGGAGGATGCCCAACAAGGGCTGGGTCCGCAGTGAGCAGGCTGCAGCAGGCTGTGAAGCCTTGGGGCCCCGGCTGGGGAGACAGCTGCTCCAACCGCAGGGGTGGGCCCGTGGGAGGGTGGGTACCATGCGCACAGAACACGAGAAGTGGCCGAGGCTCAGGGGTAATGCGGGCGATCGTCTCAGAGCCTGCCTGGCCTGGCCCCAACCCCGCTCGCAGTACAGCCTCTTGGCTCTCCCCTTGCACAAGCAGCTTCCATCCCCAGCCGGGAACACTCCCATGGCATCCTCAGTGCCCGGCACAGTGGCCAGCACACAGGAGCTAAGCTGCTGCCCGGGCGCCTTCTCCTTGGACAGAAGAGCTAACTTGCAGCTGCCCATGGGGCTGCCCATCAGTGAGGGAGCCTGGGACGGGTCTGGGGTTTGCAGATTAGAGAGCAGGATCCTGGGAGATGTAAGGTCCCCCAACAGGCCCTGGCACACATGGGTGGTGAGTGGGACAGGAACTCAGGAGATGCTAGAGCAAGCTGTGGGTGCCCAAGCCGCGAGCTTGTAAAGAAAGCCGTGGTCAGAACCCCACAGGGCGCAGTGGGCAGAAGGGATCAAGAAAGACCTGGATGGATGAGGAGACAGGACTGGACCGCATGGGGCAGTGAAGGGTCGGGTGGATGGGGTAAAGTGAGGCGGACTCCTGACCCACCTACAGCCCCCTCAGCCTGTGAGTGCCAGTCGGCCACGGACCCCAGCCTCCGGCTCTTCAGCAGAGGCTCCTGCAGCTGCCTGGCCACCTGAGAGGAAACGATCCCCTCTCCGGTCACCAGCCTTCCCTGTCCACACACTGTCCAGTCCTCACCCCGCCATCCAGTGATGGGGAGGGATTGGCCCCAGGCCACACAGCAGACAGGCCGCAGAGGCAGAATCTAGCCTGGGCTGGCTCACCGTGGCTGGGGTTAGGGCACACTCCCCCTGCAGACCCACCCTCCGTGGAGACCGGCCCAGGTGGGTGAGGACAGGGGAGGCGGCACTGCTGTAAATACCGAGCCCTGGGCAAGCAAGTCACACACCCGCTCCCCAGGTGACCGCCCCTGCTGCTGCCCAGTTTGCGTGTCTGGGTAGTGGAGCGCCACACCCAAGGGCAGCAAGAGTCAGGAGGCAGGAAGCCTTGGTCTCCTCACAAAGGGCTCCTGAGACACACCAGGATTAATGGCTGCAGTCACACAGGCCACGCTCCAGACAGCAGCCAGGGATCAGAGGTGAACAACTTGCTTAAGACCCCACTGCAGGACCAGGGCAGGCCAAGACCTGCTCGGGAGAGCCACGGCAAGGTGCCAGGGGCTGCCGGCAGGGGGCCGAGTCCGGGAGAGACCCTGGGCCCACAGAGGCGGCTTCACCTCTCTCCTTCCTCCCGGATCCCCTGCGTGCCAGCCTCTCGCCTGGCCTGGGCCCTCTCTCCTGGCTGAAGCTTGGGGCCACAAGGAGCTTCTGGAGACATGTGACCCAGGAAATCCCCAACGCTGGCATGCAGCATCTCCCTCCCTTCCCAGCCTCCTCCTGACGTTCTGCCCAATCTTCCCAGGCTGTTGACACCTGCCTTCGACATCACAACGCAGCCTCCTCCGAGAGGCTTCCGCTGGTCCCCCGTCTCTGCCACCAGCTTCTCAAGAGCCGTTTGCCGGGCACCTGCTCTGAGCTGAGGACTGGGGATAAAGCCCAGAAGAGGACACTCGGCCCCGAGGCTGCTCCGTGCCGCACTGTTTGTGACAACAGAAAAGTGGGGGCTGGGATGGCCTTCCCCATGAGTGGCCCAAACGTAGGCTCTGGAGTCAGAGACACCCTTGTGGCCACTTGGAGTCCGGGCACGTTACCTCTCCCTCTCCCTCTGCACGTCAGGCCTAGTCACAGCTCTGAGCTCACAGGGTCGCAGCCAACCTGCCACCAGCGCAGAGCTGAGCAAACAGTGGGCTCAGGAATGGGACCTCCAGTCACTGGGGTGACCAGACAACCTTTAAAAATGCCTTATCAGCGATGGGGAGAGACGAGACACCATGTGGAAAAAAACGTGGGTCCAACACTACACGATCCCTCTCCCCCACCTTTTTTTTTTTTTTAAAGGAAACGACTTCGATTATATACACAGAAAAGACTAAGAAAAACAGCACTGGTAACATTGGTAACTTTGTCTTTTTTTTTTTTTTGCTCCTGTTTTTTTTCTGTTTTCTACAATGAATGTAATACTTGTGAAAGAAGGTAAAAAATAAGATACGTTTAAAGACACATCTCCTGCCCTCAGAACGCTTACAACCTGGCGGGGGTCCCACGTTCTGTGTGCCTGTCCCTCTCTTGCAGGTTCCTTGAAGGGGTGAGGGGTTAACAGCCTCCCAGGCCACAGGGCTTGATATTCATGTGACAAGGCTGGTGGAGAGCCCTGAAAGAACCAAAGGCTTAAGCCAGGACCCTCAGCGCCTTGGTCCAGCCTCAAGACGTGGTGATGGCCACTGGAGGAGAGACCCCAGACGTCCAGTCTGCAGGCAGAAAGCGCCGGCACCATGTCCCTGGAGGGAGGGAAGCTCCGAGGTCCAGTGGGTCCCAGAGGCCCAAGGCTGGAGGAGCCTCCCATCTGAGAGGCACAAACAAGAGGCCCCCCAGATGCCCCACAGCTCCTGCCCAGCAAACCCCAATGGCCCTGCAGGAAGACAGAAGCAGGACCCCCGGTTCTGCCCTGGCGGTGACTTCCTGTCTGCCCGGAAGGTGAGTAATGTCCACTCCCCACCCCCCGCATCCCTTCTGGAGGCCAGGCCTCACATTTTCCGCTCAGGAAGAGGCAGAGCAAGAGGCCTGGTGAAGCACATCAAGGCGAAATGGAAGGAGAGGGCCCTGGCCTGGCCATGCATCTGACATCCAGCAGCCTGTTGGCTCACCTGCCCGGCCTGGGCCCTCTTTCGCTTACTCATTTAACAGACACTCCCCCTCACTTGCTCTGTGCCAGGTGCTATGCTGGGCACCAGGGAACTGGCTCTCAGGGTGCTCAGTCGGTCACTGGGGAAGAGACGGTCATCGAACAGATAATCCCACTGACGGGGCATAACTACAGAGGGATGTGCCGTTTGGTCCTAAGTCAATGCCAGACCACCGTGTCTCTGGACGGAGTCTCCACAGTTGGCTTCTTCCAACTGTCCTCCTCTCCACCCCCTAAATGCAGCTCCTGGGTGTTTTTCCAGGCACCTGTGATGAGACCAGGGCTCTGTGTGGACTCAAAAGAAAGCCCAAAGCCTCAGCTGGGGTTTAGTGGAGGGTCTGGAGGGGACCTGGCTGTACGTGGACTGCAGGCAGTGGTGGGAACAGCCTGGATCACTCAGCCCTGGATCACGACTCAGAGAAGGTAGTGCTCTGAGTTTGGGGGGACAGCCTCCTCTGGTTCCCAGGCTCCCGTGCCCATCTTCCGGGGAACCTCACACACGACCTCGACGCCTGCCAAAGAGGACAGAGGAGGGCAGCAGCCTTGGCAACCCCTCCCGACTCTGGCCAGATCACCCAAGTTCTCTCACTGATCAACAGTTCCCTCCCCTGAGACGGGACAAGAGCCCTGTGCTCACCCACAGCAGCTCCAGCCGCCAGTGAAGAAGCACCACGGGGCTCCCCGGCCGAAGCAGCCGATGCCGTGATTTCAAGAAGCCAGGAACGGGGCCGTGAAAGAGACCTGAAGCGAGGCCTCGCAGGCAGTGGCAGCCTCGGGGACAGAAGAACAGCCGCGTTTGTGTTCGTGGCGAGCACACTCCCACAGCTGCTGAACCTCAGACAAGCTCCCAGGAGTGAGAACTGGCCTGGTTCATTCCTGGTCTCAGCCACGGGACCTGCCCTGCCAAGGCCCAGCCCTTATCTGCCTTTGCTAAAATTTGAAAAAGGGGGAGGGAGGAGGAGGTGCTGGAGGAAGAGGAGGGCCCCCGATTCACATCCACCAACAGGTGTGAATCTGTGCAAACTGCCTCGTTTCCTGAAATGCTCTGGCTGTATCCCTGAGCAGCAGGGGTGGGATGCTGCTCCCCGGCATGGCCTTGGGAGTCCCCACACTTTCTGGCTAAAGGAAAAGCCCCAGGTGCTCAGACTGGGGGGTAGCCTCAGGAACAAAGGAGCCGACTTGGCGGGGGCAGACCTCTATCCCCTCTGGAGGGTGCGCTCGGGGGTAGGCCTCAATAAATGTTTGCTCCTTTATTCATTCGGGCAACAAACATTCAGCAGGCCCCTATGACGTGCCAGGCGTGCAGAGTCACCGGGGACAGCAGAGGGCGAGATCCACGTGGTCTGCCCCTTGCGGAGCTCACAGTGGGGGCCTCAGACTAAGGACCCCCGAGGCAGGACCGAGGGCCAGAGACCGAGCGCCAAGCCGTCCTGGGGGTCGGTGGCGTTGGGGAAGCTTCTGGATGAAGGCACGGGAGCAGGGAGTGGAGACCATGGAGGGCTGTGCCTGGACGCACACAGGGCCCCTGCCTGGCCTGTCCCTGCCCAGTCCTTCTTTAACAACAGGGGACATGAGAACACCCTGAAGCCCCCAACGGTCTCCCACCGATTCACTGATGGGAGCGGGATCTCAGCTCACGTCTACACTGCAGGCACCTGCAGAGGGAGGGCTGGAGGGCTGGCCAAGGACTCCAGGCCGGGTCTGCGCCCAGCTTTGGGAGCCCACTGGTCTGGACAGACACGGGAGTCACCACCAGATCTAGGACCAGAAGGGCAGCAGAGACCAAGCCAGCCGGTCTCTCAAAGCCTGCGACCCCCTGCACTGGGTCTGGGTCGGCCTCTGGCCAGCACGTCAACCCACAGCCTCCAGACACAGCCTCTGATGAAATAATTAAATCGATGGTATCGTGGTCAACACCATCCTCCCTGTCTCCAGCTCTGGCTGCCTGCCCTCATAAACACCCTCGTCCTGTCAGCGGGCCAGCCTGCCTCGGCCCCAGCACCCAGTCAGGAGGGACCTGGGCGGCCGGAGGGGTGGGGGACACGTGTGACGACACACACCCGGGTTGGCGCCGCCACCTGGCTCCTGCAGGACGGGCTGCGGGACACACTGACCCCATTAGCCTCCGTGGCTGGGGAAGCCCTGTAAACCCCACAGAAACACTCCCTTCTGCTACCTGATCCTGGAGGCCCCCCCATATCACCACATCTCCCTGGAAAGTGTCTCTGACAGAGCTGAGACACCCCCCACCGCGCCCCCCGCCAAAGGGTGGTTGTAAGCAACAATAACACGAGTTTTCTGAGAATGAGTTGGGGGACTAGGGCCCCCATTCAGTCCTACTACTCTGGGGTTTTTAAAAATAAATGCTCTGGATCCTTCCTGGGAAGGTGTAACCGACAGCCTTGGGCTGAGCTTTGCTGGTGTGGCCCTCGGTGTGGCCTTTGGCTGTGGCCCTCAATCAGCTCAGATGAGGCGGGAGGTCAGCTGCTGGGCACGCCCGGGCCCCAGAGCCCCCCGACAGCATGCGCTGCCCCTGCCCCGCTCCCCACCCGCGGGAACGCTGGAGCTGGAAGGCGGAATCGGTCTGGGAGGCTCGCAGCACAAGGGGGTCCTGCTGACCTCATGTAGCGTCAAGGGACAAAAGGCTTTTCTTTCCCAGCAGCCTCGAACCCCACTCCTCACAGAACCACACCCTGGGCTCCCCAGCCCCAGGCGCAGCCACCCCCAGCGGCCTCCGGGCTGGGTCTCCTCCCAGACAAAGCCGGATTCAGGACCGGGAGGGCTGTGGGGAGGCAGGCACGCGGGTTCCGCCATGGAGACGAACTTTGACCCAAACTGCAAGGCTCCTACCCCTTATTTACTCTTTAAGGCTAACCCATTTCACAGAGTTAACATTACACCCCTTTTTAACCCTGCACCTCCCGCCCACATTCCAGGCCCCGACCTTCGACCCCTCCTAATTGCAGCCCTACACCCCAGTTCTCTCCAGCTCATCCCCCACCCCCAAGCACCTCCTCTGGGAGAGCAGAGCCCGGCCGCCCGGGACGCTGTGACTACAGGTGCCACCCCACGCCCACAAATGCATCTAACTGAGGCAGGCACCGGAGTCCCAGAGCCCAGCCCCGGGGCTCAGCGTGGGAGCACCAGAGTGCACCTCTGGGGTCTGACTCTGACCCCAGCGCTCCTACCCCAAGAAAGGAGCCTGTGTTCCAAGAGAGGCAAGAGAAGGCTGGCTGGCAGGCCCTGGCGGGTGACAGCTCCTCACCAGACCACCTCTCATCCCAAGGGCCTGGGCACACACGTGGACAAGCGCACTGCCTGCTCGCTGACCAGGGGAAGGGAAGGGACCCTGGTCCTGTAGCCTCACATCCAGGCCACAGAAGCCCAGCTCTTGTTTTCGTTACTGGGCAGCTGGACTGTTCCGGGTCAGGCACACTGTTAACCTTCCCAGACCTGAACCGTGATAACTTCAAAATCCATATCCCACCAGCCCGTGAGCATCAGAGCAAACAGGGAGGACACCATCAGGCTGCCTATCCCCGAAGAGCTCTGAGCCCTTCACCTTTGGGAGGAACAACTGTTCTCCCCGGAACTAGGGGCTGGGGCAGTGGGGCCTGTGGAGACGCTGAGAACACTGGGGGCAGCTGTCAGCCTGGGCCCAGCCGCCCCCAGAGGCTCCAGCCCAGATTCTACCCCTGCCCCCCCTACCCCCCCCCCAGGGATTCCTAGGACCCTGCAGGCGGGGACACAGCCCCTCCCCCACCAGCCACAAAGGGACACTCACCGTCCTCTTGGCTGTGGAGGTTCTGCGGGCTCCGCATCCTCTCCTCCTGGCTGGGACTCAGGCTGGAGGCCAGGTGTGGGTCAGCTGACATCCATGTGGAGTCGTTCATATCAAAATCTTCACTGCTCACAGAAGTTTCATCCTGATCAGGGACAAAGAAGGTGGGCATTCAACAGGGACGGGCTCTCTGCAGCCCCTCGGCAGCATTCTGGGTGAACCCCAAGGCCCGTGGGCGTTTGGAGGTGCCCCCAAAGGCCGTAGGGCGCCCCCAAACCTTGCAGTGGGGGCTGGGTTGCTCCCCCTACCCTCCCATGGAAGTGGCTCGGGCTCTGGTTCCTGTCGGAAGCCGGGGCTGAGGGCCGGCGCTGTCTGTAATTGAAGACAATTACGAGGTTTCGCATCCTGTAGGGGCGGATCGCAGGGCCTGGCTCTTACCCCTGTGAGCCAAGGCTGAAGCAACCGCTGTAAACAAGGGCCACTGCTCCCCACTCCCTGCCCACAGCCCGGCGACGAGGGCTCACTCCACGCAGGGCCAGGCGAGCAGAAGTGGGCAGCGGGACACGCCGGGCACCACCGAGGCCAGGCTGATCGCGCCCACCACGCCTGCTTCCCGACTCCCGTGGAGCATGCATGGAATTCCTTTCTCCCACTCCCCCAGCCCAGAGGACATTTCTGTCTTCCTCCTTCCTAACCTTTGCTGTGCTTCAAAGATATGCTCTTGGGCGGCTTCCAGAGCTGAAAAGGCCAGCCCCAGAAGTATAGAGAAGGAAGGGGGTGGGGCAGGCGAGGGTTCGGATCAGACCGCAAAGGGGGTTCGGCTCAAGGGCCTGGGGGGCCGCCAGGGCCTTCCAAACAGCCGGAGGGCCTGCTGGAGAGGACCACGCCTGCCTCCTCTCCCCTCGCTGGCTTCAGTGAGCCCTTGGCCAGTCATCCGGGAACCCCCGGGGCGGGGCCCCTTCAACCCAGCCCTCCAGTGGGAAGGGACCCCACCTCCTCCTGGCCCAGCCTCTTTCAGGGGCAGCAAGCAACTGTGTTTGGGAGCTGGCTGCAAAACGCAAGAAAGATGACCCAGCGGCTCCCACACCCTGGAGCTCTGGCTTTGCCCCTTCCCCTTCCCCAGCAAGATACAGTGGCCTCTGTGGGCCCCCAGTAAGGACCTCTGGCAGAGCACTACCCCCCAAAGGCCTCCCTCCAGGGGCCCCTCACAGAGGTCTCTTTTACAGCGAGCAAACACACTTCGGTTTGAACTTTCTTCTGCTGCTGTCCGAGGCAGACACATCTGCTCTCCAAGTGCTGGGGAACCAGCCTGGATTATCCTCCCTCCCTCCCCCACCAGCCCGGCTGGCAGGGAGTTTCCTGGAATTTATAGCTTCTGTGCAGCACGAGTGTGCACCCTCTGCGGCTGAATCAGGAGGACTCAAGCCCGGCCCGAACGCCAGCTCCGCCCAGCTCAGGGGTCCCCACGCAGCACGCCCAGAGCCTCAGGGGACGGGGACCACATGTGCTCTCGTGCTCTCTCCCCACACACGCACGCACTCTGCTTCCCTCCCACAGGCCGCCCTGCTCCTCATACACAAGGACGCTCACTCACACACTCACTCAGACTGTGTTCTCACACCCGGAGGGAGGAGGGAGAGACACACGTTCAAAAGGTTCTCTCTGCACAAAGGGCAACACGACTCTCCCTACACTAACAGGACAGGACCCAGAGCGAGGGGTGGCGGGCAGGTGGGGAGAAGGACCCTTGGAGGGGTAGGGCCATACAGGTTCCGGGAGCCAGGAACTGGGCCCTCCTCGCTTGGGGCCCTGGCTCCTTCCTGGCTGCCCAGGGGTCACTGTGCTCAGGGTATGACCTGAAGTCCCTGCTGAAGCAGGAAGGCCCTCTCCTGGCTCTTGGGTATTGTCGAAACACTCATGGTTTAAAGGACCAAGTGTTCTGTTCACGTCTGGGAGTAACATCTATTCAAAATGCTCCGTCCGTTTATTCAACAAGTATTTACTGAACACCTACTATGTGCCCAACACCTTTCTAGGTGCTGGAAAATTCAGCTGTGGACAACTCCTGGCCTGCCCAGTGCTCACTGCCCAGTGGGGGCGATGGACAATCAGCAGAAAAACTCATAATATCTGGGGCGACGAGGGCTACAAAATAAAGCAGAATAAAGTAGAAGAAGAGGGAGAGGGACCTGCAGGACTGTGTTTGCCAGGGTGGCCAAGAGGAGCCTCACTGGTCAGGGGACAATTAGAGCAGAGGCCTGCAGAAGTGAGGGAGGTTGCTGGAGAGGGGGTGGTCCACGTGGGGAGTGCACCACGCACCAGCACGTGCTGGTGGCTTCCAGCAAGCAGCCCGGAGGCCACAGTGGCCGGGGGATGGGTGAGCGGTGGGCAGCGGAGCCATGCGGGGCACGTCATCTTGGGCAGCCATCTTCAGCTCAGAGAAGGAGTGTTCCGCTAAACACACAGGTTCTCACTGAGGAGCAAGAAAAAGTCCGAGCTGCTGGCTGCAGCGCTGAAGGCTCCCACATTCTAGTCCCACCTGGCAAGCGTTTAAAACAGTAACAACAGGGCTTCCCTGGTGGTGCAGTGGTTGAGAGTCCACCTGCCGATGCAGGGGACACGGGTTCGTGCCCCGGTCCAGGAAGATCCCACATGCCGCGGAGCGGCTGGGCCCGTGAGCCATGGCTGCTGAGCCTGTGCGTCCGGAGCCTGTGCTCCGCAACGGGAGAGGCCACAGCGGTGAGAGGCCCGCGTACCACAAAAAAACAAAAAACAGAAACAACAGAAGCCAATGTTTATCAGGTGCCAAGTGCGCCACAGGCCCGCTGGGTAGGTGCAGTTATCAGCCCCATTCTACAGATGAGGAGGCTGAGGCTCCGAGGGGTGAAGGCAGCTGCCCAAGGTCACGAGCTAACAAGTGGCAGAGCCACAGGTGGGCGGTCCCGAAGGCCTAGATGCACCCTCCTTCCTGCCCCTCATCTGGAACGCCCGCACTGCCTCGGTGCCCCACAACCCAAACTCCAAATGCACGTCCGTCCCCCTGGCTCCATCAACTCCAGCTCAGTCTCCATCGTTCCTTCCTTACACCCTCTGCCTGCCGGTACCATCAGCCCTGGCACTTAGGCAGGCACAGAACTCAGCTGCAGCAGGCGGCACAGTGGCTCTCCGCCCTCTCTTTCCCCAAGAAAACCTTAAGTCCTCCCAAGAGCGGGGACCAGGCTCTACGCTCTCTGGACAAGGCCAGCGAGACCAGTCAAATTGGCTGAATTGCCTGGCATGATACCGGTGTTTAATGAGGACGCGGCAACAGTTTGACAATCAGGGACGTGGACCCACTGAACACAGCTCCTGAATGGAGACCATATGAAACCTGGACCCTGGCTGCCGTGCCGCATCCCCCCCTGCAGCTGCCAGGCGCCCCCATGCAGAGCCTCAGGTTTCTCTGGCTCAGATCACTTAACTATCCACCAAAATGGCCCCCCTCCACTTCTCCCTGCCCTGACAGGCCAAACGGGGCACAGGTGGGCTAAATTTTACATTGAGTTGCAATCGCCCGATAATGAAGAGCACCCAGTGCCCACACATGAAGGGCTCTGCGGCAGGGGTGTTATGAGATTTCCTCGCAACAGCCCCGCAGAGAAAGCAGGCACCCGTGTAAGGCCTATCTCCAGATCTGGCGCCCGCCCCTTGGAGACCTGCCTCAGCTGCCCAAGGGCACCGTAGCTAGTGGCAGAGCTGGGATCTGAACCCAGGCTGTCTGTGCCCAGAGCCCACATGACAGCCCCCACACCGAGGGGCCCCCTCACCACACTTCCTCCCTTCAATCGGAAGAATCAGATTCCTTAACAACAAAGTGTCTCAGGACGAGGCCCAAAGGAAACCCCGTGGGAGACGAAGCTGTATTTACACCCATACCCACACCCAGCTCACTCTCGTCAATGAGTCGACGCGCACTTACTGAGCATCTACTATGTGCTGGTGTTACGTTAGGGGCACCAAGACTGTGGCAGGGCTCCTTTCCTCCAGGGCCCTGTTATTTAGGGAAGAACAGAGAAAAATTCTGACCCACTTGTAAGCGCAGAGAGAGAAGGGGGCTGGGGAACCCCCTCTCCAGTTATCTACCGACCATCCAGCTCTCCCCAGCGAGGGTTCCTACAACCCCCAGGGTTCTGCCACACGAATCCCTGTTTTGTGGGTGATGGTTCTAGCTAAGCTTCTGACACCACTGATACAGCAATTTTCTAAGTGAGAAATCAAACTTATTAAACCTAACTTTAAAAACCTGCCAAACTCTTAAGTTCCAATCAAAATTAGCTCCCACACCCTCACTTCCAGGGCTGACCTGGGACAGAAGGTTTCCCAAGCCCCCTCTGCCACCCACCTGCTACAGCAGAGCTCCCAGCTGCAGAGGGCAGACTGTAACCTCACCGGCTCACACTGAGCCCAGGCTCCAGGAGCAGCCCAATTACACAGGCAATTACCAGTACACAGTTCAGAGCCCATCAACGATGAGCAGAGGGGGGCACAGCCGGGCCTGAGGACCTGCGGGAGATGCCAGCGCAGGCTATGAAGGGCCAGGCCCAGAGGTCATAAGTCGGGCACTGCTTGTTTTTCCCTCTGGAATCTCAAGGGAACTCAGCCTACTAATTTCTCTTTCTTTAAACAAACTTCAATGAAACTTACATTAGAAAATAAGAGTGTGTACAATCCATTACTTCCAGGTCCCCTCTCCCTAGACCCCACGTGACTGGCCAGCCAGTACCCCCGGCTCCTCTCACCTTACCTTCGGACACCCTGAAGCCTGCAGCCTTGCCCACCTGTTGACAAAAGTCCATCATTTATTAGGCACCAAAGGACCTGAGCCACTTGCGGGTCACAGGGCGATCAGGTCAAATGTTCTTCTGAAAAGGGAACACAAGAGTTGGGGCAGGGAGAGGGGGCAGGCAGACAGCACCCAGGCAGCCCCTGGGACACACCCCAATCTGGCAGCCCTGACTCTGGGCAGAAGGAGAGGAGCCGACCAAACCCTCCCTGCTCTTATCTGTGGTCCAAAATTCACGGGCAGGTTCAGTTTCTCTCCACCCAGGTCCGGAGGCCCTTCCTCCTCTGCAAGCAATAGTACCAAGCACGGCTCAGCCCAGGAGGAGGAGAAAATGGGAGACCAGAGGGGAAATGGTGGAAACGCGCCTGTATCCATGGCACGTAACCAGGGGCAGGTGCTATCAGTAACCTGATTATTTTACAACTGGGGTCACTTTCTCGGGAACTGGGTTCCTGGTGCCTCTGAAGTTGAGCCATTTGCATCCTCCAGGACAGGGATCCTGGGCTTTGCCTCCACAACATTTTCCAGGCCTTTCCTCAGAGCTGTAACTCTATCTCTACCACTTGCTTTGAGAGAGAAAAGGAGGAGGATTTGCTGTGAATTTAGCGCAGTTGTGAGCCGTAAGCCCTGACCAGGAGCCTTCTTGGGTGTGTGTTTCAGAGGAGGGGCGGAAGGCAGGCATGGGCCAGGCAGGAAACAGAGCCCCTCTCTGTCCAGCCCTTGGGGTCTTTTTGATGAGAAGCTGAAGCTCCTGCCAGAAAGACCACCAGGCTCAAGGCAGTTGCCCTGGCACCGGCCCTAACCCAAGCAGGCGGGCACCAAGACGGAGAAAGTGAGCACCTCCTTCAGGAACACCTGCAGGCCCCTTCCAGGCCCTGGAAATTCTTCAGTGCGAGGCAATTCCCCCCCTTGTCTCCATGTCAGCGAGCATTACACACACAGCCTTCTGAGCATGCCAAGGAGGTACTGAACCGCATTTGACCCCAACTTAACCACTTCAGTTCATCAGATGGCTTATTAATGGAAGACGAAAACCCTCCAGGATCCAAGGCAACAAGGGTTCAAATCCCTGTTGGGAAGGAACAGCACAAATGAAATCGTAGGGTGGTCGGAGCCACAGCTCCTGGGAGCTGCGGGGCCCCAAGGCTGCAGCTCATGCTCCTTCCCAAGCCCACCTGGCCACCAGGGGAGGAGGCCAGCCTCCCGGGGACACTCCCGCGCAATTCCACTCCTTCCTGCCAGCGTACCTCCTCTGCTTCCTAGTCGTACAAGCATACAGGCTCATCTGGGAAATGGGAAGTGGGGAGGGCTGATACAGCTGATCACCTAGCACATTCTAGGTAGCCCCCCACACACACACACGTGCACACACACACACACACATGCACACAGCGTCCGTCAGAAACATGTTCGCATCTACACAGGGACGCTCTGTTGTCTTTGCTGTCATGGGTGCCTGGATGCTGGGGTGAGCATTTTCAACACCTTCCTACTAGTGTATTGAGTGTAAAATGGGCTTTTGTTTCCCAAGCAAAGGCAACTGGCTGTCTTCCCAGCACTCCTCACCACGAGGGCCTCACTGATACCCCAGGCCCTGCCTTGAACAGGGGTCTCTTTAAAAGGGAGGCTGGAGAGATGAGCTTCAGTAGACAGGGTTCTTCCAGCCAAAAAGAGAGCTGGAGAGAAATCACTCTGCACTAATCCCCTGCAGGAGTTTCCTTCCAAGAAAAGGGCCCAGACAAGTCAAAAAAGTTCTTGAGCAACTCAGGGGCAGTTCAGCTCCACATGGCCCCAGGGTGACGGAGGCCACAAAAGCTTCCCCAAATCGGCCTTTCCAGCTGGGAGGAAGGCCCTGGGTGCTCTGTTCCCGCTGTTCCTCAGGAAGGTGCTGAATGGGGTCTTGGCACCCAGCCATGGTGCAAGGATGTGGGAGGAGGTGCTGTCTCAAACCCTGACTCTCCAGGACAAGCCCACCTTGAGATGGAGTTAAATTAAGCTTGATATTATTCATTCATGGACACACTGAGGCCCTAATGGTTTCCCAATATAGGGGTAATTTACTACCTGGGGGCTAAACTACCACTGGGGCCTGGGCCCTAAATGGGTCTTTCTCCCAGAATGACCTGAAATCCAGAAGCAGGGGGCAAGGCAAGAAAGGGCCCCTGGTCAGGACTCTCTCCTGAGGAGCTGTGAGAGCCCCACAGCCCTCTCCCCATGCCCCCCACCTCGTAGGACAGGGGCCCAGGCTGGGGTTTCCAGCTGATTCTGGGATAAGTAGGGCTTTATCTCAAGGGAGGATCTATTTCAAGCCACAATCCTTCTCAGAAAGAGGAGGAAATCACAGAGTCCAAACACCATTTCAGGTGAAATCAGGAGGTTATTAATCTCCCCTCAGAGCAGACAGAAAGAAAAATCAATGTTTTAGAGGGGGGAAAAAAAGGTTCCATTTGAATTAATAGGTTTGTGGCTTCTCCATTGATCAGTGCCTCTTCACACTTTCTTTTTGTGCTTTTGTGCTCTTGGGGAGGAGGGAGGAAGAAGGGAATGGGGAGGAGGGGGGTGGGCCTCCCGATAAGGAAAAGGACGCTCTAACCTTAACCTTTCTCCAGGAATAATGCTAATTAGCGAGGCTTAGTGAGAACTTCCCCCAGGAAGCGCGGCCCGCTAGGGACGACCGGACTCGGGCAAACGCAGCTCCAGGTGGGATTGGGGGGTGGGGAGGGGGGTCACTTCTGAACCTGAGCTGCTGGAATAAGAACGCGAATGGCACTCCCCCACCCCGCCGCCGGAAAAAGTGTCCAGCCTTGGAGAAGCGGAGAGCGGCGGACGGAGGTGTAAATCCAACTTAACCCGGGCGCGCGCCCTCACTCTGGCCAGCTGCCCCCGCCCCATGTGCCCCCGTCAGTAAGGAATGCCCCTGCGACAGGGGCCGCCGACGCCTCCAGCTTCCGCTCCGACCGAACACTTGCCAGGGGCATCAGGTCCGCTCCGGGGAGGGGCGGGGGCCTGCCGAAGTGGGCTCAACTCTGCAAACCTCGTCTCAACTCCCCGCGCCGAGGCAGGGAGCCCCTCCCTGCCACTCTACGCTTCCCGTCCTCACATCTCCAAACAGTCCACTTCCCTTCTCGCTACGGCCGCGGTGGCGGCAACCCGAGCCTGACCCCCACCCCACCGCCTGCGAACGCCTTCCTCACCGGGACGCGGTGCCGAGCCCGCTGCAAACCGTGTGGCCGCAGCACAATACCGCGGCGCGGCGCACACAATCACCGCCCCCCAGGACCGGCGGCGCGCACGGCCCGGGAGTGGGGTGCGCCCGGCGGCCCCCGGCACTCGGGGCCGGGCACACCTCTCGAGCAGCCCGCGGCCCCCAGAGTGCAGGCTTCACGGCCCCCACCCCATTCGGTCACACTCACCCGCCCCCCGCCCCAGCCCACTCCGCCTAGGGCGCAGCCGCTTCCGCGCGCCCCCCTCCTCAGCCCCGGTGCAGGAAGCTCCCCCGCGTCCCCCTCCCCGGAACCCCCCCAGCTTCCCGCCCCCCTAACCGCAGCTCAACGGCCGGCGGCAGCAGCAAGAGAAGGGGGGCGGCGGCCGGGGGCCCGGAAACGGCCCGATCGCGGGGATCCGGGCCGGACTCCGTACCTGGGCGGGAGGCGAGGCGGAGACAGACGGTCGGGCTCGGCGAGTGAGCGGGGCGGGCGGCGGTGACAGCCCTACAGCTCCAGCTGCTGCTGCTGCTGCCGCCGCGGCCGCCCGGGGAGAGGGACTGGCACCGCCGCGGCGCGTCACTGCCCGGCCCGGGGGCGGGGGTGGCCAGGGGGAGGGCCCAGGCGAGCGGCGGCGGCGGCAGCGGCGGCGGCAGCGGCGGCGGCGCCGCGGCCGGGAGGGAGGAAGGGGGAGGGGGGCACCGGGCAAGGGGAGGCGGGGGAGGGGGGCGGGACCCGGCACGGGGCGGGAGCCGGGGGGAGGGGAGCACTGGGAGGGCGCACGCTGGGAGAGTAGGAGGGGCAGCAGGAGGAGGAGGTGGAGGGGCGGGCGGGAGGGAGGAGTGGGCACTGGGGGAGGGGGAGAGAGGAAAAGGAGGCACCCAGAGAGAGGAGAAAGGAGGGAGAGGCGGGGGGTGGGGAGAGGAGGAGGAAGGAGCGGGTGCTGGGCCAGGTACGGGGGGAGGGATGAGGGCGCGCTGGACGCGCCGCCGCGCTCTCTGTGGGGAGAGCTCTCTTAAGGGGGAAGCGCTTGGAGGAAGATTCTTGCCGGGGTCTGAGCCCGGGAAAGAAGGCGGTGGGGTCTGTGCCCGCCCCTTGCTCGCGGAGGACTCAGTCTTCGAGTCCGGGGTGGGGGTTGGGGGGCGCCCGGTCGGCTCTCCGCGTTCAGACCAGAAGAGGAGACACTTGGCCCAAAGAAAGTGGCTCGGGCACTATTAGGAACTCCCGGCACCCTGGGGCCTTCGGACAGCCCTCGACCCCTGCGCGTCTTCTGGTTCCCCGGGGACTTGGGTCCTCGCTGGGCGGGGCTGCTGGGCCAGAGGGCTGGGCCCCCCGGCGGTCAGAGCAAGACCCAGCTCTGGGAAAGACAGGCACGTGGTCGGCTCTGTGCCGCCCCCCCACTCTGGGCCCCCCCTTTTCTCGATCAAGTTCAAGCTCGGGCTCCTCGGCTTGCTGCCCATTCGCTGCCCCCTCCCCTCCCCCTCCTCTATTCCGCACCATCTCGCCTCTTCACTCTTCCTTTGTCTCTTTCCCACCACTTAGTTTACACCCTCCCCTGCTCCCCTTCTTCCCACTGGCGGGCGCCGAAGAGTCCGGCTGCGCTCACCTGTCAGACCCAAACATTTCAACCATCTCCAGCGCCCGCCGCCGGCCTGCTCCCGGCTCTCTCCCCGCCCCACCTCCCGCCGGACATTGTGCTCCTCTAGACCACACAGTTCGGGCTCCTTAAGACGCACAAGATACAGCTGTAAAGTCATAGGATAACATCAAGAAATGCTGCTCCATTCCAGACCCGGGCGCGCACTGTCCACAGACACAGAATCGCAGTAGGGGAAGGACCCACGCGGATCAGAGACGCAGTGCTCCGCGCAGTCAGACCTCATCCACCTGGGGTGCAGGAGAAGACGGCACCGGGCGTCGCGGTGGTGGGGGACCCTGGACCTCTGAGCAGCCTCAGACTCAGCCTGAAACATAACACGCTCGTACCCCGACAGAATTAGCCCCCGACAGAGAAGATTGGTCAGGGCGGATTCTCGCCTCCCCAAATCCACACCCTCCAACATATCAGCCTTCAGAAAATCTTGTGCTTTAACGGGGATGGAGAGCTGCCCTCGTGGAATTCTGTGAGGAAATGGCCAAAAAACAAAACAAAACAAACCAATAACGATCCCACCACCTGGTTCCTCTGGTCGCATCCAAAGAGGAGGGGCAATTTCTACTGACTTTACGCTACAATTCATTCACAGTGAAACCAGCAAAGAAGAGAAAACGAGACAGCCACCGCGATTGTTTGCAATTTTGAAACAGACTGCCTTTAACCCTCCAACTTTTTTTCCGTAAAAAGCCTTTTTCTTTCTTCCACTGAAAGCTTTGCATTGTGAACAATCCGAGGTAAACAAGGCTCCCTCTACAGGTACGAGTTGGAAATACAACACCGCAGGTTCAGGGCTCAGTATTCACCCATTAGAAAAATAAAAAGATGACAACACATCAGATTAACAGCACACCGACTTCCTTCTGCACACGCTAAAGATTTTACTGTCAATATAAAAGTCACACTTTGTTTTTAAAGGAGGCTCTAAGCATGTTACTCATTAGCACCTTTTATCCCTAAAATCAAATGTGTTTTCAAACCAATTCACTCTTCCCACTTTTCTCTATGAGATCTTTCTTTCTCATCCTTTGTGGTGGGGGACAGTTTGGAAACTTCATTGTCTGAACGGCCACACACCAATAATGATTTTTAGAATTAATTAGTGGCCACGAATCTTCAGTTCATACAGGGAAATATGGGTGTTTCCAACATGGGAACTGTCCTTCCTCACTCTGAAAATGAGATAATTCAGGCCCAGGATTTCCCATCTCTTCCCACCACATTTCTAGAGACCTCTGACTTCTCCTGGCCTGAGTCACTATTTCACAGCGGTGGTGGACATCTGGGCTTGAAATATAAAGCCAGATCCAGCTGATGTTCAAAGGTGGAATTGAACCCAGATAAGCCACCTCTTCTCTGACTAATAAGAGAAAGAGCTAGTACGCCAGGAGGGCAGAGCAGTGATTTTCTCTAGGCATGAAATGTGAACTCATTTACCATCCCTGAGATAAAACAGCCCCAGCCTCACTCGATACACAGGAAGCGGTTGGGAGCCCTGGAGAAGCCTGGCTGTTTAGTAGCACGGCGAATTAGGTGAGTTTTCATGTGTGCTGAAGCCTGCAGAAATCTCCCGGCTCCTTAATTCCTGCAGGAGCTGCCACTCCTTGAGTAACCTTGTGTAGGTTGCTCTCTGTGTCTTTGCGCATCTCCTTAAAGTGGCCACAGCATGGGTCCCAACAAGGAATGGCATAACCTAGTTTCTTGACCACTAATTCTCCCAGTGATGTGTCTCTTCTTCCAGCCCCAAGCTGGTGGGAGACCATGACAGAGAAGGGCTGCTCTAGTCTGCTTAAGGGGGCGGTACTGCCTTCATGTCCCCTCCAGGCTCTGCAAACAGTGGGTGCCTTTGTAAATGGCAAAATTAGCAGGGCATTTGCTCTGCGGAGCTTCTTAAACAGCAACCCCGTCCAGGCGGATTCCCATATGAAATGAGCGCGCTCCGTGAGCAGGGACCTGGCCATGGGAACCAGAGGTTGTGATTCGGAATAACAGGATCTTAGTGTGACTAGAACAGATGCTGTTCAGGCATCTCAAAGCATAAAAAAAAACCCTACAAATTACTTATTAATGATAAAAGGCACATGTACCTGCACCATGGAGAGACTGGTAGACACCCCCCAATCAAGTGATCAAATGCAGCAGACCCCGAAGGAGAACCACCTGACACGATGTGCTTACTTCCTGAAGGGATGCAATGAGAGAACATAGCATTACCTATGTTATGTTCTCCCCATGTCAAGTCCTCCCCTCCAAAATGCTTAACCTGAATCTGATCATGAAGAAACAACCAGACAAGAAATACTGAAAGAGAGACTCCATGACACAGGTATCCCGGACACTTCAAAAGATTCACTGTCATTAGTTTGACTGTTCTTTTAATCACGAGACCAATGAGAAAAAACAATGAAATGCAAAGTTTGAATCTTGGTTGGATCCCAGAGACAAAGGGTGAGGTGGTGATGGGGTGAAGGAGACGCAGAGGATGGGGGCGGTGAGGGGTGGAGGGGAGACAGGGGTTGAGGGTGGAGATAAGGTGGGCTCTAGGCTGAGTGGTCAGGGAAGGCCCCTCTCAGGAGTAAGCCCACATGTGCTCTGACCCCAGGATGCTGGAAGCTGACAGCTGGGTGAAGACTTGGGGGCACAGTCTTGCAGGCAGAGGAAACAGCTGGTGCAAAGGCCCTGAGGTGAGAAGGGACTTGGCATGTTTGAAGACTTGAAAGCTACCAGTGTATTTACAGCGTGGGGGAGGGTGGGAGGAGGTAGGGGTGAGAGGGCATGCAGGGCCAAGCACTCAGAGCCTTGGACACCACCGTGAGGTGTGCGGATTTTATTCTAAGAGCAAGGAAATCATGCCATCTAAATTATGTTTTTAGATCAGAGGAGATGAAATTATAAGGAAGCAGGAGTGGCATCCGGGAGACCACTGAGGAGGTGGACTAGAGTCTAGTCAAATGGGACTGGTTCCAGTTCTGGCTCTGACACCAAACAAGTGTCCTTGGGCACCAGTTTCCTCATCTACAAAGCAGATAATAAGATAGTGTGTTTAATGTATTTGACACCAAAATGTCCCCTTTGACATCAGAAACTGTGGTGTCCGGCCTCCCAGCTCTCCCGATGATCCTTCCCCCTCCTGGTGTCACACCCTCGGTCCCCTGGCACAATGGATAGGGCTGTGGAAATGAGGCTCTATGACTTCTGAGCTTAGGTCATAAAATACAGCTTGCTCTTTTCCCCAGAGGGAGTACTCGGTAAATGGTAGCTTTTATCGTCCTCATCAGGAGTCTACATTTTCACAGTGCTGGTCAGAACCCTCTCCACAAACGCTGTACCAGTTTCCTCAGCAGCAAGCAGCATCTGGTAGTTGTCATTTCACTACACACTTGTCAGCGCTTAGTACTAGCAACCTCCTTTATCTCTGTCAATCTGAGAAGTGAAAAATGGTGTCTCTCTCTGCCCTCTTCATTTGGGAATGTGAGCCTATATTTATGTGTATCATGTGTTTATTGGTCACTTGTAATTCTTTTCCTTTTTTTAAACAATCTATTCATATTCTTTGCCCTTTACTTGAGTTGGTGGTTTGTTTTTTTGGTGAGAACTGTTTAGAAAGGAAGGGAATTCATCTTTTGTCATATATTTTGCAAACATGTTTTCCTTTTGTTGTCTTTTTATTTATGATGGGATTTTTTGCCATATGAAAATTTTACTTTTTTTTTTTATATTGTCTCATTAGGTTTTTTTTTTTCCTTTAGGGCTTTAGGATTTCACGTCAAAACAAAGGTTTTTCTTTTTCCACTCTAAAATTATAAATGTAATTCACCCATATTTTCTTCTAGAGCATTTATAGCTTCGTTAGAGTTAAATCTTTATTCTATCTGTAATTTCTCTCCATATAAGAAGTGAGGTGAAGATCTAGCTTATTTTGTTTTTTAATGCCTATCCTAGTTGTCCCAATACCATCTTTTTTTTTTTTTTTTTTTTTTTTTGGCTGTGTTGGGTCTTCGTTGCTACTCATGGGGGCTGCTCTTCATTATGGTGTGTGGGCTTCTCATTGCAGTGGCTTCTCTTGTTGTGGAGCACGGGCTCTAGGTGTGCAGGATTCAGCAGTTGTGGCACGCAGGCTCAGCAGTTGTGGCTTGCGGGCTCTAGGTCGCAGGCTCAGTAGTTGTGGCGCACGGGCTTAGTTGCTCTGCGGCACGTGGGATCTTCCCGGACCAAGGCTCAAACCCGTGTCCCCTGCATTGGCAGGCGGATTCTTAACCACTGCACCACCAGGGAAGCCCCCAATACCATCTTTTAAATAACTCATCTTTATCCACTGATTGGAAGTGCCGTCTTTATGGTATACTAATTTCCCCTTATTTTTGGAATTGCCTATTCTACTGATCTGTCAATTCCTGTCCCAATAGCATGGCTCTGGAATATATTTTAATATCTGGTAGGGCCAGCACTCACCTCTACCTGCCATGAACTGTCCCTGCCCGCAGCATAATAAAGACAAACTCTTGCCACAGCAGGGAAGGCTCTAGGTGCAGCACAATTATGGCAAATGGTGAGGGGGGGGCGCGTTTCTGACTGAGGGGCTGTTGGGGGGTGGTTCCTGGAAGAGGTGACATCTACTCTGAACCAAAGAAGGCGGGAGGAATGTGACAGGTGGCAAGTGGAGGGGGCATCTCGGTAGGAAGAAGAGCGGGGATAGAAGCTCCAGGGCTTCACACATGCCTGGATTCAAAATACCTGATCTGCAGGTTGGGTAGTAACTCAGCTTATCCATTTATTCTTCACATTCACTGATTTTTGCCCAGCTGGCTGCAACCTCATAGTTGGTTTGACACCTTTGTTAAAATCTAGGAGAAACTGTCCCATGCCGTTTCCTCACTCCTTCTCTATTCAGATAAATTTCCCATGATGCGTATCACTAAGAGTCTGACTTGTTGAAATACACTTTCCTAACAACCATGACAAAAGGTAAAAATTACAACTTCATCAATTGCCTTTTCAGAAATGTGTTGCTTTAAAATGTCATCAATTAATCTCTCTTACTCCAAAACCTTCAATGGCTCCCAGTCACTGGCAGAATCAAGTTAGAGCTCTCTGGCCCAGTGTTTAAGGGCTTCCACAGCCCTGCTGGCCTTACAGCCTTCTGTTCCAAACTGTGAACTCTGCTTCAGACTCACAACTGCTGTCCCTCAACTGCCCATGTGTGACCCCCTTCAAGCCTTTGATCATGCATGCTTCCAGACACACGTTTTTTCCACAAATATGTATAGACCCCCTACCACATGCCAGGCACCATGATTAGTATGGGTGACACAACAATGAACAACACAGATACAGGTCTTCCCACCTGTAGCCTGCAGGCCAGCAGGAGAGAGAGAGATTAATCAAATGACCACAAAGGTTTTAGTCACAGGATATATATTCGGTTTGTACTTGACAGTTGTGGGGCCTGCTAGGAAGGAAGTGCCTAGTTATGTGAGAAGGACATAGTGGATCCTGGAGGGCTCCACTGAGGAGGTGACATTTAAGTTGGGCATTGAAGAATGCATGGGCGTTCACTAGGTAGAAATATACTCTGGGCCATTAACAAAGACATCCTCCACCCCTGCCGGATCTAGGCCCCTCTGAACTCAGAGCATCAATCTCACAGACCACCCAGCTGGCTCTGGTGGCAGGTCTCCGTCAGTCTTATATCACTTAATGCACTTGTAGTACTTCCCATTTCCTCGGCTATACCTCATCTCCCCAACTGGACCATGAGCTCTCAGGGGCTGGGACAGGGTCTCAGGTGGCAGAGTCCCCGGTAGCATCCTGCACACAGTAGGGACCTACCACTGCATCACTCAGGACCCCATCCTGCCCACTGCCCAGCACAGCCCTGATGTCTGCAACAGAGCTCTGAATTAAGCACACCCCTCTTAATGCAGACCACACTTTGGAGCTCCCCAGAGAGGGCACCTACCTCCTCTCTCCCTTCTTTCCTGGCACCGTTGGAGAGGCTTGGCCAAAAAGCCAAGGCCAGCTGCAACCTGGCACTACTGCTCCTGGGGGTGCACACAACAAAAACGAGTACAGATGGTCCCCAAACACACCAGGATGGTCATAGCAGCCCTATTCACAGCAGCCCCGGCCTGGACACTACCAAGTGTCCATCAGCGGAGAATGGATGGTGGTGGTACAGCTACACTGTGGAATACTGCTCAGCAATGGAAAGGAACAAACTAGTGGTGCAGGCCCCAACACAAGGACTCTCACGAACTCATGCTTGTGGGCAAAAGAGCACACACAGGCCATAGTAGAACAGGCAGAAGCAATCTGTGGTATCAGAGGTCAGGAGAGTGGTCACCCTTGCCAAAGGTTAGTGACCAGAGTGGGGGCTCAAAGGGTCTTTGTGGTGCTGACAAAGTTCTGTTTTTTGATGTGAGAACTGGTCACAAGAGGTGGATTCAGTTTGTAAAAATTTACTGAGCTGTCCACTTAATGATACGTGTTCTTTTCTGTATGCGTGTTATACTTCCATAAAAGTATGAAAAAGGGAAAAAAAGCTGAGGCCAGTTACCATAGCTGAGCAGCTTAGAGCTTGGTGTGATCCATTATGGCGACCCATACACTACCAGGCACCCGTGCTGGGTGGTAGGATATGTTACCCTATTTGACCAGCCAAATACCAAGGGTGATTTAACTACCACTTTGCACACGAAGATAGTGGCTGTGGGAGGGAGATTAAATGACCCATTGAGTCCCCCAACAGCTCAGAGACCAGGGGACATGCCCACAGTCACAGAGCTAAAAGCTAGTGGACGTGCTGGGGTTTGAAGCAGGGTGAGCTGGTCTCCAGGGTGCATGGTGGGCCCTGCCCAGGTGGGGCTGCTGAGACGTACCGCGGGGCACTGTGCTTCACCGACCTCCAGCAGAGCAGAGAGAGGAACCCTCTAGAGCGAGTCTGGGGCTGGGTGGGCAGAGGTTTCCTCCGGGGGTTGAGGCTGCTCCGAGGTGGTCAGCCCCTGCCTGGAACCCCAGCTTCTCCGTGCAGCCCCTGAGGGCGGCTGGGCCTGGGAGTCTCCTGGGAGGCAACTCCGGCTGCTCCTCAGCCGGTGATTGGAGGAGAGGCAGGGCCCCTCTGCGAGCTGAGCGAGACACTGGGAAACTGGGGCAGGTGGTCCCTCCGTGACGGAGGCTGCAGGTGGGGGTTGTGTGGGGGGACGGGTAGCAGCCCAGGCTTTGGGGCCAGAGTTGCTGCACAGAGGCCTTGCTGGTGGCTGGCGTCCTGTGTTTGACGGTCAGCATCTAAGGTGGGGGTAGAGCAGGGGACATGTTTTGCTTGCATTCAGGCCCTTCCTCAGTGTGATCTCAGGCAGGAGACTTAACTTCTCCAAGCCTCAGCTTTTTCATCTCTGAAATGGGGGCACAATAATAGAAGCTTGTTTCTGAAGACTGCTGTGCGCTTAAATGCAGGGATGCCTGCAGGGCGCTGGACTGATGCCTGACACAGAACACCTGCCCAAACCCCAGTTATTGTTAATGATGATGATGTGAAAGATAAGTAATTAATGATACAGACATCAGTCAACAAACATTTCTTGAGCCCCTACTGTGTGCCAAGGCCTGACCCAGGTGAGGGACTGTGGTGGTGAGATAAGCAGACCCAGGCCTGTGCCCATGAAGCTGCTGGTGCAGGGGCCTTGGCCTGGCCCTAACCTCACCATCACCTTCTTTCTCCTTTCCCTTCTCCCCCCCACCTCCCCACCCATCCGTTGGGAAATAGCAGCATTAACGTGGGAGGGAACAGGCTCTGCCTCTCACACACTTTGGGTGAGTTACCTGAGCTCTCTGACACCGAGCCTCAGTTTCCCCATGTTGTCTGTAAGGGACCCAGCACACAGAAGGCCTCAAAAGATGGTTCCTGCTCCCCTCCCTGCCACCCCCTCCTCTCTTCCCTTCCTCCCTGCTTCCACTCTGTTTCCTTCCCTCACTATTCTTCTTTTTCTTTTGATGTGGACCATTTTTTAAAGACTTTATTGAACTTGGTACAATATCGCTTCTGTTTTACATGTTGGTTTTTTGGTTGTGAGGCATATGAGATCTTAGCTCCCCGACCAGGGGTCGGACCTGCAGCCCCTGCATTGGAAGGCGAACTTTTAACCACTGGATGGCCGGGGAAGCCCCTCCCTTACTATTCTTCCCCCTGCCCAAGCCTGTGGCAACTTAACACCCAAAGGCACTGTCAAGCTCAAATGATGGTGCCCAGGCCATGGCAGACACTGTGGACTAACTTACCTGATAGCTAGACTCAACATTTCTCTCTCCCTTGTCTGAACTACAGAAGGTGGGAAGTGAAACTTTTTCTTTCCCAGCGCCCCCCCCCACCTGCACCCCCGCAGCTGGAAGTGGCCATGTGACCCTGGCCAATGAGATGTTAACAAAAGTGTACTGGCAACTCTCTGGGAAAGCTTTTGCTTTGCTGGACTAAGCTTACGCCACCCCTTCCCATCTTCCTGTCACACTGAATGTGGACAAGATGGCTGGAGCAATAGCAGCCAACTTGCAAGTGTGAGGAAAAGGTCAATAACATCACAGAGACACCAACCCAACATGGCTGACATCAACACCCACAGCTGCGCCACCACTCTTCCTATTTCAGGTGTAAAAAACCTTCATGTTTTGTTATAGAGCCGGCTGGGTTTTTAGACCTGTCGTCAAAAGCATCCCTGTCTGGTTCACAGGGCTCCTGTTTATGGATGGACTGGACAGTAAGGACCCCAGACCCATGTGGCCTTTTCCCTAGAGTGTCAGCTCCTTAAAGAGACTGAGGAGGGGGGTTGTGTCAGGGCACCTGCTGTGGCTACTGCGGTGCAGGGTGGGGGAGGACCCTGCAGAGGGAAAGGTGCCAGGCTCTGCACAGGTGTGCCCGGGCACTTCCCGAGCCACAGCAGTGTTCCAGGTAAAGAGGATCTTCTGTTTCTATCCTATTTTTTCTTGAGGCACTTGGAGCTGTTCCAAACATCCAAGCCTCCCAGCAACCATGGGGCTGGCAAGGCATAGGCTCTGTCACTCACGTCTACTGAGGAGGAAGCTGCAGGAGAGAGGGGAGCGGCCAGCCTGGAGCCGGGCTGCCTGTGGTCATGCTGGGCTGAGCCCCTCTCCCGCCTGACTGCAGCACCCCAGCCCAAAGCTCAGGGCTATCCAGGCCCTGTTATTTACTGCTGAAGGCTGGAGGTGGGCTGGCTGGGGGCAGGAAGGGCAGGTGGGCAGAGCTCTGGGCCCCTTTCCCAGCGACATGCCTGCCTCCTGCTGACGCTTGACATACTAACTTCCTCCCCAGAAGAGTTTCCTTGAAGAAAGGAGTTCCTCTGTCCAAAAGCAAATTTTGAAAACCACTGAAGTCTGGCCCAAACGTGCTGTTCCTGTAACAGGGAAGCTGCAGCTTGGAGAAGTGAAAGTTAGGCAGCTGGTGCGGGGCAGGGCCACACCTAGGGTCGGAGTCGATGGGCTCTCTTGGCCGCTCATCTCCACTTGCTGTCACCTCCAGTTAAGCCCCTGCCCTCCTCTGGAAGAGGAAGGTGCGCCTTGAGGTTCCATGTGCACACGACAGGTGGGCGAGAGAGCACCGTCCTCTGCAGGCTGCTCGGGCTTCTCCCAAGCACATCTGCCCCTCACTCCCCTGTCCTAGTCCCCTTGCTGTTCCCAGCCTAGGGCCTTTGCACTCACTGTCTGCTCCACCTGGAAAGCCTTTCCTCTATAGGGCGGGCCACCTCCTCTCAATTGGGTCTCAGCCTGGATGCCATCTTTTCAGAGAGGCCTTCTCACCCAGAGGTGCAGTCTATCGATGGTCTCTATTTTAATTCTCCGCCCTAAGCATCTCACTTTTGCATATCTTTTTTTCTTTCTTGTCTTGTTTATCAACTCTATGGCCTGTGAACTCCCAGAGAGCGGGCTCCTTGTCTGTCTCAGAACAGCGTCTGGGACGTTGAAGGAACTTAAATGATTGTTGAATGAATGAAGGAGGAGATTTTTTAAAAACTATACACACAGAGGGTCGCAGGGAGGGCAAGGGTCTGGAGGGCTGTGAGCAGAAGCGTGGGCCTTTGCCTCCTCCGTCTGAGTGGAGGTTGGGGAGCTCCCAGCCCGCCGTGGGTCGATGCCTGGTCCCCGTATGAGTAAAACAAGGCAGGCAGCACAAACAGTGTGACACTGCTGTGCTACCCTCAAAAAAAAAAAAAAAAAAAGGAAAAGAAAAAGGCCGGTTAATGAGGTAAACACAATCACAACCAGGAAAAATCCTGGCCATGCTTCTTCGAGTCCACCCAGAGCCATTATCTCTAATTGATCTCCAGACATCAGCTGCTGAAGCGTCTGAACCCCTCCTGCATTTTCCAGGTCTGGTTACAAAGCCCTGGCCCACCCAGCCACCAAGTGGGGTCAGGTCTCCTGGAGCAGCTCTTTGCTGGGGGCCGGGACCTGTCTGGGCCCCACCTGAGAAGAAGGAGCCAGCAGGCTGCCAAGGTCGGGGGAGTCAAGAAGCTGTGGAAAAGCCACAACCCATAAATGCTCGGCCCCCTCCGCCCCGGAGCCAAGCAGAAGGCGCATTGCGGCGCCTTGAGCAGAAGTCTCCACAAAGCCACCAGGGGTTTCGCCCTCAAAAACATGTGACAAGAAACAGGGAGGGCGGGAGAAAGCGCCCCACCCAAGATATCCCCCTCGAACTGGGGGATACCCAAGAACTGGGGTCAGGAGTTCCATTGTTAAAAACAACAACAGGACGTGGCCATGAGACAACAAGGCCCCTCTGGGTCTCAGTCAGGCTGGACCCAGAGTCAGAGGGGGGTGGGGCACAAGGTCGGCCATTGGTTCAGTGACCATCTGGTTTGAGCTGCTCCTTCCTGGCCCAGCTGGGGAGAGACACCTCCTTTCCTGTTGGGTCCTTAGAGACAGAGCAGGGAGTCAGCTACCTGGGTGCCTTGAGGGGCGGTTCACAGTCAGAGGTCTGAGAAGACAGAGCTGCTCCCATGGACGGAGGCCCAGGTAGCGGCCCCTGACCTTGCCCCCGCCTTTTCCCTTGACACAGATAAAGCATCTTCAGGCCAGCCCCACATGCAGGATTCTGCTCCGGGCACCAGGCAGCTCTCCTGCCTGCACCAGTAAATTATGGGCACTGCATGCATTTTTCCCCCCAGATAATGAAGCTGAAAGGCTGCGTCAGCATCTTTGCAAGCATGGGGGTGGATTTGGTAGCCTGGAAGGGGGCTGAGACTTTTGGAGCGGACGGGGACAATGAGTTGTTTAGGTTTGGGGTATCTACTAACTGCATCAGGCAACTGGCTTTGGAGACAGGATGTTGGTCGTTTTCTGCTTCTTTCCCACACAGCTTCAGGGAAGCAGGAGGAAAGAAGAGAGACACGGACGTCTCTGAACCCAGGCTGCCCTGGCGAAAACAGCCGTAATGCTCACTTTCTTCAAGTATTTGGAAACTGTAGCAAGTTTCTTCAAAGCACCGAGGACTGTCAGTGAAATATATTGATCACTAAAACAATGCCCTGTAACAAAGATGTTTGACAACGGGTTTTTCACTTTCCTTTTTGTCTTCTCAAAAAAGAGGTTTCTGGCTACCCTGGTGGCGCAGTGGTTGAGAGTCCGCCTACCGATGCAGGGGACGCAGGTTCGTGTCCCAGACCGGGAAGATCCCACATGCAGCGGAGCAGCTAGGCCCGTGAGCCATGGCCGCTGAGCCTGCGCGTCCGGAGCCTGTGCTCCACAACAGGAGAGGCCACAACAGTGAGAGGCCCGCGTACCACAAAAAAAAAAAAAAAGAGGTTTCCCAGAAAACTTTCCCTCTCAAGTTTTAGCGATGCCCTATTTTGCCTGTCACCATCTTTAGGAGGATGGGAACGCTGGGCTGTCAATATTTATAGCCCCCAGATTCCAGCACGGAAGTGTGATGCTCCTGGCTCACGGCCCACCCGGTCTGCTGGGTGAACAGAAAGGCCTGCAATCAAAGTGTTTCCGCTTCATGTTCACGTGGATGGATCAATGGTGCCTCAGTATCTTTCCCTCACCAGGAACGGAGTATGAAATTTTTTAAAGCATTAAACTTTTTTTTTTCAAATACTTATTTTTTCAAGCCAAGGAAACTTTAAAAAATAAGGACAACAAGGAGGGGAACCATTCCTGCTACGTAGTAAGATATATTAATTACATGTATTAGATATTAAGACATGTTAGTCTCAATACTTAAAACAGTGTGTAGCTGGTACATGAACAGACAAAGAAACCGGTGGACTGAATAGAAGTACACTCTGTTTCAGATGGAAATTTAGTAAATTATAAAGGTGGCATCTCAGATCAGTGGGAAGAAAATAGATTCCTTAATAAATGATGTTGACACAAAAGGGTAAAGCAGGACCTGTATCTCAGAATATACTAGGATGAGCTCCAAATGGATCAGAGATCAAATATGAAAAATGAAAACACATATATGTTTTTGCCCTGTCATCTGAGAGGGTCTAAAAGAAAGGACACCCCAGTAGCAATAAGTACACTCAGTGCCCAGATCTTGGTTTTTAATATGATTCTATAATATAAGGAAGATATGGCTGATTCTAGGATTGGGGTAGAATATATACAAGATGAGCCTGGAGCATCTTGTAGTAAAGAAACACTAAAACAAAATAAAATCCTTCAAAAAACAAACCAACAAAAAACTTCAACGGGGGTATGTCAAAAGAGCACAGGAGCCGGCTGAAAGAGCTCCCGGTGGCCAAAGCCGGAACAGTTGGAGCATCAAAATAGATAGAGCAGTACTGAGTTATAACCCCAAGTATAGAATAAATAGCCATATAAGTAAATGACTGAATAGATTTATAAATGAGGAAGGAGAGACAAACCTCCCATGCAAAAGAATTCCAAATAATGTATGTAGACACTTTACCCTCAAGGAGGGAAATTATAAACCCCACTGCTTAGGTGTGGGCTGCACATGGTGACTTCCTTCCAAAGTGTACAGTGATGACACCTGACAAACATTATGTCAGCCGGTGTGGCCAAGGCAACATCAACGGTCATGAGTCATGGTGACAGTAGGTACACTTGATATGATGTGGTAAAAATGGCACTCTGAGTTGGGCATTGGCAGAGGCAAACTATTGTATACAGGATGGATAAACAACAAGGTCCTACTGTAGAGCACAGGGAACTATATTCAATATCCTGTGACAAACCATAATGGAAAAGAATATGAAAAGAATATATATATGTGTGTGTGTGTGTATACGTATAACTGAGTCTGCTGAAATTAAACACAACATTGTAAACCAACTATACTTCAATGAAATTTTTTTTTAAATGTCACTGTGTCTGTGGTCTTCCTCCTAATACCCCATAAGCCCAGTTTTATATTGAGAAAAACATCAGAGAAATTCCAAAATTCTACAAAATACTTGACCAGTATGCTTTAAAACTATCAAGGTCATCGAAACCAAGAAAAAGCTGAGAAACTATCACAGCCAAGAGGAGCCTAAGGAGATGTGACAAGTAAATGTTAATAGTGTATCCCAGATAGGACTGTGGAACAGAAAAAGGACATTAGGTAAAAACTAAGGAAATCTAAATAATATATAAACTTTAGTTAATAATGTATCAGTATTGGTTCACTAATTGTAACAAATGTATCATACTAATGTAAGATATTAATAATAGGGGACGGGCTTCCCTGGTGGCGCAGTGGTTGAGAGTCCGCCTGCTAATGCAGGGGACACGGGTGGGTGCCCCGGTCCAGGAAGATCCCACATGCCGCAGAGCGGCTGGGCCCGTGAGCCATGGCCACTGAGCCTGCGCGTCCGGAGCCTGTGCTCCGCAACGGGAGAGGCCACAACAGTGAGAGGCCCGCGTACCGCCAAAAAAAAAAAAAAATAGGGAAAACTGTGTGGGGGTGGATAATGTGGGAATTCTGCACTAGCTTCTCAATTTTTCTCTAAATCTAAAACTGTTCTAAAAACATGAAAATACTAAAAGAGAACACGGAGGCAGAGTGGAGTTAGGTTTTTCTTAAGACTCAAATGCAGAAGCTATTAAAGAAAAAAACTGATAAATCTGAGTACATAAAAATAAAAATGACACACACACACACACACACCATAAGCAAGCTCAAAAGATGGAGGGCTAAGGCTGGAAAAAAGAGGCAATGGCTAACTCTGGGGAATCAAAAGAAAGAAAATGTAATCACAGTGTGCTGATTGGCTCAGCTATGAATAACCTACACAGCCATTATAATAGAAATATAATAATTTACCTAAATAGGGAGGTATAAATAATACTGAGGGATGGAAGAAGGAGAAATAATACATGTGTTTATGAGAGGGTGTAATAGTGTACATACTTATCTCCTCCAGCAGGAAATTAAACAACAATAACCAAAACAGTCCAAACTGAAAAATCAAGAACTAGCAGCATGAGCACATGTTACGTAGAAATAGGAGATAAATACCAGAAGAGACAGCTAAAAGATAAGAAAGAACGGAGGCTGTCTCTGAAGGGTAGAAATTGAAGTGGGGAGGCTGGGACAGGATCTGCTGTTTTTCTATATGACTTTTAAGATATGTATTTTTTATTGATAAAAATAAAAATGAATACAAATAAACAAAAAAGATGAACACTTGAGAAGCTGTTTCTGAGGGTTAGCTGCCCTGGGGTGATGCGGGAGGGCCTGAGGGGCACAGGGCAGGACCTGAGATCAGCTACCCCACCTGCACATCTTCTCACAGCAGAAATGTGCCAAGGATCATTCTTTGCCTGGAGAAATCCAAACAGCAGCCTCGGTCAAGGTCAGTATTTCAGTGGCTTTTTGTTTTTCTTATCACAGTACAAACCTTCTACAGTGCCAGGGATTTACTGAGATGGGAAAAGGTTTGTGCTACAGCTTCTCAGATCTTGATAATGGGGCCAGTGGCATTTCAGGCCTTTCTTGGGCTCTCATGGAGGCAAGCTGGGCCCCCTTCACTCAGCTACATAAGGCAGGCTGATCCCAGAGGCCTGTGGCGGGTGTCTGAGTGGAGGGAGGCAAGAAATGGAATGTGAGAAGGAAGCCAGCAGAGGACCAGGAAGGCCTGGACTTGGAAAGAAGGGAAGGCGGCTGGGAACTGAGAAAGTGGCCCCAGCAGACCTCAATGGGTGAGCCCAGTGGGGAGAGGAGGAGAGGGACTAAAATTCAGGCAGCTAAGGCTGCAGACCGCACATTCTCACAAGTTCCATGGAGTCCGCCCCTCATATTGCTCCATGCACATTTCCAGAGAGCAAACGCTGATGCTCCAAGTACAAATACTGGTTTAGAGAAGTAGCTACAGAAAGATAGTAGCAAAAATTGCAAAGGTGAAGAGACTGATGATGGGTAGATGCTGAGGGATGTGAAAGAAAGGTGCTGCCTCCACCCTTTGCCCCTTCTACTCCCCTGATACGTCCAGGGACCAGTAAAGGCCCAGAGTATATTTACATTTTGCTTACATGCTGGGATTATAAAAGATCCTCACAAGAAAAAGGGATAAAACATGAGCGTTTGGGAAAGAAAGAAAGATGGAAAGAAATGAAGGAAGGAAGGAAAGAAGGAAGGAAGGAAGGAAGGAAGGAAGGAGGGAAGAAAGAAAGATGCTGCCTCCCACAGTGAAGTCCAAGTTACTCTTTATGTTCATAAGACCTACTGCCCTCCTTGACGCCCCCTCAGGGCAGACTGCTGAGGTCAAGAGCCCTCAACCTCCCCAAGGGTAGACCTCCAAAGTCAAGAGGCTCTGAAATCTTACTGGGAAACTGTGCTTTTGATCAACAAAATATCTCACTTTGCCCTATTTAATGCTTTTTTTGCCTTGAACATGTTTGCGTTGAACTTGTTTGACACTGATAGCACTGCCCTCTCTTTCTTATGTTTTAATCTTCCTTTTTGTGTCATCTGAAAAGTCTTTTATAAATACCAAATGGATTTTATCATTAAAAAACCTCATCTGAGCCTTTTTCACTCTTTGTAGTGGAATTTAACCCATTTATGTTTATTGTGATTTACTAGTGTTTCATCTTGTTCCTGTTAGTTTACCTATCTTTTCCATTTATTATATCTCTTTTTGGTTACTTCTTCTTTTATTCCCTCTTTTAATTACTCTTGCTGGACTGATCAAGTTTTCTTTGGTTCTTTTATTGTTCTCTAGTCATTTAGAAGTTCTACATTCTGTTTCTATTCCATGAAGATTACTGTTTAATTTTCAAGAACACATTGGCCTTTTCACGGTGATGGCACCGAAGGCAAAGAAGGAAGCCCCTGCCCCTCCCAAAGCCAAAGCCAAGGGAAAGGCTTTGAAGGCCAAGAAAGCAGTGTTGAAAGTCACGCATAGCCACAGAAAAAAGAAAATCTGGACGTCACCCACCTTCTGATGGCCCAAAATACTGCAGCTCAGGAGGCAGCCCAAATAGCCTCAGAAGAGCACCCCTAGGAGAAACAAGCTTGACCACTATGCCATCATCAAGTTTCCCCTCACCACCAAGATAGCCATGAAGAAGATAGAGGATAACAACACACTTGTGTTCATTGTGGATGTCAAGGCCAATAAGTACCACATTAAACAGGCTGTGAAGAAGCTCTATGACACTGGTGTGGCCAAGGTCAACACCCTGATCAGGCCTGATGGAGAGAAGAAGCCCTGTGTTCAGCTGGCCCCGACTATGATGCTTTGGATGTTGCCAACAAAATTGGGATCATCTAAACTGAGTCCAGCTGGCTAATTCTAAATATAAAAGTTTTCACTATTAAAACACACACACACACACACACACACACACACACACACACACACATCAGAACTGCTGCTTCCTCAAGAGACCATTAAATCCTTGGACATGGCAAAGTTTCCATTCTGCTATTTCTCCCCTGAGCTCACACCTTGCCTGGGCTTCAGGGCAGCCTGAGGAAGGGGAAGGAGGAGATTACCATTGCTATCAAGCTCTTAAACCTGGGTGTCAGAGTCAGTACTCACAGGTTCTCCACAGGTAAAAGTCCTGTGAGTCAGGCGCTGTTTAAGTAAGTGACAGGCTCTCACTGTAACCCATCAACTGTGCTTCCTCTTTAGGTCTGCCCATTTTGGGGGGCCCTTTTGAGCAGGAAGGAGGTTGAGAATGTCCATGACAAAAGCAAGCCACAAAGAGGGGTAAGGACTCAGAGAGAGAAGGAGCAGATCCCTGTTTTAATCCCTCCCTATCCCATAACCTGGTCTAAAATATTAAAAAGTGAATGTGGCTAGCCAAAAAGTGGAAACAACCCAAATGTCCATCAACGGACGAATGGATAAAAACAATGCGTTCTATCCATACAATGGAATATTATCCAGCCATAAAAAGGAATGCAGTTTTGACATATGTTACAACGTGGATGAACCCTGGAAACATGCTGAGTGAAATAAGCCAGACACAGAAGGACAAATATGTGATTCCACTTATATGAGGTAGCTAGATGGTCAAATTTATAGAGACAGAAAGTAAAACAGTGGTTACCAGGGGCTGGAGGTGGGGGGAACGGGGAATTATTGCTTAATGGTTACAAAGTTTCGGTTTGGGGTGATGAAAAACTTTTGGAAATAGTGGTAACGATTGCACAACACTGTGAATGTACTTAATGCCGCTGAACTGTACACTTAAAAATGATTAAAATGGAAAATTTTACATATATTTTACCACAATTAAGAAAAAAGTGGGGCTTCCCTGGTGGCGCAGTGGTTGAGAGTCCGCCTGCCGATGCAGGGGACACGGGTTCGTGCCCCGGTCCGGGAAGATCCCACATGCCGCGGAGCGGCTGGGCCCGTGAGCCACGGCCGCTGAGCCTGCGCGTCCGGAGCCTGTGCTCCGCAGCGGGAGAGGCCACAGCAGTGAGAGGCCCGCGTACCGCAAAAAAAAAAAAAAGAAAAAGAAAAAAGTGAATGTGGAGAGCTTTTCAGAGTGGACTTGTTTCCTTCTCCTCTAAGGAAGATGCAAGCCTGAGAAAGTTTCACACTTGGAATGTGCTCATTTCCTGCCCCAAATCCTTGCCTGGCTCCCGAGTGCTGACTGAGGAAAGGGCTCTCTCGTGGCCTTGCTTGCAAGAGGTGCATGCTCTGAGTCCCCTCCACCACCTCTTCTTCCTTCTCCTCCTTTTCCCCAAACTGGCTCTGTTCTTCCCCAGCCCAGGTTCTCCTAGAGCTGTTACCCCTCAGCTTCCCTCACCTGGGCCCTCTTTGCTGGTCCAAATCTCATTTTCAAATAAGCGAGTGTCCCCTGAACCGCCTGGCAGGTTCCTGGTCCCCTCTTGTTTCTGTTTTCTTGTCTTGGATCACAGTTCCCTGGCTGCTGTCTTGTCCCCTCTACTAAGAAGAGCTCCTTGAGACCAGCTACGCTGTCTTACTCATCTTTGCGGCGCTGCTCTCTCGGACAAGGTCATTCACTGTGTCTATTAAACCGAGGCTGCATAATAACATTACCACCAACAACAGCAGAGGTCACTGAGATTTCCTCTGTGCTTCTGAGGTGTCCGGCACGGTGCTAAGCACTATGGCTGCTTTGTGTCATTCAACTCTTGGAATAACTCAGTGAGGCGGCTGTATTGTTACTATTCTCAAGTAACGTGAGGAAAACGGAGCACGGAGGGGTGAAACGGTTTGCGCGGAGTCACACAGCCGGTAGGCGCCGGAACTGGTACCGTCAGTCGGACTCCAGGGTCTTTGGTGGGCGGGCTGGAGTCCTGGCTGAGAACAGTGCTGCTTCCCGCTGGCCTGGAGACCCCCCCCACCCCCACCCTGCAGGCCCCACTTGTGTGTGGGGGAGGGGGGCAGCCTGCCCTCCTCCCCCAACCTCCAGGATCCAGGGAAAACTCAGGGCCGGGCGAGAGCTGCCGAGGAGAGGGAGGCAGACGTTGAGGAATCGAGAGCCTCCGTCACGTGGGTTTAAACAATGGGGCAGCGCACCACTTCACACGCTGCCGGGAGAACCATTAAAACCATTAGCGGGACATTAGTGCTGCTCCAAGAACTGGAGACACTGGAGGTGGGAGGCGAAGGAAGGTGCCGACAGCCCTCCCGCTCCGGAAAGAGCAAGGGGCTGGTGGAGGGGCGGTGGGCACCGGAAAAGCCTGAGCCAGGGGTTGCCCTGGGAAAGTTGCTGAGCCGCCCTGGGTCTCAGCCTCCGCTACTATAAAATGCAAGTATGTGTCAGGGAAGGAACACAGATGATTTGTCTTCCTCCTTCGGATCTGGATCTGATTTCTACAACAACAGGGTCTTGGTTCAAACACTGCGATCTCAGGAAAGATCAGGATCACATCGCCCGTGACGTGGCTATCAACTTATCCACGCACCCCTGCAGGTAACTGAGCGTTCACGAGGTAGGGGGCGACCTCTCCCCCACCCCAGCCCCTTACCAAATCCCTCCTCCCGTATTTCCTTAAGCGTTATATGCTTAAGGCGGCTCCCAGTTCCCAAGCCAAAGAAAGCTCTCTGCCCTGCCAGCGTCTCTGCCAAGGACATTTTCTCTCCACTAGCCGTGCCGGCGATCTGGCATTCAGTACCCAGGTGGCACACCGCCTCCGATTCTGAAGAGCACACCCTCATCCAGGAAGTACAGGGAGCAGCAGGGCTTGCGGCCGCGGCAAGCGCACAGGTTTGGACGCAAGAGGTCTGAGTTTCAGCTCACGTTAGTGGCTGTGTGACCTTGAGCAAGTACGGAACCTTTCTGAGCCTCAGCTACGAACCTGTAAGGCGAGGATGACAACGTGACCCTGCTGAGCTGTGAGGGCGAGGGGTGAGGTGTGTAAAGTGCTGAAACAGCATCCACCCTGCTCACTGCCCGTCCCTCCTCTGTTCCTCCTCTAAGCTCTTCCTACAGACCGCACAGCGTTAATTTCGGTTTTCCTTTCTCTCACTGAACTCTGAGAGCCAGCAGGGCAGAGACGCTGTTCACTAGTCTCCTCAGCGCCTGGAACCATGCCAGTTCAAGTGCAGGATGGATGGATGGATGGATGGATGGATGGACGGGTGGACGGGTGGATGGGTGGATGGGTAGGTATGGGTGAGAAAGGAGTGAATGACAGGAAATTATACAATCAGCTTATCTGGTAGGTGGGAACAACAGGGCCCAGAGGGTAAGGAGACTGAATAGGATGGAAAATCAGCATCAGAAAAGCAAAGCGGGTTGTAAAATGGTGCAGATGGGGTAATTCCCTTTTCTATTCAACAGTCTGGAGGGGTGGACACCGAAATATCCACAGTGATCTGTGTGGTGAGATGATGGTGACGTTTGTCACCCTGCTTTTGCGTTTTGGCAACTGAGGCCATGTGTATTTGTGTAACTAAAAGTATGAAAGAAAATAAAATGAGACAGAAAACAAATCAGCGGCTGCGTGAAGACGAGACCCTCACATTCCTCTTAGTGCACCTTGCACACGGCCCTGAGAGGGGATTTGAAACATCAGCGGCTGGGGGTGCACTTGCTGGCCGCCTCTGGCCCTATGAGCTCGGCCTGCACCCCTCCCTAGGACCCCATCTTATCAGAGAATGCTTTGGGACATTCTCTGAGACAGTCCACATCTCATGAAATCTTCACACCCTCCCCCTATGAGAAAATGTATTAACCATCAGTACAACTAAATGCGATTTCAGTTTTATATCTTTATGACTGTTTTCCCAAGTAAGGGGGAAAAAAATTTTATCAGGCTACCCTCGCCTATTTTCAGCTCCATGTGGCCACCGCAATGACAGCTCCTGGGGGGTCTTGTGTCTTAGGGTGGAGCTCCTGGAGGGTGGAGTCTGACCCCTAAATGTCTTGCATGTTGAGGACACCATAAATATTTGCTGCACTGGATCAGATGTCAAGAATCTTTTTTGTTCATGTGAACATTATTATTAGATTTTCATATTAACTAATGTCCTCTGTGGAGAAAGACCCATTTCTCAGCACATTAACCCAACACAACTGGACAAAAGGTAACATGGTTCTGTCCAGTTCACAAGCACACTCCACCACCCGTTCGTTGTCTGCTCGAAGCCAAGTGAGGGGAACATGTTCTACTTGCCTCACTAGTATAGTGTCTCCTGGATATCTAATGCTGGAAAAAAATGAATTCTTAGATTTTTCTCACCCAGAGTTTTTAGACGTAGAGCTTTGCTCGGCATTAATAAAATATCATTTATCCCGTTACTTTAGATTTGGGTTTGTTTTCCGCGTAGCCTGCACGAGTGATTTGTAGACACTACAGGTGTCTTCTGTTGGCAGGCCTTTCGGGGCCGCAGGGATGCTGCAGGGAATGAAACTACTTTCAGAGCCTTGTCTTGGGACGTGGGGTTTGACGGCAGCAGAGGTAGCCCTGTGGCTGCGTTGGGATAGGGAGCCATTCACCCAGTCCTGCTCTGACTGCACTACAGGAAAGAAGCTACCAATTCAAGTGTATGTATTTTCAGTTCCAACCCAAGCTGAAGAATCAAAGACATCTGGGCCCTTGGCCCTTCCTTGCTGCTGCAGATAAATAAACTAGTGAGCAATGCGACTTCTTGTTTGCCACGCGCCTGGCTATGGAACCGGGCTAACGGTGCTGGCTGAGAGGCTGAGGCCTTGAGCGCTCACTGCAGCGCGTGGAGTGTGGGAGACTGACAGCTGAAGGGCCCCAGGCACGAGGTGGGGTGCCGCTTCTCCTGCCAGGTGTGTGCAAGGAGGGTCTGAGCCTTTATCCCCGACCACGGGAATGTTCAGATGATCCCCATCTGGGAAACCAGAAATGGAGACAAGGAAGGCACAGTCAACTCCACTGTCCACGGAGGGCACCCCGATCTCAGCCTCAGCCCCAGCTGCAGCATCCTAGGGACAAACACATCCCACAGCTCTCCCTCCCTTTGGGAGTAGCCTGAACCTCACCAGGGCAACTTATCCATCTTGTTACATGAATTTCCGTTCATTCACAGATGCGCAGCAAGTGCTTATATGCCCAACACTGTGCTTCTCCCACTTTTATTTAGCTACAGAACTCCTCACACTCCCCGCACCAGCCACACCAGCCTCACAAATTCTCACTGGTGCTGTCCTCCCTCGAGCCACAGGGCCTTTGCACAAGCTGTTTCCTCAGCCTGGAGCTCTCCTCCCTTCAGATCTTGATCTCAGCTCAGGCACCCCCTTCTGAGGCAAACCTTCCTGACCCCTGCCTCAGTCCCCGCACTGTGTCCATCTAAGTACTCATGGCACCATGAGTCTCCTGCCTGGCACTCGTCACAGCTGCACCGTGGTGGCTCATTACCATTTGTGCGTAATGTTTTCATCAGTGTCTGTCTCCCCCTAGATCATAAGGAGAGCTAGGAATGGTACTGTCTTTGCTCATCCCCAGAGCCCGGCTCACGGAGTGGGGCTTCATAAATATTTGTTGAATGACTGAATCCTTGCTAATGTACCTAACCTACAGTCTTAATGCCCCACAGACAGTAGGAATTTGTATACCAAATGAAACGTAACAGAATCCATTAATGAGGGATCACAGAGTGGGCTACACTGACCACTGCTGGTTCTGGTGGTGAGCTGGATGGAGCGCCATTTTGTAGAAAAGAAAGAGCCGTGGGGCTCTACTCCGGCTGTTTGGCTGTTCGAGCGCCTCTGCTCTTCACCCTGCGTGGTGGTGTTTAGATTTTATAACTATTAACAAAACAACACCCTTATAACTGGCATTCCTGCACAAAAACAACTTTACCACTGTGAGTTGAAAATCCAACACCATTTTCCCCACTGACATTGTTTGTGAGTACATGAAGTGTCTTAGGGACGCAACCATCATAGAATAGACCATCTCAGATGAAAAGACGCAAGAGACACAGACGGCTCTACTACCCAGAGCCAAGCTTACTTCATTTGACCTATGGAGGCTGTAAGGATGGGAGGGCACACCATGTCTCCTCCTCGGGGGAGTGCAGAACTCAAGCCAACCAGCTCAGATCCTCAAACTGGGTGCCACAGCCCCAGATGCCACCTGAGCGCGTCCTGTAACATCACCTCGGAGCTGACTGCAGAGCCATCACCCCCGGGGCGGACACAGGCTCAGGTTGTCAAGGAGACCAGCCATACCCAGGACGGAATGCACCCAGGGCTGAAGTCAGACTTTCAACGGAGGAGAAAGAACCCATTCCCCTTGGCAGGCCTCAAAGATACAGTAGGTTCATGTGTCACAACAGATGAAAAAACTTGAAGCGAGAGGTTAAGACATCATTACTCTAGTTTTCTGGGCAGCGGCGGAGGGAGGGGGTGGCACTCACCTAGTCCTTCTCTGAAAGACAGTCAGGCTACTTGCCTTGCAAAGGGCTAGAAGGTGGGCTGTGCAGAGAGGCAGGCAGGAGGGGTTTTCTTTTCATAACCTGTTTCCATGGTGCCTGACAGCCCTGGGCAATCCACAGCTGGGGAGTCTTAGACAGCCGGAGAGGGGGAGCCCAGGGCCTTATATCACCCAGGCCACCCTCCAAGGCCCATCTTCTTGGCCTGTCTGGGCCCCAAGGGTGACAGAAGCCACAGGCAGGCAGCAAGGGCCCCCCTCTCTCGGGGGAAAGGAGCCGAGTGATGTAGCAGACAAAGGGCAGAGCAGAGAGAGAACAACCCAAGGGCCAAGGTGGGCAGCTCTTACCCACCCCCTTCCTCGCCCCTGCCCTGAAGGAAAGTTTCACTGAAGACCCGGCAGACCCTCTAACTAGGAACACATTCCCTCCCTCCCCTCTCAGCCTGGACTGCATGGCCCAGATAACCAGATAAGGGCCTCTTTGATTTCCAGTGTGTTTACACAGGTCTCGGAAAGGATCGACCATATCCAGGCAAGTCAGGGCGCCTCCAGGGGGGGTGAAGGGGGCGGACGCCTTACCTGCTCCTGGGAATTCATCACACGCAACTTCATCTGCTTCAGGTACGTAGAGGTGAGGGGCATGTTGTAATCGATAATCCCGGAGACCAGAGGAGAGGGAGGCTCGTTTTCTGGCGGAAAGAAGAAAAGGAAGCCCCTTTCAGCCTGTGCTGTGGGCCACCAGCAGCCTGGCACCCACGTGGGGGACCCAACACAGGGACTGAGGAGGAGGGAGGGGAGGCCGGAGATCGCTGACTGGGGGCTCGCCCGCCGTGCCTGGCCCGTGGATGTGGACTGCATGACACTTAAGTGCCAGTGTTTAGTGAGAGAGTTCACCTTTGAAAACCAGGGATTTCTGACTCCTTTGAGAAATGGAAGGTCTGGTCGCACAGGGCCCGCACTCCCACGTGGCAGACACCCACTGCAGCTGAGCAGCAGCCGCTCCTTTTAGACAGAGTGTGAGGGCTCCATTTTGCCACAGTCCCCACCCCTCCCTATTGCGCTGCACACTTTCACTCAACGATGATGCCTGCCAGGCCCCTGAAGTCATTAAAGTTTCCAGTGCTGGCCTAAGCCAGCTCACGTGCCACACTGTCCCGCCCCGTCCCCCAACCCCCACCATATCCCCCCCAAAGCACCGTCAGGGACCACATCACTTGTAGGTCTGGGCCAGGCCTCCAGTATGCCCAAATTCTAGTTCCTCTTTCATCACACAGAGAGGAGCATTGTTCCTCCCATTTATTGCTTTCTTGTCCTGAACATCAAAGTAACGCATATCCCTTTTGTAGAGCATTTGCAAAGTGTGGAAAGATGTAAAGAAAAATTTTAAAAACCTTAATTGCACCAAGAAGCTTGGCATATGCTTGTTTATTTTTTCCCTGTGATTTCTCTTTTTTATATACTTGATATCACAATGCATACAGAGAATTACAGTCTGCTTAAAAAAATTTTTTTTTGCTTAACATTTTCTCATAGGCACTTCCCCCACCATCAAAAATCTCGTTTTGCTTTGCAAGTATAATTTTTATAGCCCTGTACTATTTTATCCTATTTTCCTTAAGTCATTCCCTTATGATTGATTACTTAGGTTGTTTGCTATTGGGGGTTACTATAAACACTGCAGGGGACATCCTTGTGCAGGAATACTGGTCTGTATTTATGATCGTTTCCTTTTTAGACCAGACTCCAAGACGTGGAATTTGTGGGTCAAAGGGTAGGAATACTCGGAAACTCTTGAAATGTCTGGCCATGATGCCTTCTGCAAAGGCTCCTGCAGTGGACACTGCCCAGCCGTTGTGTTCTGCATCTTGGGTGCCACGGTGGGTACCATTTAGGAGAGACTGCAGTGGCACAGGAATAAGTCAAGAAGACGAAAAGCATGATTCGAAGGGAGCCCATCACGTCTCTCTCCAGTCCAGCTTCCCCTTCAGATGTCTCCTGCTGTGACCAAGCTCGAAACCCTGGAGTCACCCGCTGGGACCCGTCACACGAAGCGGGGCCTCATTTCGTCACTTAGTCGCTTGACCTGGCTTCACCCTCCGTCCAGGGAATAGTCTTGGTTACCTGTTCTCTGGTTGCCTCTTCCCCCCGTCTCCAAGGGTGCCAGGCCTTTGACCCATGTCCCCCCTGGTTCATGGGCTGGGGTTTGAGTGGTGCGAGAAGTGGGAACGACTTCCAGACAGGCCAAAGCCTGCACGTCACCACAAGCACCGCGCCCAGGAGATGCGCTGGACAGGAGCGGGTGACAGGACTGAGGTGGAGAGAGGCAGGGATTTGCAGAATCTGCCGCTCCAGAGCCAGAGCCCAGGCCAGACAGGCCCCTGCAACCTTGAAAACGCTCTGCTGAGGGAGAGAAGCCAGACGCCACAGGACAAATACTTTGTGATTCCACGTGGATGGAACATCTAGAACAGGCACATTCACAGAGGCAGAAAGTAGAAGAGGGCTTCCCTGGTGGCGCAGTGGTTGAGAATCCGCCTGCCAATGCAGGGGACACGGGTTCGATCCCTGGTCCAGGAAGATCCCACATGCCGCAGAGCAACGAAGCCTGCGCCACAACTACTGAGCCTGCGCTCTAGGGCCCGCGAGCCACAACTACTGAGCCCGCGTGCCTAGAGCCCGTGCTCCACAACAAGGGAAGCCACCGCAATGAGAAGCCCGTGCACCGCAACAAAGTGTAGTCCCCGCTTGCCACAACTAGAGAAAGCCAGTTCGCAGCAATGAAGACACAACGCAGCTAAAAATAAATAAATAAATAAATTTTAAAAAAAGAAAGAAAGTAGAAGAGAGGTTTCCGGGGACAGGTGTCTGAGAATGGGAAGTTACTGCTTCACGGGTCCACAGTTTCTGTTTGGCGTGGTGCAAATGTTTTGGAAACAGACAGTGGTGATGATCGCCCAGTGGTGTGACTGTGACTAACACTGAGTTGTACACTTAAAAATTATTAAAATGGCACGTCTTGTGTTGTAAATAGTTTGTCACAAAAAAGAAAAGAGGCAAAAAAAAACCCCAATAAAGATGTATTTAAAAAAACCAATAAAGGTGTACTAAAAAAAAAAAAAAAACACCAATAAGGATGGATGTACATAAAAAAACAAAAAAGGTAAGAAAAAAGGCCCCTGCAAACTAGGGGGAGAAACTACCCAAAAGGCAGCGGGCAGTTCCTACTTGGCGCAGACAGGAACAGCCCTGCAGAAAACAGGGTCCATGCGTCTTGGGATGGTGTCCTTCTGGTGACTGTACAGCTTGAATAACACTTCTTATCAAGTTTCATAAAAATGCAGAGCTTTGTTTTGCTTTTTTTTTTTTTTTTTTGCCTTTGGGCCGTGCCATGCGACTTGTGGGATTTTAGCTCCCTGACCAGGGATCAAACCCAGTCCCCCTCAGTGAAAGCGGTGAGTCCTAACCACTGGACCACCAGGGAATTCCTTGTTTTGCTTTTTAAAGCTATGTTGTCTTACGCAGAATTTCTGTTTGTCCAGGAGGAGGTAAATGTCGCTAATAGAATGTCTCAGAAACTGGCTTAGAATGGGCCAAACCTTTCTTTTTCTTAAGGGATTTCCTCTTGGTCTGTGGCAGAGGGGTTCTCTAACACCAGTGCACACCGGCCCCTCTGACACAGATGCCCAGTGCTGTGGGGAAACTAAAATGCATTTTTGTGACCTTGGGTCCTCTTCTTCTTGCCGCCCCACCATCAACCCAGACGTGACCTCTTTCAACCCAGGGGCGCGTTGGGACCTGGCCTCCGCAGCTCCATGAGGTTGGATACAATAGGTGAGGCAGACACTGCAGCCACATTGAGATGAGGTCACTCAAAAGAGCCGTGGTTCCTGGTTTGGAATGTGGGTCTTCAGATGGAGGACTCTGCCGTTTCCATTTCATTTCCTCAAAGACGTGGTTGTCTGCTGAAAAGCTGCTGGACAACATGGTAGATGAGAAGGGACCCCCACCCTAAGGGTCACCGGTCAGAGACTCAAATGAAGACTTCGTCGGCTGCCATGGCGACGCTCTGTGTTTTGTTGTCCATGGAGGCCGGACACTGTGTTCCTTTATGGATGGTCACCCGTGTCCTGCCTGAAAGCCATGACTACTTACGAAAAGGTAACTTTAAAAAAGCCAGGTATAGCTAGGTTTAGGAGAAAACCCACAATGGCTGGGAAGGCACTCTTGCGGGGTGGGAGAAGGGGTCTTCCTTGGCCTGTTCCCTCCACAGCAGGTCCACCGATCAGAAACTGCTTCCAGGGCCCGGAGGTGAGCCAGGAGAGCTCGGGAAGAGGAGGCCGGATGCCCTCGTCTGGGGAAGCAGGGACATCCCGGGCACACACACGAATCCATCCGAGATCGGTGTGCAGTGAAATGCTTGCATCTGCAGTTCCGGAAGTGAGGGTTCTGTCGGGGAGGCGGGACCTTGGTGGGTGGGACACGTTCCAGGTGAGGGAACATGCCAGGGAGCTGGCTGTGGGAGGCCAGAGCTCGGCCACACCACGGCAAGAAGACAGGCAGGCAGGGTTTTCGGCAGTGGGAAGCCAAATGGTTCCGGGGGTGGTAAGTGCCACACACGAAGATGAACAGCTTACTAGGAAAGAGCTAAGGAGCAGGGCCAGTGGGGGCGCCGTGGAGTCCGGTGCTGGCGGCGGGATGGGGGATGAGCTAAGGTGGACACACGAACAAGGAAGAAGTGGCTTCCCTGGGCTCTGATGGGCAGGCCAGGTCCCCGCTGTGGTCAACAAATACAGTGGCCACGCCTGAGCCACTACAGGTAACCTGAGACCACGGGTGAGTTAGGAGCTAGGAAGGGTCACGGAGCTGAAATAACCCAGTAGGTTGTTGGTGAGAGAAGCAGAGAAACCACACAAAGAAATGTTTCGACACCTTTTTGCCAAGAAAAACTGAAACCAGCCCAAGCACTAGTCCTAGTTTTACAGGCCTTGAAAATAACCAGCGATGTAGAGGTTCTCCCAGGGCCAAGCCGAGAGCTGATCACAGCTGGGCTCCAGTGACCTTTGCCAATCAACGCAAATTCCAGCTGAGGTGGCGGCCCGGATCCTCCAGGTGGAACACAAGGTGGCAATTCTCATGAGTTTCCCCCTACAGGATGGAAGAACTCCTCCGTCCAGAGACAGCTGTAGCTGCTGGATGCCAGGGTGAGACCTCTCGGGGTCAGAGCTGGGGGTTGAAGGACGTGTGCACGATGAAGGCCTGGCACAGAGGAGCCTCGAGAGCGGCCAGCCTGCCATGGGGCTCAGATTTGGAACTAGAGAAGCCAGGCCTGGGGCTGGCTCAGATGAAAAGACCTCTCTCCCAGGGAAGCGAATCAATAGGTCAGCAAGTCTTCAAGGAGCACTGATGTGTGTGCATTCGGGGTGGGGACGGTGGGGGGAAGGGCGTAGGGACGGTGCCTGTGCTCAGCAGGGCAGGACTGATGGCGAGTCCATTAGCGCTCCAAGAAGGAAGAGCTACAGGGCTGTGAAGGAGCTCCAGGCAGCCTTGTGGAGGGGGGATCTCAACAGGACTTCCATTCAATCACTCAGATGACAGCCACTGAGCCCTGCCAGAGCGCCACGCAGACCCTCCTGCGTGGTGCTCCCAAGGACTCCGTGGGGTGGGTGCTCGTGTTAATAACCCCACTTTACAGATGAGGCAGCCACACGTGGGGAGGCTACGCAACCTCCCCAGGTCGTATAACGAGTGAGTATGAGAGCCGAGAGAGGACAGGCCAGCACAGGAGAGACTGCAAGGGCAGAGGAATGAGCCGGGATGGGGTCACATGGGGCAGGACAGGAAGGGGCGATCTGGAGGGGCCAGGCAGGGAGGGGGTTGGAAATCACAGAGGAGTCTGGGCCCGGCTGCAAAGGCGCTGCCTGCCACCTGAGTGGATGGCTCTCGCTGAGGAAGGGACCCTTCGGTAGGTGACTGGCGTTGCCCACTGCTAACTCCTAGTCTGCAGCCATGCAAATGGTATTTCATCACATCAAAGAAACGTGAAACGTGCCCCCCGAGGCCCCTCACCCCTGCAGCCAGAGCTGGGCCCAGGGCACACCCACTTCTCATCTCTGCCTCCTCCAGTCCAGACTCAGGGGCTGGTAGAAGAGGAGAGTGGAGCCGGCAGGCCCTGGAATCTCCCATCCTCGGACTTCCTGATCCCCGGCAGCCTCCTTTGTTCGTGCTTCTGGCGCTGGGGGAGGGCACAGGACTGTCCAGCCCCCTACCCCCCCACCCCGCCCCCGTGCCGGGACAAACCACTGAGCAGGGGAGGCTGCTTTGCTTCCTTTCTTTCTTTATAACATGAGGCCAGGAAGCGAGGCGTCCTCCCAGCAGCCCCTCGAGAAGGCTCCATCCTGTTCCCTGTCTCCCTCCGGCCCCACCTTCCTGGGACAGGAACCTGGGGCCTGCCTCTGGGCCTTGGGGCAGGCTCTGATTTCCCGGAGGGCGGGCGAGGGAGGAGGGAAGGCTGGCAGAGCAGGAGTGCCTATGAAAGAGCGGTCGGAGCAGCTGACCACATCCAGAGAGGCCAGCATGGCAGGCGGAGACAGGATCTCCAGGCTCTCAGCTGGGGCAGGAGAAGGGAGAACCTGCCAGCTGGTGAGGGTGGTCCAGGCACTAGTGCCTCTGGCCATCAAGCAGACAGGGGAGCCTTTCAGCCTCTAAGGCTCTCCACTGGCAGCCTCCAGAAACCAAACCCTTCCCTTTTGCCCAGCGGCCAGGTTGTGGACCCAGGGTGCTCACCTGGGTGGGTGACTGACCGTGCATCTCCCCGTGGGACACCTGGACATTGGCAGCCTTGTGCCTGGGTGGTACAACAACACGGCGGTAGGGTGGGGGACAGGCTGATGCTCCCTAGGCACCCACGGCACCAGGCGCCTGGCAGAATGGGCTCGTTTAATTCAATTGCATCCTCATGAAAACCGAGACGGGGGAATTCCCTGGTGGTCCAGTGTTTAGGACTTGGGCTTTCACTGCCATGGGTCTGGGTTCAATCCCTGGGGACTGGGGAACTAAGATCCTGCAAGCTGTGTGGCGTGGACAAAAAAAAAAGAGAGGGAAGCATTACTCCCATTTGTTGATGGGAAGGTAAGTTCTCCTGCCTTCTGGGGACCTCGGACAAGTCACCCTACCACCTCTCTGTGCCTCCTTTCCTTAGCTGTGAACAGGGACAGAGCCCTCACAGGATCATGGGGCTGTTATGAGCAGCTGATGTTCAGAGAGGCCCCTGAACCTGCTGAGGGACACACAGCAGGGAGCGGGGCGGCACACCCAGGCCTGCCAGACCCCAAGCCCACTTTCTGAGACACTGAGGCCACACAGTCTCCTGCACGGGAAGCTCCACTCCTGGGGACAGGGAAGTGGCACTCTGCCCGAGGACAGGCAAGGATGGGCGCGGCGCAGCCTTACTCTGCCTGCCCTCTGTCTCGCTGGCGCAAGCCCCTGGACAGAGGCTCCAGCACAGGACCCATGAAGCTGGGGCGTGTGCTCTCTGCCTCTCCCCCTCCCTTGGTCCCCCCTCCCTCCCCCTGGAGACCTTGCTGCCTCTACTGGGGAGTCGGGGACGTGAGGATGTCCTCCACACCAGCGTGGAGAAGGGAGCAGAATAGAGCCTGCAGGCGCCCCAGAGCAGCCCAGAAACACAGTCCCTCTTGGCCTGCCTTTGTTTCCCCCAGGTTCTGTGTCTGACTCTGCCAGTTGCTATGGAAACGATTAGGCCAGCGCTGGAGGGGACAGGCGGATGGGCGGGCAGGGACCAAGCAGCCACCACCAGGGCCCGCGTCCCTGGGACCCAGACCCGGGCAGGGCGGGGAATGCAGCAGGGAAAGCCTCCTGGCCCACTGGCAGGTACCAAGTGCTGTCCTGGTGCAGGGGGGCCTCACTCAGGCCCCACACGTTATCACAGTAACTGCCACAGCCATGGCTCACTCCTCCTGCATGGGAGCCCTGTGCCAGGTACAGGGATTAATTATCATATTTCATCAGAACCCTGCCCCCCCGCCACCAGATAGGTGCCATTGTTAACTCCATTTCACAGATGAGGAAACTGAGGCTCACAGAGGTGAAGTCACTTGCTCAGAACACATGGCTGCTGAGCGGCAGAGCCGGGATCCGAACCCACCCAGTGCGGCCCTGGAGCCCCTGCTCTTAAACCAGGAACGCAGCACTTATGAGGGATTAACTAGATTAACTCCTGTCCCTCATACTTTAGTGGTCATCCAATGAGCTCAGTGAAGTGGCCATGGCCTAATGGCCCCCAAGGACAGGAAAGCCTCTGGGTCTGGTGAGGTGGCTGCTGTCCGAAGTCGTATCGGGGACTACCAACCAGGAGGACAACCTCACTCGACACCTGTGCTCCAATTCCTTTGCTGTCATCGGGCCTCGTTGTTGGTTTTTCCACGTATTTGGTGGATGCCACTTGGGCACCACCTGAGCAAATGGCTCAGCCTTCATTCTGAGTCTGTTCCCATCCTCAGGCAAATGCCCACCGACCTCAGCAACCTTTGCGGGCCTGATACCTAGAAGCCCTGATAAGTCAGCCACCGGGGCATCATGTCTCAGTGCTGAGTTACAGTCACACCAGCCAAACACAACGGCCTGTCTCGCTAGGCCAAAGCCACCTGCGAACAGATGGCCCAGACTTACTGGAGGCCTCTGGGATGTTCGGGTAGAGGCTGTGGGAGACTGAAGCGGGGATCTCACTGGGCAGGGTAGAGCTGGAGAGCTTGGATGTCGGTCTAAGGGACCACCTTCGGCTGATCACAAGTACTCTGGGCATTTTCAATTCTAACGAGTCCCCACAGATCTCCTGGGTGTGCACTGGGGGTGGGGGGCAGGGGACAAATACTTAGGGAGGCCTGCTAATGTTAGGTGGGTGGCTATAGGGTAGGCGGGTGCACGCAGTGGGGGGTGTGCTCCTGTCCTCAGAGAGTGTACAGTCGGGTCAGTGAGACCAGATCCACGTGCACGCCGCCTGGGGTGAGATCTGGGAGGCAAGTACTGCAGAGCTTAGGGAACAGGGCGAGGTGGCCATTTCCATCTGGGACCTCGGTGGGAGAGGAGAGTCTTGAAGGGCAGTAGGAATGCGCTATTGGTTTTTAAGTGAAACTTGACATTTTAAAAAAAGTTTTAAAAAAAACAAACCTAAAATGAGGCTCTCTGGGCAGCTCCATGGACCCACACTGGCCTCTGGGAATTGTGACAACTGCTGGCCATGCACTTTTCTGTCCGTGCCAGCAAAGGACAGGCCCTTCTGGGGGAGAGCCCCTCCCCGCAGAGCCTCCCCTGAGCCTCCAGCACGCCCACCTCCTCCCCTACCTTTGGGCTCCAGGCCGTTGGAATTAAAGTGCATCCTCTTCTGACACTCTGTGCAGCTCATCAGGAACCGGGTCACAGCCTCTCGCGGAAGGAAGGCGTAGGTCTCGGCGATCTGGGAGAGAGAGGAGGTTTGCTGTTACATGGACCCGTGGGGAGGTGGCTTGGTCACCGGTTCACCAAGGGCTGTGCTTTGCCCTTGCCAGGAAGGGCAGGGATTTGAGGAGCAAGGAGCAGATGTCTTAGAGTCTCAGCCATGGAAATGAGTCAGTACTTTTGCAGAATACCAGCAGTTGTAAATTTTTCAATGAAAGAAGCTTAAAAATTGAATGAGCAAAACCATGAAACATCATCTAGTCTTTAACCTATGTTCTCATAAGTTGGGAATAGTCCTCTCAGCATATCATTGCTACTACTGAAAAATGACTTGATAAACATTGGTCTAGGGTAGGAGGAGACAACTTCCACAATTCGAGATGAAGAAACTGAGCCTCACTTACAAAGCGACCGGCTCCGGGCCTATAAATGGAACCCGAAGCTCTACAAGCTATTCCTTGATCTACTCACAGATCAAGAGAGCTGTGAAAGGCTGATGCCAAGCGGTTCGATTTTTCAAATTGGACAGACTCTTAGGGACCCCCTTGTTCCAGGTGAGTTTATGAGGCCCAGAGAGGTGAACCAATTCGCCCAAGATCACACAGCTCCTTAGAGCAATGCCAGACTAGAAACCAAGCTCCAGGTCACGCCCCATAGCTGGCTCCAGGGGGCCTCCCCTAGCTAGGGAGAAAGACTAAGCAGTGTGGGAGGGAAGCTGAAAGAGACGGGAGGCGACACAAGAAAGAGACTGGGTGGGGGAGTGGGGAAGAGCGGGGTGTGGGCCCAGAAGCTCAGTCCTCTCCTCTTGTTCTGGGTTTTGAGAAACCCACTGGTCCTGGTTTGGCTGCCTGAGGGGCCCAGAGGGACCTCTTGGACCCGGGTTTCCTGGCTGAGGCCGGTGGCTGCCCAGTTGCTGGTTTTCACGTTTCCCAGAGCCCAGGCCCTTCCACTCCTCTCCACTAAGGGGCAGCACCACCCTAGCATTCCGCCGTTCTCGCCGCAGCCCAGTCGGGAAAGTTGGCCAAGGGTGCTGGTCAGCCCACAGTAGGAGGGGCTGCTCTCCAGGACGCACCTGGTCTGCTCCTGCGGGGTGGACACGTGCCCAGCCCCATCTCTGTGGTGGCTAGGAAGCAGGGCGGGGTGAGGCAGAGTGGATGGGGTTGGGGGGGTGCCAGGGGGCCCCCCCGGCTGCGGCCAGGCCGTCAGAGGACCAGCTTAGGCTGTGCTGCCTGCGGAGCTCCAGGGGCCGCTCCTGCCTGGTGGCCGGCTACAAATGCAGAGTTGATCTTGGTGACACAATTGTTATTTCTCAGCTGATTTGATGCTCTGCGGAGCAGGCAGGCTCCTTGATGAGTTATCTCCCTTCCAAATTCCCTGTCTGATTGCCTTCCTCTGGAGGTCAGGGACAAGGGCAAAGCCCTGCTCTCTGATTGGAGCTGGTGGATGGGAGGGCGTGAGGGCCGAGGCACGGGGGCTCTCCTGCCACGCATGTGGACATCTTCATCCCCGGCCAGGGGCTGCCTGGTAGTCTTAGGGGTGGCAGGTCCCTCTTGGGCCTGCGGGGTCGGGAGGGGTGGGTCCTGCTGAGGGGCTGACGGCTGCAGGAGTCAACGGGCAAGAGGGGAGGATGCCCGCTGTGCCAAGCAGAGGGCCAAGGCTCAGTTGGGCCAGCAGATGACCTCCTAGGTGCCCGAGGTGTGGCCTCTCTGGTCAGGTCCCAGAAGAGCTGAGGTGAGGGCGTGGAGGAGGAGGGTTGCAGTCTGCTGGGAAAGGAAGGGTGACACCATGGGGAAAGAAGCCCTACTTTACTACCCGGAGCTCACCGGCCGCTGGGCAGAGACAGAGTTTCTGCAGGGCTCAGGGAGAGCCTCCTGGGTGGGCTGCTCTGCTGAGGGCTGCCTGTGGCATAGGCAGAGGCCCTGCTTGCCGCCTGGCCCACTGCGGGCACAGGGACAGTTACGAGAGAGCGTCCTACCCAGGGGCCGGAGTGGCAGCCCCAGCTCTCCCGGCCTTGGCAGGGACCCAGCAGTATGCAAAGGCTGGCCGGAGTGCCACAGGGAGGTGGCGCACCGGGCACACGCCTTCTGGCCCTGGGTCCCATGGACGGGCAGGTGGGCTGGACCAAAGGCGGGTGGGTAAGAAGTCCTTGGAGCTCTCCGAGGGCCCGGGAGGGAAGCCCTGCCCTGCGTGGCTGGAATGTCTGCAGCCTCGCTAAGAGCTCCCCGGGGAGCCAGTAAAGTGCAGAGTCCAGCTCCACGCTGCTGCAGGGACCCGAATGGAGGACGATGCCTTCCCCCACTGGGGCCTTCGACCTCCTGTGGGCATCTTTTGGTTCATGCTCCTGCCTTGTCCACATGAGAAATGGGACCTCCATTTGTTTGACTGCACAGATGCCCAAGGCCACAGGACCCACAGGATGAGCTGAAACAAGGAGGACCATCCCAGCTGATGCCCTGGTCAGTAGGATGGTGGTTTTCAGATAGTTTTAGAGCTACAGACAGTGTTCTGGAAATAGACTCTTATCCTGAAGCCCAAAACATGACACAGATAAAGATGGAGCTGTTGCACTTAAGAGGGGAAGCTCCAGGACCCCTGTCCCCACCCAGCTGCCCTTGGAGCCCCTGGACTGTCTGTTGCCTCACGCTCAGGCCTCCTGCCTGGACACTGAAACACATAAATGAATGTGCCTTTTACGTTTTTCTTAGTAGTAAAAACTGAGTGAGATTTCGCTGGCAGGGAGAGCAGAAGCTATTTGCAGAGTTGCTGACTTGCAAGGCCCCATTTTCGGTCCCCAACTCAGAGGTCAACAAAGACAGATGAGGCCAATTGGGGGGATTTGCACCACTTTACAAGATCCTCCTTCTGCCCTGCGGGTGGATTAGCACGTGGTGGGCCTGCAGCAGCTGCTGACCACATCTGGCCCCAGCTCTGAAGTGGTCTGGGCAGCCAGATCAGGACTCCAGAACCCGATCTAGCCTACTAGCACCCTGGGAAAGAGGAAGGAAGCAAAGGGGATCACCCTAATTCAGATGGGTGCAGACACCAGAAATGCCCCTTGAAGAAGGACCAGTCCTCTATGTGGCTTCAGCGAACTTTGTAGAACCCACACCCCTGCCTTGGCACGACTCCCCGGGATCCTCTGGACCTCAGGTCACGCTGCGTCAGAGGCAAAGTAAGGCAGGGGCTTCTTGCCCAAGATGGGACTCCCCTGTATTGTCCGTCGTAAACAGCCATCCACCCCTGGCTCAGAGACCTCCAGTTTCAGAAAAGCTCATTACCTGCCCTCTCTGATCCCTAGAAAGTCCTTTGCCCACTGAAGAATGCGCCTCGTTTCATGCCCTGAACAAGCCTGCCCATCTCCCTTCCAGGCTCCGGCTCCCTCAGGCACCCCAGGCCTGTAAGAATCTGGAAGGTCCCAGGTGTCCCCAGAGACAGCAAGGCAGTCCCAGGATTCACGTTTGGTAAAGCACACACAGGCAGGTCCAAAAACCCCTCCGAAGGGCCTGACGCAAAGCCCGCAGCGCCAGGCTGTGCCTCTCTGCACCCAGCAGCACGGAGTTTCCTTTGGGGGCGGGGGCGGGTCTCTTTCCACAGGCATGGATGGGGCTGAAGAGCTAGGCTTGGGCTGAGGAAAATGGGAGCAGGTGAAAAGAGGAGGACAAAAGCATGCGGGCACCGCCCCATCCCCCCAAAAGGAAAAGGGTGGCAATGAGAAGGGTGACAGATGGAGAAGAGGGGGGAAGGGAGAGGAGGCACACAGGGGAGGAAGGGGGTACGGCGGCCCCCCGGCCTCACACCCACTGCAGGAGGGCCTGGCCTGCTCCCTCAGCCCTGGCCCTGCTGCTGAAATTCCAGCTCTGCACGCAGCCCAGCTGGCTCGCTGCCAGTCATGTGCCAGCTCCAGGCTGGGCAGCGGGAAGTGGGGCACGCGGCGGGCATATGGACGAGAAGCCAGGAAGCGCAGAGCCAAGGGCTGGACGTCCGCTTGGCCCAGAGACGCAAAGCCTGGCGGGTGCAGCCAGCCCCGCCCTCTCCACAGCACAGAGCTCGAAGACCCCAGCCTTCGTAAACACCCAGGAAGTGCCCGAGGGCGAGACTGGGGGCTGGGCACCCAGGGGACCAGGGAAATCATGAGGTCTGGTTGGTACAAGCAAGTCAGCGGACCCCACTAGCTGGCCATAGGAGGTTTGTAGAGAGGTGGCGTGTGTGGTGCTCAGGGTGTGGGCTCTGGGACAGCTGCCTGGCTCTGAACATCAGCTGGATGACCTCAAGGCAGGTTTATTCATCTCTCTGAGCCTCGCTTTCCTCATCTGTAAAATGGGGGTACAGCAGCACCTGCTTCATCCGTGTGATGGCTCAGAGAGCTGGTGCAGGGGACGTGCTGAGCGCAGAGCCTGGCACGTGCCGGCTCCCAGCAAGGCAAATTCAACGCTGAGAAAGTGTGCGGGGTTGCATCAGTACCAAGGGGCCCACACAGGCCCCAGCTCGGGTATCCCTCCCTCCATTTATGACCCTCCGGTGGAAATACCCTCAGAACTCCCTTCCCACAAGCCGTTGCCCAACGCACAAGTGCTGAGAAGCAGTAGAGGTCGGGGCAGATAGGACAATCATCTCCTGCTTCCCTCAGCCCGACCCCTCATCTCTCTGAGGTCCTTGTCATGCGGGTCCATCCTTAAGACTCATTTAGAGCCAAGGCCATCTTCTGAGGACAAGGACAAACCAGATTATTGGATTTTTTTAAAAAAAATCAGGCCATATGGGGAAACTATAGACTTATACAGGCCACCTCCGCTGCACTCCAAGGATATTTATAAAAGAACTTGGAGGGTTCGCATCCGCTTTGGGTGAGGTAGCCCCATCACAGAGGGGCAGGTCTCTAGGAAGCCAGAGAGAAAGTCAACGCAGAGCTGACTGCCACTTCAGTGCTGTGTGACCTTAGAGCGGTAGCCTACCTCTCTGGGTCTCAGTTTCCTCAACTGTGAAATGGGCCACAGCACCTCTGTCACAGGACTGCTGTGAGGCTTGAATGAACATCAAGTGCTTGGCTTTACTGGTTCAGTGGTGGGTGCCAGACAAGTGGTTCAGAGCTGGGCATGAGCCATGGCAATGGGGGTCAATGGCGGGGGGCAGGACCAGAACCCAGGCAGGCCCCTCCTGCTCCGGCCACCATCCCCTCCACTGCCCGGTGTGTGGTGTTTCCCACCCTAGGTTGCCGCCTCTGCTCTCTTCTGTCTACCCAAAGTTTAGATTGCTAGCTCACCTGCCACCTTCTCCATGAAGTCCCCCTGGCTTAGCACTGAAAGTTGGTGTCTGGAGGGGCCTTTGCTGAACGACCAGGCGTACCTGGGTTCTTGTTCCCTCGAAGCTAGTCTTGGACACATTTCTGTTTCTCGTATCTTGGTTTTGCTCTCAGCCTCCCCACCCCAAATCGAACTGTGCTTTCCTAGAGGGTGGGGCCCAGGTCCTCAGACTTCCCCTGGGGAACTTCCAGCACTGACTTCACAGGGTCGTAGGGGGCTGAATGAACTCACACATAGGAGTATTCAGGACAGGCCTGGCACACAGTAAATGCCATGGAAGCATTTGCTCTGATGATTATTATTATCTAGCCACCCCACCCCCAACTGCGGCCCCAGGCTGGGGCTGGGGGGATGGAGTGAAGCAGAAACCAGGAAGAGGAGGGCTTTCCTCCTTCCCTCATCCCTCTCCTTCCCTCCCTCTCACTCCCTTCAACCTGCTTCTCCTTTGTGCTCAGACCACAGAGCCCGCCCCCTCGCCCCATGAGCCATCTCTGGCTGCCATGTCCTTGCCCTGTGCCCCCCTGGGTCCCCAAAGGCTGTTTCATCACGCCTCAGCTCCCTGCCCCACCCCCCTGCCCAACATGTGCGGATCCCATGGCCTCCTGCCAAGGCCTGGGGCTGCCAGCAGAGGCAAAGAGACAGAAATCTCACCGCTCGGTAGGTTTTCTTCTGCCCAGCGTGCTTGGGGGCTTTGCCTGGCTCCGCTGAGCTCTCCACATGCATCGAGTAGATGATGTCAAAGAAATCTTCCACCACAGCGACCCGCTTCAGAGAGATGCCCTCCGGCTCCGACAGGCCATCTGCCCCCTGCGACAGGGTGGACAAGCTGTGTTAGTGTCAGGGATGATGGCAGGGTGAGAGCTGGGCCCTGTGGCTGGGCAGTGGGTCAGGGGCAGGGACACCGCTGCTCGCTGACCCCGTAAGGCCTCCGACGGTAGGTCTGGGGGGCTGGGGGACAGGAGCCTGCTGAGAGGGCCGCAGGGAGGGGGCTTCCAGAGTCAAGGGTGGCTGCTGCTACTAAATCTGCCAGAAACAATGGGCAGAGAAAAACAACAAATTAAAAAACCAAGAGCCACCATGTTCACAATTTCAGACAGATTGTGCCAGGCTCAGAAGGGAGCTTTCGAATCACACACTGTGCCAAGACCATCCTGGAAGCCTCTGGGGAGGGGGGCGGTGCTAAATAGATGCGGCTCCATCGAGAGCTCCCCAATTAGCAGTCACCTTTCGCTGTGGTCGGGGGCTAGGGTCCCAGGGAAACGGCTCGGATCACCTGGGTGACTCCTGCCTCGCCCTGGCATTTCAGAAAAGCTTTTCACCGCTGCCCACCTCCCCACTCCAGCAGCTGAGCGCCGGCAACGGCACCCGGGCTCTTTGTGTGTGGAGACGTAGAGAATGACAGACACAAGGCCACGTGGAGGTGGCAGGGCCACAGGAGTGGGGTGACCGTGGACCCCCCGAGCCTCTTACTGGGCTGGCACGAGTGCCGTCAGCTGGCCCCAAAAAGGAGTGCCAGGATCTCAGGGACACTGGGCTTTCAGCCACCATCTCCCAGAGTGGAGCCTTGGAGGGCCCCGGGGGTTTCAAAGAGGAAGAGCAAGCAGTGTTTGGGAGGGGAATCTGGGAAAAAGGAGGCAGGCTCTTCTCCAAGAGTGCTCAAAACACACATCTCCAGTAGAATTCTTCCCCAAGGATCCCACTCAAGAACGTTGGCTCTCTGGAGGGGGAAAGGGGGTGTTCTTCTGGGGGCTCACAGCTGTCTCCCCAGCACAGAGCACAATGCCTGGCACACAGTAGGCTCAATAAACAGCTGCTGAATGACTGGGTGGTTGTAAGCGGCAGCCAGGCAGGGTAGTTTAGACACACACTTCTCCAGTTGCAATGGGGCCCCATCATTGACGTGGCTGTGTGACCCTGAGCAGGTATTTTGCTTTTCTGAGCCTCAGGTCCTTTACCTAGAGGCTGGGCATAACGGAAGCACCTTTCCCATAAGCTGCAGAGAGGAGTAAGCGAAATGTGCGCGCGGCACTTAGCACCAAGCCTGGCCACAGAAACTGCTGGATAAATATTGTCATTAAGAAGTGCTTTGCCCATTGCCAAGCTTCCCCCAGCCAGGACGGGGCTGAACATCACGACAAGCCTGGGAGACCGTTAGGGTCAGGACCTGCCTGTGGGATGGTGGCTGGTAAGGGTCAGAGCCGGCTCAGGACTTTGGTCTTTGTCGTCCAGGGAGAATCGAGGGCACGCTGAATGGGACACTCACTCACAATACATTCTGGGCACAGGCAGGGTTTGCTTTTATCCAGCAATTTTCTCAACGTGCCATGATAGGATAGCAGGGCTATCTCTTTGCCAGTGGCCCACTTGAGAGCAGGTGGAAAGGAAGGGCATCTGGGACGTAGGGACCAAACACTAGGGCTAGTGGGCAGCGTCCATGAGTGATGACCCTGGGTGGTGACCTCACTGGCCCTGCATCCACTGCAATGGGGACTTCTCAGCAGGTACCTGTGTGTGTGTGTGTGTGTGTGTGTGTGTGTGTGTGTGTGTGTGTGTGTTCGCGCGCCTGTGTAAGAAGAGCAGCTTGCTGGTCCTGACTGCTTGCTGTGAGATCGTAGGCAAACTCTTCAACCTCCCTGAGCTTCACTTATGAGATGAGCTGTAAAATTCCATGACTGCTATTCTTAAACCCTCTCAGAAGTTACTGTTATCTCCGTCTTGAGGATATCTGAAGTCCCCCTCTGAAGTCCTGGGCTCATCAGTGGCTAATTCATTAGCTGACTTGTAACTACCAGCATTTTGGAGATCTTCAAATACTGCCGTGACAGAGATGCATGGGACAAATATTATGACAGGTCAGTTACAATACACTGCTAACCAGAGGTTCACATTGACAACAACAAACAAAAGAAACTTAAGAATGAAAATACAACTGGGTTTCTATTTCTTGAGCGGGGGTGGGTTCAGTTTATAAAAAGCCATTGATCTGAACACTTACAATTTGTGTACTTTTCTGTGTGTCTGTTAAACTTAATTTTAAAAGGTATATTTTTTAAAAGTATAATGGGGTGGGTAGTTCCAGATTTCAATAATCTGAGTCCCAGAGGCATAATGATGGGTTTCGCTGCTTACAAGTGAATAGACTCTCTGCTCATAAAATTGTTTCAGGCCAGAACACAGATACTTCTGGAAAAAGTTGATAAAATTTGATGAGAAGGAAGAGAGAAAAAAGACAATCTGATGAAAGATAATATTTTAGATAGGTGAGATGGAAAGTGCCCCCTAACCAGCTTGGTGACCTTGGACAGGTCACTTCTTCACGTCTTAAAACTCAGTTTCCTGGGCTTCCCTGGTGGCGCAGTGGTTAAGAATCCACCTGCCAATGCAAGGGACACGGGTTCGAGCCCTGGTCCGGGAAGATCCCACATGCCACGGAGCAACTAAGCCCGTGCACCACAACTACTGAGCACTCTAGAGCCTGCAAGCCACAACTACTGAAGTCTGCATGCCGCAACTACTGAAGCCTGCACGCCTAGAGCCCATGCTCCGCAACGAGAGAAGCCACCGCAGTGAGAAGCCCGCGTGCCGCAACTAAGAGTAGCCCCCGCTCACTGCAACTAGAGAAAGCCTGTGCACGGCAACGAAAACCCAATGCAACCAAAAATAAATAAATTAATTAATTTAAAAAAAAAAACAACTGTTTCCTCTCACCTGTAAAATGAACCTAAAAGTCCTAGTTGGATGTTCCAAGGCTCAGGTAAGAACGTAAGTCAGGCATCTGCCACATAGATCCATTCAGGTTACAGAAGGGGTCCCCCGAGGTAATAACCACCATCAGAAGAGATGCAGAATCTCATGCAAAATAACATGCTAATAAGGCTGTCACAAATACTTGGAATAAGCTTTCCTAAAGTCAAGGTATAACTAACGAACTCAGATTAAACAGCAAAACACACTGCCCAGTGCCTGACCTGCCTCGGTCCCAGCCTCCCACCTCCATTCACAGGCAGGCGCGGGTAACCAACAGCTTTGTACCTGGCCCAACGTGACCATAAAATTAACCCAGAGAAACTATTCAGGGATGCTCCCTCTTTAAAAATGGATTGTCGGGGATTCCCTGGTGGCACAGTGGTTGACAGTCCGCCTGCCGATGCAGGGGACACGGGTTTGTGCCCCGGTCCGAGAAGACCCCACATGCCGCGGAGCGGCTGGTCCCATGAGCCATGGCCGCTGAGCCTGCGCGTCCGGAGCCCGTGCTCCGCAGCGGGAGAGGCCACAACAGTGAGAGGCCCGCGTACCGCAAACAAACAAACAAAAAATGGATTGTCATCTCCTGTGCTGTTCAAACCTGGGTCCTGTAATCGGTCTATCTCAACTGCAGAAATGTACACGGGAAACGAGAGGGCCCGTAGCAACCAGAATTCAAACCACACAAGGTCTGCAGAGCCACACCTTGAACTGTCCTCTGGTGAGCTGTGGCCACCTGGACACCATGTGTACTACACCCTGAGGGTGGAACACCAGGATATCTGTGTGGCCTTCAAGGAGAACCCTGGGAAGAGAACAACGGGATCGCACGGCAGTCACGTGCCACAGACAGCTCTGCCATGCCCTGCATCCACAGAGGTAATAACTTCCATGCTAAGCGCTGCAGGAAAGACATGCCTTTCCTAGCCGCGAATCCAGACGCAGTACTACAACGCTTGAGCTGCTAATTAGGGAGTGGACAGCACCTTCCGCATAGCCTTGGGATGCCTCTGCCAACCACCTCTGCTTTGTACCCAAGTTAGCTTAGTCTGATCCACAGCCCTAAGCAAGCTGGGCCCTGGGTTGACAAAGGAAGCTCACGTCATCTACAGGCTGGATAAAGAGTGGGGCTGGAGCCTCTTGGCTATTCCCCACTTCCTGGGAACGCCAACCAGGAGTGATGGAATGGAACCCAGCAGCACCGCATGGGAAAATCCATGAAAAACACATGGTCAGGGCTTCCCTGGTGGCGCAGTGGTTGAGAGTCCGCCTGCCGATGCAGGGGACACGGGTTCGTGCCCCGGTCCGGGAAAATCCCACGTGCTGCGGAGCGGCTGGGCCCGTGAGCCATGACCGCTGAGCCTGCGCGTCCGGAGCCTGTGCTCCGCAACGGGAGAGGCCACAACAGTGAGAGGCCTGCGAATCGCAAAATAAAAAACCCAAAAAAAAACACGTGGTCAGTTGTGCAGGACCGACCTCTGGGGCCTTCCTGTGTGGGGAAGAATATTGCCATGGTAACTTACTACATCCTTTTGAAACAGCTAACTCCAAAAACAGCCAGCCAGACTTGGGCCAACAAAACCAGACATGGCAATAGTTGTTAAAAATTCATGGAGCGGGACTTCCCTGGTGGCGCAGAGGTTAAGAATCTGCCTGTCAATGCAGGGGATACAGGTTCGAGCCCTGGTCTGGGAAGATCCCACGTGCCGTGGAGCAACTAAGCCCGTGCACCGCAACTACTGAGCCTGCGCTCCAGAGCCCGCTTGCCTACAGCCCGTGCTCCGCGACAAGAGAAGCCACAGCAATGAGGAGTCCGCACACCGCAACGAAGAGTAGCCCCTGCTTGCCACGACTAAAGAAAGTCAGCGCGCAGCAACAGACCCAACACGGCCAAAAAAAAAAAAAAAAATTCATGGAGCTACAAACTTTCTTGGTTATTACCATCTTCCTTAAAACCAGCCCATCTGGGTTCCAAACTAAAGACCAGGTTGCAAGTCATTGAGGAAACCACCAAATGTCTGCTTAAGCAAGGCTGGTATTTCAGAATATTTATAACAATGGTTCGCAAAGTGTGGCCCCTAGGCATCACCTGTGAACTTGTTAGAAACGCAATTCTCAGGTTCCACCTCAGACCTACCAAATCTGGCACTCTGAGGATTTTAATAGACCCCCCAGTTGATTCTAATGCATGACAGATTTGGGGAACTGCTGATTAGAATGTCCCTGTGATTGAGACAGGGAGGTAACTAGTAAGGAAACTGGCATTGGATAATGAATATAAACATGTTCTGGGACTTCCCTGGTGGTCCAGTGGTTAAGACTCCACGTTTCCAGTGCAGGGGGCCCAAGTTCGATCCCCGGTCAGGGAACTAGATCCCGCATGCCGCAACTAAAAATTCCGCATGCCACAACGAAGATCCCGCAGGTGGCACAGCCAAATAAATATTTTTTTAAAAAAAGAATAAAAAAATTAAAAAAAAAAAAAAAAGAATAAACATGTTCCGTGCTGCCAGGCCTAATATATTAATACTTTTTTCTCCAGGGAAGACCCATTTTCCTAATGGTGGGAAGAAAAGAATCTCATTGGACAACATTAGTATGAATTCAAAACACCTACCAAGAGGCTTAATGTGGCTAATGGATAGAAAGAGCGGGAGTGCCCAGCATCCTGACATCTGATTTTTAAGTCCTCCCTGGCAAAATTAATTAATACTTAAGCAGGTCATCCCTTGACGGATCTTTTTCTGGCTTCCTCAGTTTCCTCAAATGATCTGAATGCTCGGCACAAAGGGGACTGCTGTGCCCAGGGCTGCAAACCTAGGAGAGAGATGAGCATGTCTTCCCAGGCCCCTGCCTGGGTGGCCTCGCGGGCTGTTGTTGGGAGTCATCTCTCAGGTGAGTTCCTGAATCTGACTGAGTTTTGCCCGTCTTCCCACTAAGCCAATTAAACGGACTCCTGCCCTTGATGGCAGGTGAGGTCCAATTGCTAATGGATTGCAGTTCTGTCATCTCCACTGGAACTTCAAAGTCACTTGCTGGTAATAAGTTATACACTTATCAAAGTGGGCTCACCGTTTCAGGCCACCGGGGTGCCGTTTAGTGCACCACCATCACTATAGTAGTGGCATATGCCTTCCAGCAACGAAGTGTCCATGATTAAGAGAATGAGGCTAAACAGTGGGGACATTTCTCAATTGGGTTCCTAAGGTAGAGGAAGAAACCATGCAAACAGTCCTTAGGATGAGCCCTTTTGGTGCAGCTCTCGACAAAGAGTAAAAATCAACGAGCTTCCCTGGTGGCACAGTGGTTAAGAATCCGCTGCCAATGCAGGAGACACGGGTTCGAGCCCTGGTCTGGGAGGATCCCACATGCCTCGGAGCAGCAAAGCCCATGTGCCACAACTACTGAGCCCGTGTGCCACAACTAGTGAGCCCACGTGCTGCAACTACTGAAGCCCGTGCGCCTGGAGCCTGTGCTCCTCAACGGGAAAGGCCACCGCAATGAGAAGCATACGCACCACAACGAAGAGTAGCCCCCGCTCGCCGCAACTACAGAAAGCCCGCGCATGGCAACGAAGACCCAATGCAGCCAAAAATAAATTTATTTCAAAAAAAAATCAACGAGATTGCTGTCAGAGGAGAAAGTCAGTGAGCAGAACCCACCCCTGGGGAAACACACCTTTAGCTACCACTTGTTTGGGAGCCCAGGACTTCAGGAGGTTGATTGCACAGACACGTGTGAAGATGCTGCCCCATCCCATCAGGGCCAGCCAGATTACAGGCAAAAGCTACTGCAAACGCTATTAGCTGCGTGTTCCTCCCAACTTCTGGAACTGTGGCCATTCCTCCCGTGCCCCAAACCACACTTTAATCAATTCAGGCGGGACCAAGGTTTTGGAAATGGGGGTAGCAGTTTTTGGGGAGTTCCCACTAAGTCTCATTCCAACTACTGGTAGGGCTGAAAGAAGACCCAAGGGGAGGAGTCAGCTTCCTGCAAAGGGTCCTCAGAGGGAAAGGAAAATGGTGGAGATGAAATTTAAAAAGCAAACTAAATGGAGAGAACGAAAAGAACAGAAAACCAGAATGAAAACTGTCACCCAAATATCCAGAAATTCTTTCCTCAGAATCTCCAAGAGAAGCCGGTCACAGTTTGTAAAGGGCACTCAGATGACTGAGAGGGGCCGTTACTTTAATGGGACAAGGACAGTATTTGAATTTCCCTACATTATGAACACTACTTACTGCAGACTGGAAACCAAAACCAAAAGCAGAAAACTCCAAGATAAAGATTCACAGCAGAATTTTCGGACCCATGGTTGCACTGAGCTCTGTAGGCCTGGATGGGGCGGAGGGATGACACCTCCCCCCGCATAAATAAATAAATACAAAAACAAGGCGTGGAGGACCTAATGTTGCCTCTTCTCCACCCCTGTGCACAATCTCCAACTGTTAGTGCAGAGCCGCCACCGCATCGCACCTGCCATCTGGAACAGGCCTCATATATTCCAAGGCTTCCTTTCTGCTTCGCTGAACCTCCATCTTCTTTCAAATCACGCCGGGGACCGAAATGCACACGCCAGGGCCACAGGGCAAGGTGCTGGGGATCAGCCCCCAAACAACAGCACTACCTTTGAGGGATGCCACCCTTCAAGCAGCTCTGAATGTTTTTCTTTTTCGTTTTTTTTTCTTTTTGGTTTTGTTAACTGTGGGATGTCTGGAAAGGGTGAACGGGGAAGGAGTGGGAAGAGAAAGGGGTGTAGCGGGCCAACGTGTCCCCCTCTTGGCGCAATGCCCCTGGTTTAAGGGATGGAGGGAGGGAGTAGCTAAGGCTCTCTCAAGCAGGATAGGGTAGGGCCTGGAGGATAGGAATTCTGGCCTGGGCGTGCCAGGAGGGCGCAGGTGCTCTAAGGTTAAGTCACAGGCCTGAGGACAATGAGCCCTGACCCTGGGCCTCAGTTTCCTCCTGTGCAGAGATGACACGATACGCGCAGTGCCTTTCGCCACCTCACAGGAAGGTTGTGGGAACCCAAAGGATGCACAAATAGCCCCCACCCTGGGCGAGATATCCATAAATAACCGCGGTCACCGCTACTATGGAGGGGCGCGCTCCAGGATTCTGGGCACCCGCCTCCCTCGAGCGCCGCGGCCAAGGGCAGGGGAGTGGGGTCGCTGAGGTGGGGGTGAGGCGGAAGGGGGCGGCCCTGAGCCAAGCAGACCCAGCGGGCGGGTCCCTTCGGGGCCGCGGCGGGCGGCCGGGGCGCGCTAACGAGCGGGGCCCCAGGTGCGGGCCCCACCCCAGACTTGGAGGGAGGAGGAGGGGCTGGAGGGGGAGGGGAAAGGCCCGCGCTAATGACTGTTGACAGCGCGCGCTGGGACTGGCCGAGCCGCGCGCGCCACTGACAGCTGCTCCGGCGGGGAGCTGGGGGACGGGGGTGAGGCTGCTCGCGCTCCCCCCACGGCGCACGCGCGTGCGCCTCGGCGAGGAGGGGCCGAGAGGAGCGCGCGCGCCAGGCCCGGGTTCGGAGGGCCTGCTGGAGCGGCTCGCGCGGGCTCCTCGCGGGCAGGCAGGTAATGAGAGTAACCATGGCAACCCACCAGAGGAAGTGTATTCTGCAGGAGACGTTAATCCCCTCTCCCCGGAGCTGGGACAGCCTGACTTTCCATTCTCACACAGTAATTAGATACCAGCTGTCAGTGCAGGGGGGACGGCTCCGCGGCTGCAGCCCGGCTAGGGGGGCGCACAAAGGGGGCGGGGGGGGCGGGAGGAACGCGGGGAGGAGGACGTTAAAGACACAGGGACGCTTTCCGGCGGGTGGGCCGGGGCGGCGCGCCTCCCCCAGTCTCCGGCCTCGAGGCGCGCTCCCGCTCACCTGGAGACCCCGCCCGCGCGGGGCCCCGCCCACTCGACACGCACCTGCTGCGCGCGCGCGCCCGCCCGCCGGCCCCTGCGTTCCCCCTTTTTCGACCCCGCCTCCCCACTCTCCGCGCACCTGCTCCGCTCCCCGCCCTCCTGGGACGCTGCCCACCTGTCCTTTGTGCGGGGCGGTACCATTCGATCTGCCCAGCTCTCCTTCAGGGAGCGCCCGCTATGTGCCAGGCGCCGTGCCAAGCCTGATCTGTGTAATCCTCACAGACCCTCTGCGGTAGGCGCCTCTGCTGTTCCCCGCCCAGGGCGCAGCGGGGTGTGGCCATTTGCCCAGGGTCACGCAGACTTGAACTCCCATCCCGATGCCCATTTAACCACCAAGCTGCAGCGCCTCCCCATCGCGTCCACATCCGTTATAGCTCCAGGGGCCTCCCAACCGCCCAGGGAGACAAAACAATCACGCTGGTGGCTGGCATCGTGGTGCACTTAATGTGTGCCAAGCATTCACTGCCTCATTTCACTTTCCCAGCAGCCCTGGGAGGATTATTACCCCCATCTTATAGATGAGGAAACTGAGGCACAGAAAATGGAAGGGACTTGTCCACAGGCATGGAGAACAGAGTGGAAGAGCTGGATTCAAACCCAGCCACTCAGACCCCAGGATCCATGCTGTCAGCTACCGGCACTATTAACTCCACCCCCAGGTTCCTGGTGTCTGTAATCCAGCCCAGGCCCTCTCCTTTCACCCTTCAGCCCACCCACATCCTGTCCCAGCATCAGTAAGGAGCTGCCTCTCTTAGCCATACCTGAGAAATAGAAGTTCCTAGGCCTAAAGCCACTGCCACGTCCCTAATTTCTGCCAGACCTCCCAGAAACCCTGGCTCTCAGTGAGGGTAGCCACTCAGAAATCATTGTAGGCCAGCCTCCCCATTTCCCAGGTAGGGGAACCAAGACCACCAAGGTGAAAGGCTAGCCCAAGGAGGAGATGGCCTCGTGGAGCCTTTGGCGGGGAGTTCAGTCCCCGCAGGCCCAGCTATGGCTCCTGCCCCCCCACCCCACAGTCAGGTCTGGGGGGGCACGCCAAGGAGGGGCAGGAAGTGCTGAGAAGCAGAGCGGGCTCCCGTCCCCAGTGGCGGCGGGTGTCTGGGGCAGGAGGAGGCTATCTGATCCCTTCCCCACTGCCCCGGCCATGACCTCCTCCCTCCCTCCATCTCTCCCTCCTCCCTCATGGCCAGGGGAGCCAGCACCCTGGGCTGCAGCTGAGAACCCAGCGTTCCCCAACCAGGCCCACATTCCTGTGGGAGGAGGAGTGGGGGGGGGCATTGGGCCAAGGGCTTTAGGGACGGGGCACCCCTGGGGTTGCCCCACCCTGCCTGGGCCAAGGCCGGGCTGTCTCCAACCTCACCATTTCCTGCCTCCGCTCTCCGCATCTCTCAGTAGCAGAGCTGCCTAAATTTGGCTCCAGGAGGGAATGGGGGAGGTGGCAGCAGGCGGGTGCTGTCAGAGGCCAGGGCGCAGCTCCCTGTCTAGCCGGCTGGCATTTTTGCTGTCTGGAGGAGGGCAGGGGGGCCCAGCAGCCCTCTCCGGGAAAGGGAGATGTTCGTACCTTCTGACGTGAACTGAGTAATGTGCAAACGACATGCAAACCAAGCTTCAAATCAGCATCTCAGCCAGGGAACAGCTTGGGTGCTGCTTTTGGGATGAGAACAGAAGGACCAGTGGCCCGCTCCCCAGGGCTCCAGTGGGGGCTGCGGGTGGGTACAGGGTGTCCGGGGCTGGGAGCTGGGAGACTCCGTTTCTTGCCCGGTGGAGCTTCAGGGCTTTAGATCAGTGGCTGGATGCTCTGGGTCCCAGCCTGAGAGCAGGGCCATGGCTTGCTCTGCCTGCTCTGGCACAGTGCTTGGCACACCCTGTCACATGGTTAAGCACATGAGTTTGTAGCCACCCTGTCTAGGTTTGAACCTTGGGTCTCTACTGGCCAACTCGGTGAATTCATCAACAGCTGTTTACCCAGGCAAACAGCTCATGTAATTGGCAGCCCTTTTAGGACTTCCCTGCCCTAGAAGGTGGGCACAGGGGCACGGCCCAAAAGAACATGGGCTTTGGAATCAGACCTGGATTCCAGGTCTGGCTTAGCCAGTGAGGCTCTGTGGGTCCCACGCCCTCCTCTGGGAAATGGGTTCAGGATCTCAAGCTCAGCTGTGATGTCCACGTGAGGGCCTGGACACTCCAGAAGTCTTCCCACCAGCGTGGTCTCACTGCTCTCTGCATTCATTCAACTACCTTCTCCGTCCCGGTCCCATCTCCCCTCTCCTCTTTGCTGTCTTGGTTTTTCTCTTGTCTTGTAGATTTCTTTCAGTCTCTCCCCTCCCGTTCTCTCCACTTGTCTCTGCAACCTCAGGGAAGCCACTGCCTCTCCCAGTCTCAGTCTGCACATCTGCTGCATGGGGGTAATGGGAGGTGGATGACGAGCTCTGTCTGGGGTCTAGGGCCCAGGAGAAACTTGATGGGCGGCAGCACTTCATAAGGCCCATTTACATCCCAAATGACCAGGAGGGGTGGGCTGTGCCCCCAGCTCTATCAGGTATGGGGTGTTGGGGCCCCACTTCTCGGTAACTCTGTTTAACCCCAGATAACTGCTCTCCTGCCCCTCGGCCAGGGCTGATATGAGCTGAATCCAACTTCCTGCCACCCAAAAGCCACTTCCTGCCAAACTCGAGCTGATACCAGAAGAACTTGTTTTCTGCGCACAGAGCAGTCCCGCTGGGGCGGCCACCCGCCTGCTCCGGGTGTGAACATTTTTTCCATCTGCAGGTCGGCCTGGTGAGGCCGGCGGGGGTAAGGGGGGAGGATGGGGACTCTGCCCTCCTCACCTCTGAACCTGCCTGTCCTGCCCCGCCATAGCCTCCGGGCCTGCCAGCCAGCCCAGGAAGGGTGCCAGGTGGCCCTTTGGGCCCAGACAGACGCGTGTAGGCAGCCATACACAGTCTGACACAGCCACACACACAGCCGGCCTGACAGTCCTCACAGCCACCGGGCGTTTGGGTGAAGACTCTGGGAGACAAGTGCGTGACCCTGTCAGACAGCAGTCACACACACTCAGAGTCACAGACAACCGCACACGGAGACAGTACACCCAGTCTCAGTCACTCACACACATGCACACGGAGCTCCCCACACTTGCCCAGCGTCCCCCTTCCAGATGTATTCACTAATTCAACAAACACTCTCTGAGGGCCTGCTCTGTGCCAAGCCCTGGGCTAACCCAGAGTAAAAGCTACTGGAATAGTAACACATAAGTAGCTGACCTGTGCTGTTCCCTCAGTTTCCTCACCTGTGAAATGGGGAGAACAGCCCTGCCCCATAGGTCTGTTGGGAGGATTAATGAGCTAATTCGTGCAAGGCCCTGGTCCCCATCTGGCCCGTAGACAGCACCGTCTAAGTTAGGCTATCTTAGTTAACCAGGAGCTTCCTGTGCCCAGCTCCGCTGAGATCTTACATACCTTATGGCCCTGAGTCCTGGCCCAAGCCCCCCATGGCTCAGGTCCTCATTCCCATTTCCACAGATGAGGAAACTGAAGCTCCGGGAAGAGGCCCACAGGTCCTCAGGGTGCCCCCATGAACTCCTCTCCTGCCGCATCTCTCTGCTGCCGCGGCCTGCCTCACTACCCGCCTCGCCACACAGCCACGGTTGCCTCTGCCTGGAATGGCCTTGCCACTTGCTCTTGGTGTGACCGGCTCCTTCTGACCTGCCTACTTCCCCAGCTCCTCCCCAAAGCCCAGGCAGCCCCTGTTCACTTCCCTCAGAACGCTCATCACCTGTGGAGCACCTGGACCCTCCACTGGCCTTTAAAGGCCAAGAGTCAGAACCATTTTGTCCATCCTCTGGCACCTAGCAGGTGCTCAACAACTTCAGAACTAAATGGATAAACGAAGTGGCCTGCCCCTCACAGCTACTGAGGACAGAGCCTGGGGCCACGCCAGGACACCTGAAGCTGGAGCTCAGTCCTGTGCTATCTTGCTTCTCACGCCACCAGCACTTCATAGCGTGTCAATGAATGAATGAATGAAACCAAGATTTCGGGATCCCGGTCCAGTGCTCTCTGGGCCAAACCTCCTTCACTTCCTGGCAGCGTGGACAGGAGCCAAGCTCCAGCCGCTTCGGATGGTGGCAGGGCTGACGGGCCGCCTGAAGCCTGCTGTCAGGAGCTCGTCTGGCCACAGCCGCCAGCAGGGAAGACCAGCTGGCGGTGCAGGGTCCATCGGCCCAGGCCTGGAATCTGAGCCGCCCTGAGAGGCCCAGCTTCTCTCCAGGCCCCCACAAACTGGCCTTTGTTTCCCAGGCCGGCCAAGACCCAGCAGCCTGGGCTTTCTCTCTGCCTGCGGCACCCGCACTGAGCTGGCGGGGTAAATGGGCCAGCCTCCCCTCTGTCCGGGCCCAGGATGTCGCTTCAGGACTAAATGGAGATGTAATTTTCTATACAAATCCATGACAATTTAGATGGAGTGATTGTAATTGGCTTTTCAATGGGGGTTTTGTCCAGTGCTGGTGGCTAGAACTGGGTGGCCTGTTTGAGGCAGGCTGCATTTAAATGACAATAAAGCAATAATATTGAGGACTTGTACAGTGCCCAGAGCCCCTCCTGGGCCCAAGTGGAGCCTCATGTTTATGGATCTGGTCCTTCCCTGGGGCTGTCTGGACAACCGGGTAGTGGGGGGCACAGAGCCCGGGAGAGGGGCTATTCCAGACATAAAGGCTCTGGGACGGCCGGGGCGGGGTCGCGTGTCCACCGGCTTCCCTGCTCCACACTCATCACACAACCACTGACTAGTGCCGCCCGTGGGCTGCTGCTATTCCAGGTGCTGGGGGTGCCGAGAGCCAGAGAACCCTCCCGGGCAGGTCAGAGGCAGGAGGGAACAGTGGCTAGCTAGCACAACATGCGGCTGGATGGAGAGCATGACCCAGAGCCAGATGGCACGGGTTCAAATCCTACCGCGCTCCTTACTAGTTTCCTGGGCTTTGGCAAGTTACTTAACCTCTCTGTGCCTCCGTTCCGCCAGCCATAAAATACAGTTGCAAAGTCCCTGTGAGGACGAAACACCTGTCGAGGGCTCAGCACAGTGCCTGGCGGGCGGAAGGGGCTGTCGGTAAGTTACCACCTTGTTCGCCTTGTTCGTTAAAACTCCAGCTCTGGTGTCAGACTTGCCAGGGGGTGACTGCGAGCTTGTGACTTAACCTCTTTAAACCTCCACCGGCTTCTCTTTAAGGTGGGGCTTTTAGGAGAGCCAACCCCACAGGGTGGTGGGGAGAGGATGCAGGAAGTGCTTGGCTCAGTGAACGTTAGCTCTCACTTGCAGTGATGCTTTTTGGCCTTGAGGAGCTTCCCATTCCGTGATAATTATACCGTTGGGTGTGGGAGACAGAAAGGGAAGGAGAGAAAGCTCACAGGAAGCCAGGACAGAGCTGTCTCTGCTGGCAGGGGCTGCACTGGGAAGGAATGATCTGAAGGGGCCTCGGGAACAGGGTGGGGCTGCAGGCTGTGTTAAGGAAGGAAGGCTTCACAGAGGAGGTGACATTTGGGCTGGGCCTTGAAGGATGAGTGGCGGGGTTTTGCCAACATAGGACGGATCCCAGTGCCAGGCACCGTGGCCAGAGAGTCACAGGCAGACCCTGCAGCCCTGCGTCCTGAGCACGTGTTTCGTACCTGTGGGAGTGGCTGAGGCGGGAAGATAAAGGCAGGCGGTCAGGGAGACCCTCCTGAAGGAGAGATGCTGAGAGCATGTAGGAAGGGAAAGAGCCTGTGCAAAGGCCCGCAGGTGGGAAGGCGGCTGGCGTCTTAGGCTTTGGTGAGTGGACGGTGGGGAAACTGCAAAACATGGCTGGAGGGACTGGACAGGGGCTGTGGGTTTACTCACAGTGAAGTAGGCGGCCACAGAGGGATTTTAAGCAGGCGGGTAACACCATCCACGTTACATTTTTAAAGGATCCCTCCAGCTGCTTGTGGAAAATGGACTGCAGAGAGGAAGGGGTAAGAGGGAAACCTTGGCCAAGCGGGCGAGTCACTGGAGGGAGGGAAGTGGTTGGATCCACAAAATAGCAGGCGCTCGGTAACTGCTGGCTGGATGATGGGCAAGCAGAGCATGGTGAGGGGCTGGGTGCAGCTGGCACATAAGCAGGGTTGGTGAAAGGAGGTGAGAGAAGAGAGGTGAGGGCCGCCTCCCACCTCCCCTTGCAAGGCTAAGGCTCTGGGGCTTTTTCCTGAGGGCAGCAGCGGAGCCAATACGGGTTCTTCTCCAGGCAGAGAAAGACCATGCTGCGATCTGTGCTTTGGAAAGATCATTCTGCCGCAGGGTGGAAGGGTGGGAGGTGGTGGGTGGGCGAGTCTGGAGGGAAGGAGGCAGGGAGGGAGAGGGGTTGCTGAGGGCTCAGAGGCCTCAACAGGCATCCTAGCCATCCCTCAACTCCAAGAGCAACAAACTTCCTCTTCAGCAAGGTCTAAAATCTAGTCCTGGGTCACAGAGTTGTCAACGCAGAGTTGGGATCCGACCCCAGGGCTGTTCCCCTTTATTATCATTCCCATCCTGCAGATGAGGAAACCAAGGCTCCGAGCGGCTGAGTCACTCATCTAAGGAGACACAGCTAGGAACTGAGATCCAGGCTCAGACCCAGGCAGTCTGACTTCAGACCTTTATACCAGAGGTCCTAACCTGTATGTGGGGGTCAGAGGTTTATTACCATTTTGAATTTATTGCTAATACGTAAAAGTTGGGAAATTTCGTGGAAAAAGAAAACCCGAACTTTGTACAGAACCTCCTGATGTTGACAGCTCCAGGAGCCAGTCCTTGAACCTCGTCCACCTAGCGGCTCCCAGGTTTACGCCTCCAGCCTGGGCCTCTGCTCTGCATCCATTCGGCCGATTGGACGTGTCTGAAAGCAAGTGCGTGTCTAGGGCCCCTGTAGAGGGCCAGGGAAAGGCATCTATCTATCCATGCACCCATCCATCCATTCATTCAAGCATGTGGACCACCGCCACCGCCTCCAATGCCCGGCCATCGCCACCAAATCTCCTCCACCAGAAGCCTTCTCCATCTCCACTTACTCAGGCCAAATACCCAGGAGTCATCCTTGATTCCTCCCTCTTTCTCTCACATCCCCCCACGCCCATCTCACCCAACAGCAAATCCTGTTGGCTCCACCTTAAACTTTAACCAGAATCCAACTGCATTCCACCACTTTCCCTGCTCCTGACTTCCTGTCCCGGGACCTGCGGGGCTCCAGGGAGAAGCACGTGCTGGCACTGGAGAGCCCTGGGGCCCTCCCCACTGGGTCTCAGTCTCTTCATCTGTAGGAAGGGTGGGATACAGCAGGTCATTTTGACTCCCGTTATCCTTTTGTCCAGACTCTGGAGTCGGGAAGAGCCTGGTTCACAAGACATTTCATGTTAAACTCCTAATTCCTTTCTGGCCTGGGCAGGACACAGGTGGGACAAAGGAATAGAGTGTGAGTGTCTGAGACAATGACAATCTTGACTTTCAACACCCTGGGGTGGGTTAGGAGCCCCCTGGAGTGGAGGACGTCTTGCTCACCACTGACCAGTCCTCAATATCTGCTGGAGCCTCGCACCAAGTAGGTGCTCAGGAAACATTTGTTGAATGAATAAAGGAATGAATGAACCTTCCTGGCCCTCCAAAGGCACCCTGGGCATTCACTCAATTTCAGAGGGCCTTGATTTTCCCATCTGAGAAATAGGTAGAGTAACCTAATGCCACTGCCTTCCTTCTGTACAACAACTAACATGTACTGAGCGCCTGCTGTGTGCCAGGCACATATTAACTCATTTACGCTTCACTATAATCCCAAGAAGTAGGAACAACTCCCTTTTATGACTGAGGAAACTGAGGCCCAGAGAGGTTAAGTGACATGACCAAAGTCACACAGGGCACAAGTGGCTGAGCCAGAGACCATTCCAGGCAGGCTGGACCTAGAACTCTCATTCTTTTTTTTTTTTTTGGCCGCACTGCAAGCAGCTTGCAGGATCTCAGTTCCCCAACCAGGGATTGAACCTGCGCCCTTGGCAGTGAAAGAACGGAGTCCTAACCCCTGGACCACCAGGGAATTACCTAGAACTCTCATTCTTAAACACTGTTCCAGGCTACCCTTCAAGGAGAAATGAGGTCTGGGGAAGCCTGCCCCAAGGAGGCAGCCCACAACTTTATAGATGGGGATATGCCGAGCAGGGCTGCCAACTCGACGGTCCTTCCATGGCCCCCATTTAATACCAGTCAAATAAAACCCAAATACCCACATCTGGACTCAAGGCCCCTGGAAGGAGCTCCAGCTGCATCTTCTCCTTCCAAAGGCCAGCCCCAGCCATGCTGGCTGCTTCTCTTCCCCATCAGCCTGGGGCTGTCCTGCCTCTGTGCCTGGACACACCCTGTCCCTTCTATGTAGAATGCCACCCCCTGGCTCCTGGGCCGTCGTTCCTCCAAGTTTCATTCAAATGTCCTTCTCTCTCCTTCCTCCCTTCGAAGACTTCCCTGACCCCCAGCCATATTTCTTATCTTCGATTTCCTAAAGCACTTTGCCAGCAAGGATAACATAGTTAATGCGTCTCCACATGCCAGTACGTACTATTAACAATGCCACTTTACAGATGAGAAAACCGAGGCACCGACAGGAGAAGGAAGTTGCCCAAAGTAACACGGGATGGAGTCAAGATTGAACCAACACTGGCCTGACCCAAAGCTAGATCGCCAAGCCCTGAGTCAGACCACATTTCCTGAAGTCTGTCTTTGAGTCTTAGCTGCCTTACCAGGAGGGATGCAGCCTGAGGGCAGGGGCTACTTCTCACCCATCTTGGCACCCCTGGCTCCTAGGACAGTGCCAGGCATACAGTAGGTGCTCATTCAAGACTCCCTAGTGACTGAACAGTGTGGACCTTCTGCATGAGTAAATGTGGTCTTAGAAACAGATCTTCCAGGCAGCACATGCTGAATTTGTGCTCTTCTGGCAGTTATGTCGGAAGGCGTTTGAGGCACTGTGAAGGCACAGGAGCTGGAGAGGATGGTGGAAAGTGAGTCAGGGTCAGAAGCCAGACAGACCATGTGACCTTAGATCACTGCAGAGTGGGGATTTTAATCCTGACCTTCAGGGTCATTGTGAGGGTATACCCAGTGCCAGTATATAGTGAGCGTTCAATACATAGTAATCATGATTATTAATTAACAATACATATTCTAGACATTGCTGCCAGGAGTGGAAGGCAATCTGGCATCATCTACCAAGGACCAAAAGCACATGCCTGTGGACCCAGCAATTCTACTCCTTGGTAAAAACTCACATGTGTCTGAAATGGCCATCTGCGTTCAAGGAGGTTCACTGAGGTCTTGTTGTGAGAACATAATGCTGGAAACAACTTAAATGTCCATCGACAGAGGGCTAGGTAAATAAATTGTGGTACATCCATAAAATCGAATACTACGCAGCTATAAAAAAGAATGAGAAAGTTCTTTACGTTCTGACGTACTTATGCACTGACAGCACATAGATCTACCGTTTCATGGGAAAACAACCTGAAGAATGTAAGAGCTAAAACTATAAAACTCTGAGAAGAAAGCATAAGGATAAATCTTTGTGACCTTGGATTAGGCAATGAAGATGACACTATAACACAAGCAAAAAAAAATTAGACAAACTGGACCTCATCAAAATTAAGAACTTTTGTCCTTTAGTGGACACCATCAAGAAAGTGAAAAGAAAACCCACAGGCTGGAAGTAAATATTTGAAAATCATATATCTGATAAGGGACTTGTATCTAGAATATAGAAAGAACTCATAACTCAATAATAAAACAAATAATGCAATTAAAAATCAGTCGAAGAATCTGAATAGATATTTCTCCAAAGAAGCTGTACAAACAGCCAACAAGCACATGAAAAGATGCTAAACATCATTAGCCATCAGGGAAATGCAAATCAAAACCACAATCAGGGGACTCCCCTGGTGGTCCAGTGGTAAAGAATCCACCTTCCAATGCAGGGGAGGCAGGTTCCATCCCTGGTCCGAGAAGATCCCACATGCCACGGAGCAACTAAGCCTGAGCGCCACAACTACTGAGCTTGCGTGCCTCAACTAGAGAGCCTGCGTGCCACAAACTACAGAGCCCACGTGCTCTGGAACCCATGCACCACAACTAGAGAGAGAAAGCCCGCAGACCACAACTACAAAGAAGCCCGTGTGCCGCAACAAAGAGCCTGTGCGCCACAATGAAAGATCCCACGTGCTGCAACTAAGACCTGACGCAGCCAAAAAAAAAAAAAAAAAAAGAAAAGAAAAACAACCCACAATCACACAATCAGATACTATTTCACACCCACTGGGATGACTTGAATCAAAACGACAGATAATAATAAGTGTTGATGAGGATGTGGGAAAATTGGAAGCCTCCTACACTGCTGGTAGGATTGTAAAATGGTGCAATGATTTTGGAAAACAGTCTGGCAGTTTCTCAAAAGGTTAAACATAGAATTACCCTATGATCCAGCAATTCCGTTCCTAAGTAGAAGAGAACTGAAAACGTATGTCCACACAGAAACTTGCACATGACTGTTCATAGCAGCATTATTCCTAATAGCCAAAATCTGGAAACAACCCAAATGTCCATCAACTGTTGAACAGATAAGTCAAGTGTGGTATATCCATACAATGGAATACTATTCAGTAATAAAAAGGAAAGAAGTGCATGCTACAGCACGGGCAAACCTTGAAAAAATTACACTAAGTGAAAGAAGTCAGGCACAAAAGTCAGGCACATATCGTATGATTCCATTTATAGGAAATGTCCAGAGAAGGCAAATCTACAGCGAAAGAAGCAGTTTCCTAGGGCTGGGGAAGGAGGTCTAGGGGAGTGGGGAGTGACTGCTCTTGGGTGTGGGGTTTCTTTTGGGGGTGATGAAGATGTTCTAAAATTGATTGTGGTGACACTTGCACAATTCTGAATATACCCCAAAACCACTGAGTTGTATTTTAAATGGGTGAATTGTATGGTATGTGAAGTATATCTCAATAAAGCTATTCTAAGAACAAAAAGCAACCTACAGAACAGCGTACAACATATTTTGTGTAAAAATAGAAACAAACCCCAGAAATACATATGCATATGTGCTTATACATATGTATAAAACATCTCTGGAAGGAAACCAGAGAAATAATAGTGGCTGCCCCTGGGGAGGGGAACTGGGTGGCTAGGAGGGAGAATTGTTTTTTTCACTGTACACTGGTACCTGATGAATTTTTTTTTTTAATAATGAGATTTTATTACCATTTCAAAATGTTATACTTAAAAAAAACCAAACCAGTGGTTTATAACTGGCCCTCAGCCAGGGGGTGGGTTGGGCGAGGCAGCTCCGAAACACAGGAGGTGGCGAGAGAAACCCAACTTTACAGTTTTCCAAGCCTTGCTAACATCCATCGTCTTTTTTATTCCTCACGCAAGCCCTGTCAGAGGGTTTCAGCACAAGCCCTGTTTCCAACAGCAAATCCTGTGGGGCTTCCTTCAAAAAAAGCATAGAATTTGTCCACTTCTCACCCTCTGCAGGCACCCTTCTGGCTCAGGCCATCATCCCCTTCCACCTGGCTGACCTGGATCAAGGCACCGGCCTTCTCCCAGCTTCCACCCTCTCCAGTCTGTACTCCACACGGATCTGCCCTTGCCTCCCACCACTCGCCCCCACAGCCTGGGCTCCAGCCCACTGGCCTCCTCACGGTTCCTCAGACCTACCAGGCACTTCCTTCCTCAGGGCCTTTGCACTTGCTCTGCTCTCTACCTAGAATACTTTCCCACCAGATATCCACCTGAAGGCTCCCTCACCTCTGGACAGTTCTCTGCTCCAATGTTTCCTCATAAAGAGGCCTTCCCAGACCTCCCTATCTTCTTTCCCTGCTTTATTTTTCTGTATAGGACTGACATATTTAATATTTACATTTACTTGCCTGTCATCTGTCTCCCTAGCCCCAAATTTGGCTCCATGAAAGGTAGGCTTCTGTTTCTTTCCCCAGCACCTAGAACCATGCACATTGTAGGAGCTCAAAAATATCTGTTGAAATAAAACTGGGGGCTTCCCTGGTGGCGCAGCGGTTGAGAGTCCCCCTGCCGATGCAGGGGACACAGGTTCATGCTCCGGTCCGGGAAGATCCCACATGCTGCGGAGCGGCTGGGCCCGTGAGCCGTGGCCGCTGAGCCTGCGCGTCCGGAGCCTGTGCTCCGCAACGGGAGAGGCCACAACGGTGAGAGTGCTGCGTACCACAAAAAAGAAAAAAAACTGGGTCCTAAGAAACTGTCACAGACCAGAGGAGCACAGGGAGATATGAGGACTAAATGTAACGTGGTCTCTTGATTGGGATCCTGAAACAGGAAACGAAAGTTAGGGAAAAACTAGTGAAATCTGGAAAAAAAAAAAAAAAAGTGTGAGCTTAGTTAATAGTGATGTACCCATGTCGGTTCCTTAGTTGTAACAAACATACCATAATAGTGTCAAACGTTAGCAATAGGGGAAACTGGGTGAGGGGTAAATGGGAACTCTCTGGACTATATTTGCCACTTTTCTGTAAATCTAAAAGTGTTCTAAAATAAACCATTTATTTAAATTTTTAAAATGTGTTGCATGAAAGCACACGTGTGCAAACTGAGGCTCAAAGGTGAAGGCATTTGCCACAGGCTACAGAGCCAATGAAAAGCCGCAGCTCACGGGCAGAGACCGGTGAACATCCCCCAAGAGAAGGAGGCCCCTGTCACTGCAGATCCATTTATTTTGCAATGAAAGGCAATGTTGTATTGGGGGAAGGTGGAGGTTTTCTTTCCAAACATCACAGGAGACTCAGACATTTTACTGAGAATCCACGTCTGGTCCTGTAGAGCTCAGAAGACAGGCATGCTCTCCCAGCAACTCCCCAGGAAATTGTCCTTTTCTCCTTGGCTCCCAGGAGGCCCAAAGGGCCTCTCCAAGTCATGATATTGTTTGCCAAGGGTTCTTGGCCCTGTGGCTCAAGATCTCAAGCCGGGTCATACAAATCAGGTTGGGGACAAGGAGAGGGGCTAGGGGAGACAAAGGGTGGTCTAGGAAAGGAAGAGAAAAGGGACAACTCTTCTTGAGCACCTACGAGGAGGTGGCACTGGCCAAGGCATTTTAGGCCTGTGTGACCTCATTCCAGGCTCCCAGCCCAACAGGCTGGTTTGGTTATTCCTGTTTCCCCGATGAGGAAACCGAAGATTGGAAAAGGATGCAGTTACAGGGTGATGAAGCAGACACACTGGGGTTTGATCTCTTCGGGCCTCATCTTGAACTTCTCTCCACACCCTTCCTGCCCTCTAGCGACGCTGGCTGCTCTCAGAACCACATTTGTCACCTGGCCTTTGCCCATGCTGTACCCTCTGCCTGAAACACCCTTTCTTCCCTATTACTAAGCTAACTTCTACTCGACCTTCAAGTCTCAGCTCAAGTATTACTGCCTGTTATGGGCTGAACTGTGTCCCCCCCAACTCCTTCCCACTGCACATTCCTATGTTGAGGTCTTAACTCCTGTACCTCAGAATGGGACTGTATTTGGAGATAGGGTCTTAAAAGAAGTAATTAAGTTAAATGAGGTTATTAGGGTGGGCCCTAATCCAACATGATCGGTGTCCTTATAAGAAGAGGAAATTAGGACACAGAGACACACAGAGGAGAGGCTGTGTGAAGACACAGGGAGAAGACGGCCCTCTGTGAGCCAAGGAAGAGGCCTCAAGAAACCAACGCTGCCGACACCCTGATCTCGGGCTTGTAGCCTCCAGAATTGTGAGAAAATTAATTTCTGCTGTTTAAGACCCCCATTCTGTGGTGCTTCGCTTTGGTAGCCCCAGCAAGTGAACAGACTGCCTCAGAGAACCCTCCCTGAGCCCCATGCCCAGGTCAGGACCTCGTGAGCCCCATTCCTTCACGGCACCTCTCACGACGGGGATACTCTGTTTATTTGTGTGACTGTCTGGGTAACAGCTATCGCCCCCGGCAGATGGTGAGCGTCATGAGGGCACAGACGGGGACTGCCATGGTCTCTGCCAGGGCCTAGCACAGTGCCCGCACACAGTGGGTGCTTCATAAACGAGCACTGCACGAAGCCATGAAGGAGTAAAGGACAAGCAAATCTCCACGGCCTCGTCTCCCTGTCTCCCTTCGTGCCTCTGTCCCTGACCACAGAACAGCCAATGGAAGGCTTCTGGAACTCTTAAACTTCATTCCTTTTCTGAAGCAAATATTTCTTTTTGGGGCGGGGGGGGGGGGGGCTTCAGGTCTGTCAAGCTCAGGTTTGCCCAGCAACTTTAAATCCAATCCTTGCTAAAAAATGTAAAATTCATTCCTGGAGGCAACAAAGGAAAAGGTACCTCGCCCTTGGCTACCTGTGCCCACGCCTCCCTGAACCCTGTTCTTCCTGCTCTCCAGTTCCAGCCCTGCCCAAATCCTGCCATCTCCCTGGGGCTACATCCAAAAGCTTCCCTCCCAAAGAGCTCACCCTGGGGAGCCTAGAGACATGAAGTGGAGGCTCAGAAAGGGAAAGAGAGTGGCCCAAAGTCACGCAGCCAAGCAGAGGCTGGTGCATCTGTGAACCTCAGCTCTGGGCCCAGTCCATCCCTTGGGGCATCAGCTATGGCATCTCCCCACATAAATGTCATCAGCCCCGGGGGAAACTGCCCTACTTCTCTGACCTCAGGTGCAGCAGAGGTCCTGGGGCTCAAAGAGGATGTGACCTGCCCAAGGTCACACAGCTGGGAAACAGTGGAGCCAGAGCTGCAAGTCCTGGAGCTCAGCCACCCTGACCTTCCACGTGGGCTGCCGGAGCTGGGTTACGTGACGCTGATAGAGCTCCTGCTGCAGGGTGGGTGGGGAATCTTAGGAATCAGACCTGAGTTCAAGTCAAATCACCACGTGACCTCAGACAAGGGACTCCATCTCTCTGGGATGTTTCCTCAATTGTAACATGGGGTTAATGGAGTTCACGTGGTGGGGATAGGGTGCGGGTTCAACGAAACAATGTTAAGGTTAATGATCGATTCCTTAACTATGTTAAGGGGGTGAAACCATCAACAAAGAGCCTGTCCACTACATAGAGCAGGTCTACCTGCTAAGCCCATTCCATAAAGCGGGGTCCACCCTCCCATCCCGCCCCCATGAAGGGGCCCCTCGCTGCTATGCTTGTGCTGGGGTCCTGTCTGCTGAGTCACGGCACTGCCTCTCCCCACCATTTGCGTTGCGGATGGTGCCCGAAGGCACGCAGGATAGTTACTTAGAATGTTCTTAACATCTCCTCGGTCGCTACTACTTGTACAGAGACACACTCTGAAAGCAGGATCCTCTCTGCAGGGGAGTCAGGAACAACCCAGCCAGCTTCCCGAATCTCCCCATGTGGGCATGCCCAGTGCTTGGGCAGGGGGAGGCCGGTGGGTACTCTACCCCCACCAAGCTCTGCGACCTCTGGCAATCCCTTAAGGTGGACGGGGGCAAACTCTGACACTGACCAGTTCTTTCTAATTCTAAAAGCAGGTTCTGTACACTAGCACTTGCCTTCGTGCACATCAAATATCCCTGGAAGGACAGACAAGAAGCTGTTTGCCGCGATGCCTTCTGAGAGTGGGACGGAGCAGCTGGGGCAGAGAATGGAGGATTTTTACCATATCTTTTTAAACTTTCAAATTTCGAATCGTGTAAATGCATTGTGTATTTAAGCAAAATTAAAATTAACAATAGTAACAGAAACTAGGATTCTGGGTGGAAGGATTAAAACCCCTGGCTTGGGACTTCCCTGGTGGCACAGTGGTTAAGAATCTGTCTGCCATTGCAGGGGACACGAGTTCGAGCCCTGGTCCGGGAAGATCCCACATGCCGCGGAGCAACTAGGCCCGTGAGCCACAACTACTGAGCCCACGTGCCACAACTAATGAAGCCCACGCACCCAGAGCCCGTGCTCCACAACAAAGAGAAGCCACCGCAACGAGAAGCCCGCGCACCGCAACGAAGAGTAGCCCCCGCTCGCCGCAACTAGAGAAAGCCCGCACACAGCAACGAAGACTCAACGCAGCCAAAAATAAATACTAAACAAAACAAAAAAACACCCCGGCTTCCCGAGTTAGCCTGACCCTTCTGCCATGACTGCAGATAACTGACACTGGCCAGAGCGGCTTGGTTACTACAGGGTGAGCTGAGTAAGCATCCTTTTACCTTATGGGCCTCAGTGTCTCCTCGGGATCAAGTGAGCTATTGAAATCCATGTCCTAGCCTAACCCCGATTTGCTAGTCTCTTCTTTGGATCAGATCCGGGGAGGGCAGGAAATAGTCCATCATGGGAGCCATGGGGTGAGGGGTGGGGGATGAGCTCATGAGAGCCCCAGTGGCCCAGCGCTTTGAATGAGACTCTCCAGGGCAACACCCGGGCAGTCCCCTGGTTTTGCTGATGGGGAAACCGAGGCACGATGCTGGAAAGGGACTGTGTGCTGAGATGGCACTGCCAGGCTAGGCACGTCACCACCCCACTGGCCTGCACCTGACAGCCACAATCGGGGGGCTCCGTCTGCATTAACTTCACCCGTGCACCCTCAAGAGGCTGCGTGGGCAGGTGGAGGATCTGGCCTGGACGTGGCCCTGTCCGCAGCCTGGGGAGGCTGGAAGGTCAGCTGTGCTGGCCCGCCTGGGCCTTTCAGGCTGAGGTATGGAGTCTGGTCTTTGTCCTAAGAGCCCCTGGGGAGCCACTGAAGGGTTTTAGGCTAGGAGTGATGTTGTCTGATTTATGTTTCAGAAGATTGTTCTGGCTGCTGGGTGGAGAATGGACCGGAGGGGCGAGAGGGGGAGCAGGAGACTGACGCAGAAGCCGCGGCAGCCTAGACCAGAGGGGGAGTGGCGGGAGAGCTGTGAATGGGTCCAAGGGAAGGTCAGCTGACTGCAAATGGAAAAAGTATATTCCTCCTTGGGTAGTGAGTCCCCTGTCCCTGGACATGTTTAAACTGAGCCCAGACCACAACATGACAGGGCTGTTACAGAGGGGACTTGATAAGGTGGACCACAAGGCCAAGGTCCTGGATCACCTCCTCCAGGAAGCCTTCCCGGACTCCCAAGGCTGGGTTGGCAGCCCCCAGGGCATCCCACATCACAGCACTGATCCCAGGTCGTAATCATCGGTTTCCAGGTTTCCATGACCACAAGGGCAGGGGCCACAAGGGCAGGGGCCACTCTGCTCCTTTCTGGATTCCCGGCACTCAGCAAAGAGCCTGGCTCGCGGTAAGACCTCATACATCACTTCCCCTTCCTTCCTTATCCTTCTCTCCCCAACACCCCTTCTCCCAGGTCTTTCATCTGTGTATTCCCAATGCCCAGCCCAGATACTGGCATAGAGTAGGTGCTCAGTAAATGGTTCTTGAAATGGATCCTCTCTCCAGCGGATCTAACACACAGTAGGAGTCCAGCAAATGTTCAGCCCTTCCTCTCAAGAGCATAGTCAACAACAGTGCAGTAACACTTGCTGGGTGCTTTTTTCGACCGCTCTGAGAACTTGAGGTAGGACTACTGTCGTGTTTATCCTGGAGGCCTAGAAAGGTGTGGGGATTTGCCGGGGCCAGCCGGCTGTCCAATAGCAGAACAGGGAACTCAGGCTGTCGGGATCCAGCACTGGACTGTGTGGCCTTGTTCTGAGGGCCCAGCTGCTACCACCACTGCTCCTGGCACATAGGAGGTGCAGAGACCTTTCTGTAGTGGGCCCCAGAAGGACAAAGTCACCCCCAAGCTGGCTGCCACGGGGAGCACCAGCCTGATCCCACTCTCCTCCCAGGCTTGGGGCTCCCTCCCGCCTGAGTGGGCCAGGCTGTCCCAGGGGGCCGCTGCCAGCCCAGGCCTGCCCAGGCCCACCGCCCACACAGCCTTCCCTGAGCCGCCAGCCGGCGGGCAACATGGCCTGCCCCGGGGGACTGAGCCTCGGCCGCCGGGCAGCCCAGACAAAGGCCGGCAGCGTGCCCGATCCCCTGGCACTTGGGCTGCTGCTGCCTCCTCCTCCTTCTTCTCCGGCTCTCCCTCCAGGGCCCAGGCTGGGGGCACTGGCAGAGGTTGTTTGCAAAAAGGAGGTGGAAGGAAGGGTGAGGAGCCCCAAGGGCAGAAGCTGGAGCAATTAGAATGACGGGGGGGAAGCAGGGCAGTCCTGCAGGGCCGAGCAGCCCAGAAATCAGGTGGGTGGGGGGGCTGGTGAGGGCACAGCCTGGCAGGTCTGGCACCTCTCCCTGCCCCCACGCAGGCACCCAGCAGGCGCCAATCCAGGTCTGTTGAATAATGACCACTCTCGGAACTGAGTGCTGTCAGGGTGGGGCCCTGGGCACACGCATCACTGATCCTTCCAATAAGAGATAGGGCTTCAAACCTGCCCGGAAGAGAACAGGTATGGAGATAGCTATTAATTATCTCCCCAATTTAGATAAGAGGCAACTGAGGTTCTGAGAGGCAAAATGACTTGTCTAAGGTCGTACAGTTGGAAGTGCGGCAAACCAACCCTACCCAGACCTATCTGATTGCAAAAGCCCACATGTTTCCCACTGCCCTGATTGTCTCTTTACAAATAATTAATTAATAATAAAAGTGGACACACCAAGTCGTCTTTATTGAGCATTTAACATGTGCCAGGCACTGTGCCTAGGGCATTGTCTGCATTAAGTCATTTAATCCTCACAACAACACTACGAAGTAAGAACTATTATTGTGACCATTTCACAGACGAAAAAACCGAGGCCTGGCAAAGTAGAGTAACGTGACCAAGATCAAACAGCAAGTAGGGTTTCAACCCAGCCATCCGGAGCCTGCACAATACACCACCATTCTATCCCGAATGGATGGATAGAGGGATGGATGGATGGACGGTGGGATGGACAGACTAATGAGTGGGAGCTCTGCCCTGTGTGCACCAGGCCTACGGCTGGGCACCCAGTAGGTGCTTGGCCAGCAGTAGCCATGACAACGCTGTACTTTTCTCCTGCAGCCCCTGCCAGAGGGGCCTCATGTCCCCAGCAGGGCTGGAGCTTGGGGGCCGTGGGCTGCGTGCCCGGGCTGCTGGGGCCGCCCAAGCTCCCTCGCTGAGCCGAGCAGCGGCATGACGGATGTGCCTGCCACCGCGGGGAGCCCGGGGTAGAGCAGTTGCCTGGAAACAGGCTGCTCTGGCGGCCCACACTCAGACCTTTGTCACCATCTCAAGGACCTTTCTTTCCTCCTCCTTTCTCGCTGGAGCCAGACCCGGCACGCAGGTGAGGAGCTGCAGCCAATGCCACCAGCAGCCCCCATCATGGGGGACCCACGGGGGGGGCCAGGGCCCCAGGTTGGGGAGAGGGAGGCAGATGCAGGAGAGACAGGAGAGCCTGTGGCGGGGGAGACCGAGCTCTGTGGGCGGCCCAGCCAAGGCATGGAAAAATCCTGATGCCGGGATGCTTCTCTCACTGGCTTTATTTCTCCCAGCTTCTCTGACAAAAAAATGATTCTCAGTCCTTCTTCTAAATGGTGCAATACTGGAAGCATCAGCTTCTAGAGCTGAGGGTGGTGCCCGAAGAGATCCAGGCAGGGCCGGGCCTCCGGGGGGCCCAGGGCAGGGGGACAGGTGTGACGCCCCCGCGCAGCAGGCACTGACTGGCTCTCGTGCTGGTGGGCCCTGACGGGGGACTGACCGGGCGCTGGGGGAACCGGCTGGGGACTGGGCCATGCCCTAGCCAGGGCCCCCCAGGGGACAGGGGTGTGGAGTCGCTAAGAGCAAGGACTCTGGGGCCAGACCAGCCTGGGCTCAATTCCAGCTCTGCCCGTTGGGCAAATCATTTCTCTTCTCTGTGCCTCAGTTTTCCTCCTCGATGAATGGGGAGGGGCTGCCTAAAAGGGCAGTTGTGAGAATGCAATGATATATAACCTCTATAGAATACCTAGCACATAGCGAGTGCTCGGTGAAAGATCACAGGGAACTTTTTGCTGAGATGCCTCAGGGTGCCCGGCCCCAGGCGTATCATAAGGACGATTTCACGCTCATCCCAAGCGCTCAGCGAGGCAGGAGGTCTACAGACCCCTCGGACACACGCAGAAGCTGAGGCTCCCGAAGGGATGGGGTTTGCCCAGGTCGGACACCCCGGAAGGTAAGCGGCCAGGCTGACTTCCACCCCTGTCAGGTTTCCAGTTTGAACAACCACTATCTAAACCTCCCTGACTAATGGGGCTGCACTTTGACTTTGAAAATCAGATCTCAAGGCTGCCTCCCTCAAACCTTCCTTGTCTCCCCAGTGCCTGGATAAAGCCCAGGCTCGTTCGCCGGGCATCTGAGATCTCTGTGACGTGGCCCTACTCACCCCAGCTTTGAAGTGTACTTCGTGCCTCTGCAAGGCTGTCTCCTCTGCCTGGGATGCCCACCCTCCACTCGGCTCTTTGCTGAGTCCTGGCCCCTAAGGTACACTCTTCCAGAAAGGCCTCCCAGCCCAGCGCTCCCCAGGCCAAGCCAGGGACCCCTTCTCCTGTGCTCCAACGCTCTGTTCACCAACACCCCTCTGACCCATAGGCCCGGCAGATCTCCTCTGTGGAATCTGGGCCCCGAGGGGAGAATGCACCTGGCCTGGCACCCAAGGCCACACAGTCAGACCCTATCTATCTCCCGAATCTCTGCCTCGCCTCAACCTGCCACAGTGCCCAGCTGCAGCCTATGTCCTGGGCCACCAGCCTTACAGCCTCACAGCCCCAGAGCAGACTGTCTATCCATTTGCGTTCCACTCCTCTGCTCACACAGAACCCCCACCACACTGTCCCCAGGCCACTCTGCAGCCCCCTGGCCCGCTGAGTCCCATTCAGACCCTCCGTTCAGACCCTCCCTCCTCTGTGGCCTTTTCCTGACCACCCGAAGACAGGCAGACCTTCAACCCAATTTTCCAGCAGAAGTTGCAGCTGCCCCCCTCCTGTGTGTTCCTGAGGCCTGGGGAGGGAGGGAGAGATGGGGGAGGGAGAAAGGGAAGGGGTGGGGGGGAGGGAGAGATGGGGGGAGGGGGAGAAAGGGGAGGGGGAGAAAGGGGAGGGGGAGAAAGGGGAGGGGGAGAAAGGGGAGGGGAGGGAGGAGGAAGCAGGGGAAGGAGCTCCACCTTTGTTAGGCCCTGTTCTAGGCACATGACCACACAGTATCTCAATTATTCCATCGCTTAAGGGAACAAAAAGAGGCTCAGGCTCTGAGAGATTCAGCTTCTCTCTCGCTGAAGGCCTAAGGCCTAGCTGGGCTTCTCCAGCTGCCTGTGACACTCAGGTGGCACTACATTGTCCCCAAGGGTTACGGCTGGGCTTGCACTCCTTGTATTCGCCACCTGGGCCAGCACAGGCCCAAGGCAGCGGCAGGAGTAACATGACTCGCTGACTACACTGAGGTTCCGGGCCCCGAACTCACACAATCTAACGTTCAAGATGAGGAAACTGCCACCCAGACAGGCAAAGCGCCTTACGCAGGTCACCAGCCAAGAAGCCACAGAGCCGGGACCTGCACCCCATGATCTAAACGCCATGATGTCCCGGAGCCCAGGACACTGCCTGGCCTCCCAGCCGAGCTGACACTAGCCTCAGGCAGCCGTAGCCCCAATTCCAGACACCAGGTCCTGAGCCTGTCCCCGGCGGCCGCTGCTAATTAGCTAGGCGGGTTCTGCTTGCTCTGTGGCTGCTCAGGGGCAATTCTCCCAGGAAAGGCCGTGCTTGCAGGCGCAGGAAAGGTACTCGTAACCTGCACGAGAGGCGACAAAGGGCACAAAGGCATCCTCGGCTGCCCGGCGCAGCCTAAGCTGGCCTCACACCCATGTCCCAGGACTACCCGCCACTCGCCACCACCACAGCAGGCTCCCTGGATGTCTGCTGTCAGCAGGACACATCCACACAGAGTCCCCATCCAGTCTGGGTCACCCGGCCACCCCCCAGGAAGGGCAAAAGTGAGCATTAACATGGCCCCAGCCATCCTTTCAAGCACTGCAGGGAGGGGTGGACAGGAAGCTCAGCAATTTCAAAACCTGCCACCCCTGTGCGCGTCCCTCACTCTGGGCAATCGGCACGGCTGCTCCCCGGACCTCACAGCAGCTCGAGGGGTGATACTGCTCTCAGCCCCATTTACAGGTGAGAAAACTGAGGCCTGGGGAGAGGAAGTGACTATCCAAGGTCACCCCGCTAAGAAGTGAAGGGGCCAGGATTCACATTCAGCCTGTCTCACACTAGAGTTTGTGCTGTCTCCACCCTGCTCTAAATTGAGGTCGTCCAGTTCCAGTCTCCCATTTTGCCACTGAAGAAAGAGAGGGCAGGAGGCTACAGTACAGAAAAAGCATGGGCTTTGGAGTCCCAGCTCTGCTCTCATGGCCTGTGTGTTTTAGGACATAACCTTTCCTCTTTGTGCCTCAGTTTCTTCATCTAGAAAATGGGCCTAAGGGGCTTCCCTGGTGGTGCAGTGGTTAAGAATCTGCCTGCCAATACAAGGGACACGGGTTCGAGCCCTGGACTGGGAAGATCCCACATGCCGCGGAGCAACTAAGCCCGTGCGCCACAGCTACTGAGCCTGAGCTCTAGAGCCCACGAGTCACAACCACTGAGCCCCTGTGCCACAACTACTGAGCCTGTGTGCCTAGAGCCCGTGCTCCGCAACAAGAGAAGCCACTGCCATGAGAAGCCCACGCACCGCAAGAGTAGCCCCCGCTCCCTGCAACTAGAGAAAGCCCACGCACAGCAATGAAGACCCAACGCAGCCAAAAATAAGTAAACAAAAAATAAATAAATAAATAAATAAAAATGGGCCTAGGAACCCCTGAGCTGTGTGGGCACTGGGCAAAGGCTCTCTGGGGCCTTAAAGGCACTAAATAAGGATGGGCTCTCTGACGTCCCCTGCAAAGGGTCAGATGGTGAGTCCAGTCCCCACAGTGAGCTGATGCAGGGTGGGCTAGAACCCGCAGCCTCGAGCCCCACGAGATGAAGGTTGAGGCTGCAGCAACTAAAGAGAGAGAACGACCGGTCTGCAGGGCCCCCATCAAGGGTCAGGAGGCCAGATCGTGGCCAAGCAGGTGGGCCAAGGGAGGAAGGGGTCCTCCTGCACAAAGCCTGCCTGCCAGTCCCTGCCTGAACTGTGACCCGGAATCGCCAGCACTGGGGCTGGGTCAGGCACACCTGGGTCCAAACCCTGGCTCCCCCCACCAGCTGGGCACACCCCGCCCTGAAGCTTGGCTTCCTCATTTGTAATGCACCCCCCCCACACCCCGTTCCTCCCTCCCCAGGCCGTCCTGAGGCTCAGAAGCTGATCGGGTCCAGCATCTGGACGACAAAGCACTGGGGCCAGGCTGCTCAGAGGCCAACCTGGAGACCCCGCCGGCCCTGCCCAGGAAGGCCAGACACCGGATGGACAGACAGGCCGAGTGGACAATCACATGAGCCCAGACCTCTTCCTCTTCTCAAGGACCTGCCCGACTCCGCCCGCCTGTGGCCTGAGCTTCCCCATGCTCCGGGCCTTTCAACATCCTTACAACAGACCTCCCGATCCACCAAGCCATGCCTTACAAAACCTGCTCGCGGACCACAAATCTGAAAGTCGCTATTGTTGCTTGGTGCGGGAGATGTGTGTGTGTGCGCGTGCACGCACACACACACACACGCGCGCGCGCGCTCGTTGGGGGGGGATGGGCGGGCTCTGCACAATCTCCACTCCCTTGGCTCCCAGGCTTCCCTGAGCCAGGAGCCCCACGTCTTAGCCCTCCATCAGCCCTGCCTCACTGTGACCTTGGGCAAGTCACCCTCTTCAGGCTTCAGTCTACCCCGCTCTAAGCCGGGGCTATTATTTCCTGCCCCCTTTTCCTCACGGAGTTCTCAGAAGACTAAAGTAATACTACAAATTCCCAACGGCTGTGAAAACAGTTTGAAGTCATATAAATGTTAGGTTCCAGCTTTAAATGTATACAGAGCACCTCCTCCAGGAAGACCCAAGGCTGGGCACTTATACACGTGCTTCCAGGTGTGTTTCCTGAAAGTCCCATCCCATCAACCCTGACAGACAGACACTGTAGCCTCATTCTGCAGATGAAGACACTGAGGCGCAGAGAAGGATTTGCCTAACGTCACACAGCCGCAAAGCAGCGGACCCAGGATTTCAACCCAGGGCCGTCTGACTGTCAGTCATGTGGAGCGACGAGGAGCACACTGTTCTCTTTTCTAAGCCCTCACAGGCCTTAAAATTCACCCTTTGGGTTGAAGAAACAGGCAGCAAGGTCCCTGCCCCAGCCCCATCCAGGAGGCTGGCATCACCAGCGCTCCCCAGGATGGGCTGTGGGGGTTCAGAAATGTGTTCTGGGGCCTAACGTCCTGAGAGGTAAAATGTGGTCTTTTGATTCCCAAATACAGGGGGTGCGGGAAGCTGTGGACACTGGCCTCCTCACTCTTCCTCAAATCCTCCAGACATACTCCTGCCTCAGGGCCTTTGCACTTACTGTTCCCTCTACCTGGAATCCTTTTCCATCAGATACCTGCCTAACTTGCTCCTGCACCTCCTTCAGGGCTTTGCTCAAAATGTCACCTTCCCAGCGAGGCCCTCTCTGATTAAAATGCCATTATTTCCCACTCCAGCACCTCCGATTCGCCCCACTCTGCTTGATTTTTCTCCAAAGCATCTGCCAGCATGTGACAAGCTGGGAGCTTTCCTTGTTTATTACGTAGTGTCAGTCTCCACTAGAATGTCAGCTCTCCGAGGGCAGAGTTTTTCATTTGTGTCTCCAGAGCCTGACACGGTGCCTGGCACAGAGCACCTACACTGTATATATTTGAACAAATGGATAAAACTGAGGCCCAGAGAGGGACAGTGGTGGGCCCTAGGCTACACAGGGAGCGCAGAGGCGGCATCTGTGTCCAGGCCTTCTGCTCCCAGCACCCACCTCTGTCCCCTCTCTTCACGTTCATGGGACTACTTGGGTTTGCTAGAACTGGGGGTGTAGGAGCCTGGGTCCCAGAGGCAGGGGAGTCAGCAGTGGGTGGGGGAAGAACAGCCCCTCCCCTGGGGCCTGCACAGGGGAAGCAACAAGTGGGGGTGTGTGTACAGAGCGTTCATCCATCCAGGGGCCCCCGCCTCCCCGCGTGCCCCTCCCCATCCCACAGCTGAAGGCAGACTCCGAACTGAGTCTCTCTCTCTCGCCTCCTGATTAGGGAGTGGGGTCTCCCCCTGGAGAGAGGGAGTCTCCCCCTCAACTGCTCCAGTGAGGGTCGGGGTTCCTTGACCTTCTGGCGGCCTCCCTGGTTTCTTCCCTTTCACAAATGACGTGCTGAGGGCAGAGGAGCCAGGGCATCATCTACCCAAGCTTGCTGGGACAAAGCCTGACCTCCAACCTTGTTCAGGCAAGTCCGACTCATGCACTCTCCCCAGCACTGGGCCCCGTGCTAGGTGCTGGGTTCAGGAGGCAAGAAAGGGAGCTGACAGTGATCCCAGTGAGGGGGAGCTGCCTGCTGGAAGTGGCAGGTGGCCATGGCTAGGAGCAGCTGCTGGTCAGCCTGCCTGCCTGGGTTCACATCCGGTGCCACCCTTGGTTCACAGGGGGCCTCAGGCAAGGTGAGTAAGATCTCAGTGTCTCAGGGGGTGGTTGCAGGAGCCCAGAGTGCAAACACACAGGAAGCATTTAGAGCAGCCCAGCATCCAGTGAGCACTCAATAAATGGTAGCTGACACACCACCAACGTCACCATCACTATCACCGTTATCACCACCAGCATCGTCACCAGCATCACCATCACCACCAGCATCACCATCACCACCACCATCACCACAACCATCCTCACCACTGCTACCACCACCACCACCATCACCGTCATCATCATCATCACAACCACCACTGCTATCACCAGGTCCTGTAGCATCTGTCTCCCACAATGCATCCTGAGCTCTGCCAGGGCAAGAGCCACATCTGTGAGGCTCGCCACCGCACCCCAGGAGGTCCTCTCCAAGTTGTCAATGAGTAAATGAGCGAATGGATAAATGAATGATGAAGAGGCGTTTACGGAGAACAAAGCAGCTAATACGAGGAGGAACCTGTGGGATCCATTCGTCCAGCCCCCAGCAGCCCCTCCACCTCAGTTCTGTAGCTTCTGCTCCCATTTGGGCTGTGGTGCCCTAGAACCCAGAGCCTCCCTGGGCCTCGGACTCCAGTCTCTGCTCACACTGGACCAGACTCGGTTCCCTAAAATCCTCCGTCCCCATGTTCCCCTGCTCTGTAATACTCAGTCACTCCCACCGCCTGAGAGCTGGCATTCTGGGGCCCCATTAAGGGACCACCCAGCCACATCTCCTCAGCCCCAGACCTCCCTTCAGACCAGCTTCTCTTCCCCTCTTCCCACAGCTGTGTCCCTGCCCCACCTAGGCTTCCCAGCATGGCCAGGACAAGTCCAGACACCTCCACGTGGGGCTTGGAGCCTTCCCTGACCACCTGCTGACCCTGCCAGCCTTCCTCTGGCTCTCTCAGCCCTTGGACTGGAGAAGCCTGCTGGTTGCGTGGGTCAGACAGCCCTTGATGGGATCCTGGCCAGCAAGCCAGCCCTCATGTAGGCCCCGTAACAGCCCTGGTCCTCCATTTTGCAGAGGAGGAAACTGAGGCACAAAGAGAAGAATGAATAGATTAGAGGCATTCATTTAACAAATATTTTCTGAGTTCATACCATGCACCAGGTGTTAGCAGGGGGTCCCGGGGACCTGCAGAGATCAAGTCTGTCTTATTCGCCACTCCCGGTACATAGTGGGTGCTCAGTAAATCTTTGTGGAATGAATGAACAGGACCTGGTACACAGCAGGTGCCAATCAAAGTGTGCTCGGTAAATCGGTGAATGAATGCACCAGGGAATGCAGCAGGGAGCAAAAGAGCACATACCCCTGTCCTCATGGAGCCCAGAGGAACACACAAAATACAGCATTAGTCAGTTACTGATAAGCACTTCATAGTTGGAGCGAGGGGCTTGAGAGTGATGGGGAATAAAGGGCGTTTTGGAAAAGCAGTCAGGGAGGGCCTCACTGAGGAGGTGACATGTCAGCAGGGCCCAGTGAGGGCTGGGGGACAGCCTGGAGGCTAGTGTGGCCAAAGAGCAGTGAGCAGAAGCCCAGAAGGTGGAGAGGGGCAGAGCTGGGGCTTGTGGGTCTTGGTGGCTTTTGCTCAGACAGTGATTGGGACCCACAGAAGGGTTTGAGCAGAGAAGGAACATGGTCAGGTTTACATTTTTAATACTGCGCTTCGGCCGCTGTGTAAAGAGGAGAAAATAGGAAGGACAATGAGTGTTGTTGCTGGGGAGGGGGTGACAAGAACTGGAGTGGGACGGGCTGATGAAAAAGGCCCTGCACACTCCCCCACCCCCCGGAGTTCTACTTCTCTGGGAAAGGGGGAGTCAGAGGAGCCAGACGTGGGGGCAGCAGAGCTAGCTTGGGGACACCAGGCAGAAGTGGCCCCCTTGAGCTCAGCAAGTCCACCACAATGGGGACAGGGGCCCAGCTGCCTGAGCCAACCAGCTGGATGGCACGCCAGGCCCTAGGTGCTCCCTGACCACCAGCTAGTGGAGGTACCTGGAACTCCCAGCTCTGGGAGGGCAGAGATCAAATCTGTCCTATTCACCACTCCTGACACATGGTAGGTGCTCAGTAAATCTTTGTGGAATGAATGAACAGGACCTGGTACACAGCAGGTGCCAATCAAAGTTTGCTGAATGAATAGGTGAATGAATGGATTGCCTGCAGCCCTGTACTCTTTGCTGGTGGTTTCTCAACTTTGTCTGAGTTCCTTAAAATAACTGCAAGGCTCTGCCAATCACAGAGTCTTACTGTGAGCCAGACCCGTACCTCCGTTTCTTACCAACAACCCCACAGAGCAGGTTCTATTGCTATGCCCATTCTACAGAGGAGGAAACTGAGGCCCAGAGAGTTAATTAACTTCCCCAAGGTCACTCAGCTACTAAGCAGAACTTTAATACCTCCCAAATTTGGATCTTGTCAATGACACCATCAACTCACTTGTAAATCCCCTGCAGGCAGAAACCTGAAGGTGGGGTTCTTATCAACAGCCCAATGGTCCATCACATCTGAGGCATTGCCCTGGCTCCTCACCACAGCCTGGTACCACCTTCCTGATAAGGAAACCAAGGCTTGGAGCTGGGAACTTTTTCAAGAACCTTAGGGGTGAGAAGTGGCAGAATCCCCATCTTCTGGAGCCTGGCCCAGGGCTCTCTCCACAGCCCCTTCATCCTTCCTGTCCCCGCCGCCACCTCATGTCCCCAGCACAGGGGCAGGAGATGGAGTCCCCGAACCACAAGCCCTGCATGGGTCGGTGGCTAGTTCGGGGGGTCCAGCCGATGACATAAAGTCCCTCCACATCAGAGGCCTGTCTCAATATGCGGGACCATTGGGATGACCTCTGGGCTGACCTCTCACCTCTGCCTCTTCTTAAATGGGCAGAAGTGATGAAAACTGACCTTCAGGACCTGCCAGGGGAGCTGGGCATTTAAACTACACACCCAGTGTACATAACTACACTTGCACAACAGTGATCACAGCGGTAATAGTAACAGCAACAGCAGCAGAGAGAGCCCGTGCTCCCGGAGCACTCAGGCATGGGCCCTGCCCTCCGCTAGGCTTTAGGAGCCCTGGTCCTCACAACAGTCCAGAGAAGCAGTTCCTATTACCCCCACTTTTTACATGTAGAAACTGAGGCACAGAGAGGTGGAGTAACTTGCCCAAGTCACACAGCGAGTATATGGCGGGTTGAGGATTCAAATCCAGGTAGGCCAGCTCCAGAGCCAAGTGTATCAGGGAAGACACATAAGGGACTGGACCCCTGTGGGCAGGGGAACTAGGTGGGGGGCGGGCTGGACCCCTGTGGGCAGGGGAACTAGGTGGGGGGCGGGCTGGACCCCTGTGGGCAGGGGAACTAGGTGGAGGGCGGGCTGGACCCCTGTGGGCAGGGGAACTAGGTGGAGGGTGGGCTGGACCCCTGTGGGCAGGGGAACTAGGTGGAGGGCGGGCTGGACCCCTGTGGGCAGGGGAACTAGGTGGGGGGCGGGCTGGACCCCTGTGGGCAGGGGAACTAGGTGAGGGTGTGCTGGACCCCTGTGGGCAGGGGAACTAGGTGGGGGGCGGGCTGGGCCCCTGTGGGCAGGGGAACTAGGTGGAGGGCGGGCTGGACCCCTGTGGGCAGGGGAACTAGGTGGGGGGCGGGCTGGACCCCTGTGGGCAGGGGAACTAGGTGAGGGTGGGCTGGACCCCTGTGGGCAGGGGAACTAGGTGGGGGGCGAGCTGGGCCCCTGTGGGCAGGGGAACTAGGTGGAGGGCGGGCTGGACCCCTGTGGGCAGGGGAACTAGGTGGGGGGCGGGCTGGACCCCTGTGGGCAGGGGAACTAGGTGGGGGGCGGGCTGGGCCCCTGTGGGCAGGGGAACTAGGTGGGGGGCGGGCTGGACCCCTGTGGGCAGGGGAACTAGGTGGGGGGCGGGCTGGGCACTTCTCGCTATTTGGAGGCTGCTGTTTGGTGGCTGTTGCGTTAAGTCAGGTGCATGTATTACCTTAAAAACAAACTTCTCTTGTGCTCCTTTGTCCACAGCGCCCCTTCCCCATCCTGGGAGGCCCCATCCCCTCCTCCGCTGTTTCATGGCTTACCTCCTCGTAAGAGCCCTCCCGAGTTCCTCCCAAGCCTCCGTGGGTGCCGCCCAGGCCAGGCACTGGCCACCCATACCTTCTCGGGGCTGCTGGCAGCTGCCTGTGACCTGGTCGTTGAGCCACGCCTTGTGTCGCACTGGTGGGCACAAAGCTCCCCAGCCTGAGCTGGGTGTAGCGCGCTGGCCGGCTGGCCGTGGGGTTCCATGCCGCAACCTGGCCCTCCCCGAACCACAGAATCCCCCGGTGACCCCCGAGGGTCAACTCTACCAGTAGATCCCATTTGCGCCTAAGCAATGTGTTCCAGAGTCGGGACACTCTGCCAGACAGACTCACGCCTGCCTCCCCATCCTGGGAAGAGCCACTGTCCAAGCCCGTGTAATACCACAGGGGACCTCATGATCCTCATCTTACTGTCAAAGAGGATGGGTGATTTAGGGAGTAAAGGACACAACACTTCTCCACCGCATGGGCTCAAGTCCCTGCTCTGCCTCTTGCCAGCTGTGTGGCCTCAGGCATGTTACTTAACCTCTCTGAGCCTCAACATCCTCATCAGCAAGATGAGGATCATGGGACTTCCCTGGTGGCGCAGTGGTTAAAAACCCGCCTGCCCGGGGCTTCCCTGGTGGCGCAGTGGTTAAGAATTCGCCTGCCAATGCAGGGGATGCAGGTTCGAGACTTGATCCGGGAAGATCCCACATGCCGCGGAGCAACTAAGCCCGTGCACCACAACTACTGAGTCTGCGCTCTAGAGCCCGCAAGCCACAACTACTGAAGCCCGTGCACCTAGAGACCGTGCTCCGCAACAAGAGAAGCCACCTCAGTAAGAAGCCCGCGCACCACAACAAAGAGTAGCCCCCCTCTCGCCGTAACTAGAGAAAGCCCGTGCACAGCAACGAAGAGCCAACCCAGCCAAAAAATAATTAATTAATTATTTTTTTTTTAAAAAGATGAGGATCATAATGGTAGCCATGTTTGGACAAGCACATGGAGGCATGTGCATGTGTTTAGCAGCGTGCCTGGCATTTCGCAAGCGCTCAACAAATACTAGCTGTGTCATGACTGTCATTGTTTCTGCTCAGCAGCAGGCACTGACTGAGAATGTATCTCAAATGATCACCACGACAACCCTAAAAGGTAGTTGATATCACTATCCCCATTTTACAGATGTGGAAATGGAGGCTCAGAGAGGTTGAGATGCATCCAAGTTGCACAGCTGGTTGGTAAGACAGGATTTGAACCCAGGGTTCCCTACCCTGGGGAGCACACCCACTCTTAGTCCCATAATAGGCAGCCTAGACTCGGGGAAGCCCACGGCCCCTCTCACCCTCATTTCCTGACAGCCAACTGCTGACTGGACCGGCAAGACTTCTGGTCTCTCCTTCCCACCTGCTTTGGCTCGGCACCTTCCCTCTGCCCCCTGGCTTCCATCAAAGCCTTCTCTCATCCAGATCTGGGTGCGGGGGGGTTGTTAATCCTCGGGGCAGACCCAGCTGACCAGCCCTCCTCCTAGAAGTCCTCCCCTCCGGTTCCCTGCACATTCCTTTCTGCCTCTGTCCTCTCCCTCTTCTGTACCTCTCTGCTCCAGCATCCACTGGCCCTGCCCCAGACCCCAATCCCTAGCTCTAATTGCCACTGGCCACGTCACAGGGGCAAGCACAGAAAAGCTCCTGCTTCCTGTGCTGAGAACTTGACGTGGCGTCTCTCTTCACTTGCCCACAGCAACCCTATGAGATGGGGAATACTACTGAGCCAATTTTACAGAGGAGGAAACTGAGGTTCAGAGAGCAACTTGGTTCAAGGTCATCCAGCTAGTGAGTCACAGCTCAGTGCAAACCTGGGGCCAGTCTGAACTCCAAAGCCCAACTCAGCAGCACGGCTTGAATGGCCTTGTCACAGATTCGCGGGTTATTGATTGGCTCACAATCGTAATCCTAATTATAGCTCCCTTTTATTGAGGGCTTTATTATGGCCACGCCCTGTACAGATGCTTCTAGATTATAAAATATAGTATACAGTATCGTGTATATATACACTGTAGAACACAGTATAGAAGGAGGATATAAGTGAAGCCACAGCTATTATCACCCCATTTTACTGATGAGGAAACTGAGGCTCAGAGAGGGGAAGTGACCTGCCCAAGACTGCACAGCAGTAAATGGCAGAGCCTGGACCCAGGCCCTACCTCCACACCCTGTACTCCTCTGCTGACCTATAGGGGCCTTACGTTCAACACAAAATCCTTTGCCCCTCGCTCTGCTCCTGTCCCAGCCCCCAGATCTCCCAGAGAGACCCCATCCCCCAGGGAGTTTCCTAGCCTGAACTCTCTGAGCTGCCTCCCCTCCCCTCTCCCTCTTGGTTTGGGCTTGAAGCACCCTTGGGAGGTTAACAGCTGTCTGGTTTGGGGATCTTCACGCTGGCGTGGGGGGAATCCTCTGAGGGACCCTGAGATGGAGCCACAGCCCCTACTTGGTGGCCTGTTTGTCAGGCTTGGTGTTATGTCATCTTCCCAACTACCTCCCAGGGTGTGGGTCATCACCCGCTTATATACAAGCGGTCGGGGGATCAGAGCAGGCAAGCCATTTGTCCAGAACCAGGGGCTTGTGGCAGCGCTGGGATCCAAACGCAGGTCTGTTTTTGGCTATGTTAGCCTGTGGCCTTCCCTATGGCTGCTACCCAGTAGGGAGCTCCTGTAGCCTGGGCGGACCCCTCTCCCCATCCTCATGAAAATGACAACCCCACTACTTGAGCGTCGCATGATCCCCTCCTTCAGTTTTTCCCAACAACCCTATAGGGGAGGGCCAATCCTCAGACCCATTTTTCAGATGAAGAAACTGAAGTACCAAGTGATGACTTAGCCGGGTGCCCAGCAGAGGCTGTGCCTTGGTTCACTGACCTGTAGAATGGGGTCAGGACGGCCTCCCAGGGCAGTGGAGGATGCGTGCGATTGTGGAAGCCAGGGGCTCCTGGAGACACGCACTCAGGATGCTCTCAGACGAGGCCTGAGGCCGAGTGTGTTTTTCTCGACCCGCCAGCATCCAGTCAGGGCCTGGCCTGCCAAAGGAAGGGCCCCATGTCTCCTTGAACATTTCCTCAGCCTGGGGATGCCGAGAAAACGATGAGTCATCCACCGAGCACAGGCCTCCCGGGAGGCTGCATCGGGTCCCAGCCGGGGCGGGGAGGGCTCCAAGCTGGGAAGGGGGCCCCGTGAACGTGATGACTCCCGAGCTGGCCCCACTGAGACCTGAGTCACCAGGTCTCCTCCATGGCCTCTCACTGCCACATGCTACCAGCCTTGGGGACAGCTCTTGGGTTCCGCCCACTGGACCCTGCCCCTGGGCCATCACCCCAGATGTGTGTGTCTGCCTGCCTTCCTCGTTTCCGAAACGCCTCTCTTTCCACCCAGGAATACTGGGTCAACTGTGACTACCAACCGTCAAGCTTCCCTCGCCCCCCTCTCCCCTCCCCATGTCATCCAGCCCCGGACACTCAACCTCTTGTCCTACCAAGGAACCAGCCCCTCCTCTTCGCCCCAGGCCGGCCTTCTCTCTCCGCACCTACTTCCCAGCCTCCTGTTTTTCCTTCTCTGTAACACGTCTTCTTCTTGCCACATCTAGCATTCCGAGACTCCTTCTAAAACACGAATCTAACCTTCTCTCCCCTCTACTTAAAAACCCTCCTGCGAACTCCCAGCTCTCCTTGATTCTGACGCACCAGCTCCTCTGAGTGGCTTTCCAGATCCTTCTCTTCCATTTGGCCCCAAGTGATTTCACCAGCTCATCCCCCTCAGGATCCCCAAGTGGTTCTCAAGCTGATCTGACCATTCACCCACCCACCACCGCATCTGAAATGCTCTGTAGAACCCGCTTCTCCAGGAAGGTGGCCCCGGTCACCATCATACACAGCCTGCACTGACCCCCCAAAACCTGTCCCACCCCTAGCCCTTGCTCACATTCCCACCCCCTGGAGTGAGCTTTCCCCGTGTTCTGTTCTTGCCGAACAATTTGTTTTGGCCCTCAAGGTCCAGCTCAAATGTCGCCTCCCTGAGGACTCCCTGGACGCCCTCAGGCAGGAGGATGGGTCTGGGCCTTGGGGCTCCTGAGGCCCTCTGAGTGCAGAAGGCATGGGCGACTCTCAGACTCCTGCTCTAAGGCATTTGCTGCCCCCACAGTGGGGAGTCCCTTAGGAGCAGGGGCTGTTCTGGGTCCTGGGGATACAGCAGTGAACCAAGCAGGCTGGTCTACCCTGGCAGAGATCACAGCCTTGTGGGGAGAAAGATACTAAATATATAAACTAGTAAAATACATCCACAATGTCAGAGGGTGGTAAGGGCTATAGAGAAAATTAAGTAGAAAGAGAGAGGGTCCAAGGAACCTAAGGTGGTCCTGGCTGGGTGATCAGGGAGGGCTTCTCTGAGGAGGTGACACTTGAGCAAAGATCTGAAAGAGGAGGGGAGCAGCCATGTAGAGATCTGGGGGGAAGAGTGTTCCAGGCTGGGGAAACAGTCAGTGCAAGGGCCCTGGGGCAGGATCGTGTTTGGTAGTTTTTAGAATAGCAAGGAGGCCAGTGTGGCTGACACTGAATGAACAAGGGGAGGGTGGAAGGTGGTGAGGGAAGCAGGCAGCTGGGCCAGATCATGCAGGGCCTGTAGGTTTCAGGAAAGACTCTGGCTCTTGCTTTGAGTGAGACGGGAATCTCAGAGGGTTCTGAGCAGGGGAGGGAGAGAATCTGATTTGCTTTTTGCTTTTGCTGATTTGCTGGTTGTGTGAGCCACAGGGGATTACAGGGGGGCAGAGTGGACACAGGGGTCCCAGTGGGGAGGCTGACGCACCTCCAGGCTTGGACGAGGCTGGAGGCAGTGGAGGTGGTGAGAAAGTAAAATTTGAGTTGTATTTTGAAGGTAGAACCAACAGAATCTGCAAATGGTTGGATGGGGAGGGAGGGGTGGTAAGAGAAGAGAGTCCAAAATGATGCCCAGGTGTGGCCTGAGCCAGAGAAGGTTGGAGCCACTGTGATGCGGAGGGTGGTGAAAGGAGCAAATGAGCGAGCGAGTGAGCGAATGAATGAATGAATGAATGACCCCCAGCTTTGGAACCAGATGGGCTCACCCTCAGCCCTGGTGCTCTGTGGGACCTGGAGCTCCCTCTTTTGCATTTGGCCTTAGTCCCTCCATCTGAGGCTGAGGAACCTGGAGTACCAGGGTGGCCGGGAGGACTGGATGCTGCCGGAGTCGTTGACCTTGTGGGGAGAGGACAACTGCTCTCTCTCCCCGCCCCCTGCAGCCTGCCCAGGGCAGGCTGGGCCCGTAGCTGCAGTTGAGGTGAGAGGGTGAAGGTGTGGGCGACGGGGAGGGGTGGCATCTGTCTCCCACCAGGCTGGGTCCGGACAGGTAAGAGGGCTACCTCGAGCTCTGGGAAGCTTTTGTAGGGTGTCCTCAGATGAGGGGCCACCGTGAGCCTGGGGTGGGGAGGTGGGGAGAGCCAGGGCACCTGTGGGCCCCTACCTCCGTGCCCCGGGTCTCAGAGGGTCAAAGAGCCACAGGACCCAGGCCCTGCCACTTGCTCACTGTGGTGCTTGGGGAGGTTCCCTGGCCTCTCTGATGCCAAGTTCTCATCTACCTCACAGAATCCAGGGGAGATTAAATGAAATAGAGTGTCTGGCACATGGCAGGGGCTTGAGAACATGAGATATGCTCAGACCCCTGCCCCAGGGGGGCAGTCATTACATCAGCCTCACTGTGTTCTCTGGAAGAGCCCAGAGCCCGGAGCTCAGGCTCCCGGCCAGGGACTGGGGCGGGGGTGTGTGGGGGCCGTCGGGTGGTGAGAAGCCTCTGGGCAGCTCACCCTTCTACCTTCCCACCTGGCGAGTGCCTCCAGGCCTGGGTAAAGCCCCCACTCTCACCTCTCCAGCACCCCTCCTTGAGCTCTGGGATTGGGCAACCCCAGCACCAGGAAGAGATTCAAAGGCAGGAGGGGCCACAGGAGGCTTCACTGTGCAATGACTAGGGAAACTGAGGCTCAGAGCAGGGCAGGAGCCAGCCGGGGCAGAGAGGGACCCTGAGCCTTCAAGTTCCCAGCCCTGGGGGCTCATGCCACACCTATGGCCCTCACCAAGACTTCGCTGGTGTTCTGTGTAATTCAGTACAACATTAACCAGGGCCCCAGTGGCACTGGAGACACAGAAATAACCCAGACACAATCTCTAGGGAACCAATAGTTGCTTCCCACCAACTACATGCCAGGGATTTGGCTGGGGGCTTTACTTCCATTATCCCACTTAATATCCATGACATTTCATTTCCATCCCCATAATCCAGATGAGGAAACTGAGGCTCAGTGAGATCACATAGCAACTAACATGTTGTAAGACGTGCTACCTTCTTAAGGCTCTATACGCATTAATGCATTCATCTTTATACCAGTCTTAGGAGGAAGGCAGTTTTCTCATCTGTAAAATGGAGCTGATAGGTCCTAAGGCCAAACAGGTGCAAGAGCAGAGCTGGGATTTGTACCCAGGACCCTGTGGCTTGACACCCCAAGCCCTTCACCTCTTCTCTATGTCAGGGTGGGCCAGGGGCAGAAAGTGGACTCAGAAGTCCTTGTTCTGACAAGCCACCCGCCTTGGTGGGCCCTCTCCCAGCTGCCTTTGGCTCCTTCTTCTGTTTTGGGGCCTAGGGCCCAGGCCTGGCTTTGACAGAGGTTGGCGGAGTGACCTCCTGAAATGACAACAGAACCTTTTCCAGTTTGCCAAGCCTCTTGGAAGTGGGGCTTTGGAGCCCATTTTCCAGATGAGTAAACTGAGACTTGGAGAGGTCAAGCAAGCTATTTGCCCGAGGTCACATGGCAAGAAAGTGGGTGTGTTAGGATCGGTCCTGGCCCCCTCACTTCAAGTTCAGAAGCCTCTCTCCCACCCTGCCCCCCATGGAGCTTAGCTTTCGGCTCGGTAAGTGCCACAATGGCAGAGGTCACAAGTTTTACCTGCTGCCCTTGTTGGGCAGAGAGTGGCGGGGTGGCGGGGAAGGAGGAGTACAGCTGCTGGAAACAAGGAGGTGCTTCAGCCACTATCGCGGGGACAGGGACGTGGCACCACCTCTCGTGTCCACTCCGTCCCTCACACTACGCTTCAGCAGCTGCTGAGACCCCAGGAGCAGCACGGGGCCAGGCCAGCAGCTCCGGCTGACTTGGTTGTGATGAAGGACACCCCGTCAGCTCGTCACTGCCAAAGGACAGGATGCTTTTCAATAGGATCCTGAACATGTGGCACGCACACGCACACTCGTGGTCTGCCAATGCCCACACCCCAGGTGCTTGCACATCTGCCAACACAGCCGCTCACAATCACACACACTCACAAGCATGCAGTCCCCCTCCACCTGTACACACACACACACACACACACACACACACACACACACACTGCCCCGGGCCCACAAGCGTCCCCAGCCTGCACATGGACAGGCACAGGCACACTCAGGCCCACACGGCCACACTCCTGCATGCACACCCACGTGCGCACACATGCTGTAGCCCAGGAATGCACGTGCATGTGCATGGTACTCAATCAGTCCCACAACCTCTAAGTTAAGAGCCAGCTTGGAGAAGCCCAGGTTTGCCTGAGGCTGGGTTGGACCCTTGACCTTTGTCCCTGGGCAGCCCCAGCCACAGGCCCCCCACCTCCCATCCTCCCAGCAGGGTTTTTAGGGTCCCAATTGGACCTCCTGACTCCGAGACGCTCAGGGATGGGAAGGCAGCCTGTAGTGAAGGAGAGAATGTTCACGCCAGGCCTCGCCCAAGGACGAGTGGGGCATGCTGCCCCCACCACCAGCAGAAAGTGACCCAGGAGCCGGAGGAGACGCCCCGGGAAGGCAGAGCCTGATCCACCAGCAATCACTCAGGCTCCAAACTGCGGCCCCGCCCCCACTGAGACCCCAAGACCACATTCACCCACATCACTGAGGCTTCATTAACAAAATAGCCCGCTTCTGCCATTCATGAGAAATCCAAACAGGGCCCGTGTCATTGCCAACCTTCTCCCTGAAAGCCCCCAGGACCCAGGACAACAGAGGCTTCCTCCCTTCTCCTCACCCCATACCCATCCTTTCGCACCCCAGGCAAGTCCCAGACACCATACACTGAGCCAATCCTGCCTTAAGTACCAGCCTGTGATCACACACATCTTGACTAGAGGATTCCTCTACACTAATTCAGGTTAGGGTGTAATGGACTGAAAGCTTGTCACGAAAAGCCCTGTGAACCAGATGAGGCTGTAAGACAAGCAGAGAGGGTCAGAAAAGAGGGGTGTACAGACAGCGCGCAAGCTCAGCGTGCCCTGTGAGGACTCAGGGAAGTTCTAAACCTCCCTAAGCCTCAGTTTACTCATCTGAAGGATGGCAGGGACCTCTGGGCCGCTGTGAGAACCTGACGCACAGGGACAGGCACACGGTAGGTGACTCAGAAAGGGTCACTATGGTGACAATTTAGAGAAAAGTAGGAAATACTGAGGTATTCAACCGAAGGTCACAGCATATATTATGTTGTTCTAAGTCAGAGGCCATTTCCTGCCCAGACCAGCGGCCGCAGGTGCCAAAGGTTTACACAAAAGCTCTGGGGAGAAAGGCTGAAGACTGTGAAAATGCTCTCCACTAAATGAACATTGTCTGCAAACTGGGAAAAGACCACCATTAGTCAATTTGGCCAGCGGAACACCTGGGGTCTGGCTCGCAAAAGCCCAGTGCTGAGAGTGGAGTTTGGCAATCTGGCGTTTCCCCCTCGGGGGACGGGGCTCTAATGGGGGGATTCCTGGCATGTGATGGGCCCATGGAGAAGCCTCAGTGGAGCGCAGAGATCTGCGTTCCAGGCCCAGCTCCCCACCAACGTAACCTTCCCCTCTCAGGGCCTCAGTTTTCCCATCCGGAAGATGGTAGGGTTGGGCTGAGAACATCTATCTCCAAGAAGCTTGAGGGCTCTCTGGTCCTGGGAGTTGACAGATGGCCCGGGGTCCCTCCCCAGACATAACCTGTGGCCCTTGCAGGCGCCAGGACAGCCTCGTTCAGAGACCAGAGGAAAAGGAAAGGGGTTGGTTCACTTTTGGGCTGAGGCTGGAATGGAATCGGAGGGTCTCATTGGCAAAGGGTTTGCTTCCCACCCGCCCCCCGCCCCCAGGCTTGGCAGCCACAGAGGCCGGAACAGGCCAAATGCAAGAAATAATAAATCCTAACCAGGCTTTGCCCAGTCAGGAGGCCCGGCTGGCTCTTGTCACAGAAAGATCTTGTCCCCAGGAGCGCCCCGTGCTGCCCGGTGGAGGACTCCGCCCTCCTCCCCTCAGCCCTCCGCCTCCACATCTATTTCCTGTGACAACCTGCAAACCGAAGACCAACTTGCCTCCCCCCCACCACCACCATGCCCTGGCTTCTGCTCGACCCCCGCCCCGCCCCGCCCCGCCCCCCAAGCAGGCCCCAGCTGCAGGAGGCCCCGCAGAGTGTAATTCCCCGCGCCCTGCTCTCCGCCCTGGGCCCGTCCGGACAGATTAAGCCTTTGTCACACACACCCAGAAAAGCTCAGGGCCAGATGGGACGGGACAAGTGGTGTCAGATCATCGACCCTCCACGGCCGGGACTCGGAAGGGCCCCAACCGCAGCACCACATATGGCTGTGGGAAGAGGAAAGGGGGCCCACGCAGGGGGCAGCCAGAGAGCAACATGGAAGGGAGATGACATACCATGGCCACCCTGGGGACCTGAGCCGACGCAGGGGCGCAGGGGGCCCTCGTTCCGCGGCTGCATGACACAACTCCCATACCCCCTCTTGGCCGAAATTGCTCTGCCTCCCCGCCTGCCCTCCCTTGGAGCCTCCATGGGCTTCTTGATCAGATCCTGAGCTATGCCCACCCCCACCCCCAGCAGCTGGGTGCCCAGGGAGCAGGCTCTGAGTCCAACCCACTCCAATGCCCCAGTGCCCCCAGAAGGCCTATGGATGCCAAACAAATGTCTCAGACAAAGGTTTGTGGCCCAATGACCTTCACAAAAACCCACCCAGGACAAAACTACAGGGTATCTCCCAACTGCCACCAGAGGCAATGATAACTTTACTCTGTGTGTGTAAAAGCCATCGAAGGTAGGGGATATCCTTTGCACCTTTCAAAGAAGGTCCCATTCAGCTCCTCCCGGGAAGAGTCCATGGCTGCCCCAGAATTCCCAGCAGGATCTGTCCCTCTTAGATCAGTGAAAAGGAAAATGGAAATGTAAAAATAATAACTGAGCCCCAGGAAGGTACTTGGAGGTGGGGGTGGCAGGACTCAGGGCATCTCCTGCGGCTAGCTCCGGCTGACTGGGCGAGTGCAGGTAACTAACGGGCTCCCTGGGGACCAGCAGGCCAGGCAGGTGGGCGTGGGTAGCTTGAGGGGCGGGCTGTCACAGGAGGGCACGTCTGTTGTGTTTGTCGTCCCCCTGGCAGCCTGGGCAGGGAGGCCTGGGTTCCCTTTCTCTGCCTCCCAGGCAGGTGGTCCCTTGGGAGGGCTTATTATTGGTCTGGGAGCTAGGGTGGAGTCTTTCAAGGCCCCTGTTGCCAAGCAAAGCGGGTCGGCGTGGGCCTCACGGAGGATCCGAAGGCTGGCAGGACCTGGGGCCCAGGCCTAGCACCCAATTTCTGCATGTGGCCTGGGTGGGTGTATGTTCACTTGCTCCGCCTTGACAGCTCTGTGGCTAAGGGGGTAGGGGGACTGACGGCCCCATGATGCCCACTCCCTAGGGGAGAGGTCGACCAGCTCAGAGAACTGGTGAGCTAGCTGCCCTGTCTGAGGGTCACCTGCCCTCCCAACTCCAGGAGCGGGTGGAGTGGGGGCTCCTGCCTCAGGCAAGAAGGAGGTTGGGCCAAGACTCCCAGCTCCCTGGGGAGGGATAACCAGGATGGGATGGGGCTGAGGGGCACTAACTGACCTGGGAAGCTGGGATGGCTGAGGGCAATGACCCAGGGTAGGGGGTGTGGACCAAGCCAACCATCTGGTGGGTCACTGACCTCGAAACACCACACTTAGGCTGGGGGCACTAGCCCAAGATGGAGGAGAGCCGAGGGGGGTTAGCAACTGGCAGAGTGGGGAGGGCTGACCTGGGGAGAGGCAATGACCCCTACTCCCCGGGTGGCAGAGTGGGCACCAATTTGGGCTCGGGGAGGGGTCCCTGACTCGATCGGGGGAGGGGGGACAATGACCCAGACTCCCCGCGTTTGGCAGAGAGCACTGATTTAGGCTGGAAGGTCCCCGACTCGCTCAGGGTGGGACACTACCCCAGCCTTCCCCCGGGGAATCCGGCCCCAGCGCGCCCCTCGGCCCGGCCCCCTGCTCTGTGTCCGGCCGGAGGCGGCAGCGGCGCAGATGGGCCGCTGGCGGCCGCAGCGGCAGCGGCGCGGTTATCAGCGCTCCTCGCAGATGGGCCGCCCGCCCTCTGCGCTCACGGCTCCCCACTCCCCGCGGCCTGCAGCCCCGTCCCCTGGGCGAGGGGGGAGGCGCCTCCGGATCCGCTCCCCGGCTCCCGCCTCCCTCCCTCTCGGCCCCCTCACCCCGCGGGCCGGGCCCGGGCGGCTGCCGGAGGGGGAGGGGGAGGGGACAAGTGCACTTTTCGTAACGACCGAATCAATTGTGTGTGAAGAGCCCGCTCCGGCCGGGGACTGGGCTGAGCGCAGGGCGGGCGGGCCGGACGGGGGAGGAGCACGGAGCGGGGAGCGGGGGAGCGAGGGAGGGAGGGAGGCCGGCGCGGGGCGGCCCCGCTCGCTCGCTCGGGCCGGGCGAGGCCGGGGAGGGAGCGAGGGGGGCAGGGAGGGAGGCTGGCCTGGCCCGGCCGGGCCAGGGGCTGAACGCACTAATGGAGGGTCTCCGCGACGGAAAGTTCAAAGCTCAGCAGCACCCCGGGAGCAGCGGCCCCCCCAGCCCCCACCCGCTGCAGAACAATGAGGTCCCGGCGGGGGAGCCGCGGGGCCCACGCCGCACGCCCTCTCCAGGGCGCCCCGGGCCGGAGGGGACGCCCCCGCCCGGCCGCCCGCCTCCTCCCTGTCGGCGGCTGCGGTTCCCCGTCCCCTCCCCCACGCCACCCCGCCCGGACCGGGCCGGCCCCGGGGACGGGGGAGGGGAGGGGATGGATAGGTCAGGCCGCCCCCGTCCCAGAGAGGGGGGAGCGAGGGGCCCGGGGGGCGGAGGGGGCGCCCCACCCACCCGCGGGAGGCTGCTCCTGCGCCAGGCTGCGGCTCGGGCTGCCCCTCCCCGGGCCAGCCCCGGGTGGGGTCGGGTAGACAGTGCCCGGGCGGGCCCCCTCCCCTGGCGCTGGGAAGCCGAGCTGACTCCCCGTCCCGTGGCTGTCCCTGCCCCCCCGCCCTCGCGGCACCACCCTCCACACACACATACACACACACGCACGCACACACACACACAGACACACACACACACACACACACACACACCACACCGCCCAGCCGGCCCGGGGGCGGGAGCGCGAGGCGCCCGGGACAGGCAGCCCCGGGGCGGGCGGGGGGAGGCTCGGGCTTCTGAGCAGCCGCCTGCTGGCGGGGGGAGGGGACGGGAGAACGGAACATGCTGGGGTGAGCAGCCCGGGACAGCCCGCCCGGCACGGCCCGGGCAGCAGCGCAGAGGGGGGCAGGGACGCCCCGAACCCGGAGCGCTGCCCGGGCTGGCTGGGGCTGGCGGGTGAGCAGGGACGCGTGCGCCTCGGGAGGGCCAGACCCAGGGACAACCTCAGGGACACACGTTCGGACACACATCCACACCCCCACCCCGCCCCCGCCCGCCCCGAGCCCCGCGGTGGGACCGGCCCGCGGCCGCCGCGCGCGCACTCACCGAGCCCGTCTTGACCGGCACATACACCACTTGGCCCATCTTGGGTTCCCGGCCGCTGCCCAGGCGGAAGCCCTTGGAGCGCACCCAGAACTGGAACTTGCCTTTCTCGCCGGCTGCCGGGCCGCTGCCCGCGCCGGTCCCGCCGCCGCCCTGCAGGACCTCGGCGATCCGCTGGTATTTGCTGCGTGTCACCGTCTTGGTTTTGGCCGAGTCGCCGTAGGTGCGCAGGCACCAGTCCCGGAACTGGCGGCCCAGCTCCGAGTCCCCGGGGCTGCGCTCGCGCTCCCAGCCCCCGCGCAGCAGCAGCGTCGGTTTCGGCATCCTCCCGGCGCGCCCGGCGCCCTCGGGGGCGGGCCGGCCGCCGGGCCGCCCGGTGCCGGGACTGGGCTGGGCTGGGCCGAGCCGGGGTGCGCCGCGGCCCGGGCTGTCCCGCGGTGTAGCTCCGGCGCGGCTGCTTGATGGGCACGGGCGGCGGCCGGACGCGCGGGGCTGCGGCGCGCTCTGTCCTGCTCGGGCGGCGGCGGCGGCGGCGGCGTTGGCGGCGGCGGCTCCGGCTCGCCTCCTGCTCCGCCTCCTCCTCCCCCCCGGCCGGGATGCAGGAGCGATGGAGGCAGCTCCGGGCCCGGAGGTGCAGAGGGGGCGGGCCGCCCCGCGGGCGGCCGGGGGAGGCGGGAGGCGGGGAGCGGCCCCGGGCGCGGAGAGCGAGACCGAGCCTGGGCGCGGGCGGCGGCGGCGGCGGCGGCTGTCAGCTCGCGCGGCTCATCCTGCTCCTGCTCAGGCTCCCGCTGCCGCTGCTCTTCCTCCTCCTCCTCCTCCTCCCGCGCCCGCCTCCACCACGCCGCGGGATCCCACCTGTTAGAGCGTCGCAGCCTTCGCCGCCGCCCCCCTTCCCGCGCCCGCCCGCGGGGCCCAGCCCCCGCCCTGGCCCGGCCCCTGGGGGCGCGGGGGCCGCCGCGCCCGCAGCCGCCGGTAGGGCAAGAGCCGCAGGCGCGCAGTGCCCAGCCCAGGGACCGAGTTCCCTCTGGCCGGGCCTGGCCCCGAGCCTCGCAGGCCGCTCTCAGCCCGGACCCGGCGGCCTCGCAGGGAGTAGGGCGCAGACCCCGCCCGGCCGCAGGCGTCCCGGCCTCCCCGGGCGGCCCCGCCCGATTTTAGCCTGGCGCTGGTGGTACAGGGCAGGGCCCCTTCCCTTCCTCTCGGCGACTGGCCTGACCTCTCCGGTGCGAGCCCGGCGCCAGAGGAGCAGTGTTCCCCTGGGGAACCCCAAACCGCCGCCCTTCGGAGGCCCCCAAACTTCCTCCCCTCTCGCCTCACCTGAATTCCCCGAAGTTTGGCCGGTCTTGGTTCGGCTAACGCCACTGGTCTGGGACAGCGCCAGGCCCCGGAGAAGTCGTCAACATTGACCGGTGGCCTCACTCAGGCCAGCCCCACCAAGGCTTGGAGCAACGCTCAACACACCCACAAATTCATCCCGAGACACCCTGCCTTCCTGGGTGCACCTTGGCCTAGAATCACTGGCTGAGTAAACTCAAGTGGATATGCCATCCCCCTCCTCCCCGGGCAGGACTGACCTTGGGTAGAGCCAGTCCCCTTCCCCTTAATGAGATTACTAACATAAATAAAGGCACAGGCCAATTCTCCGGGATGTCTGCCCTCCTTTGCTTAACAGGTTTGAGAAATTGCTGAGCTTCTCTTCTTGCTGCTTCTCTTCCACCCTCAATGTCCTCAGGCCACTCCTGCAAGCAAGTCACCACCCACGCCTGAGTCCCAGATTTTGCCCAGTGCAGGACCATTTTTTGCCCAGGAACTACTGGCTACCCTCATCCCAAGGTCCCCAACCCTGGCACCTACAGAGTGCCAGGTCCTGGCAACTCTGAGCGGCAAAGGAGACTGGCCCATTTTACAGATGAAGGCCTGGGGCTTGGAGAGGTGGCCTGGCCTGGTCAAGGTCACGCAGGGAGGAGAGGAGGGTTCTGGCTCAGGTTGGTCTGGCTCCTGCTACCACATCACACATGAAGACTCCCCCTGACATCCCGCTGGGAGGGATACCCACTCTGTATGTGGCTGGCTCATGTCCCCCAGTAGACTGGGAGTTCCAGACGCTCAGGGTTCATGTCAGGCCCTAGCACAGCACCTGGCACACAGTAGGTGCCAATAACTGCCAAAAGAACGCCAGAGGTCTTCCAAGTCCCAACCTCTCTCTGCATTTCACATAGATTTATTTTTAGATAATTTACATTTCTATGTTACTTTATATATACCAACAACTCCACACTCATTTTTCCTCTTTATCTTCCTAAGAGCTCTATTTGGTTCCATGCTGCCATGCCCATTTTTCAGAGATGACCCCTGAGGCTCAGAGAGGGCAAGGTGCTACCCAAAGGCCATACAGCCCCTCCCCTGGGGGTGGGGGAGGAGGGGCTTCTGCATGACTTAGAAGCCCACTGCCTGACTTTTCCAATACAGCCCTTGACACATAACCCCACAGTTGACTCTCTCCCTGAGAACAAAGGTGCTCTAGCCTAGCAATGCTAATGATTACTTTCAGCAAGGGTGCCCTGGTGCCTAGGTGGTGGGGCCCCCCCGTTTGAGCCCGGGTCTCTGTCCAGTTCCAAGACACACCAATAACCGCTAAGCCAGACCACCTCTCCATGCAATCTGGGTCTTTGCCTGCCTTCCAGAACCTAAAAATCTTGTTAATCTTGAGCTGAGTTCTAGTGTGACAGAAGGTGTAGTACGATGAAGAGGACGTAGGCTTTGACGAGGACCTACTGTAGAGCACAGGGAACTCTGCTCCCTGTTATGTGGCAGCCTGGAGGGGAGGGGAGTTTGGGGGAGAGTGGATACATGGATATGTATGGCTGAGTCCCTTTGCTGTGCACCTGAAACTATCACAACACTGTTAATCGGCTAAACTCCAATAGAACATAAAAAGTTAAAAAAAAAAAAAAAGAATGTAGGCTTCGCATAGAGTCAAACAGACTTGAGGTTGAATCCTGGCTACCATTTGCCATGGCATTCTTCGTGCCCAGAGATCCCAGTTGACTGCTTCCCAACTAAATGAACCCATCAACCCACCCTTTGCTGGGTGACCTCTGGCAGGTCACTGAACCCTAACTTCATCATCTGTTATAATGGACAGACTGTAAAGGTTCAGCAGAATAACGTATGTGAGAGAGGCTGGCATATTTAACAGGTGCCCAATAAATGCCATTTGCACCTCCGTAGAAGGAGGAAGATGAACTTCGTTAATACTTTTTGTGTTTCATTCCATCAACAAACACTTCTTGAGAAGCCATTATACACTAGGTGCTTGGAATATAGCCATGGGATCCCCAAGGTCCTTGCCCTCTTAGAGCTTACCGATGGGTGGGGAAGAGGGCCATTGAACAAACCAACTATCAATAATTACAGCTTAGGGAAAGGGCCATGATGGAAATAGGGAACTGTGATAGCAAATAATGGACAGGAGGGACTGCTGTTCTTAGGGGGATCAGGAAAGTCTCCTCTGAGAAGGTAGATTTGAGCAGTGATGTAAGTGACAAGGAGCCAGCCATGCTATGTTCTGAGGGAAGAGCATTCCAGGCAGAGGGAACAGCATGTGTAAAGGCCCTGAGGTGGGAAAGAGATTGGTATTTTCCAGAAGTTGGAAGGAGGCCAGTGTGGCTAGAGTGAAGTAAGTGAGGAAGGCTTAGAGGGCAGGAGACCATGGGAGAAACCTTGGATTTCAGTCTAGATGTGCTGGGAGGCCTTTGGTGAGTTTTAAACAGGAGGGAGATTGATGAGTAGAGAGGACTGGAGGGCAGCTAGAGTGGCCCAGGGGTCTGTGATCTAGGGGCTTGGAGGTCAGGGGCCTTGGTTTCTCCTCCCATGTGTCAGCTCACTCTACACCAGGCATATCTCAGCCTCTTGCCCCAAGGGATGCTAGGAAAAGAGTGGAGGGGGCTGAGTCAAGGATGAGAATAGCCTACTGCAACCCATCTCCACTTCTGCGGAAGCAGTTCCCTGGACCTCTGGCTTGTTCGTGTCAATGGCATCCTTTAGCAAGGGTCCTGCCCCAGAGCACACTAGGTGGAAGGTAAGTTTCTCACAATGCCCAGCAAGAGCAGGGCAATGGAAGGACAATCATGGTCCTAGGGGGAAACTGCGCCTCCTGTCTTCTCATTCCCGACAGCTGCCAAAGGACAAAGTAGGCTGCTCCAGTAATCGTGGGTTATTGGATCCCTGGATTTTTTTTTTACCCTTAATCCAGATGTCCACAGGAGTCCAGACCACCAGGGCTCATGTCCACTTCCAATACTGACAGTAATGTACTGGGTCACAGGAGCTTAAGTGAGAAAGGGTCTGGAGAAATCATACAGTCTAAACTCTGCCCTTTACAGATGGGTAAACTGAGTCCCACAGAAGGGAAGAGGCTCAGGGTTACCAGCAGAGCGGGGCACCTGGACTTTGCCTGGTTCGGCCCAGATCACTGAGCTCTGACCCTGGGCCCAGATGAATGGGAATGCCTGCAACTTGGAGGTGAGGTGGCCCCAACCCAGCCTGGGGTGGGGCAGAGTGACTCAGGCCCCCACGGAGGCCTGTCCACCAAAGGCTGGGAGAAGCAGTGAGGTCCCGGAGCCTTGGGGCAGCTGGGGGGAGGGTGGTTTCCACTGTCAGGCACTTGTGCCACTTCCATCAAGGACTATGCAGCCATTCCCCGCCCCCTGCCCCCCTCCCACCGCAAGCACCACAAGCATCTCCCCCTGTGGTCTGCTCAGCCACAGCGACCTGCTGCTTCAGGTCCACCCCACACAGTGTGGTCCAGGGGCTTCCATGGCTGCTCACAGACCCCTGGGCTTTCCCCATCCTGGCTTTGACCACACAATATCACGATTGCCTGCTTACCTATGCCCACCAGTGCCCAGCACACGGGCTGAGGTTTAATAATTATTAAATAAATGAGTGAATGAAGGAATGAATGAATGTGTTGGTTCTCAAAATGCACATCTCAGACTGACAACTACAGCATTTCCCGCCACGCTCCTCTGCCTCCCCCGTAATCAATCAGTTTGTGAGCATTTATGCGCTCCTCCTCAGAAGGCTCTGGCATTGAGTCACCTGCCGTGGGCGCCTTGACTCCTCTAAGCCTCAGTTTTCAAAACCAGTAAGATGGGGATAATAATTATACCTAACTCACAGTGCTGTTGTGAGAATAAGCACTCAATAAATGTTAGCTCCAGTTATCACCATGTCCATCTGCCATTCATTCCGGCGGTTGTTTGAGTAGCCTCTGTGTGTCAGATGCTGTGCCTGGTGTCGGGATCACAGCCATAAACAAGATGGACCTGGCCCCAGCCCTCATGACACTCAGGGACCAGCTGACTTTGAAAAGATCATGACAAATATGTTGAGAATTAGAAGACAAAAAGCTGCCATGAGAACACACGAAGGGGGCTCAAATGTGCATCTTCTGAGAAACCCTGCCCTAGAGTTCCCTGGACGGAGGCACTCAGGGCGAAGACAAGGGGAAGGAGAAAAATGTCTCCACACCTACAGTGGCCCTGGTCGTGGAACCACACCAGAGTGGGAAACATCGACCCACCTTCCCGCAGAGTTTAGGAAGCCCTTGAGTCCAGCATCTCCCTTTCCAAAAACTAAAGCATAAAGAGATAAGGGTCTCCTTCAAATGTCACTGCCCCAGCCGAGCCCTCCTTGACCACCCTTTCAAAAATAATCCCCAGTGTCTCTCTCTATCCCCTGCCCTACTTTATTCATCTTCATAGACTCAGCACCACCTTCTGTTATAATGTGTATTTATTTGTTTCTGTTCATCTCATGCACTGCAATGTGTCAAAAAGGCGGGGATTTTGTCTTGTTGACTGTAGTATCTCCAACACTGAGAGCAGCCTGGCACATAGTAGGTGTTCAATACATATTTGTTGAATAAATGAGTGAATGAAGAAACGTGTGTGTGTGTTTGCATGCACATGCATTATAACTAAAATTTGCAATGATATCCACAAAGATTTATGTTGAATTGAAAAGGAAAGAGGTTTTTCTTTCTGTTATTAATTTTGTCTACTGCAAGTCACTTCCCTTCATTGAGCCTCAGTTTCCTCATCTGTAAAATGGAGCTAATATCTACTTTGCAGCATCATTGTGGGACATCAATATGGTGCAAAATGCCCAGATGCCTGGCACACAGTAGGTCCCCTGTGGGCAACTCTGTTATTCTGATGGAGCCCTTAGTTGGGGAGGCTCACAGAGGGGGATACCCAGGGCCTGAGCCTTCCTGTAGGACACAGAGGCAGCTGACACTGGATCTGTCCCGTCACCTGAACTCGCCGGTAATTTATTGATGCTGGATGCTGGCACCTAGCAGCTTGCCGGGTCAGCCTCAGGGAGCAGGTGTGGGGCCACCGGGGCCTACCCCCAGCCTCACCCAGGAGGAGCGGGTGGGGAGAGTGGGTCTGCACAGCCCAGGAAAATTGATAGATCAGCCCTTACAAATCCCCTACTATGTGCCAGGCACTGGGGGACTCGGAAAAAAACCAGGTGAGTTCCTTGCCTGACCAGAGCTGATAGAGGGTGAGAGAGACATAACTCATCATTTGAACACCCACAGAAATGGTGACAGCTGCATGCAGGCCTACTGTGTGCCAGGAACTTTGTACATATAACCACATTTAAGCCTCATGAATAGGCTTTGTTCATACTCTATAGGTCAGAAAATGTCACCAAGGAGACATCAGATGATGTGCTCAAAGTCACATGGCTAGTGAGTGGCAGTCTGAACCCAGATCTGACTGGCTCCAAAGCCCATGCGTATGTTACCACCACCCTGCCCCCATCAGGCTGGCTGGCCTAAGGGGCATGTAAATACCCTAAATTAGGAGCACTGCAAGGTCAAGGTGAGCAGAGACCCATTCCACTGAATCTTCCTGGAGACCAAGGCCTTTAACTGCCTTTCAGAGCATGTGTGGAAATACCAAAGGGAGGTATATTTTAGGGCAGGGAAAGAGCCAGAGGAAAGGTTTGAAGGTAGAAAAGGGACTGGTGGGTTTTGTGTGTGTGTGGTGCGCAGGCCCACCTGGGAGAACAGAGGGGCCCAGTAGGGGGCAATAAGCATGTGGGGGCTTTGAATGCCTGACCAGCTCTGGGCCTCCCTGGGTGGGCCATGGGGAGTGGGTGCGGGGGGGGGGGGGTGGCGGCGGGGGGCTGTTGCTGAAAGATGAAGCCACCATTTCCCCCTGACCTTTATATTCTAAGAGGCTGGTCGGTTAGGCCAGAGGACAACTGGCATTCAAGGGCCTCTAACGTCTAATTCCAGCCTCACCTACCTCCACTCCCTCCACCAGCCCTCTGGGCCTGGCATGCTCACTGGCTCTGAAACACTTCCCTGCTTGCTCTCACCTCCGTACCTCTGTTCTCCCAGATCCCAACTCCTGCATCCTACCCACTGCTCAGGCCTCACTCCTAGACCTGTTTCCTCCACGAAGCCTGCCCTGACCACACCAAGCCTTGCTTATATGCCTCAGCCTCAAAGGCCTGGGCTGGGCAAGGGCCCATCCTCCACTAAAAGCCACAGGCACTCGCCATCCACGGTGGTCAGCTGTTGCTTTCACCTGCCTAGCAACATTCTTCGCCTGGTAATCTGAAATGCCTTCGAGAAGCTGCGCCTTCCCCTTCTTTAGAGCGTGTAGCTGGAGCAGGACAGACCTAAACCTTGGCCATCAAAAACATCCTGTCCCCTTGACCACTGTGATGGTGGCCAGATTTCTGACATTATTTGAGCCCCTTGATTCAGTCGTGCCTGGAGGCCCTTTTTATTTTCACTTAGGTCTCTTTGTGCTGGATTTCTTGCAACCCAAAGATCCTTGTCAGATGTACCATCTGTGCAATGCAGTTTGGGCCTCCTCTGGTCTGGCCCAGACAGCTATACCAACCTCCTCACTGGACTCCTGGTCTGTAGTCTTCCCCTCCACCCCAACCCAAAAGGGTCTCTTCTCTTAATTATGACCTCTGTCATTCCCCAGAATAAAGTCAAAGTCCTCAACTCAGCATTCAAGGCCTTTCACCATGCTGTTCTGCTCCATCCCTCTCTGTGCCAGCCACACTGAGCTCCCCATTCCTCTGAACAACACACCCTTTATGTGACTATAATTTATATGTGCTGTTCCCCTCACTGGGACTTCCCTAAGCCCCTACCCTCAATATTCTTTCTGGCGAACTCGTACTCACCTTTCAAAACCCCATTTGACTGTCACCCTGTCTGCCATATTTTCCTTGAACGCCCCATGCAGGGTGAGATGTCTCTCCCTGCCACCCTGGGCACCTCAAGCGCCCCAGCTGGTCTCGTTCAGGTCAATGACCACATAATTTGCTTATTATCATCTATTTGACTACCTTCTCCCCAGATGAGGAGCTCCTCAAAGATAGGGACATGTCTTATTCACTTCTTATCTCCCAAAGGGCCCGTTAATAGCTGTCAACTAACTAACTTACTAACAGGGAGCTGAAGCAAAGTCATACTCCTTGAGGCCTTGTGAACCATTAAGTAACCATTTTTGCTGGTCAACTCTTCAAGGCAACCACTCACTATTTTTTTTTTTTTTTAGCTTCAGGACTTCTCAGTGCCTTTAATTTGCTAATGGGCACTGTGAACCTGTGCACCGGCTTGCTCCATTTCAGGAGTGGGGAAACTGAGACCCAGAGAGGGACAAGGATTCATTCAGGCAGTTGACAGCAGAACGGGGCCTGGGGTCCAGGCCCCTGCCCTGCCTCACCCAGTGTTCTCCCCCCTACACCTCAGGCCCCTTCTAGGCACAAGTCACCTCTGTAGCAAAATGTTAAGAGCAAGGGCTCTGAGCCTTGCACCCCCTTTTGCCAGCTGTGTGGCCTTGGCCAAATGTCTTAACCTCTCTGAGTTTCAATTTTCTCACCTGTAAGGTGAGAAAGCACCTTACCTCATGATGTTGCTGTGAGGGTTCAAGTCCATGTAAGAGCACCTAGTACAACACCCAGCACACAGTAGGCCCTCAACGAATCCCTACCAGCATCTCTATGGCCTCAGCTTTCTCAGTGGGCACAGTGAGCCCTGACATCTTTGGGGGGATGTGGGTCTTTCTGGGGAGAGATGCCAACTAGATGCTAGGTCCGGCCTGGGCCTCCTTCCACAAGGTTCAAATCTGGGTCTCAGCGGGGGCCTGCTCGTCTGGGTGCCCAGCTGTCAGGCCTGCCTCCTTCCTGATTTGAAAAGAGGCATTTTTTGTTTAGAGGAATTTTCCCCCATTTCATACTGGCTCTATAAATTGGATTTTGTTGAGTGGTTTCTGACAAGCAAGTCGAACAGGCATGTGTATGGAGGAGACGCAAGGCTGACTCTGGCCACAGGGGTGGATCTGAGGCCTTGAGTTCTGCTGGTCGCTGGCTATGAGCTCAGCCCCTGGGCAGCCGCATCCTAAGGAGAGTGTGTGTCCTTGGGGGTGATCCAGAAGGACTTCTTCCCCAGGAATTCTTTCCAGAGGTTTCCCAGAAACTTCCCTTAGAGGAAAGGCCCCTATGGCATATGGATCTGCCTACTTACCCTCCTCCAGCAAACCTGCACCCTGGATTCGGATTCATGGTGGCCAGGGGCTGTCCCTGAGTCTCCTACCCCAGTTCAGTCCTCCCGAGATGATAGTCAAGGATCATGAGAAGGATCACAGTGTTTTCCACATCTTCAGCCACCCAAACAAGGGGAAACTGACATAGTAAAGCAGGAGAGATTTCAGTTAGACAGCAGGAAGAACTTCCTCCCTTCCAGATGGCTGAAACTTGAGCTGTGCATGACCTTGGAAAGTGCACTAAACTAGGAGCCAAGGCACCTTCGGCTGATGATTACTGTGGGACTCTAGGTCAGTGTCTCATTTTCTCCTCCCCTTGGTTTGCTCATCTACAAAGTGGGGATTCGAATTTCTATTCACCATGCCTCCATGTCTTCAAATAAGACAGTGGGATGATGCGTTGAGGGCAGTGCCTGGTGGGGCTGGATCAAATGACCTCCATAGGTTCCTTTTCCTCTCTTTTTTGGAAGGAATTCCCAGGGCCATGACCCTGGCAATAGGCCCAGGGACCCAGTGGTGAAGTGTGTGTGTGCATGTGTGCGCATGCACAGGACTCTGGGTCACATAGTAGGTGCTAAGTTAATGTTTGGTTTTCTCTCACTTCTCTTGGGCAGCTCTCCAGATGCAGAAAGAGCCCTGGGGAGATGTCAAGAAGCCTGGATTCTAACCCTGGGTCTGCCCCAAATTGATTTTACCTTGCCATGTCCCTTACCCAAATGAGTCTCGATTTCCCCATCTGTACCGGGGCTTCCCTGGTGGCGCAGTGGTTGAGAGTCCGCCTGCCGATGCAGGGGACACGGGTTCGTGTCCCGGTCCGGGAAGATCCCACATGCCGCGGAGCGGCTGGGCCTGTGAGCCATGGCCGCTGAGCCTGCGCGTCCGGAGCCTGTGCTCCGCAGCGGGAGAGGCCACAACAGTGAGAGGCCTGCGTACCACAAAAAAAAAAAAAAAAAAAAAAAAAGTACCAGGAGGAGTTTGGATGGTTTCCAAGACTACTTCTCTCCTGAAACTGTGAAACCCATGACTGACCCAGTGAGGTCTGACCCCTGATCCCTTGTCTCCCACCAGCCATTACAGGAGGTTTCAGATACACTGACCTTCCTATGCTTCCCTGAATTTGCCAGGGCCTTGGGAATGGCCTCAGGCCCCTCTCACAAGCCACATGACCCTGGACGTTTCACACCTCCCAAGCCAGTGCCTCCGCCCAAACCCTTCCTCTCTTGCCACAAATTCACCTTAATTAACTCCAACTCATCTTTAAGCTCTCAGCTCAATCATCACTTCCTGAAAACCCCTCCCTCCCTGAGATCCTCCTCCACGATTCACTCTCATGGGGGGCTCCCCTGCACCCCTTCTTTGTAACACTTAACCACCTGTGCATCTCACATTTATGTCGTTTCTTTAGTGACATCTGTCCTTCCCCAGACTGTGAATTCTATGAGGACAGGGACTGGTTGGATCTCGGTCCCCACCATGTCCGGGTGCCCAGCACAGAATAGATGCTCAATGCATAACTATTGAATGAATGGACGGACGGCCTCCCCATTTTTGGTCAGGAGCTAAGCTGCTGACAGGCCCTACCTGCAGAAGATGGGCTGGGGGTATATTGGGAGCCCCTCACATCCCTACCCAGGCTTTCCTGTGAGGCTCTCCCAGCTGACCTGAGACCTCGGGAAAGGCAGATATGAAGCATCAGCTCCATTTTTCAGACGAGGAGAGCAGCCCCAAAGGCAAGTTGGCTGGAGGGAGGTCACCTAGCTAATACATGACAGGGTTGGGGTAGGATCCCAGGATTAACAAAGCTGGAAGGGTTTTCTAGTCCCTTTTTGACAGAGGTGGAAACTGAGGCATGAACGGGGAAGGCATTGCCCAAGGTTTTCCTGGCCAGGCAGCAGCAAGGTGGGGATGGGAATCTGTGGTTCTTGAACTCGGAGAACTTTCTCCTGCCGGTCTGAGGAAGAAGATCCATGGGCTTGACCCCGGGATGACCAAGCGGCTTCAGATAACTGATAACACCACACGGCACCCTCTGGGAGTGGACAGTGCTGGCAAAAAGCCCCCTGAGGGTTTGGGTGTCTGTATAGAACCAGGCTGCCTGGGTTTGAATGCCAGCTCTGCCGGTCACCAGCTGTGAGTGACCTTACTTGGGTCACTTTACCTCTCTGTGCCTCAGTTTCCTCATGTGTAAAATGGAGGAAATCTGGGTTAATACGTAAATAGAACAAAGCACTGAGAGCAGGAAGTGGTCTGGGACAACGTCTAATACGTGTGAACTGCAGAGCTGACCTGGCCAGAAGCAGGAGGAAGTGATTCATTCTCTCTGTGTACCAAGGGACTGGTATCAGCCTGCTTCTCGCCCCCAGGTCCACAGGATAAAATGTACCGGAAGGGTTTCAATCATCATGGTGACCTTTTTTGAGCCCTCCAGTACTTTACAACCCACTGAATCCTCAGAACCACCCCAAGAAGCAGGCTCTGTCATTATCCCATTTTATAGATGTGAAAACCAAGGCCCAGGCAAGTCACTTGTCCAAGTCCCACAGTTTGTGACCGGCAGAAGCGGGGCTCATGTCCAGAGGTCAAAGGATGAAGGACCCAGGGGTCAAAGGATGAAGAGAGATGTGTTGGCCAAGGGAGTGGAGTCCTAGAGGAGGTCCTGGTCGGGCCTCGCACAGTGAGGAGACCTGGGCAGTTGGGGACTGGCGGAAGCTGCCGCTGGAGCCCCCATCTCCCCTGGGGTGGGATCCTCGGTGGGCCCTGCTTGGTAATCACAGCATTTGCCAAGTGCCTGCTGGGCAAGCTCTCTGAGGGCAGGGCTAAGTCTCTCATACCCACCATTGGGCACCCAGCCCAGCCCCAGGCAGGTGCTATGAGGGCTTGTTGGTTGAGTAGTGCCAGACACCCGACCCGCTGTGGCCAGACCTCTCGACAGTCATGAGCCCCATTCTCCAGGTGAGGAAACCAAGGCTCAGAGAGGGGAAGCGACGTGTCCTAAGCCACACACTTCTGTCCAAATCTTTACTCTCCTCCAGGGACGTGAGCCCAGGGACCACGTCTCCCCACCTCCAGCGGTCAGTGCCCATGACAGACCCCGGAAGGCAGGTAAGTCTGAAGGGGTGGGGAGCATGAAGCATCTTCCCAAGGTCTCACCAGGCATGAACAGATCAAAGAAGGGCAGCTTCTCCATGGCTCCCAAGGCCCCCAAAACGTGAAAATGTAAGGACTGTCTTTAGGGCTCAAGGAGTTCAAGCTTCCCCTTTTACAGATGGAGAAACTGAGGCCCAGAAAAAGGATAAGCCACATCCGGGGCCATCAGGCAGGTAAGGAACAGACCAGAAGCTAGCAGAGCAAGTCCAAAGGCCCTGAGGTTGACACAAAGTATGAACTAAGGCCAGCAGGCTGAAGAGAGATGAGGCTGGAGAGGTGGGCTGGGGCCAGGCCGGGCAAGGAGTGTGGTCTCTAGGCCAGAGCAGTGGGAAATCACTGAATTGGAAAGTCTGTCCACCTCCTGGCTTTGGCGCTTTAGAGACCCATCTGGTGGCCAGGGACTGACTGGCCTGCAGGAGGGCAGGATGGGAACAGGAGACCCGGGAGCAGGGCTGACACTGAGCCCAGCCTGCTCCTCTCTCCTGCCCTCCAGACCTGCCGACTCAGCCTCACTGCTCAGAGGGCTGAGGGCATCCTAGCAGCACGCGTCCAAGCCCGAGCTCCTGATTTCCACCCCCAGATCTGCCCCTCCACTGTCTTCCCATCTCAGTAAACACAAACTCCATTCTTCCCCAAAACCTTGGAATCATCCCTGCCCCTCCTTTCTCTCACCCGCTACACCTGATCCGTCAGCAAATCCCTTTGGCTCCACCTTCAAAATATAACCGGAATCTGACCACTTCTCATCACGGTGCTGCTGCTCTCCGGTCTCCCGGGGGATAGTTGCGCCAGCCTCTCCCAGCCCCGTGGTGTCCCTTCCACCAGGCAGCTCCAACACACATCAGATCACGTCCCTCCGCTGCTCCAAGGCATCTTGTGGTTCCCCACCTCTCTCAGAGTAAAGTCCTAACTTGGCCCTTGAGGCCCTCAAACTCCAGCCTCCCTGTCCCTGTGTGGCCCTCTGTCCCCAGTCTCTCGCCCCCAGTGTCTGTGGCAGCAACTCCATCCTTGCCGCGTTTGTATTCTTACCTCAAGGCATTTGCACGTGCTGTGCCCTTTGCCTGCAATGCCCTTCCCAGATGTCTGCAGGGCCGGCTGCCTCACCTCCTTCAAGTCATCAGATGTCACGTTCCCAGGAGGCCTCCCGTGACCACCCGACTTAAAATGGCAAAGCCCTTCTCCCATCACACACACACACACACACACACACACACACACACACACACACACACACACGTCGTTTGTCAGCTTCATTTTCTCCACAATTTGCATCATTTTCTAATATACTATTTAATCGCCCTATTTGCATTGCTTTTTCTCAGCTACCCTTGGCACCCCTCTCACCCACAGTAGGATTTCAGCTTCCTGAGGGCAAGACTCTCTGGCTCACCAGTGCCAAGAATGGCATCTGTGCAGAGCTGTTAACCCTGATTCACTCTCATGTGGTTCTAACTCTTGGTGGGAGGCTGCCTTAGTGTCCTGTCACAGACAAGGAAACCGAGGTCCAGGGAGGGAAACAGTTTGCTGGGGTCACAAGGCCAGGACACAGTGGAGCTGGGACTTGGACCCTGCCCAAACCTCCCACCCTGACCAGCTCAGGCTGAGTGTGGGCTGGGAACAGGACCGCTGAGCTAGCTCTTGGGGAGGAGGCTGCACGGCCGCAGCTCCTGCCAGCCCCCTGCGGTCAGTGCCCTCCCCGAGGGGCCACGGCAGCCGGGCAGGGAGAAGGCTCCAGGGCGGTGGTGTAAGAGGGGCATTGGGAAAGGCCCGGGGCACCAGGTCCATTCTACGGTTGCCCAGTCCTCAGAGCCTGAACAGCCATGGCTGAGAAAGGAAGTCAGCAGGATCCAAAATAGGTCTGAGTTTTGGGAAGTGAAACCGGGTGCTGGGGACACTCGGCCAGAGGAAGACCTGGGCCTCCTGGGCTGAGGCTGTCAGGCTGGGGGGGGGTCTTCCCCTGCCTTCTCAGCCTGGGGAGAGTGGGTCTGGGAAATAGGCTCAGGCCCCTCTCACAAGCCATGGGACCCTGGACGCGTCATTCTAGTTCTCTGACCCTCAGTGTTCTCATCTGTAAAATGGGACTAAGGGAAGGACCTACCTCACTGGGGACTGGGAAGGTGTGATGAGACCACGGCCTGAAGCCTGAGGCTGTTGCTCAAGAGACGGTAACAGTTACTACCGTACTGGTGTTCCACATCCATCTCTGGTGACTCCTCCTCCAGGAAGCCTCCCCAGGACCTTAGGTCAGAATGCATCTCTCGTCCCTGGTGTCCCAGTCCCTCTTAACTTCTTTTTGTTTCTCTTCACGTGTGTCTTTTCCACTAGAGGAGGCCGGGACCTCATCTGTGTCCTCTCAGTGTCTCTAGTGCCCAGGACAGGGTCCGACACACGGGAGATGCCACATAGCGGGGCTGAATGGGGGAACGAAGGGCGGATGCTGCTGTATGCCCTTGAGGGTCTGATGTCTGCATCCTGAGAGCCAGCTCCTCAGGGCTGGCCTGGAGTTGCAGCAAGAGGTAAGTAGGTGAGCTACGTTTCCTCCGAGCCAACTGGCTCATCTTGTAAAATGGGGACAATTGGAAACCGGGAGCCACAGTCTCTTTGTCCCAAATCAAAGAAACACAGGCCACCCAAGATGCCACCCCAGGCACCTCAGAATGTGCCTGGGGACAGGGCTGCCCCAGGGTGGGACTCTTCAGACCGAGGTGGCCCTGCATTCTGCCTGCTCCTGTCCCCATCCTGCTCCAGTGATAAGCAAGCCTTTGAAGCTGAAAACCGTCCCAGGTATAGCTGAGGACTTGCCACCTACTGGAATCGGGAATCTCTAAATAACAACAGTCAACAGTCCGCAGAGGTCCTCACATCATGCAGGTTTTACAGATAAAGCCCAGAGAAGTCAGGCTACTTGTTCAAGGTGACACAGCAAATTAGGGCAGAGCAGGTAGGGTGTCCAGTCCTCCTCTAACTCTCGGTCCTGGGATTCACTTAGCACATTTTACGATCACCATGTCTCCACAAAGTGAGACTCAGGACACCCATTCTACAGATGAAGACCTCAGGCTTCTAGAAGGGAAGGATCTTTCCCAGGACCATCCCCCAGAGGCCCCACTCTTGGAGCTTCCGAAGGGCTCTTGGGGTCCCTTGAAGGCTGGGCCTTCAAACCCAGGGACCAAACTCGGAGCTGAGGCTCCTCCAGGAAGGACTCTGAAGGGTCTGTGTGGTCTTCAGTTTCCCGTCAGCCCAGCCCTCCTGCCAGCCTCACCCATGAGCCAGCTACAGCTGCACATCTGGAAGCCCCACTGTGCATCTGACCAGGCAGACTCAGAATAACGAGACCCACGTGGCATTTCCTGGAGGCTGCGCCCTGTTCTAAGGGCTTCACTACAACGCTTTTGAGACTCAGAAGAACTCAGTGAGGTCAACCCCATGACTGGCCCCATTTTACACGGAGGAAGACTCATGCACATCCCAGACTGAGCGCAACACCTTCTGAAAAGCTGCTCCTCTCCTAGTTCCCAGCCCAGGAAGTGGTTCCTGAAGCCCCCAGGGAACCACCGAGAACAGGAGTCATTCTTGACCCCCAACTCCACCTCTCCCCCAGCATCCCATCAAGTCAAACTCCTAACCTGGGCCCTGGAACTGAACCTCTCTGGGCCTCATCTGTCAACTAGCAAAACAGCCTAGGCCCGTGAAGGGGACGGCAGAGTTGTGGAGATTCGCCATCACTGCCCAGCTGTGTGACCTGGGGCCGGAGCACCAACCTCTCTGGGCTGCGGTTTCCACATCTATGAAGTAGAAATGCTAACGTGGCTCACCTCCTAGGCTCGTGGGGATGATTCAGTGGCCCCTTCCCTCCGTCCTCCCTGAGACATTGCTCCAGCCACTGTCCCCTCCTGTTAGAACCCCTCAGCCTTTCCCTCTCTACCGGATCAACCTGAACAATGTACAAACGGCTGATTTGTTTCTCTGAGCCCACATCCCCTCCCCTGCTGCCCGGCTTCTCTCCCGCCCTGCACGGGAGTTCCCTGAAAGCGTGTCTATCCTCGCTGTCCCCACTCCTTCCTCGAACCCGCTCCCCTCGGGTTTTCACACCCCCTCCCAGGACACCAAGGACCACCACGGGTAAACCAGAGCCATCTCTAGCCCTTGTCTTTCTGGTCCCACAGCAGCATTGACGCAGTAACTCTCCCTGCCTCTTCAATGCCTTCTTTACTGGCTGGCAGAATGTTCTGGTTTCCTCCGACTTCCTGGCTGCCCCTTCTCAGCCCCTTTTCTGCTTCTTCCTCCATCTCGCCCTTACCTCTCAAGGTTAGGGGCCCCAGGCTCGGTCCCCAGTCCTCTGTCTCTCTCCATCCGCCTTCCTCCTTGGCAGACTTTAGAGGAGGCTTCTCTGCGGGTCCCCCGCACTGCTGTTTCCAACCTGGACTCTCCCCTGAGCTCCAAGCCCAGCATCACCTTCCTCCTCCTCAGTGCCTCCCACCTCCCCGCTTTACCTTATTCCAATCTGATCTCCCGACACGTGCACATCGACCTGTTCCACCCTCAACCTTCCTCAGCCCAATGAAGGGCAACTCCATTCTTCCCACGGCCCAGGCCAAAACACTGACTGCCATCCTGCATTTCCTCTCTCTGACTCTCTCTCACATCCCACATGAGATGCATCAGCAAGTCCTGCTGCCCTAACTTCTAAATCCATCTCAGTTTCCAGCACTCGTCAGCCTCCCCTGGACCAGCCTCCATCATCTCTCTCCTGGATCTTCACCACAGCTGCCTCCTGCTCTCCTGGCTGCGGCCCCTCTGGACTATAGGCCCCTGTAGTCTATTCTCCACACAGCAGCCGGAGGGACCCTATTCCCGGCGGAGTCGGACGCAGCCTCCTGTGCTCCACCCCTCACTCTGAGAAGCCCTAGTCCTGATAAAGACCTCCGAAACCCTGCATGCTCCCCACCCTACGGCCCCCTCCCTCCTGCCTCCCCTCCCCGGGTTCACCCCGCTCCAGCTCCTGCCTCGGGGAGCTGGCTTTCTGGAATGTTCCCCCAGCAGCACGTGTGCAGAAGCCTCCTCCTGCGGAGCCTTCCCAGGTGCCCTATCCTCGAGTTCAACCTGCCGCTGCCACCCCTCGTCCCCTTGCCACTTCCTTCTTTCCTCTTTGCACTTACACTGATCTCACATACCGTACAGTTGACTTGCTTATCACGTTTACTGTTGGCCTCTCCCAGGAGGGCAGGGATTTCTGTCCTGCGCCTCCCCGCCTAGAGCAGGGTCTGGTCGGCAGTGGGGGGCTTCGTGGGGACGGCGCTGTAGGGACGCTGGGTGACAGCTCACTGAGCCTGGGATGAACGCGGCCCCCTCCCGCCCCCCGCCGTGCGGGGCTACTCAAGGCATCCTGCTCCCAGGGCCCTTTCCGTCTTCCCACTGCCTCCCGTCCATCCTCTGGCCCCGCTGAGATCCACTCCATTCTCCACAATGGACGCCGGAAGAGTTGTTAAAAGCCTGGAGTAGATCGTGTCATCCACGCGCCCAAGCCCTCCCACGACTGCCCTTGGCCCGCAAGATCACATGCCGATTCCCTACCTGGCGCCGGAGTCCCCTGAAGGGTGGCCTCAGGAGGCTCCTCCCGTGGAGTGGTCCCCAGCTCCCTCACACCCGGGACCCCGGGACGGCGGGTGTCCTGAAGGCCTTGGTGTGCAGCCCTGGACAAGAGGCCCCACGCGGTCCATAATCCTCCCACTACCCCCCGTGACAGCAGTGCCAGCTTTTCTTAAGCACCTACTATGTGCTGGCTGCCCAGAATGCAGCAATAACCGAGACACCCCTTGTCCTCTCCCATCCGGAGGCACGTTCTAGAGAGGGAGGCAAAAATGCCTCCTCAGGACCTCCCCCCGGACACCTTCCCCACAGAGCCCCGAGCTCTTCCTCTGCTTCTTCGGTGACCCTGCTCCAATGCGACTCGTCGTGAGCTCTCCCCCACGACCCCCACAGTCCCCCGCAAGTCCCACACCCCCTCCTGCTTTCTTTGACTTAGCGTACGTATCTCTTGCGGAAAAGCCGGCAGGGGGTGTCTGTTCTGTTCGCTGCTCGTCCGCAGCACCTAGGACAGTGCCAGGCAGAGAGGAAGTGTGTGCTGAAGAAAGGAACGCAGTCTAGAAGGACCGTGAACACATAAAGCACAGGACGGGTACAGAGGAGTGGAGTGGCTCTCTTCTGACTGGGTGGTCTAAGAGGCCTCACCAAGGAGGTGGCATTGAGCAGAGACTCAAGGCTGTAAAGACTGCGCCTGAGGAAGCAGTAAATTGCAAGGCCCTGAGGCAGGGTGTAACAGAACAGCAAGGGAGGCTGGAGTTGGAGTGAACCAGAGGAGAGCTGGGGTCAGGGGCGGGAAGAGTCTTCCTAAGCTCTTTTCCAGGAAGGTCCATGAGGCTCAGGGAAGCGAAACGACTTGTCCAAGGTCACAAAACAAGGAAGGGGCAGAGGTGGGCCTGCTGGTGGGATGTGAGGCCAGAGACCGGGCCTCCCCTCACCAGGTGGGGCCCCTCCCTGTGGCTCTCTGGGGCTCACCTACGCTCTGCTCATTAATAGCTAACCCAGGTGGGGCCCTGCTGGCTCAGGAGCCTCCAGGTATTGGCTCAGCCCAGCAGCCTCTGGGGCAAAGCCCAGCGGGTGAGTGAGTGAGCAAGGGGCCCACTGGGGAGCAGCCGTTGTCCCTTGCCCCCGCCCCCAGCCGAGCCATCACCACGCACGGAAGGCTCAATTTGCTGGAGTTGAAGCTGACTGGCTGGGGCAGGAGACATCATAGCCAGGCGCTTGGAGACTGTGCGAAACTCAGGCAGGTGGCCCCTGCCCACCCCGCCCCGAACCTTCCTAGGGCAGGTGGACCCACGATGCGCTGTGGCCTGCCTGCAGCTGGGACTCCAACTTCCTTCCCTCTCCTGGCCCCTGTGCTCATGCCCTATGGGCCACTGGGCTTCCTTGCTGCTCCCAGGCTGTGGTGGGCCACGCTTTTGCCCTTGCCTGTCTCTCTGCCGGGGACTCTCCTCCCCCAGTGCTGCCTGGCTGGTTCCAGCTCAGCCTCAGGCCTCAACGTCCCCTCCTCAGAGGCCTTCCCTGACCACCTGTCCAAAGCAGGTCAGCCCCACCACCTCTTACTCTCCATCAGAGAACATTTTGAGGTCTTTCATGACAACAAAAATGACAGTCATCCTATATGCCGTTTATTGTCAGTGTGCCCATCCCCACCCTGGGATGTGATCTTCCCATGTATCTTGTTCCCTGGAGTCTCCTTAGGGCCTTCCCCAGGGCCTGGTTCACATTAGATGATCAATAAATATTTGTGGAATGAGGGCATGAGAGTCTACCCCCCTCATTGTGCAGAGGCAGCAATTGAGGTTCAGAGAAGGTGAGTCACTTGCCCAAGGTCACACAGCAAACCAGAAGCAGACCCAAGGCAATGGCCCAACTCAGCCCACGTGACTCTGTGTCCAGCACTCTTCTGCCTTAGTCATAACTAGCACTGAGGACTCAGCCAGTCCCACTCCAGCCTTTCAGGTAGGACCTCTACCCCTCGCTACTATCTTTTAGTTCTGGGGAGAAGGAAGAAGTGGGTAGAAAGCAGGGAAGGGAGCAAACAGGGGAGAGTGAGTGTCAGAGGTAAATGTGTCCTCAGGAGTCACCTAGTCCCATCTGACCAGGCCCAGAGAGGTTGGGTGCCTGGCCTGGGGCTTCTGGGCCCCCAGTCCAGTCTTGCCCTTGCCTGCCTGAGCTGCAAGGGGTTAAATTTTGTGCTTGGCTCCTGGCTCGCTGCGACCGTGGCTGGGACAGAACATCTGTCTGTTGCTATGGTTGCCGTACACTTGAAGGGGATGGCTGGATAATTACAGCAAATGCCGCTGAGCAAGTGAGCGGGTGCCCAGAAGTGGCTCAGGACCCCTGCCCGCCCAGTGCAGTGGAGGCCGCAGGCCCTTTGCCTGGCCAGTTCACTGTGGGCCCTGTCCCCAGGCTTCAGGTCCTGGGCCAGGTGGAGGGGAGTCAACCAGAGCCAACTTGACCTTTGCACAATGAATGGGCCTGGCCACAGGGCTCCTGGGAAACCTGGAGCAGGGCAGACACTGCAGCCTTGGGCACTGGAGCCTGAGGGCAGTGGGCTGGCTGGGACAGGGGGTAGGCTCTGAGGGTGTCCCAGTGCCTCTGTGTCCTCCCCCCAGGGGAGAAGCCCTGTCAGCTGTCCCTGTCTCCGTGGGTCCCATGGAGCCCAGGAGGTGGCAGGTGGAGACTGGTGGCCTCAGGCCCGGCCTCTCTGCTCTGCCCACTCTCTGGGCAATGCAGGTGGCTCACTGGCCCCCTGAGCCTCAGTGTCCTCACCTGCCCGTGGCGGCAGAGCTCAAGGAGCTCTACGTGGGCCTGGGCAGGGCAGAGGTGGCTCTGGGGCAGGAAATGATTGCCCCGCTCTGGCTCACCAGGCCGCTCATGAACCTCACCCAAGCGGCCATGGACGTGGATTCTAACCTGCAAAGTGTGGTCCCATGGAAGGGCTGGATGCGGCTCAGCGCTGTGGCCAATCACGATTTGTCCTTGGGTCCAACCCCTGCCCCGCTGAGCTATGGGCAGGGCAGACGGGCTTGCACCAGGAAGGGTCATTTCCCACCCCACCGCCCCTCTCAGCTTCTGGAAAGCTCTATGCAGACCCACCGGCAGACCCCAGAGGCCTGAGAGTTCCTTCTGCAACAGCGGGAAGTGCGCGGGACATGGAGCCTCGCACCTTCCCCAAGGCCACCTTACGGGTTCCTGGCTCTCCCCACGCCACTGCCCCCTTCTCCCGGCAACTTCTCTCCTCTCCCCCATCTGCTTCCCTCACATAACAATTGCAATAATAATAACTGACGTTGTGCAGGTGCCAAGCTCTATGAGCATCAGCTCATTTACTTCTTTCAACAACCTATGCAGAAGGTGTTTCTAATGCTGTTTTTGGATGAGGAATATTGAGTCATGGAGCAGTAAAGAGAGCTTCACAAGTTCCCCTGGTAGGTAGTATAAACCCGAAGCTCAGAACGGGGCCACGCTGGGCACCGACTCCTCTTCTATCTTCCTTCCCTCTGAGGATGACCTCCTTGGTGTCAGAGATGGGTTTAGTTCTTCTGTTTCACCAGCTCTGTGCACACAGGAGGCACAGACACACGGTTAACTTTCTGCTCATTCATTCACGCTTACATTCATTCATTCAACAAGTGCGGAGCACATCTTTTTTTTTTAATTAACTTATTATTTACTTATTTTATTTACTTTCGGCTGCATTGGGCTCCCCTGCTGCGCGTGGCCCCTCTCCAGTTGCGGTGAGCTTCGTTGCGGTGTGCGGGCTTCTCATTGCGGTGGCTTCTCTTGTTGCAGAGCACAGGCTCCAGGCGCGCAGGCTTCAGCAGTTGTGGCATGTGGGCTCAGTAGTTGTGGCTCGCGGGCTCCAGAGCACAGGCTCAGTTGTGGCTCACGGGCCTAGTTGCTCCATGGCATATGGGATCCTCCCGGACCAGGGCCGGAACCTGTGTCCCCTGCACCGGCAGGCAGACCCTCAACCACTGCGCCACCAGGAAAGTCCCGTGTGGAGCACATTTAATGCGCCAGGTCCTGGGCTGGGTGAAGCAATGATCCCCTTCGCCACGTCGGCCTGTCTAGAGGTCCCTGAGGGTATCTGAGCCCAGTGCACAGAGGTTGATTCAAATGAAGGCTCAGAGTCACTCTGGCAATCTGGACGCTCCCATTGGCCTGAGGTGGGCAGGGCAGCGGCCCTGCCCTCAGGTTACAGAAGTTCACGGAGATTAGGGGCCCTGCCCGAGGAGACACAGCTATGCCTCAAGAGGGGCAGCCCCTGGGACCCAGGAACGTCACACCCTAGGGAGCTGTCAGGATGGGGATGGCTTTGATCTTGGAGTGCTTACAGTAGAGCTACCAACGGGTCCTGGTTTGCCTTCCTCAGACCCAGGCAACCTGGACGACTGGTGACCCTCCCTCAGGACCTCCACAGACCCAGGCTCAGGTGCCACAGATCCAGGCTTTAAGTCCGGCTGCCTGGTCTGGGATCCAGGCTCCTTCCCTTCCTGGGGGTGTGGTCCTGGAAAGGGGAGAGCCCCTCTGTGCTGGTTCCTCCCTGCCCTGCCCAGGAACCTGCAGCCCCGCCCCAGGCTGCCTTAACAGGTTGGAGTCACTAGTTCTGCACCAGACCTGCCCAGTTCCTGTTCCTCTGGGAACGCTGGCTGTGTAGGGAGGCCCAAGCCTGCCTTAAAGAGACAGGCGCAGGCCACAGCCACGCTTTTATTTAACAGGCAGCTCCTGTGAGCTATGAATCAGCATCCCAGGGGCCCTCTGGGCAGCACCAGACGCATTTTCCCAGCCAGGCCCGTCCTGCAGCCACGGGGGTGGATGCGCGGTGGGCCAAGCAGGTCTGCAAGGAGGGGCCTGTGGGCCCCAGAAGGCTGCTCTCCTCCCAGCTGCAGGGCCTCCTTGGGGCTTGACAGGTCCCAGGCAGGGCTTCCAGGAGACCTGCAAACAGGGCTGCAGTGGGAGGCATGGGGGCGGGAGGGACTCTGGTACCAAGCGTGACCTTCCTGCTTCCTGGCCATGTAAACTTGCATGGGGACCTGAGCTTCTCTGGGCCTCAGTGTACCTAGAACAATATCATCTGGCCTCTGTGACCTCTCTGGCCCCTTCCAGCCTTCCTAAGGTCCTCAAACCGAAACCGGACTTCTGGGTACCCAGTGACACTGGCTGAATCCTGGGCCTTCCGGTCCCTGGGTCTCAGTACTCAGTCCGATACACGGTAGGTGCTGAGAACGGCAGAATAGAAAGATGGCTGGCCGGATGGCTGGATGATGGGAGATTGGTTGGGAAGCTGGATCTATGGATGGATGGATGGATTGAGAAGGGGACCTCTGGGCCAGTGGACCCCTAGTGCTCAGTGAGGGCACTGCCTGGCTCCGCTTGGGTAAGGGACGACTGGGGGGGGGGGGGCGGGGAGTGAGTCCTTAACTCCTCCCTTGCTCTTAGCCTCACATCCACTCCACCCTCAGGGCCACCTATCCTACCTCTGACTTCCTCTCCATCCCCCCTGCTACCTTCTGGCTGAGGCCACTACCCTCTTAAGCCTGGACACCATAGCACTCTTCTCACTGGGCTCCCGCGCTGCCTCCCCACCCCCCTTCAGATCGTTCTCCAAGAGCAGAAGGAGTGAGCATGTAAATTAGCCCCCACTGCCTCCTGCCTCACATCTCCCCCCACCCCGCTGCCGCCCTCCTTACCCTCATCCACAGGCCTCACATAGTCACGCCCCCAGTTACCACTGGGCCTCACCTCCTGCCCCTCACGGCCCCACCCCACCCTGATCTCTCCATGCTCCTTCACACGGACTGCTCTCCTCACGTGCACCCTTCTCCCGCCCACCTCACAGGCTGGGGATACTCTTCCTCCACCCCCCCACCCCCCGTAACCAGTGCACCCCCCCTGTACCCACTTACCTCCGCTCTCCCTCAGATCTCAGTTCGGTGGCCGCCTCCTCAAGGAAGCCCGCCCTGATCCCCAGCCTGTACCAGGCACTCCCAGACCTCTATTTTATAGTTCTTCTTGCCGTCGCAAGCTCGTGGTTGTCTGACTAACAGCATCTGTTCTCCCAGCGACGTGGACCTGTACAGGCCAGAGCCCCACCTGTCTCATTCCCTGCTGGCTCACCTGCACCCAGGACAGGGCCTGGCACATAGTTGGGGCTCACTGAGTGTTTGTTCAATGAGTGAATGAACAGATGGAAGGATGGATGAATGGGAAGGTGATGGTTAGACAGATGGAAGCCGAGTAGAAGGTAAAGGATGAGGTGACGGCTGTTTAGACAGGGTGGTTGGGGGCTGAAAGCCTCAGTTAGGAGGTGACATTTGGGAAGAATCATGAAGGTGGTAGGGGGCAGGTTATGGGCATCCAGGCAGAGGAAAGAGCATTGCAAAGACCCGACGGGAGGCCAGCACGCATGTCCAAAGGACACGGGAGAGTGGAGCCAGAGAAGCAGGCGTGTGAACCCTGAAGCTTGTCCCAAGGGAGGTGGGAGGAGCCTTTCGATGGCTCTGAGCAGAGGCGTGGCTTCGTCCCTTTCTCCCCCTGGAGTGGAATATTTGCTCAGTGAGGGCAAGCCCTGCTCTGCCTGGTTGGCTCCCAGTAGTAAGTACGGGTTTGGGAGGCGGCCGAGTGGTCCTTGCACAGGCATCTGAGGGGCGTCTGCCATCCCTCTCCCTGGGGTGGCCCGTTTTCCATCCAGTCAGGCCACTGTCTTCCCTCTGCTTACAACCCTCCTGTGGCTTCCGGATCACTTGGAGTAAAAGCCAGAGGCTTCGTGACAGCCCTCAGCCCCTAGAGCAGGTCTTCCCCGCCACCGCACTAATGACATTCAGGGCTGTGATCCTCTGCTGCGGGGCTGTCCTGTGCCCTGCAGGATGGCGGCGGCAGCAGCTCTGGGACCTGCCTGATGGATGCCAGCAGCACCCCACCCCCAGTTATGACAAACAAAACTCTCCAGACACTGTCTCCAGGGGGCAAAATCTTCCCTGGCAGGGGCAGGGGAACAAAAACCACTGCCCTACCAGATCTGTACCGTCCCCCCATCCCACCTCTGTCCTGGACATTCTGCTGAAAATAGCCCACCTCTATTTCCCAGCCCAGCCCCAGCTTAATCTTGCTCATAGATCTTACCAACATCTGACATTTCTTTAGTTCCTTTGTGCGTTTAGCTGGTCTGACTCCCCACTTGCAATGAATTCTATGAAGGTGGGCACCAGCTTGGATCCCCAGTGCCCAGCACAGGGCACCCTATGCATTTGATGAGAGGATGCCTGAGTTTGGATCATCACTCCCTGTTTTATGGATGAGAAAACTGGATCAGGAAGGGAAAAAACTGGATCAGAGAGGTTTGGTGACTTACCCAAGGTCACTCAGCTATGTCTGTGGCACCAGCAAGACTAGAACTAGGGCCTCTGACTCTAAATCTGGGTTCATTTAACTCCATCTGTGCCCTCGACAGCCAAGGCCTGGGACAGGGTGGGCAATGCAGACGGAGACCAGAGCAGCTGGATCCCAGGAAACAGGATTCCAGTGGGGCTCAAATCCATGACCACCTGGATGTGAAGCAGGTATGTCACCAGGTGTCACAGTGTGGGGCTGAGGGAGAGGGACATTGCTGGGGGATGCGAGCAAAAATCTTCCAATGATTAATTCATCTTAATTGACAGTGTTTTACTGAATTCTCAACAAGCCCTGGGCTGGGCATTTTGGAAAACACAGTTGCAGTGTCTCCCCGGGAAATGTCCTCCAATATCAGGCAAGCAAGCAGATGCTCCTTAAGATAAAAGTTTGGTGAATTTACCCAGTAGACATTCCATCTGGGGTCGGGGGAGGCAGTGCTCAGGAGAAAGGGGTGTGATTTCCTGAAGAAGAGAATACGCTTTTCATAAATTACCGGGAGGAAAATTGTATGTGTCGCAATAAACTCTGTCAAGAAATATTGCAGGGCTGCCAGATAGTTAATAATTCAGAGCTGTTCCCCAGCACCATGTGGGATTTAAAAAATATTTCCTTGGGACTGTTGTTTAAAAATACTGTTAATGGCGGACACCCTCTCATCGCATTAGATGGCCAGAGTGGGCCAGCTGGGTGGGGCCTCTGGTGGAAGGCAAAGGGCAGTGACACAGTGACCCACTGTGGTGTGTCAGTGAAGCTCTGTTCCCAAGGAAAGCACCACGACGCCCATCCATCCTCCTTACAGTCCCCAGGATGGGCGGTGAGGCCCTTGGGGCTCAGAGAGGGCAAGAGCACAGCCCCAGACCACACAGCTAGGAAATGGAGGACCGGGTTCGGATGAGAACCCAGGTTGCAGTGGTTGAATTGCAACGACCCCACCCTGACTTTGGGCAAGGGATTCCCCTCCTCTGTGCTTCAGTTTCCTCATCTGTAAACTGGGGGTCTGTTTATTTGCTTCAACAACAAGTATTTATGGAGTACTTGTTAAAATCCGGGTGTTGGAATGGAGTGTGACCAAGGCAGACCCAGTGCTCGCTTCCATGGAGCTCCGTCTGGTGGAAGAGTCACAAATGGTAATCAATACTATCAAGAAAAATAAAGAAGGGACTTCCCTGGCGGTCCAGTGGTTAAGACTTCACCTTCCAGTGCAGGGGGTGTGGGTTCGATCCACACCCACATCCCCACGGGGAGCTAAGATCCCACATGCCTCGGGGCCAAAACAAACCTCCCAAAAAACATTAAAACGAAAAAACCCAGAAGCAATATTGTAACAAATTCAATAAAGACTTTAGAAATGGTGGTCCACATTAAAAAAAAAATCTTAAAAAAAAAAAGAGAATAAACGTACAGGCTGGGTGGGAGGGTGGATACTTGAGTTAGGAGAATCAGGGAGATCCTCTCTGGGCAGGTGATAGTTGAGTGGAGACCTGAAAAAGAGGGAGCTGAGAGGATTTCTGGAAGAACAAGGCAGAGGGAACAGCAAGTGCAAAGGCCCTGGGGTGGGGGCTTTGCTGCTGTACTAGAGGAGCATGGAGGAGGCCATCGCAGCTGGAGTGGAGGGAGCTGGGTGCAGAGAGGTGGGAGGTGAGGTCAGAGATGCCGGCAGGGGCCAGATCATGGAGGACCCCGTAGAAGTTTGGGTTTTATTCTGGGGACCCACCAGAGGGCTGGTTTGCACGGGAAGGACCAGCTATAGTGCATGTTTTAAAAAGACCCCCTGAAAATTCTTCAGACTAGACTGTCAAGTGAAAAAAGCACGGGCAGAACCGCGTGCATGTTATGCTACTGTCTGCTTTAAAAAAAGGAGATAAAGGTATGCATTGGCTTGTATATGCATAAAATTATCTCTGGCATGATAGATGAAAATAGGAGGAAACAGTGCTTGCCTCTGGGGAGGAGTTCTGCCAGGCTGGGACTGGGTGGGAGGGATACTTTTTTCTTTATTTATTTTCTCTCGCACCTTTTGAATTTTGAGTCGTGTAAATTTGTTACCTATTCAAAAAATAGGTAAATACATTTTTGGAAGCAAAAGTAAAAGAAAGAAAAAGGCCCCTCTGGCTACCGTGTGGATAACGGATTACAGTGCACCAGGGTGGCAGTGGGGAGGGAGAGGCGGAGGACGCGGAGGCCCCTTGGTCGGTACATTTAGCACCACTTTACAGAGGAGGACTGTGGGGCTCAGAGAGGGCTAGTGCTGAGCCCCAAACCACACAGCTAGGAAATGAAGGATGGACTCAGGGGGGAATCGAGGTCTGCTGGGTTCCTCGCTGTCTCCCTTCCACTCTCCGCTACGTGTCCTTGGATCACCTGCCTGGTGATGTCCTCCTCAAGGCCTGGGTGTGAGGGGTTTGGTTCCCAGGCCCTGTACCAACAGCAGATCTTGCCTACAGTAAGTGCTCATAAATGTTTGCTGAATGATGAATTCGTTCACTCGTTCATTCATTGAACGATGGTATCGGGTGCCTTCTCTGGGCCGGGTCCCCGGCCCCAGGATCCAGCCAGGAACAAGACGAAGCCCCCTCCTTCGTGGAGCTCACGTTCTCGAGGCAGGGTGGGGGGAGGGTGTGGGGAGGGAGATGATCAGACATGACCTGAAATATGTCTACCATATGGGCCAGGAAGAAAACTAAAGCAAAGTTGGGGCGTAACAAGTGAGAAGGGAGGTGCCTTTAGACGATCAGCAATGGCTCATCTGAGGAAGGGGGCATTAGAGCAGAGGCTTCAGGGAGGTGCAGGAGTTTGCCCCACGGGGATCTGGGGGAGAGCATCATCGGCAGAGAGAACAGTAAGTGTGTAAGATGGAGCAGAGCACTCAAGGGGGGAGTCGGCCAGGCGGGAAATCCCAGAGTGGTGAGGCCAGAAGGGACTGTCCCATCTTTTGAGGCTCCTGGGGTGTGCTGGAGAGGACTTGGCCGTGTAGACAGAAGCTGGTGTCCGTTCCCAGGCCTCAGCTGTCTGCTTTGTCATAGAGGGACAAGGTCACGGATGGAGAAGCGCTCCCAAAGGCTGGCAACACTTAACACCAAGATCAGCGGTGCACCCGCCACCGGTAGAGACTGACCCGGGCAGCTGAGGCCCACCGCGAGGAAGGGAGGGTCTGGAGGCCGATGGAGCCCCTGCCGCCGCCATCGCCTGTCCTACCACAGACTGGGCTCTGGCTCTGGAGACCTGGGTTTGGCCTCCTGTGCTTTCACCATCTGTGATCCACGTCTGGCCAGGCGTGCCCGGCTCTGGGGCGCCCATCTGGACGTCAAGCTCATGGTACATCCGGCTCATGCAGAGAATCTTACAAGCAATCATTCACAGATTCATCAGGCTTCTAGCGATTTTATTTTGGTTTTTTGGCCCATCTCCTCTCCCAGTTGCACTGACAGGGGAAGGGAGGGGAGACAGGAGCTCACACTGCCTGTCTACTCTGTGCAGGAGCCGGGCTGGCCTCGACACCCATTACCTCATTCTGTCCTATAACCTCCCCCGCAATTTGCAGGTGTGTAAACTGAGGCTCAGAGAAAATGGTGGTCAGCTGTGTTAAGAAGCAAAGCCAGGATTAAACCTGGGAATGTCAGATTCCAAACCACCACTTTCCACCAAATCCCAATTCTGCTGGCAGCTCATGCCTGGAAGGGGCTTGGCAGGGCGGGGGTGGGCGCTGGGGTGGGAGGGGCGGGAGTGCGGTCAGGGGTTGACAAAGCCACACCTTCATCCCAGGTTCAGGGAAGCCCACGGTTCCTCCGTGGTAGTGAGGAGGTGAGCTGGCCAGCCAGTTGTGTGAACACAGCTCCCTCCTCCTCCTGGGGCAGCCATGACCTGGGCTCAGGTGACACAGCACCTGCAGCTCGAGCCACTGCCTGCCTGGCCTGCCGGCTACAATATCCCCAGAGCAACGGGTAGGCAGACTGGGGGCCTCAGTCCACTGGCCCGGCCTTGGGAAGCCCAAGAAGGGAGGTCAGGAACACCACTGCCAGGCTTCCAGAAGCTTCTCCAATTTCTGCAGCCCCAGCAACTTCTGGAATGGATCCAGGGCAGCCTGACCCCCAGCCCAGCCCAGACGTCCTCACAAGTGCCACCTCCTACATGCACACACACACTGCCAGCAAGAGTGATGCCTTCTGCCCTTGGCTCGTCAGGGGCTTTGAAGATTCTGGGGAAAACTCACAGAGGTGCCACCATGCCTGAAATCCACCATTTTGTCAGCTGCCGTTTTTAAAAATATGCCTATAGGGCTTCCCTGGTGGCGCAGTGGTTGAGAGTCCACCTGCCGATGCAGGGGACACGGGTTCGTGCCCCGGTCCGGGAAGATCCCACATGCCGCGGAGCGGCTGGGCCCGTGAGCCATGGCCGCTGAGCCTGCGCGTCCGGAGCCTGTGCTCCGCAACGGGAAGGACACGCGTACCGCAAAAAAAAAAAAAAGCCTATAATCTCATGAGGGAGAAAATGACAAGTCTTTAACATATCAGTGAAATAGGGAATTCCCTGGTGGTCCAGTGGTTAGAACTCTGAACTTCCACTGCCCAGGGCCAGGGTTTGATCCCTGTTCGGGGAACTTAGATCCCATAAGCCGCGTGGCGCAGCCAAGAAAAAAATAAATTTAAAGTAATAAATAAATAAATAAAAATAACTGGCTGTGGGGGGAGGAAAGAGCATTCGCTTCCTGTCAGACTCATCAGACTTGAACTCAAATCGTGACCCAAGCTTCCATGCCAGTGGCGTCTCTCTGCTCCCCCAGCCTCACATCTGTCTTTCGGTCCCCCTCAAAGGCATTTCTTCCTCTCCTTCCCCAGGCACTGCCGTGGAGTCAAGCCCTCCTTATCCTTCACGTGGACTGTTGCAGCATCCTTGCAACTGGTCACGACCACTCCATTGACACTCCGTAGAAGCCACGGAATCTTCTCTCTCAAACATAGCCCTGACCCTCCCCCTCTCCCACTGAAAACCCTACTAGGGCTCTCCAGAAGCCCCACGAGTGGGTCCTGTCACCTTAGCTTGGACTTCAGCATCTTAGTGGCCCAACTCGAACTGTCTATCCAACTCCACCCCTGGGTGTTTGAGAGCACGGGCTCTGTGGTTGCTGTGTGACCTTGGGCAAGTGATTTAACTTATCTGAATCTCAATTCCTCATTCATGAAAGTGAAATACGCCTTTGCTGCAAAGGGAGCAGTGTTTAACTTGTGTGATTCCAATGAGCTCCTGCCTGTAGCACTGAGCTGGGCATACAGTCAGTGCTCAATAAAGCTAGCTATCCTTATTTATCACTGGCCCTAAGAAACAATGAAAAAACAATCCCCCACCATACTATACTGTTTCCTGTCTCTGAGCCTGTGCAAGTGCTATGTCCTCTGCCTTGACAGTCTGGTGAACTCCTATTGATGCTTCAATGACCCTCTCAGGCAGTGCCCTGACCTGTGTCAGCTCTCCTTCCTCAGAACACTCTTCTGTACTGGCCAAACAGCTGATCTGGAATTTTTCTATTTACTTGTTGATCCTCCACCATATGACTGTGGGCTCCCAGGGCAGCAGCTGACAAATGACTAAAATGAACCAGTCAGGGAGGGATGGTGTGATGGGGGAGGGGGTGGAGAGAGGAAGGAGGGAAGGGTCGGGGGAGAGGGGCTCTATGGCTGGGCACTGCAGAATAAAACTTCCATTCATTCATTCACTCATTCATCCAACAAATGTCTTTTGACCTCCTTTTCTACCTAAAGCCACTTGCTAACTTTCCACAGCTTTTAGAATCGCATCCAGAAACTCTCCTCCATGGCCCACGAAGCCCTGAGATCCAACCCCAGGCCACCTCAGTCTCCCTGTCCCTCTGTGCTCCAGAGGGAACTGGTTCCCTTTGGCTCCTCAAGCAAGGCCACATTCTAGAACGTCCTTCTCCTGACCTTCCCAGGCTGGCCCCCTGGAGAGGCCCTCCCTGATCACTCTGTGTAACTGGGGTCTCAGCCCACCCGGCACCGGCTCCATCTCAGCCCGGGTTTGTCTCCTTCCTCACCATCACAACCCACACCCCAGACACACTTGTGGGATTAGGCGATTAACACCACCTCCTTGCTGGGCTGTGAGCTCCCCATGTCCCAGCTCGCAGTCCCGACTGGCGCCTTCCAGAGAGGCCACGCCTTCAGAAAGCCGCCTGGAGAGCCCAGGGAGGCTGGAGCCAACAGGGGCCTCGGTGAGCATCTAGGTCCGCCTCCTTAGATTGTAACGACAATAATAAAAATAATCATATTTCCAACTATAACAACAGCTAATGCTGCCCACGTGCCAGGCCGTGCACTTTCCACTCACTGTTTTCTTTAATCTGAACAACAGCCCCATAAGGGGATGTTCAATTATACCCCCATTTTACAGAGGAGAAAATGGAGGCTAGGAGAGGTGGACTCACATCTCACCCCAGGCCACAGAGCCTGTACTCTTAGCTAACCTCTGGGCAACACTGCCAGGTGACAGGGAGACAGAGAATAGCTACAATGAACACCACAGCAATGGCAGGGCAGTTGCAAGACTGAAGTGGGTTGAGGCTCCACATTTTTAGTTGTGTGACCTTAGACAGATCACATAACCTCTCTGGCCTCAGTTTCCCCATCTATAGAATGGAAATAAACACAGTCCCTTTCATCAGATTGAACGTTCACAGGAGGGAGAATGACAGAGCCTCCACTACAGAGTGGAGGGGAACGGGTGCCATGAGGGCAGGGTTCTGGGAGTCCCCAGACAGGGCCCCAGGTTCAAGGCCTTTCCCGCAGCAAACTCCCCACAAAGCCAGTCTTGCCCAAGGCTGCTCGGGGCCTGGCTCCACCAGGACCCCAGCAGGGCAAGTGAATGGGTCACAAACCCCCTTCCCTAAGAGTGCCCAGGGATCCCACTGTGGGTGGCGAGACCCAGGGGTCCTGGGGTGTGCCGTGGGCACCCAGGTGGCAGCACCTGAGCCACGGGGACCCCGAGCACCCCCAGCCCTCCTGAGACCTGCTCCCCTCGCCCCAAGGGCCCCGGCAGCAGAATGGGCGTCTGGGGGAGCCTCCCCTGGGCCGTGCCAGCCTCCCGGTGCCCAGACAAAGCCCCCTCCCCCTGGCCTCCGGGGAGGGGGGCGGGTGGGCGAGGGAGCTGACAAAGGGAGCCAGTGGGGCTGCACCCGGGGCTCGTGCCACCCCCTCCCCGACCTGCCCAGAGCGCCAGCACCCCCTCCTGCCACTCGGCCGCTTGGCTGGGGCGCCCGGCACCGTTGCTATGGCGGCAGCTCTGGGGAAGCTGCAGCTGGGTAATTATTGCGAACATCCATCCTGCCTCCTGCCCGCCCCGGAGAGCAGGGTAGCGAGCAGCCGGGGCCAGGGCAGCCCCTCCTCACTGGCTGCCGGGTGGCCGCACCCAGGCCTGGCACGGCGCCCGCCCGAGGTGCGGAGCGGAGGAGAGCCACGCAGGGAGCGCGGGCAGCGGGCAGTCGGGCTCCCACGGGGCCGGCCAACTCCGCTTCCGCCCCGGCCCCCCACCCCAGCCCCGTGCTGGAGCTGGCCAGCCAGCCCCGAACTTATTTTTTCTAGATATCAACGTACACGCCGCACACAAAACCCGCCAGAGAGGCTCTTTTGTTCAAACGGAGTCTTTCCTCGGCCTTTTTGGGGCAGTGGGAGGCCACAGTGCCTGGTCTGGGCTCGGGCCTGTCACACAGGGACTGTCGCCCTGGAGGAGGAGGTCCCCCTGGGGCCCCACCGTGGGCCCCACCACCTCCTCAGACCCAGAAGCTCGCCCTGGCCCTGGTGTCTAAATATAGCTCAGCCTGGCTGAGCTTGAGGTCACACGCGCTCCCAACTGCCCCGGGATGGCCACGCGGGGGGCGGCGGGCGACGTCCATTTGTCTGGGCGTCTGACAAGCATCTCAGGAGCCTTTGTCCGTGCCGGGCACCATATGGGGCCCAGAGCCCCAGCCACGAAGCAGGCCTGCCTCTGCCTTGCAGGGCTCATGACCCCCTTAGAGAGACGCACAGCTGTGACACTAGGAGCTCACTCCGCGGGGGGACATGAGAAAGGGGCCCCTCACGTGGACTGGAGTGAGTGAGGAGATGGCAGGACTGAGGGAAGGGGTGGGTCCAGCCGAGGGGAGAGGGAGCGGGCGGGCCGGGCCTGGGACAGCCTCTTGCAGGGTAGGAGTGTGGGGTGCACCCCAGGCAGGACGTGGGGCCAGGAGCAGTGGGAGGTCGCTCCTGCAGGCCAGGGGTCAGCAGGCCGCAGGGCACAGGGCCAGCCTTTTCTCTCCTCTGGCCCTCGCCGCCCCTTGGGGCTCTGCACAGCCCGCACCTTGGTGGAGGGCATCTGAAGGGCACTCAGCAGGAGGTACCTGCTAGGAACCTTGATTTCTAAAGGTCCCTGGGGGCCAAGGTGGAAATGGAGGGGGCGTGAGGGAGGTGGGGAAGCTGGCGGGGCAAGGGCCGTGGGTGAGGCAAGGCTTCCTGGGACAGCAGGTTAGAGGGGAAAGGGAAGAACAGACAGGACGTGGGGCTGAGAAGGAGGGAGGGCATGCCTCTCCCACTACCTGTGTCCCCTCCCCAGACCTCAGTCATCTAGGCGCTGACCAGGGCCCTGCATGGGACGAACATGCAAAAATAAAAGGGAAAATGCTGAAAGAGAGCCCAGCCCCAGCATGCCCCCAGACGTCAGGGCCTCGGGGAGAAGGCTGTCTTCTCTTCCATCGGTGATAGAGGGAGAGTGGCCTGGGCTTCAGCATAGCCTTCTGGGTAGGGACCATCTGGTCCTGACGGCCTTCGGACCTCACACTTACAGTCACAGCAATAAATCTTCCCAATGGGCCAAGGTTTTCCAACTGCAAAGCTCTTTCCCATCCAGCATCTTACACTATCTTCAAACAGTCCTGGTGCTTGACTCCAGGGAGAAACAGCATCGCAGACGTGAGGAGACTGAGGCTCAGAGAAGTGAGCTGACTTGCGCCGGCAGGGACTGGGGGGAGAGGGGTCATGATGTCAAGTACCCACTAAGTGGCGGGAACCTTGCACACATCACTCGGGGCTGCAGCTAGAAAGTGTCCAGGAGCAGAACTTGAACTCACAGCTGATCCCCTGGTCCAGGGGTCCCCTCGCCCGCCTCCTGAGACAGAGGCTGGCAGGAAGCAGAGGCCAGGCCAGGCCAGGCTCCACTCCCTCTAACAGCATGTTTTCTGAGACTAGAAACCAGAAGGCCGGGGGGCCAAGGCAAACAGAAATGCCCTTAGAAATCACCCAATCTGACTGTGACCATTTCTATCTTACAGATGGGGAAACTGAGGCTCTGGCCAGGCCCGGATCCAAAGAACCTGCTGTTTTCCAGATTTTGGAGTAGCTCAGACTGGGTGGGTGGGTAAGTCCCATTATCCCCAGAGTCCTATTGGGTCCAGCTGTTCACGTAGTATGTGGGGTTTTCACCTGGAATGTGGGAGAAAGAACTCCAGATGCAACTTCAGGAGAGAGGGTTCCGGGCCAGCCCTGCAGCTAATGTCAGCCCTGGGGACTCGCAGGTCACCGGGTTAAAGCGACTTGGAGCAGGAAGAATGAGGAGGGGCAAGCCCCAGCCACCTGCAGGAATCTCAATAGTGCAAGCGACAGTGACGGTGCACGTCCGGTGCCATGTGTGAGAAAATGAAGCCAAGGCCCTTGAAGGAGCGCCTGGCACGTGATGAGGCTGCAAGACACACTCGCCACGATTGTTATTATTGTTCTTATCCCTCTGCACCAGGTCTCTGCCCGGCTTTTCTCACTTCATCCTCAGCGTGACTCTGTGAGTGAGGCGCTAGTATTATCTCCATTTTAGAGACTAAGAAATGGAGGCTCAAAGATATCCATCCATCCATCCATCATCCACTGTCCATCCATCCATCCATCCATTATCCATCCATCCATCCATCCAACTTCCTTCCTTCTTTCTTTCCTCCCATCCATTCCTCCTATAGCCGAGACCCAGTGCTGGGTACGGGCCTACAGGGGTGAGTCAGTGGTCCTTACCCTGCCCTCATGGGGCTTCCAGGCTAGACAGTTTCCTAATCTGTAAAACAGACATCATGGTGTCCATCTCCTGGAGCTGTTGGGAGAGTATGCTGGCGTGTTTGGAAGGCCACAGCGCCAGCAGCTGTATTAGTAAGGCAGATGTCATTGGCTGCAGTGGATAATGAGGGTGGTGATGAGTTGCAAGCCAGTCCCCAGCCTGGCATCCACAGCCCACAGGGCAGTCCTGGTCTCCCATAGCTGCCAGCTCTGCACGTGGCACCATGACCCAGACCAGGCTTTTCCACCATCAACATGCCAGGTTGGGAATTCCGTGGCGGTGCAGGGGTTAGGACTCAGCGCTCTCACTGCCGGGAGCCGGGATTCGATCCCTGGTTGGGGAACTAAGATCCCGCAAGCCTCGTGGTGTGGTCAAAATAAAAATTAAAAACTTTTACAAAATAGAAAAATAAAAACAACAAACAAATAAACAAACAAAAATGCCAGGTTCACTCCCACCTGGGGCTTTCGTTCAGGTCCTTCCAGCCACCTGGAAGGCCCTTCCCTTCCTCCCCAACCCCACCCGTCTCTCCAGATGCTCCCTCCTCACACACACACACGCACACACGCACACACACCTTCTCTGTCCTTCGTCCTTCATTGATCTCAGACTCTCTGGGGAGTCAGCACCACCTCCTTACACACATTTTAGCTCCTTGTGGGTTCAGGGCCTGGGCTCTGGGGCTGTAGAGGCCTGAGTTCAAATCCTGCCTCCTCCACCCTCCAGGCCTCCGCTTCCTCGTCACTTGCAGGGTGGGGACAGTGATAGGACCGCAGGGTGTGTGCCTCAGGCTGGGGGTGGCCCCAGGCTGCAGGAGGTATTTTATGAGGAACAGGCCCTTAGGAGGGTTCTGTTTCTTTGGTGCCCCTGTGCTTTCCACCTCCCGTGCCTGCCCTTCTTTGCCCCATGCTGCCCATGTAGCGGGAAGCCTCAGGTAAAAGGACTCCCAAAGGGGGCAGGGCCTTCATCAAACCTCCCCCTTCATGGAGGAATTTCAGGAGGGGTGGACTTTAGAAGGCGGAGAAATCTGGGGATGTGGGGCTCCCCCAATTCTCCCTGTAATCACCCCAGGTAGCAGGCTACTCACCAACAGGGTAAGCCAAGATGGCTCAAGAGTTCTCTGTGGCCCAGGTTTCAACGCCAACCCAGGGGAGTGATTGGAGGCTTGGGGAGGAAGGATTATGCCAGGAGAGGTGGCCTGATGCAAAAACGTGACCCACTAGACAGCGCGGTGCCGGTGATGAGCGTGGATGGACACAGGCGGTCTACACCCTTGGGTGGGAGTGGGGCTCAGCTCAGACTTCCCAGAGCACAGTTTGTGAGTAGCTGGCCCACATTCTACCCAGCCCTTCAGTGGTGCCAGGGGCTAGCCAGGTACCTATCCCCGAGAAATCGCTCGAGTGCACAACGAGGCCAGGGCTGTTTGTGGAAGCAAAACGATTTCAATGTCCATCAGCAGGGGACCGGACAAAGAAATGATGGGCCAGCTCACATCGTGGAATACTGTGTGTGCAGCTGTTAGAAAGAGGGAGGTGGCTGTACACGTATTGGCACAAACAATGTCCATAACACGTTCAGTGAAAATAAGGCAACTTGCAGAAGAAAACATACAGAATGTTACCATTTATGTGAGAAGCACACAAACACTACAGACACATCTAAGTCAATAGTTACAGATGATACAGATATGGATATAGATATAGGTACAGGAGCTATAGGTATAGATATAAATCAGGATATAGATACAGGGCTTTCCTGGTGGTGCGGTGGTTAAGAATCCGCCTGCCAACGCAGGGGACACGGGTTCAAGCCCTGGTCCTGAAAGATCCCACTTGCCGCGGAGCAACTAAGCTGGTGCCCCACAACTACTGAGCCTGCGCTCTACAGCCCATGAGCCACAACTACTGAGCCCACGTGCCACAACTACTGAAGCCTGTGCACCTAGAGCCCGTGCTCCGCAACACGAGAAGCCACTGCAATGAGAAGCCTGCGCACCACAACGAAGAGTAGCGCCCGCTCGCCACAACTAGAGAAAGCCTGTGCACAGCAACAAAGACCCAACACAGCCAAAAAAAAAATATATAGATCCAGTTAGAGGTATAGATGTATATACAGGAGAGTAAAACTTTCGAAAGGATGCCTACCAATTGACAGTAATGTTTCAGGAAAATGGGACTTGGGAAGTGCAGGGAAATTACTTGGGTTTTATTGGCTACATTTTATTAATGTTTGAGGTATTACAATGAGAATATTTTCCTAAAATATGTATGTGATGCTAAAAATTCAGAAGGAGCCTGGCCACGTGGCTGGGAGCTCGAGGCAGGGCTGGGCTGGGGGCTCATGGGAGGCAGGTCTGTGGGGGTCAGGCCTGCTGGGTCATCTCAGGCTGCACCTGGAGCCTCTTCCTAAACCAGCTGTGGCTCCTTTTCCCCGAGGCCAGAGGCAGAGAGAACTGGCTTTGGCAGCGGCAGCGGCACACGCAGGCCCCCTGGTCTGGAGGTAAAGGAAACTGCAACCACTTACTCTGTGAGATGGGCCCACCTCCGCCCCTCGAGGCTGGGCAGCCCCCAGAACCCGGCAGAGGGCGACCTCAGACATGAGGGCAGAGAAGTGGGCGAGGGACCCCAGGAGCCCGCAGACCTGCAGGCGGGATGCCGTGCAGAGCCTGAAGCTGTCTGCCCAGGCTGTGCTTGCACCTGAACCTGACGAACACTGCATTAGAGAAGGCAGCAGCCCACCTGTGCCCCCTGAACACCCAGCCCACGGGTTGATGAGGTCATGGGTGGGAGCGGGGAGAAGGCCATTCTTGGAGCAGCTCTGGTGCTGGCGCCTGAACTAGGCGCTTTTCTTAACTCTCTGTAACTTGGGCCTTTTACTTTTGTTCAGGGTCCGTTTTTTTGTTCTTTGGTTTTTGACAACACAGAGCTGGGGAGTTGTTTTGGCCAGATAATGAAAACAAAGAGTTAAAATAATTCCAACAATGCAAAAGGATACATAGTGACAAGCGTTTCCCCATCCTTTCTCCCAGCTCCCCGGTTCCCTCCCGGGAGAATCCGCGGATGCAGGAGTAGATGCGTCTATTCAGACCGCCCCCCCCCCCCCCAACTACTAACAGAAGCGCACCGCACAAAGCATTCTGTACCTTGCCTTGTTCACCAAAAATATGTATCTTAGAGCTTCTTCATGGCAGGTCCTGCGAGCCGGCTCGTGCTTTTTCATGCCTGGATTTCCATGGCAGACAGAGCTCTTTCTATGTAACGAGTCTACAATTCTGGCCCCATGGTTTCGTGCCTTCCCCCTGTGCTTACTTCTGTTCTGCACCACAGCCCTGGGAGGCATACAGTTCCCTTTGTTACAGATGAAGAAACGAGGGTGACCACCCATCCCTGCTTGCCTGGGGACTGTCCCAGTTTTAAATCTGAGAGTCCCGCATCCCGGGAAAACCCTCATTCCCAGCCCAGCCGGGGTGGTTGGTTGCCCTAAGGGAAAGTGAGGCTGGGAAGGGTAGGGACATTCTCCATGACCTTGTGGGTGGTCAGCGTACACCTGACACTGCAACTAGAGTCCACTTAGCAATGACGACACCATGGGAGGACCATGATAGCAGCGCCTGCTTAGTAAGTGCTTCTCCGCGCCAGCACCTCACCCGGTCCTCACAGTAGCCCCGAGGGGTAGACTGCAGGGCACCATGCACAGAATCTGTGGCCGACAAGCCTGGGTTTGATCCCAGCTGCAGGGCTTCCTGCACGTGTGACCGTGGTGGTCAGCTCCCTCTCGGCCTCCAGTCCTGGGCCCAGAACAGGCACTCAACAGTGTTTGTTAAGTGAAAAAAAAAAAAAAGCCAATGAATGAATGAAGTACTAACATTTATTATTCTCATTTTATAGTCGGAAAAACTGAGGCACGGAGAAGTTAAGTCACTGGCTTGAAGTCACACAGCTCATAAGCAAAAGGGTCAGGATTTGAACCCAGGTGGGCTCCAGAGCCCATGAAACTTTGCCCTCTTCTGGAATTTTCTTGCCCTCATGACCCATTGGTGCCCCCTGCTTCTGACTACTCAGAATGGTCCCCCCAGCTAGCCCCTCTCTCCCTACACTGCACTGCCCGGCCCCCTGGTCCCAGCCTCCTTTCGCAGGAGTCTTGCCTCCAGCTCCCCACTCTGGGCTCGGGGGCCCTGCTCTGCACCTCCCTCTGTCCCCCTGGACTGGATGCTCGTCCGAGCCCAGTGAGCTTCAGCCTTCCCCTGCAGACTTTGTTTCATTTGTTCATTCCTGATTCTGACTCTTCATTCCTTTGCTCAACAAACATTTAGTGAAACTGAAATGAGCCAGCTCAACCCCTGGTGCTGGAAATTCAAAGATGAAACCAGCCTGGGCCTTGTCCTCAGGGGACAAAGAAAACCAGACAAAGAAACGGCACTCGTAACCCAGTGAGATAGCAGCTCTGATGGAGGTAGCCCAGGCACAGCTGCAGAGTGGGTGGGCATGGGAGCTCCCCGCCCAGGCTCTGGAAGAGCTTCCTGGAGAAGGTTATGCCGGCGTCTGGAAGGATGAAGAGTTAGCAAGACAGGGAAGCGGGGAGAGAGAGTTGGGGGTTGGGGGGCTGTAACAGCTCGGACAAAGTGGCGGGGAGGTAGGAGAGAGCATAAGGCATTCATAAAGTGCAAGGTGTTCCTTCCAGCTGGGCCCCAGGCTGTCCTCTGGTGGGGACAAGTGGCGCTGGGAAACCCACCCCCTCTCCTGGTTACCCAGCCAGCTCTGCTCCCAGCGGGGCTTCCAAGAATCTCATGTCTAAGAATTAATCAGGAAAAAACAAAATAATCAGCGATGTGGACACGGAATTATGTACGTATGGAGGCTGTTTATCACGGTGTTCTTTCTTACAGTGAACAAGCGGAAACAGCCTCAGTACCCAGCCCTGAGAAATCGCCTCCTAGCCAGAGTCCACCACTGGCTGGAGTCCTCCGAAGGGCTTAGAAGTCAGGTTTTCAGAGATTATTTAATGGCACTGGAAAATGAGTCTGATGTAATTTAAAGCAAAAAACAGCAAGCTGGGGCTTCCCTGGTGGCTCAGTGGTTAAGAATCCGCCTGCCAATGCAGGGGACACAGGTTCGATTCCCGGTCCGGGAAGATCCCACACATGCCACAGAGCAAATAAGCCTGTGCGCCACAACTACTGAGCCTGCGCTCTAGAGCCCGCGAGCCACAACTACTGAGCCCGCGTGCCACAGCAACTGAAGCCCACACGCCTAGAGCCCATGCTCTGCAACAGAAGTCACTGCAGTGAGAAGCCCGCACACCGCAACAAAGAGTAGCCCCCGCTCACCGCAACTAGAGAAAGCCCTCGCGCAACAACGAAGACCCAACGCAGCCAAAAATAAATGAATAAAATAAATTTATAAAAAAACAAAACAACCACAAAAAAACCAGCAAGCTGCAAACTATTTTATTACTCTAAGTTAGGATGTATATATATATATACATATATATATATACACACACACACACACACACACACATATATACACACACACATACATGTGGGAAGATATTAGGAAGAAACGTATCAAATGCTTCACAGTGGTTATCTCTGGTGATGGGCTAACCTAGGGGTTGTATTTCCTTTTCAAAAATAATTTCCTGTGCTCTCTGATTTTGCAACAGAGGGCCAGACTCACTTTTATTTTCGGAGACTAATTCTAGGAGACAAGCTCTCTGAGGCCACGACTTCCCTTTCCAGCCTCCTCTGAACCGTACCTCCCGGCCCACCAAGAACCCTTCACTGAGCCGCACAGACCACTGTTCCCCAACATCCCTGTACATCAGCCTCCGTGCTTCTGCCTCTGCTGTTCCTCTGCCTGCCTTCCCTTTCCGTCTCCCTCTGGTGAAACATCCCCAGCCTCCCAAGCCTGCCTCCCAGGCTCCTTCCTCCGAGGAGCTGGCAAACATGGAGCGCCCACGCCATTGAAGGCTGGGTTTACGCACCCAGATCCCTCAGTGGACCCTGAGCTGCTGGAGGTAAGGACCTGCTTTATCTCCACCCCCACAGATGCTTCATTTGGGGGCCAGGTTTATTTGTATTTATTCCCCCAACACTTTATTTTGAAAGTGTCTAAACCTACAAGAAACAATAAGATGAACAGCCATATGCCCTTCACTTAGATTCTTCACTATTTGCTTCTTCCCTCCCTTGCCTGGTCTTGCTGATCCAGTGCAGACATCTCAGCTGGGGATGGGAAGTTGCTCAGTGGCCACTGGAATGAAGGAAAGAAGGAACGCGGACACGGCATTGCTCCCCTCTCTATCCTCTGCCCCAGCGCAGAACCTTGCACAGCAAAGCATCGCTCTTTCTAAAAGGCTGAAGTCGAGTTGCCCACCTGTTTGGAGGCCGGCTGCCCGCAGTCAGTGCAGCCCCTTCGCGGACACCCGAGGCCTCACCGTCCCTTCCGGCCTCATCATCACTGACGCCCGGGAGGCAGCCTTGTCGCCACGCCAGCCTGCACCCCGCACTCTGCGGTATTTGGCACTTGGAGCCTCTGCCCTCCTCGCTTACCTGGCATGGACACATGGCCTCTCCTTCCACATCTTCAGAGAAGCAGAAGCCTTTGCTGGCCTTTCCTCAGCCTCTCGGGACGAGGGCAGCCTCTGTGAGGGCGATTGCTTGTGCTGTTTGCCCAGGACTTTCCGGTTTAGCCCTGAAAGTCCTGTGTCCTGAGGATCCCTTAGTCCCTGGCAGACCACGATGGCTCTTACAGGGCGGGTCGGACCCCACTGCTAGGAGACAACGTCTGTAAGCTGCTCGGGGTGAGCCCACGTCCCCATGCCCACCACCAAACAGGGCCAAGGCAACGTTTGCTGATGCTGGCTGACTGCCTGGAAGAACGAACGAACAAACGAATGAATGAATACGAATGAGTGGACGGATGAACAAACGATAATGTCACCTCCTTTGAATCTTTGCTCAAATGTCACCTTCTCTGTGGGGCCTTCCCTGGTTGCGCTGTCTCACATGACAACCCCCCGTGCCCCCCTCCCCCTACCTGTTGTATGAGTTTCCTCAGAGTCTATATCACCAAGTGACATTCTCCATATGGCACTGTTCATTTTCTCTGGGGTCTGTCTCTCCCACTAGAGCGTCAGCTCTACCAGGACAGGAGTTTCGTCTGTCTTGTTGGCTGCCGTATCCCCAGAGCCTAGAATAGTAGGTGTTCAGCAGGTATTAGTTGAATGAATGAATGAATGAATGAGTGAGTGAATTGGCGTTTTCCTGCAAAAGGTGGAGCCTCGTGGCTTTCTTACACATTTGCTCTTCTGTGCAACTTGTTCGACAGACATCAGCACGCACTGCGTCAGCAGGTGGGGACGGGGTGTACGAAGCAGGACGCCCAGGCTGATGGCCTCATGGACGAGGGGCAGAACCAAAGAACCATCACGCCTGGCTGTATGTGAGGCCAGAGACCCGGCATTTGGGGATGGGGTCTCTGGGGCAGGACCCCCTGCACTTTGCGACAGCCCTAAAAGGCCAGGATCACGGTAACCGTGGCCAACATACGTTAAACACTTGCTATGGCCCAAGCATGGTTCTGGGCTCTTCATGTGTTTTTTCTCAGTTAATTCTCAAGTCTCTGAGGGGCTGTTGTCGTCCCCACTTTGCAGATAAGGAGACTGAGGCTGGGGAAGCCGAGTAACTTCCTCAGGGGACCACAGTGAGTAAGTGGGGAGTCAGAATCACACTCCAGAGCCCACCGTTGACCCCAGTGCCCTCGAGAAGGAATAAGGCTCAGAGAGGTGGAGTCCCACTTGGTGGCCGGCCTGGGGTGGTGCAGAGGGTGACCAAAGGGAGGGGGACAGGAGTCAGGGGAGGAGTAGAGAGACCCCACACCAGGTGGGTTGGGATCCACGTTCCAGAGGTGCAGAGCAGCTCCCCAGGACTGGGGGACAAGAGGGACCAGGCCTGGCTGGGGAGGTGGGGGCAGACTTCTCGGTGGAGGTGTCCCCGCTTCCTCTCCTCTCCTGGGAAATGAATACAGAAGCAGTGGGCAACTGTCTCCCGCCCTTCGTGTGGGCCCGAGAGCAGTGTGAAAAGGCTGGGCCGGGCAGCAGCCCCTCTCCCAGCCGCTCCTCCTGGGCTCCCAGCCTCCATCCACCTGACCCACCTGGTGGTACCAAAGCTCGTTCCATGTCAGGAGGTGGCCGGGTGACTCAAGGTTCTCTGACATATCTGATTCTTCCACCTACCTAATACAGACAGGGAAAACAAGTTCACACAGTGAGGAAGCCGCCCAAGTCACCAGCAGAGGGGGGATTCCAACCTCAACTGTCTGGCTCCAAAGCCTGTGCCCCAAACCCCTACCCAGACCTGGGGCCCCGGCCCACCCTGGATCCCGCCCTGCCACCCACCCTGCCAGCCTGCACATCCCAGCAGACACTGCATTCGAGGCCCCACCGCGTCCCCACGGCCCAGCGGAGGCCTCAGCGCACAGTAGGCCCACGCCAGCACATCCTCGTGATTTACATCTTGCAGCAGTGACTTCCCCATTTGCACGCTACCCTCCAGGTCCGGGGAGTAATAACACTCCCTCATTCAAACAACTCAGCCTTTTCAAAGACATCTCTTCATCAGAGGGCAGAGAAGCAGCAAGAACACAGGCTTTCAACCAGCCAGCCTGGAAATGACCCCCAGATCCACCCTCAGCCGTTTGAAAAGGTTAAGTGGCTGCCCCTCCCCAAGCCTTGATTTCCCCCTCCGTCATACGGGGTGGACAACAGTCATGGCGAGGGTTAAAGGAGACACCATGAGCCAGGGCCAAGCACACGGTAGGTGCTCCGAAGGGTGATTTTCTCCATTGAGGGTCACGACAACCTCCAGGGCTCTCCCAGGGTCTGACCCTGACCTGCCCCCGCTACTTTTAAGGTATGGATTTCTTTTTGTTTCCTTGTTTTTGGCTGAGCCAGATCTTAGTTGTGGCATGTGACATCTTCGTTGTGGCACTTGTGGCACGCAGACTTCTTAGTTGCAGCATGCGGACTCCTTAGTTGCAGCATGCAGACTTCTTGGTTGCGGCATGTGGGATCTAGTTCCCTGACCAGGGATTGAACCCAGGCCCCCTGCATTGGGAGCGTGGAGTCTTACCCACTGGACCACCAGGGGAGTCCCAAAGTATGGATGTTTTGAATCATGGTATGTGTGAAAAGTTACAGAACACACAGAAATGAGCTGCCCCCTGGTTGGAGCGCTCCAGGCTGGCACAAATGTAATCATGACAGGGCTTCCGCTTCCAGAGTGTCTTCCTCGGGCCGGGGGCTATACCAGGTGCCAGAGGTGTGCAGTCTCCTTCCTTCCTCCTCACAGCTTTCTCCACAGAGGGTCCTTAGTTACCCCACCTTACAGATGGAGAGGCCAAGGGTCCAAGCGGTGAGGTTGCTTCCCCAAGGCCCACAGCCAGTGAGTGGCGGAAGTAGGATTTGTTTTCGTGTAGAGGTATATTTATTGACATGGAAAGATGTTTACAATATATTATTAAATGAAAAAGCAGCACATAGGACAACAGAGTATAATTTGGGAGAGTATCATTAAAACGTAACAGTGGTTGTCTCTAGGTGATAGGATTATGGACTTAACAATATTTTTCTTTTTTCTTCTGCTTATGTGTATTTCCTAATTTTTTATAGCAGCTTTATGGAGCTATAATTCACATAGCATACAATTCACCCATTTAGTGTCCAATTCAATGGCTTTTAGTGTATTCAGAGTCACGCAACCATCAGCACTGTTTTCTAGTATTACCACAGTCCCTTCCCAGAAAACCCCTACCCATTAGCTGTCACTCCCCACTTCCCCAAACCTCCTCTGTAGATTTGCCTCTTCTGGACAACTCATATAAAAGGATTCATCCACGCGGTCTTCGCGACTGGCTTCTTTCACTCAGTATGATGTCTTCAAGTTTCACCCATGTTGTAGGATCATTCATTTTTATGGCTAAATAATAGTGCACATTATATTTATTAATTCATCAGTCAAAAGGCATTTCGATTATTTCTACCTTTTGGCTATTATGAATAATGCTTGCTATTAATATTTGTGTAATTTTAAAAAATTAGTTAATTTATTTTTGGCTGCGTTGGGGCTTCGTTGCTGTGCGCGGGCTTTCTCTAGTTGCGGTGAGCGGGGGCTACTCTTTGTTGCGATGCGTGGGCTTCTCATTGCGGTGGCTTCTCTAGTTGTGGAGCACGGGCTCTAGGTGCACAGGCTTCAGTAGTTGTGGCACATGGGCTTAGTTGCTCCGCGGCACGTGGGACCTTCCCGGACCAGGGCTTGAACTCGTGTCCCCTGCATTGGCAGACAGATTCTTAACCACTGCACCACCAGGGAAGCCCCTTTGTGTGATTTTTTGTGTGGACATGTGTTTTTAATTCTCTTGGGTAGATACCTCAGAGTGCAATTGCTGGGTCATAGGGTAACTCCATGTTAACCTTTTGAGGAACTGCCAGACTGTTCTCCAATATAACATCATTTTACATCCCCACCAGCAGCAGATAAGGACACGGTTTCTTTACATGCTCACCAGCACGTATTATTATCTGTCTTTCTGATTCTAGCCATCCCAGTGGGTGTAAGGTGGTGCCCCATGTGGTTTGAATTTGCATGTCTCTGATGGCTAATGACGTTGAGGGTCTTTCATGTGCTTGTTGGCTGTTTAAATGTCTTCCTTGGAGAAATATCTATTCAGATCCTTTGCCCATTTAAAAAATTGGGTTACTTGTGTCATTATTTTAAGTTTTTGGAAGGAGGATTTGAACCCGGGTCCTGCTTGACCAATAGATCCTGCACTTGCAGGCGTGTACCCCTGCCTCCAAGGAGCTCTGGACGCACCCTGGAAGCCTGCCCATCCTCAGGGCAGGTGAGGGCCAGCACAGCCCTCGAGCCTGGCGGGGGCCCAGCACATGACAGGTGCCCAGGTAAACAGATGGACAGACAGACAAACAACTCTATCTCCAGGAACTGGTGAGCTAAAGGGGGAGAAAAAAGCACCCAGAACAAAAAGTCTGCACCCCAGAAGGAGGAAGCTACTGAGGCCCTGCTCCAAGAGGCGGAGATAAAGCCCTGAGCGCTGAGCGGCCACCATGGCAACTGCTTCTCGTGTCCTCGGTGGTGGTGACCTATCTGCCAGTTTTTATGCTACTGACTGTTGGCCCACGTGAGGCTGGGAAGAGGAGGCCCAGGGAGATTATCAGGGAATCCGAGATCATATCTGTCCAGAAGGGGGCTGTAGTGGGTGTGCAGGGGCGGCAACTAGACAGGAGAGTGGGGCCTGATGGGGTGTGGCCCCATACCTGTGTCACTGCCCTGGCCACAGGGACCCGCTGCCTTGTCACCAAGGGCACCCTTATCTTGAACACCCAGCTCTGGAGTCCAGCTCCCTGGGTTTAAGGGCCAGTCTCACCATCTCCTTGCTGTGTGACTGGACAAGTTACTTCCCCTCTCTGAGCCTTGGTTCCCTTCTGAGGCTCTCCTGCGGAATGAAGCTAATCAGGTTGAGAATGAAGTGACAGTATAACATGGCCTTAACGTGACCTCTGGTGGGGCCAGGCTACTAGACAGCATGGCTCACCCATGGGGCATCCCTGCCCACCCTGGACTCAGAGCCAGAGGACTGTCACCCTGGGAAACAGAAGCCACAGAGTCTCCCGAGAACACTTGAGACCAGCCACTTGCAGGAAGCTTCACCCTCAGACAGGAGCTTAAGTGCATGGCTGCAGAACAGGGCAGCTTTTGGGGGCTTCGTGGTAAAGGTGGACCGTGCAGTGGTTACGAGAGCAGCGCCTCACTCAGGCAGCCTGGGTTCAAATCCCAGCACCACCACTTGCCAGCTGTGAACCTGGACCAGGACTTGTCTCTCTGTGCCTTGGTTTACCTTTGGAAAATGAAGATGACAACAGTCCTTACTTTATAGGTTGGTTGTGAAGATTAAATGTATTAATATAGGGAAAATAGGGATAAAGTCTTAGCTTTAAAATAAAGGCTAGAGCATCTTCCAAATCCTTTTCTTTGGACCCCGTGCTCCCCAAGATTCTTCCAGAGTCCCCAAGATTCCTCCAGCTCTTATATGTGGAGGAGGGAGAGGTTTTTTGACTACGTTGGCATTTCCCAAAGTGGGACCCATAGCCCTCTAAGCTCACTAGATGGCCCAGGACACCATCGTCAGAGGTCTGCCTGCTGCATAGACAGAGCTGCTGCCTCCAGAATTTCACAAATGCGCATGAAAGGCTCTGAGAAACCCTGCAGAGAAGAAACCGCATTGGATGGTTAAGTTGGTGTTTCCCAGATTTATTTCACCATGAACACCCTTTTCTTTCTTTACTGTTTTTTTAATTTTTAAAAATTAATTAATTTATTTATTTTGGGCCGTGTTGGGTCTCCGTTGCTGTGCGCGGGCTTCCTCTAGTTGCGGCGAGCGGGGGCCACTCTTCATTGCCGTGCGCGGGCTTCTCATTGCGGTGGCTTCTCTTTTTGCAGAGCACAGGCTCTAGGCTCGCAAGCTCTAGGGCGCAGGCTCAGTAGTTGTAGTGCATGGGCTTAGCTGCTCCACGGCATGTGGGATCTTCCCGGACCAGGGCTCAAACCCATGTCCCTGCATTGGCAGGTGGATTTTTAACCACTGTGCCACCAGGGAAGTCCCGAACACCCTTTTCTGCTCAATATCAATTTAACATCCTCCTGGAAAAACATTGATGGTCCAGGCCATTTCTAGCTTGTAATTTCTGCCTCACAGAAGAAACAGAAGGTTTTCTAAAGATTATCATCCCCGCATTGGAGAAGCCCCTTTCAGTTTTTCTAGCACTTTGACACTTGCCCACAGGAAAGGGCTGTACCCCTGTGGCACGCCCTCAGCCCTGCTCCCCGGGGCAGAGAGGACCGGGTAGAGAAAGCCCCCTCACGGACGCCCCCAGGACTGGCTCAGCTCCCTTCCACACCCTGCAGTCACCTCCAGCTCCAGACCAGACTGAAGGCCCAGAACATTGTCAGGACAGGAGGCGGTGTCTTCTGGGAGACTTCTAGAAAAGTAGTTGCCAAAAAGAAGCTGTTGTGGGTTGAGCCAGCCCAGCCTCAGGCAGGGGACATGTGCTGCCGGATCAGCAGTCTCCTGGCGCTTGCAGAGGAGGCCCTGTGGCCACCGGGCCCCATCAGTAGGGACAGCACCACTTTCAAATGCAGTAGTCTCCCCCATGTCTCTGTTAATGTTTCAGCAATTCTAACATTTGGAGACCAAAGTGCATCTCCCAGCCGGCTGCGTGAACACAGGACAAGCGCCAAAATTCGTCTCCAGGCCTGTAGGGTTTGGAAAATGAGCTTAATCAGCTAGTCAGTGGAGGAGAGTAACATTTATTGAGCACCTACTACGTATCGTGCTTTGTGTAAGAAGCTCTACCATTATGATGAGATCTCGATTCTGATAACAACCCCATTTTACACATGGGGAAACCGAGGCTCATGGTGGTAAGTTAACATGACCAGGGACAAAGCAGAGCTGGGATTCAAACCCAAGCCGGGCTTCACATCCCCAGTCCCGGCGCCCCCGCTCCCCAATCCCCACCCCGCCGTGGTGCTCTGGGCGGCCTGGCTGAGGTCACTGACAAATGCTTTGACACCGCGTTTCATACCTCAATCCCCAGGCCCCTCTCATTATTAACCCAGGCTCCCCAGGCCTGGGGTAAGAGGAAGGGAATCGGAGGGGAGACTAATGCAGTCTGGCCCTTAATGGTGTGGTCCACGTCGTCCATGAAGAAACTGGCTTTGGGTTTTTTGGTCCATGTCCTGGAGAATTGGGCTGTCTTGACCCCAATCCTCTGATCATCTCTGGGGCACGGCAGGGGAGAGGTAGAAAAATCAGTTTTCTGAGCCTGCTAAGCTGAAGGCCAGCCCACCAGCCTGGGGCAACCCTGCTGAGGTGAGGACCACACCCCTGGGAACCCAGCCTGAGCCGGCACCTGGGCTGGGCCCCTTTTCTCTTGGTCATTCCTGTGGCTCCTGGCTGCAGCCTCCTTCCCTGCATCCTGCCCCGCCCACCTTGCAGGGTCCTGGCACACAGCCTGGGTTGGGGTGTTGGGCCCACTGCACAAACCTCTGGAAACCCCTTTTCCCTCCCCTGACTCCCCAGAATTCCTCAGTCAGCAGTGCAGCTGTGGGGTGGGTAGAGGGTGGATGCAGGGGAGAGGGCACCACCCATCCCGCTCCCGGGGGGCGGGGGGGGGGCTCTCATCTGCTTTGTCTGCACAGTTGCAGGGAAAGGACACCCCACCTTAAGCTCCCGGCCCCCTGAAACACCTATCTGGCCACATCCTTCCTCTTGCCCTTCACAGGAAGCGCCCATCGCACGTGGGGAGAGCAACCTCCCAGGCGCCACAGAGGCCTCTCCCTCCACCTCCCTCAGCCCTGAGCCATCTGATTGGCAGGCTTCCTTTTCTCCATCCTGAGCGGGGAGCCAGATCACAGAGAAGACAGTGACTTTCCCAAGGCAAGGCAGCCAAGCAGTGGTGGGCATCACTCCTGGATGCGGCTGACTCTGGAGTTGGGGTCCTTTCTCCCAGTACAGTGCGGTGCTCAGGGGTGCAGGTTCAGGATCAAGACTGCCAGACTCGGGCTTCCCTGGTGGCGTGGTGGTTGAGAGTCTGCCTGCCGATGCAGGGGACACGGGTTCGTGCCCCGGTCCGGGAAGATCCCGCATGCCGCAGAGCGGCTGGGCCCGTGAGCCATGACCGCTGAGCCTGCGCGTCCGGAGCCTGTGCTCCGCAATGGGAGAGGCCACAACAGTGAGAGGCCGTGTACCGCAAAAAAAAAAAAAAAAAAAAAAAAGACTGCCAGACTCGAGTCCTGGTTCCTCCACCTCCTTGCTGGGTCACCTGGGGTTGGTTACTCAACCTCTCTGTGCCTCAGTTTCTTCATCTATACAATGTTGCTAGAGAGTCCCTGAGTTCAAACCCTGTGTTAGCTGTGTGGCACTGGGCAAGCGATTTAACTTCTCTGTGCCTCAGTTTACTCCAATTTTAAGTGGAGATATTGATATATATACAGCAAGGGTTGGTATGAGGATTAAAAGTGACAACTGTACGTCTAGGGCTTTCTGGCAGGTGGTGCCAGGCAGGCCCACGGGGACTGCTGGTTGTTTGTGGTCAAGGTGCTGCTGTGGAAAGATGCACAAGAAACAGGTCTCCGAGGGCATCTCTGAGGGAAGGAAACTGGGGGGGGGAACCTTAACTTGTCTCTATATATTGTTTTGTACCTTCAGAATTCTGTATTACAAACGTGTAGAATTACTATTTCCAAAGTTGATTACAAAATTATTGTACAAAGATGCTCTCTAGTGCTTACACACAGCCTTGTGCTGGCCAGAGACCCCATCTCTCGGGTGCCCCCTTCCTGCTTGGCCTACCCCTCCATAGCCACACCCAGGCCTTGTGCAGGCCCTGCCTTTTAGCCCACTCCATGTCTCCCAGCAAGTCCCCAGCACAGCCTCAAGGGCCATGAGCACTGGCCTTCCAAGCACAGGCCTGTCACTTTTACCGAGAGGGACGTGGGCTGAGTCTCTGTTCCTCCACCGTCTCACCTGTAAGTGAAAATGCTGGTATCTCCCCCACAGGGTGACTGTAGGGACGAAGTGAGGTGCTAATTCGTGGAAAGGGCCAGATACAGGCCCAGCCCAGGGTCTCCCTCCTCCCTCCTGTCCTTTGAAAAGGGTAAAATGATGTTGAAGAAAAGCCGCCAACTTCTCGGAGCTCAGCTCTACCCGCGAAGCCCCCTCCAGCCCTGCAGGTGGACCGCAGACCTCCCAAGCCAATTCCTGCCTCCAGGCCTTTGCACCTACTGTTCCCTCCTCCTGGCCCATCTTCCCCTGATCTTCCCACCACTCAGTTTCTCCCAATGCTACCTCCTCTGAGAGGATCACCCTCTCTAAAATGGCCCCCCCTCCCTTATCTCTCCGCGCCCCCCGCCCCCGTTGATCTTCTTCCTGGTACTTACCATTACCCCAAATTGTATTTTTTGTTTCTTTTTTTTGGCTGCATCTCCCACGCAGCTTGCAGGATCTTAGTTCCCCAACCAGGAATTGAACCAAGGCCCCCTGCAGTGAAAGCATGGAGTCCTACCCACTGGACTGCCAGGGAATTCCCCTTTTTGTTCTTTTTCTTTTTTTTCCAAATTGTATATTTTGAATAAACTATTTTTAGGGAATAATTTTAAATTCACAGAAAAGTTGCAAAGATAGTACAAAGGGTTCCTGTATATCCTTCACTCAGTCTTCCTAACCTCAGTCCATTACCTAACAGTGGTACATCTGTCAAGACTAAGAAATTAACACTGATATATTACCATTAACTAAACTGCAGGCTTAATTCATGTGAAATTGTACTTTTCCTTTATTTATTACTTGTTTTCAGCTGCTTCCCCCACTGGAAGGAAAACTGAAAGCAGGGAGGTCACCTCACTCACCACCAACTCCCTCATACCTGGCAATAAATATTGATGGATAAAAAGAAGGGAAATAATGGCAAAAACGGCCAATGATGACTGAGGACTCCCTCTGTCCTGCGTGCACTAAACATGGTAAATCATTTAATCCTCATGACAACCCATGAGGTAGCGGCTACTTGTGGGGAAACTGAGGCCAGTGCAGCTTGGTGACCACACAGATGGAGAGTACCAGGGCAGACAGGCTCTGGCCCTTCCCTCAGGAACCGGAATAAATGCCCATCCTTCCGAGTCCTTAGTCCACGTCGGAGCTGGGGGTCGGCACCCTTGTGCGGCCGGCCAGGATGCTGAGGCCCCAGTGTGGCTGATTTGCCTGAAGCCACAGATGGACCAGAGAGCAGGGCTGGGCTGGAACCTGAGCCTCCTGCCTCCAGCTGGCTGCCCCGAGGCGGCAGCTGCCCCGGCTCTGCAGGAAGGGTGTGGGGTGTCGCTCCCAGGGCTCCCAGCCCCGCCCTGCTTCAAGGAAACAGAGTGCCCGGTTCAGCCACAGCCTGTGGGCTCACTCGTGGGCCCCCGGCCCCCAGGGCCCTTGCAGACGCAGAGCGCAGCTGAGACTCCCCCACCACTGCCCTTTGCCCGTGGCCTGGGCCTCCGGGATCTGCGCCTGGGGGAGGTGGGGTTGGAGGATGGACCCTCTCCATCCCGGAAGATGCAGCCTTCTCGGGGGAGCCTGCTGGGCTCTGGGACAGGGAGGAACAGGAAGAAATGGCCGTCCCTTTCCGGATGTGGGGTGGGAGCAACACCTCCCAAAGGGAAAAGCCGGCCCCAGCAGGCGCACAGGACTGAGGCGGCCACCCCCGTCCAGCCTGGGTTCCGCCCAGCGCCAGCCTGGCGCAGGCTCGAGGCCCTAATAACGTTTGCTGGATGCCTTCAATACAAGCCTCGGTGCCCAGAATCTCCTTGAGGTTTCAGCCAGGCGTGCCCGCCCCATCCCCCATTCTGGGGAGCAGAATAAGTATGGGGGGGGTGACAGGGGACACCATGAGGTGGTGGCAGCCTCTGTGAGAGAGGCAGGCTGCTCAACCCAGAGCTGGGGGGTAGGGGCGCCTTGTGTGCGGCTAATTAAACAGTGACTGTGATGAATCAGGGAGAGGCTGCTGCTTGCTAATTAAATGTGCCGGCAAGGATGGAAGGCAGAAGCAGCCCTGGAACCATGTCGCAGGGCCGGGCCAGCAAGGACAGCGCTTGGCAAACCCCACGCCCCCACGCTGGCTCTGGGCATCCCTTCCGGCCTCTGGCCCTCCCAGCAGGACCCCCGTGGTCCCCTCCCCACTTCCCTATCTCTCCTACCCACCTTGCCAGAGCCAGCAGCCTCGGACTTCCCCCTCCCCACCAACCCAAATCCCTTTCCTGATAAGGGGCTGGGCCTTGGGGAGAGGGAGCCTGTTGGTGCCCGGCGTCTGGCTGGTGGGTGGGCATCATTCTGAGCCTCTGAGTACTCCCCATCACCCCCCGCCAAGACCCCAAAGTTGGGCAAACGAGTCCAACCACAAGAGGCTGGCTGTTGGGAACGAGGCCCCAGGATAATTTTTAGAATCATAGATTCTGAGACTCATGGGCTTAGGCGTCACCCAGTTTCTGCCAGGGTCCTGCTTTGCCCTCAGATGCCCTGGTGTGTGAGAGAGACTGAGGGAGGCTCTCCTTTCTGGCCTCAGTGCTCCAGTCCCGAAACAGGAAGGTCAGAACAAATGATCTCTGACCCCTGAGGATTCCTATAGAGTGGACAGAAAGACCCCAGGGCTGCCCATCCCTGCCCCGTGTCGGCTTCAGCGAACAGGCTCAGTAGCTAAGAACACGGGCTCCAGAGGCCAGACACCAGGGTCCAAGTCCCAGACCCAGCACTGGCCAAGTGTGTGACCTCAGGCAACGTAGCTAATTGCTGCCTGCCTCAGTTTCCCTGTCTGCAAAGCTGGGGATGGTCACGCTGCCTACTCGAAGGGTCACAGAGGGGATCAAGAGAGAGAATCTGGGTGAGATACTTAGCACAGTGTCTGGCCCATGGAACAGGCCCAGGAAATGTCTGCCATTGTTATTTGAAAACTGGGGCACTCGGGAGGGTGCGGCCTGGCGCCTGCCTCTCATCAATGTGGCCTCCGCGTGCAGCCCTGCGCCCTGAGGACAACCGCCCGTGACATGCGGAGAGCACGCCACCCTTCACTCCCCGGCTCTCACACTCTCTCTGACCCTGGCAATCTTCTGAGGGAAGGAGAGCAGCAAAGAAGAAAACAGAGTGGAAGCTCAGAGAGGCTCAGCAAGTGGCCCAAAGCCACACAGCTAAGTGAGGGGCAGAGGCAGCCCCAGTCCTTGAGTGGGAGGACAGGATGGGATAGGGACTCCCGTGGTGACATCTGCTGAGCTCCTACTGGATGTCCAGTCCTGAACCAGCTGCCACAGAGGGAAGTGAGGAGCATGGGAGAGTCACTCTGCCTTCAAGGGGGCCCAGTCTGGAAGGGGAGAGAAAAAACATACACAAGTAATGGAATGCAAGGCAAGTTGCAGGCATCCGGGCGGGCGGGGGCTGCGGCATCCCTCCGGGGAACAGGCTGGGAGATGCTGCTTTGTCTTGGGGCTTGATTTGCAAAGCAAAGGTTCTGCTTCTGTTTGGAGGGTGAAATCAGCATTAGGGGAGTCTCAGAGGGCCTGATAGAGCCCCTCTGGTGCTCCCAGGAGAATCCTTCAGAAAGGAGGTGAGATACTCTGCTCTGGGAAGTGCAGGGTGGTCCCTGAGGTCTGTGGTGCCTATTTCTGTGGTTCTGGGGTCTGTCACGTGAGGTATCTGGGGGTCCTGGATGTTGTGGTTTCCAAGACTACGCAGTCCAGGGCCCCCATCGTGAATCCATCCATATGCAAAATGGGCTGTGACGTGTCCCTTCTAGGCAGCCAGGCACTGTCCAGGATAGGGGCTTTGTACTGCCGGGTAACGTGGTGGGGGAAGGGTGCCTCAGCCGTAAGAGGCCTAGTGACAGTGGAAACCTTTTGAGGCTGAGAAACTCAAGGCTGTTGGCCCTGACACTGGGGCGCCTGGGCCTTATGCAGCCAACCCAAAGCAGACAGGGATGAGTGCAAGGTCACTGGCCTTGGGGGTGATGTCTCCATCCTCCCTTCTCAGAGATCAGTGCTCATAGGAATGGAGAGATGGCTTGAGTAGGTCTAGCCACCAGGAAGTCTGTGTAAGCAAAGCTAGTGGCTCCTGGAAAACACGCCCTGCCTCTCAGCCTCCCTAGGGCCCCCTGCACCAGAGCTGGGCTAAATGCTGGTCTGGGGCGCCCTCTGGTGGTCCTTCCGGGCAGTGGCAGAAGCAGCTGAGGGTTTAAGGGTGAGTGGTCAGAGCTGGAGGACGTTAGAGTGGACCACCTCTCCCACTGCAAAGATGGAAACACTGAGGCCCAGGGAAGGGGGAATGGAGCAACATGCCCAGGATCATTCAGCAATTTAGTGGTCAAGCCAAGAACAGAACCCAGGCCTCCCTCTGTAGCCGTGGCTGCCCTTGGTGGGTCTCAAGGCATCCCTACTAGGGGAGGGAAGGTTGAGTGTCCAGGAGGCTGACTCCCCAGTAACTGTGGACAGCTGGATGGAAGGCGGCTGAGCAGCTGTGTCATGAGGCAGGCAACACTTCCCTTCCCTGGCCTTAGGGTCCTCACCTCTAAACCCGGGGCCATTGTGTTGGCAAGGAGACTGGGGTCCCATTCATACACACTAGTAGTGAGGCTGTAACAAGCCAACCTTCCAGAAAATCCTAAAATGAGCCTTGCTACAGTGAGTATTGCATTTAATGGTGAAAGACTGGGTGCTTTCCCCCTGAGATCAAGAACAAGAGAAGAACGTACACTCTCACCATTTCTGTCCAACATTGTACTGGAGGTTCCAGCCAGGGCACTAAGGCAAGAAAAGAAAGGCATCCAGATTGCAAAGGAAGAAGTAAAACTATTTGTAGATGACTAATGTATATACAAAATTCTGAAGAATCCACCAAAAAATATTAGAACTAATAAACGATTCCTACAAGGTTGTGGGATACAAGCTGAATATACAAAACTCAATTGCATCTCTATGCATTTGCAATGAACACTTCAAAAACGTAATTAAGGGCTTCCCTGGTGGCACAATGGTTAAGAATCCGCCTGCCAATGCAGGGGACATGGGTTCGAGCCCTGGTCCGGGAAGATCCCACATGCTGTGGAGCAACTAAACCCATGCGCCACAACTACTGAGCCTGCACTCTAGAGCCCGTGAGCCACAACTACTGAGCCTACGTGCCACAACTACTGAAGCCCGCACGCCGAGAGCCCGTACTCTGCAACAAGAGAAGCCACCGCAATGAGAAGCCACCGCAATGAGAAGCCCACGCACCACAATGAAGAGTAGCCTCCGCTCGCCGCAACTAGAGAAAAAGCACACACGCAGCAACGAAGACCCAACGCAGCCAAATAAATAAATAAATAAAGCCTCACATTTACAGTTAATTGATTTTCAACAAAAGTTCCAAGATAATTCAATGGGGAAAGGACAGTCTTTTCAACAAATGGTGCTGGGACAACTGGTTACCCACATGCAAAAGAAGGAAGCTGGACACCTTCCTCACACCCCACACAAAAATTCACTCAAAATGAATCTTAGACCCAAATGTAAAAGTTAAAACTATGAAACTGTTAGAAGAAAACACAGGCATAAATATTCACGCCCTAGGATTAGGCAACAGTTCCTTAAATATGACACCAAAAGCACAGCAACAAAAGAAAAAACCTGGACTTCCCTGGTGGCGCAGTGGTTAAGAATCCGCCTGCCAATGCAGGGGACACGGGTTCGAGCCCTGGTCCGGGAAGATCCCACATGCCGCGGAGCAACTAAGTCCATGTGCCACAACTACTAAGCCTGTGCTCTAGAGCTTGTGAGCCACAACTACTGAGTCCACGTGCCACAATTACTGAAGTCCATACACCTAGAGCCCGTGCTCCACAACAAAAGAAGCCACCACAATGAGAAGCCCGCACACGAAAATGAAGAGTGGCCCCTGCTCGCCACAACTAGAGAAAGCCCACGCGGAACAACGTAGACCCCACATAGCCAATAAATAAATAAATAAAAATTTACAAAAAAAAATAGATAAATTGGACATCATGAAAATCAAAAACTTTTGTGCTGCAAAGAACATCATTAAGAAAGTAAAAAAAACAACCCATAGAATGGGAGAAAATATTTGCAATTCATATATTTGATAAGGAATTGTAACCAGATTATATAAAGAACTCTTACAACTCAATAATAAAAGACAAATACACTAATTTAAAAATGGGCAAATGATCTAAGTAGACACTGATCCAAAGAAGATATACAAATGGCCCAGAAGCTCATGAAAGATGCTGAATATCATTAGCCATCAGGGAAATGCCAATTAAACCCACAAGATACCACTTCGCAACCACTAGGTTTCCTATTAAAAAAACAACAACAACAGATAATAACAAGTGTTGACAAGGATGTGGAGAAATCAGAACCCTCACACACTACTGGTAGGAATTTAAAATGATGCAGCCACTTTGGAAAACCGTCTGGCAGTTCCTCAAAAGGTTAAACAGAATTAGCATATGACCCAGCAATCCCATGCCTAGGAGATATATATCAAAGAGAAATGAAAACATACATTTGCACAAAAACTTACATGAACGTTCACATTCATAAAAGCTAAAAGCAGAAACAACCCAAATGTCCACAGACTGATGAATAGATAAACAAAGTGTGGTTTAATCATGCAATGGAATATTATTCAGCGATAAAAAGGAATAAAGTACTGAGGCATGCTATGACATGGATAAATCTTGAAAACATTAAGCTAATGGAAAGTCAGTCACAAAAGTCACACACTGTTTGACTTCATTTATATGAAATGTCCAGAATAAACAAATCCATAGAGACAGAAAGAAGATAGCCCTTTTTAAAAATATATATATATATTTATTTATTTTTTTATGGCTGCGTTGGGTCTTCATTGCTACGCATGGGCTTTCTCTAGTTGCAGCGAGCGGGGTCTACTCTTCGTTGCGGTGTGCAGGCTTCTCATTGCGGTGGCTTCTCTTGCTGCAGGGCACAGGCTCTGGGTGCACGGGCTTCAGTAGTTGTGGCTCGCAGGCTCTAGAGCACAGGCTCAATAGTTGACGCTCACGGGCTTACTTGCTCCATGGTATGTGGGATCTTCCCGGACCAGGGCTTGAACCCATGTCCCCTGCATTGGCAGGTGGATTCTTAACCACTGCTCCACCGAGGAAGTCCCAAGATTGTCTTTTATAGGGAATTCCCTGGCAGTCCAGTGGTTAGGACTCTGTGCTTTCAGTGCTGAGGGCTCGGGTTCAATCCCTGGTCGGGGAATTAAGATCCCACAAACTGCATGGCATGACCAAAACAAACAAAGGAAAAAAAAAAAAAGGAGAAGAAGACAGTCCTTTATAGCAGTGGTTGCCTAGGGCTGGAAGAGAGGATTGGGGAAAATGGGCTTGGGGTTCTTTATGGGATGATGAAAATATTCTAAAATTGATTGTGGTGGTGGTTGCACAACTCAGAATATACGAAAAAACAATGAATTGTATGCTTTAAATGGGTGAATTATATGGTATGTGGATCATTTCTCAAAAAAGAGCCTGTTCTTTGGACCCGAGACTCCACTTCTAGAAATTCCTTCTAGGAATCATTCAAGTACATGAAAACATATGCATAAAGCTTTCCATCACAGTATTGTATGTAATGGCAAAAGTGTGAGAATAACCTAAGTGTCCATCAGTAGGGGAATGAGTCGGTTATATTCATCCCTGGGACGGAACAATGGACTCTTTAAAAATGAGAATCACATGGACAAGGTCCAAGAGACACTGCCAAATTTTTTTGTTTTTTGGGTTTTTTTTTTAAAGCAAGTTACAAAAATAAACCTGTGGATTAGAGGGACATAAAAGAGAGGTTTTTTAAAAGACAAAATTATAGCATCTAGGGATGCACACTTGAGTGATAACGAGCCAGAAAGTGATTATCTTAAAAATCCAGATAATGGAAACTTTTGTGGGGAGGTAGGGAGTGTGACTAAGATGGGGCACACTGACGGCTTCTGGGGGGGGGCTGGCAGAGTTCTTCACCTGGGCAGTGGGTCCAAGGGTGTTTGCCTTATAATATGTCGAGCTGAGCAATCATTTTACGTGGTCTTTCTGTATGTGTCATATTTTACAATAAAAAGATTTTAAAAATAAAGTATACTCATTCCAATTTTTTTAAAAGCAAGTATCAAAGGATTCTATTCTCCAAAACAGTCTATATCTATATGTGTATACACAGAAAAACACTTGGAAGTTGGAAATTTGGGGTGCTCTTAATTTGTATTTTTCTAATTTTCTATTTTTTTCTGCAGTGAACAAGAATTACTTTCACAACCAGAAAAAAATAAAGCTCTTTGCTGTGTCTTGGGCATACCCTTGGAGCTCTGGCATCGTGTGAGCAGAAAGGTAGATTGTGATGGCCTTGGAGCAGCTGGGAGATGGCACAGGGATCTGTGCAGGAGAAGACCAGGGTTCATTGCCTGCTCAGTGCCCAGGCCTAGCCAAGACCCCAAGGCCCAGCCGGGAGACTCGGCCCCCTTCGGGCTGCTGGCGGCAGCTGCTGCACAGCCGTCCCGCTGGCCTCGTGCTCCAAAGATGCTGGGAACGCAGTTTGACCTGGCGAGCTCGATGGAGGTCACTCTGCTCCCATCTGTCCAAGTCTCCTATCCTGGGCCGAGAACGAGAAGCCCAGGCGGAGGGCAGGCGAGGCAGGGGTGAGGCGGGGGGCAGCTTCTCACCCTGGCTGGCTTTGCTACCACCAGCAAAAACCGCATAATAATAGCTAAATGAGCACTTTCTACATGCCGGGCACTCACGCTAGGTGGGTTTTGTGGTTCGTTTTACTGAGTCCTCTGAATGACCTGAAGGATGTGGGGGAATCATCATCTTCATATTACAGGTGGGCAAAGTGAGGTCGGGGAGGCCCCTGGAGCAGTCACTATCTCTGAGGCTGGATTCAGCCAGACCCCTCGCGTGCAGGGCCTCAGTGACTCCTCGCAGGAACACTGGGAGGGGGCTGCCCTCATTTGGCAGAGGAGGACGCTGAAGCTGAGGGAGGTGGTCAGCTCCCCACGCCCCACAGCAACTGCAGCAGGGCCAGGCGGCCTCTTCCAGCTTTGAGGGGCGGTGGGCGTGTTCCCACCCCTGAGGACTGGCTCCTAGTCAAGCTAGTGATTGTACTATAACCTCAGGAGTGTACGTGACAGCGGCCAAAGTGCTCTCAGAGACACCCTCTCATTTGCTGCTTTCAGCAGGCCTGTAAATCTTCCGTCCGACTGTATTTCACCCCATTTTAAAGTCTGGAGGCCCAGAGAGTTGAGTGACAGGCCGAGGGGGCCCGGGGCTTCCATCCTGCCCTGCATGGGGCAGCTGGCGTGGGAGCCCGCGGAGGCAGTATGGCCAGCCCCTTTCCTACTGCGGGGAGACAAGAGAGCAGCTCTCCAGAGGAGCTGGGCCCCCTCCTGGCCGAGCTCCCCAGCCACAGTGTGTGCCTTCCCAGCAGGAGAAAGGACACCCAATGACAGAGCCAAGGGCGAAGTGCCTGGGACAGCCGCCAGGTCTCATGGGATCCAGAACCCTCCGTGGCCTCAGCCCAAGATCGTCCCCTGCACCTCCATCAGTCAACAGTCAGCCAGCTCACGTCGGGGGGTTCACACCACCTACAGAGGCCAGGCCACCGCCAACAAGAGGGGCCGCTTCTCGAGTGCCCACCACTTGCTTGCTGGGCACCAACTGCGCTGACCACCAAAGCCTCACCACACTTTCAGGAAAGGCAATGGAGGCTCAGAGAGGTTGAGTGACTTGTCCAAAGTCACAGAGCCAGGAAGCCTCAGTTTCCACCAAGGAGGGACAGAGGAAGGGACCATTCAGGACCCTTCGGTGGGAGGGAAGAGACCCACGTGGAGGGGAGGTGGGGAGTAAGGGAGGGCCTGTATCGTGAGCTCTGACTCTCTCAGGACATAATTTGCTCATTGATCCAACCGTCTCCACATGCCAGTGTTTTTGCTGAGCATTGAGGACTCAGGTAAACCTGGCTGATCTCTGCTCTCCCAGAGCTCACGGCCTAGCAGGGCAGGATGGGAAGGAGAACTGAGGCAGTCAGAGGCCCCTACTGGCCTTGGTGGCTAGTATTTACCGAGGGTCTACTGTAGGCCAGGACCAGCGCTGGGCACTGAGGGCACCAAGTGAGTGCGAGGCACAAGGCTCCTGCCCTCCTGAGGCGTACATTCTAGAGGTGTCCAGCCGTGAGCCTCCAGAAACCCTGCTTGCATGACCCCTGAGCCCTGAATGCAACAGGAAATTTCTCAGAAAGGGCTGGGGGTTGCAGCAGACCTAAGGGTTCTCCATGAGTCATATTGGGGCCTGGTTCCGGGCTGCTGAGCAGGGATCCGGGAAGGACAGGAAACCCTATGAGTGCCTTGCTAGGGACGAATCAGTGCCCTGGGAAGCCAGAGATATTCAAAGGGGTCTGGAGTTATCCAGTCTGGACAACTGGAAGGCCGAGGGCCAGCCATTCAGGGTGTAGCCACAGACTCCTGGGGCTGGGGACACGGCAGAGAATCTCAGAGCTGGGAAGGGCTCCACGGCTCTTACAGGGCAAAGGTCACTTGCTGAGGCCACCCAGGCCCTACCAGGCCTTTGTTCCTTTGCTCCCCAGTGAGGCAATACTGGGTCAGAGGCAGCGTTATGGCATTCGATTCTAGCCACTCTAGCATCAGGTCCACATTACAGCCTAGGGAGGGCGAAACGGAGCTGTGAGAGGACTTGCCCAAGATCACACGTCAACTCATCCCAAGCAGAGTGTGAACGGCGAACGGCCCAACCCTTTCTTCCAGCTCGCACCGCAGGACGCTGCCCAGAGGATGGGCACATCCACACACTGCACTGGTGATGTGAACGGCACTCCAGCAGGGGCACAGCATGAAAACTCTCTTCCTCAGCCTCCCCGGTGGGGTGCTGGGGTTTATTTTTTGTTTCTTCCAAATGCTCGACCTTTGTCGTCACCTGGAGATGTTAAACCGAGGGGCCCCTCTCAGAATGAATAGCAGACAGGATGCCCCAAAACGGCTCCAGCTCGGCAGCCGAAAAGCTGGATTTATATATATATATATATTTTTTTTTTTTTGCGGTACGCGGGCATCTCACCGCCGCGGCCTCTCCTGTCGCAGAGCACAGGATCCGGGCGCGCAGGCCCAGCGGCCACGGCTCACAGGCCCAGCCGCTCCGCGACCCGCGGGATCTTCCCGGACTGGGGCACGAACCCGCGTCCCCCACATCGGCAGGCGGACTCCCAACCACTGCGCCACCAGGGAAGCCCTGGATTTATATTTTTAAGTGGAAGTTTTAAAACTGCCAAATTCCCTTGATTAAAAAAAGAGTCAAAATAGGAGAATTTAAAAAATAGGAGGATGGCTAAATAAATTCTTAATAGAATATTATACAGCCATTAAATAACTTTAAAGAAAATTTGAATGCTGTGAGAAAGTGTTCACAATACGATGTAACATGGGGGTGGGGAGAGGGAAGGCAGCTGTAGAGTATGATTACAATTAAAACACACACTTAGATACACATGTATGATCCATGCAGAAAAACAGGACTAGAGAGAAATACAACAAAATACCGACGGCATTATCTCTGGGCACTGAGATGACAGATGACTTTCATTTTCTCCTTTCTACCTTTCTGTAGTTCCCCAATTTTACAGTGAGTATGAATTGCTTTTATAATTAGACATTAAACAAAAAAGCAGAGTCAGGGGTTGCTCTTGCCCAAGCTTACCCTCCCTACCTGCCCCTCCCTCCACACCAAGCTGGGGGCCGCTGGGCTCTGTCCTCGCTGGCCAGCCCAGCCTGGCCGGAGATCATGGGGTTCACCAGCCATCCCTGCCGGTGGAGGAACCAGCGAGGGGACACTGCCCTTTTGGAGCCCAGGCCCCGCCCCAGGCCCTCTGGAAGGGTCAACTGCAGTATGTAAATTTCCTGGCTAGGGACTCTGGGAGATGATCCTCTCTAGGGCTGAGAATCAAAACATTCATTATCTACTGTATGAGAAAAGCCATCTTCTTTGTTCCTCGCACCTCCTTCGGAGCCGCTGAGCACGCAGCGGGAGGGCTGAAGGAGAGCTGGCCTCTGTCACCTTCTCACCGCGGGCCTCGGGCAGGCTCCCAGCTTCCCCACGTGGGACTGGAGCTCCTGGCCCACCTGGTCTCCGGGGCCCTTCCAGCCCCAGCGCTCTGGGCTGCTTCTAACATGAGAGGCCAAGGCCCAGGGGCACCGGCCCTGTCTTAGAAAAGCTGTCTGGATCCATTCAAGAGCAGTGTTCGGAAAAGCCTGGAGAGTCGGAAGGCAGCATTCACCACCACCCGCGTCCACCCAGCCCCGCGTCTGGCTGGTACCTGCTTTTGCCTCACCCTGTTCTCACCCACTGGGGCTGGACCAGCGGAGGTTTCCAGAGAGAGGGGGCTCCCTGCTCTCCAGAGCTGGCCGCAGAGTTGGACCAGTTCCAAAACGGTGCCCTCACTTCCTTTCGGCCACCCCACCCCCTCCCGGTTCTGGAAGCTTCTGCCTTCCTCCTGGACTATTTTAGCAATCAGGTCACCCGTGGGCTCACTCTGAGCTTGTGGCCAATTAGAACCCACACGCCTTCTTCACAGAAATGGTGCTACCTCCGCCTCCTCCAGATCCTTCCAAAGTCAGGGTCCTCGGGGTGAAAACACAGAACGAGGTGGTGACCTGGTGGTCCTCCCATATCGGGAGGTGGGGGGGTGGGGCTTGCTCAGGAACTAAGGCCAGGCACTGCTCCTGTCCCCATCGTGGCCAGCGCCCTGCAAAGGTGGCTGCTGGCATGGAGGGAGGATTGGTCACAAGGACGTCGGGGTGGCCTGCACATCGGTGTGCTCCCACACGGTGCCGCGTCGGTGCTGGAGACACACGTCCCTCACTCTGGTCCTCACCGGCCCCAGGCAGTGAGCTGATGCTCATTTGGAGGGGAGCTGAGTGACCTGTCAAGGTCACCGTGCTGGTGAGCATCAGGGCCGAGACGGAGCCTGGGGAGCCCCAGCAAAGCTCAAGTCCACCTGGGCTGCCCTGGCGTTTCCCTAGGGCCTGGCAGACAGTGGCAGCCGGCCCAGCTGGCAAACGAGTTCTCATGAAGCCTGGGAGGCTCTGCAGCCCAGGTTCTACCCAAATAGCAGGTTCCCAGGACCCCACGAAAAGCCCAAAGCCCCTTGTGGCCCGTGTGTTCCGCTCAGAGCTGCTGATTACCTACTGCTGCTTCTGCTAAGCCCTGGCCAACAGCAGGTGGAGCCTTCTGGCCTAAGACCCGCCCCCGCCCCCTCCCCGACCGACACCTTGGCTTCAGGCGGAGGAATGTGAGCCAGTTCCCATCCTTCCCTCCCCCAGGCCTCTGACTGACCACAGGCCTTTCCCGGCCAACGCGGAACCAGGTACTGGACCAAGAGCAGATCCTCGGGAGCCTGCAGTCCATCCAGGAGGAAAAAAGATAACAAACATGCAAACAGAAGGGCTCTCCGTGATTGTGTGATGGAGGTGCAGCGGGGGTGGGGGGCAGGGCAACTGAGAGGGGTTGGAGAAGAGCTGCGGGAGGAGGGATGCAGTGGCCTGCGGCCTGGGGCTGGGAAGAGCTTGGCACCGTCCAGGAACTGAAGGAAAGCCAGTGTGGCTAGGGCAGCACAGGCCAATAGGAATAGAATGCGAGCCACACATGCAATTTACAATTTTCTAGTAGCCACAATAAAAAAATAAAAAGAGGGAGTTGGCATGGGGTCTCTGTCCAGGCTGGTTCCACCACAGTTTCCTTTAAGATCACACCGACCTTGGACCCAAGGCTGCCTTACAAAGTACACAGTATTCCTGAAAGTACACCTTTCACAACAGTCTTATAGTTTGCAGCAGAAGAATGTAAAATTCCTGCATCAACAAGTGCACTTATTACCAATGATGGGATAGGAATAAATCCTGCACAGACAGCTGGAAATGCTTTTCCAAAGCATAGTTCAGAACTGTGAATTACTCCTATAGATCATGTTGGAAGTTGTTAACATCTGCTACTTGGAACATACAATTACTTTTCAGAATAAATATTGGTATTGTTGTAAAAAAAAAAAGTGAAAAGAAATAGGTGAACTTCATTTTAATATTTTATTTAACCCAATATATCTCAAATATTAATATTTCAATGTAGAATCAATATAGAAATTATTATTGGCCATGCCATGTGGCTTGCGGGGGATCTAAGTTCCCTGACCAGGGATGGAACCCAGCCCCCCTGCAGTGGAAATGCTGAGTCCTAACCACTGGACCGCCAGGGAATTCCCAATATAGAAATTATTAATGAGACATTTGACATCTTTTTTGTACTACAGCTTCGAGATCAGGTGTGTATTTTACATGGATGCGCACATCTCAGTTCAGACTGGCCGTATTCCAAGGGCTCAGCAGCCCCGTATGGCTAGTGGCCACTGGTTAGGACAGCACAGGACTACGGGAGGGTGAGCAAAGGGGAGGAGGTGTGAGATAAGGTCAGAGAGGTGGGCAGGGATCACCTTGGATTTATTCCAGGAGTTTCCGGAAGCTGTGAGAGGGCTTTAAGTAGGGGCGTGATGTGATTCACTGCTGTCTTTACAGGTTGACTCTGGCCACCACTTGGAATGCTTTGGAGCAAGTGAGTGAGGTCAGTTGCCAGACAGACACCCAGGTCGGGGCTGAAGGCGGCCTGGGCCTCATTGAGGGCAGCCATGATGGAGCTGCAGGGGACACTGAAGAGACCGTGGAGAGGCAGAGAGACAGGGAGACAGGACTTCCCATCTGCTTTTTTTCTTCCTCTCTGCCAAAATTCCTCCAAAGTAACCCTGTCCTAACAGTTGCCTTCCTCCCAGGAAGAGATCTGCGTGGTTGCTATTTAACAAAGCCTACAGGCGCTCAACCAGAAACAGTTTGCCAAAGGCCCAGAATTGAAAAGGCTGCCACTTTCTGTGTCTCAAAGAATCACTGCATTTCTGAGCAAGAAAAGATAAATTTTCTAGATGCTCAGTATCACCTAGTGATGAGATGATCTCTGGGGCCAGCCTGCCTGCGTTTCAATCCCTGCTGTCCCTCTAACAAACTGCGTGACCTTGGACAAGATACTTAACACTCCTGGGCTAGCGTTTCCTCATCTGTATTCCAGAGGCATTAATAATCTCTATCTCTGGGGTGACTGGGAAGAGTAAGTAGGTGTATACCTATGGAAGTGGTTAGCACAGTGCCTGACACATACGAGGCACTCATTGCATGTTATCTATCATAATTGTTGCTGTTTTTGTTAACAGATGAGATAACTAAGGCCGAGGGACAGGAAGGGACCTGCCCAGTGTCAAACAGTAAACCTGCGGCAGAGCAGGAAACAGTATCTAAATTTTCTAATTTCTGGCTCTTACACGGAGCCGCCTCCCAATTGGAAATGCTGGCCATCCCTTCGTTTAGACAGTTACCATGTTCTCCCCATGTGCCAGGTGCCACGCTGGTACAAGCCCCATCTCTACAAAATCAAGGCTTTCCAGTTCGGAAGGAAAAAGCTCTTTGTCAGCCACTCTGGACTACAGGGTGAGAAAGGGACTACAGTGCAGGCAGAGAGACACATGCTGATAACAGGGCAGTCAAAACAGCGCTGGCCCGAGAACTGGGAGACGCCAGGCTGGGTTGCCTCTGCCTGAGCTGCTCTGTGATGTGGGCAAAGGGCTTCACCTCTCTGATCTCAGCACTCCTGGCTGCGAGGCAGTGGACAGACGTTAACACGCACCTCCTCTGTGGAGCTCCGAACTCCAAAACGCTCACGGCCTGACTGGGGAGAAGGAATGAACTACCAGTCAGACTGGGATGTGGCCTCCAAGGACATGGGCCCTATGGCTCAGATTTTCTGGAACATTCCTGACTGACCCACCCTTTTCATAAGAGCCATGTGTATACTGGCCCACAAATCCTAGTTTTTAAAAAACAACCTGTCACTATAATAAAATTACGAGAGTCTGGTTCACAGGATTTCATAAACCAGCAACATTTCTAAAGAAACTTTAGGTAACTTGCAAAGGACTGAAAATTTGTTATTTTTCCAAACAAGGCCCTTTGGAAAATTTGTTATTTTTCCAAACAACAAATGGCGCTGGGAAAAGTGGATATCCATGTGCAAAAGAATGAAACTGGACCCTTATCTTCCACCCCACACAAAAGTCAACTCAAAATGGATTGAAGACTGAAATGTAAGACCTGAAACTATAAGACTCCTAGAAGAAAACATAGGGGAAAAGTTTCATAACAATGGTCTTGGCAATGATTTCTTGGATATGACACCAAAAGCACGGGCAACAAAAGCAAAAATAGACAAGTGGGTCTATATCAAACTAAAAAGCTTCTGCACAGCAAAAGAAACAATCAACAAAAAGGCAACCTACAGAATGGGAAAAAACATTTGCAAACCATAAATTTGCAAACTATATATATGATAAGAAGTTAATATATAAGGAACTCCTACAACTCAATAGCAAAAACCCAAATAACCAAATTAAAAAATGGGCAAGGGATCTGAACAGACTTTTCTCCAAAGAAGACACAGAGACGGCCAACAAGCAAGTGAAAAGGTGCTCAACATCCTTAATCATCAGCTAAATGCAAATCAAAACTACAATATGGGGCTTCCCTGGTGGCGCAGTGGTTGAGAGTCCGCCTGCCGATGCAGGGGACACAGGTTTGTGCCCCGGTCCGGGAAGATCCCACATGCCGCGGAGCGGCTGGGCCCGTGAGCCATGGCCGCTGAGCCTGCGCGTCCGGAGCCTGTGCTCTGCAATGGGAGAGGCCACAACAGTGAGAGGCCCACATACCGCAAAAAACAAACAAACAAACAAAAAAACTACAATATGATATCACCTCACACATGTTAGAATGGCTAATATCAAAAAGACAAGAATTAACAAGTGTTGGAGGATATAAAAGAGAAACCTTGTGCATGTTGGTGGGAATGTAAAACGGTGCAGCTGTTAGGGAAAACAGTATGGAGGTTCCTCAAAATAAACTGAATACCATATGATCTAGCAACCCCACTTCTGGGTACATACCCAAAAGAACTGAAATCAGGATCTCAAAAATATATTTGCATTCCCATGTTGACTGCAGCGCTGCAATGGAATTGGAAACAACCTAAATGTCCACTGACGGACGGATGAAAGTAAAGAAGATGCTGTATATACATACAATGAAATGTTTGTTATTCAGCCATGAAAAAGAAGAAGATCTTGTCTTATGCTACAACACAGATGAAAACATGAGGACATGCTAAGTGAAACTGGCCAGTCACAGAAGGACAAATCCTGCATGATTCCACTTATATGAGGTATCTAGAACAGTTAAATTCATAGAAACAGAAAGTAGAAGGGTGGTTGCCAAGGGCTGGGGGGAGGAGGAGGTGGGGAGTTGCTATTCAATGGGGGTAGAGTTTCAGTTATGCAAGAGGAATAAGTTCTAGGGATCTGCTGTACAGCGCTGGGCATCTAGCTCACAATACTGTGTCATACACTTAACATTTTGTTATGGGAGTGGAACTCATGTTATGTCCTCTTTAACCACAATAAAAAAACAAACAAAGTACCTTCTGGAAAGGACATCAGAACATCAAAAAACAGGAAAGCTATCATCTCAGAATAAAGAATAGTCCTTCAAATTAAATAGCTTTAGTTTTGTGAGGGAAACAGACCACAGTGTGTGTGTGTGTGTGTGTGTGTGTGTGTGTGTGTGTGTGTGTGTGTGTGTGTGTGTGTGTGTGTGTCTTGCTTTCTGCTCGCCCCTGCCCCCTGCCCCTGCCCATTTCTCATCACACTAGACCTTGCGTCTGGAAGTCCAGGGGAGGAAGCCATGGACGCTTCCTCCTCTGACCAGTGCCCCGCGCCGCCCCCACCTTCTTCCTTCAAGCCCACAGCACTTTGCACACACAGTTCTAGAAGAATGCTTCTCTCACTTATTTGGGGCTGGCTCTGCATCTTCCCACCGGGCTGTGAGCTGCGGAGGGCAGGATGCATCCCACCCCTCTGTCCCCACCCCCATCTAACTGGTACTGGCACCGGGTAGGGGCGTGGCACACACTGTTGGGTGGAAAGTGGATTCTGACTGGACCTGGGGAGGCAACGTGGGCATCAGGCCCAGGAGACCTGAAGGGCTTAGGAAGGGAAGAATGGAAACCATATGGAAGGATTGCCCCTAAGAGAAGCCCGCCCAGCCCCAAGACCCCTCTGTCTCGAGGACTGGGTACCTCTGTCCCCCCTCACAGCCTGGGGGAGGGGGGGGGAGAGGCAGCGGGGGATAGGGGTGGAGGTGGGGAGAAGCCCTGGAAAGATTCATTCCCCATAAGGCCCAGGGCTGGGACGAATGGCAGGAAGAGGCTGAGCCGGGACCTCAGAACCACAGACAAGCTGGGAGTTGGGAGGCCCGGCCCCTCCTGGGCCAGCCCCGCTCCCTCCATCCGCTCCCCTCCGCGCCGGCCCGAGGTGTCTCAGCCCCAGCAGCCAACCACAGGGAGAGCAGAGGGCGGAAGTGGCCGGCTCTTCAGACCTGGCTGCCGGAGGTGGACTCAACGGCCATACGCTCCCCACATGGCAGCCATCGCGGTCCCCCAGGCCCAGAGGCCCAGGTGGGGCGCCGAGGGACATGTGACGGTCAGATGGCAGCTTCAGAAGCACACACTGGTCCTTCTGCTTGATTTTCACCCAGTCACTCCCTCCCCTGCTTAAAACCCCTCACGGTCACTCGGTGCCCTCAGAATAAAGACAGGCTGGCCAGCTGTAGGCTCCCCTCACCCTGCTCATCCATGCCTCCTGCCCCAGCCACTTGGCTCTGTTTGCAAGTAGGCGTTTATTTGTGAGATTCTTCAAGTGCGCAGGGACACATCTGCTTTTGCTCCTGTGGCGTCCCCTACATGGTGCGGAGAGCCTGACCCCGGTAACCACGCAAGAACTGTTTGTCGGTGGAATGAATGAAGAAGCTGGGGAGGAGGGTGAGGCTGTGGGGCAGCCAAGGGTTTGGAGATCAGACATGCTCGGGAAGACCCACTGGCTGTGTGACCTTGGGCAGGTCCCCAGCCTGGCAAGCCTCTCCCAGCTTTTGCTGGCTCAGCTCACCCACCTCTGAGCACAAAGCAGGGATCACGTTGTTCAGAGAAGATTGGTTTCCTTACTTTGGTTCTTTTTTTAATTTTTATTTATTTATTTATTGGCCACACCGTGCAGCACGCGTGATCTCAGTTCCCCAACTGAACCCAGGCACCCGGCAGTGGAAGGGCAAAGTCTTAACCACTGGACCCCCAGGGAAGTCCTTTTGTTTCTTTTTTAAAAAAAATCCAGCCCTTTCATTTTATGGACAGAATGCTGTGGGTGATGTGACCCCCCCCCCATCCCGTCTCATCTTGATGTTCATGTTTATCTGAACCAAAAAGGGAGTGCAAATTGGTGCAAACTATTTTGGAAAGAGACTTAGATGTCACCTGCCTACACGCAAAATGCTAGTAGCATCCACCAACCCAGCCCTTGTGCTTCTAGGAACTTGTCCTAAAGAAAAGTACAACACATTGTTTTAATAAGGGAGAAAAAAGCAAGTGGGAGAATTTTCAGTATTTTTAGAACTGACCACCAGGAGGCGCCTTTGGGTCAGGGGCTCGATCAGGTTAGCCCAGAGCCCCTGGACTTAAAGGACAAAAATGACAAAACCCAGTTCTTCTCAAAGGACGTGCCAGTCTTACTTCATCGCACCCTGGGAGCTTTTGTTACAGACAATATCTACGTGTTTTGTGTCCTCTCTGCCCTTCCTCATAAAAGACTCCCCTTACCAAAAAAAAAAAAAAAAAAAAACAGGCAATTTTAACTCTTACGTTCTAATATTGTTCTGCTGGGCTTATTTCTGTCCAGATCTTCATCTCTCAAAGCTCCCCGGTCGGAATTCAGTTTGTTAGAATTCAGAACTTGACTTGTGCAATGTCTTTCATGAGCTTCATGACAAACGGGTGCTACGGATCTTGTTATTCCTGTGAACAGGTGGGGAAACCAAGGTTGGCACTGCCCAGGCCGCAAAATATACGATGGCCCGGAGGAGAGAACCTGGGGCCCAGGGTAACCCAAATAAAGCCAGTGAGCTAAGCCCTGGCCTTGGGCTCAGCCCTCTAACCTCTCCTGCTGCCTCCTCTCTCTCTCTGCATGTTCGTGATGCCATGTCCCTGGACCCAATCCCTCCTTCCGCTTCCGTCTGCTGGGAGCCTGCCATTTATCCTCCTGGTCTTTGTCTGCTGCAGGTTTGGGGCCCTCCTGGTGGGCCATGTTTCCCCACACTCCGCACACACACCCCAAGGAGTCCAGGCAAGGATTCCTCCCCTTACCCGAGGGGCTAAGATAAAGTCATGAACCCCCAGGCTCCTTCCCACCCCACATCCTCTGCTAGGGACCGCCCGCACTGCGTGGCCAGCCGGGGTGCTGGGCTCGGAGGGGGAGAGCAGGGGCTTGTCTCAGGTGAGCTAACGGAGGGGCCCACCGCTTGCCCTGGGGACCAGTCCTGCCCACCCAGCAACAGGAGGCGGGGACGCCTCCTCACAGGACCCAACCACCCACGAGCTACTCCGCCTGAGTTTCCAGGTGCCCAAGGGGCCTTCCTCCTGCCCCTCCCCCGAAGGCTCGGTGTGCCTCCTGCAGCCCCGTCCCCGCCTTCCCGTCCCTCACTTCTCAGTCACACTGTGCGTCAGGCACCCACCCTGGGGGCACAGGGCCGCTCCTGGCCCGTTTCTGGCACTGGGAGGGCCTCTCTCTGGGCCTTCTTTCCCCATCTAGAGGCTCCCCGGGCCCCTCTCAGCTCAGTTTCTCTACCCTCAGTGCAGTAGTTTTTCATTAAGCTCGTCTTTCAAGGAGGAATTAAGAATCTTTTTCCTGGCCTCCAGGCTGCTTACAATGACAGTTCATGAGGAGCTGCGCTCTGAGCTGAAAAAGATCTATTTTGGAAGAGGTGAAGCCTGGAGGAGGAGGAGGGGGCAAAGAGAAAAGAGGCAGTGACAGCCTCTAGTCTGGTCTCCCAGCTCCCTCTCTCCTCACCCCTCACGGGGTGACAGGAAGGCTCTTTAACAACACAATTGTGGTCCTGTTGTTCCTGCTTCATTTAAAATCCTTCCAGCCTTTGCCACCTTCCAGGAGGCCCCAAGGGATCGAGCACATTCATTCAACAAATATTTATCTGGTGCCAAGTTCTGGGCTAGGGAGAGAAAGACAAGACAAGGGGCAGCACATAAACATACTGTTGCACCTGACGCAAGTGTTGTAAGAACAGTGGGGTGGGAGGAGGCAGAGGCTGGGTGGTCAGGGAAGGCCCCTGGGAGGAGATGACAACTTGAGCTGAGACTCGCCTAACAGGAGGAGTTGGCCCCCAGAGGCCTCAGGAGGCCAGAGCAGCAGAGGGGGCGACGGAGAGGCTGTCAAGATATGACACAACAGGAGAAGCAGGGGCTGGATCGTGCAGGACGGCCTGACAGATGGGGAAACTGAGGCACAGGACCAGGTGACGCACGCACGGCCCTGTGGCTAGTTGGCTGTCCCCACTCAAGGTACCCAACCCTCTCTTCAAACCGTTCTGAATCACCTGCGTCGGGTCCTGTGTCCACCCTGGGGTTTCCCAGGACAGGGCTGCACCAGCCACCTCAGAGGACCAGTGCCTGCTGTGTAGCAGATGCCCAGGAGCGTTGGTTGGATTGGATCTTGGCATCTCCAGGATGCCTGCAGAACAGCAGGGGCTCAGAGAGTATACAGGCTGTCCTGACACCACCCTAGGCCACACAGGAGGCTCCCAAGTGCAGCCCAACAGGCAGAGTCAGCCATGCAGCAGCTGCACCTGTACCCACGGTCTGTCCTGGCCCTCACGGCTACCTGCTGATTAGAGCTGTCACCAAGGTGCGGGGGCTTGGAGGCACTGAGAGCATTGTGCGCCCCCAAAGAGTTCTGAACCCAGCTCCTCACCCTGATTTCACCTCTGATCTGTGTCCCTGTAAGCCCAGTACTTCACACCTCAAGGGCGGAAGCCGGCAGAGCTGCATTTCAGGATGTCTTCGGTGATGTGGGGGCTGTTACTTAACCGGCTCTCCTCTCTACCCTGTTGGTGCCTGGGGAAGAAAACCCCACCCCATGAGCAGGTATCCAGCAACCACATACCAGGCACCTCCGAGGTTTGGGGCCTTCTACAAAGCTAGGCTGGGGGAGGTGCGATGGGAGTGGCTCACAGGTTTATCAGCTCTCACAAAGGAACAGAAACCACGGCTCAGGATGTGGCAGGTGTGAAAGGAAGAGGAACTGCATGAGCTGCAGCCCCGGCCAGCCCGGCTCGGCTCCTTCCCAAGGCCAACATTCTGCTTCTCCTGGTGCTACAGGGTTTATGAAGTGGCCACACCACCTGGAAGAAGAACCCAGGTAGAGGGGGCAGTGCAGAGGAGTCCCAGCTGGACGAGCCCTGCCTCCTGTCCTCCCCCTGCTGAGACTGTCAAAATGTCCATCCAGGGGCTTCCCTGGTGGCACAGTGGTTGAGAATCCGCTTGCCGATGCAGGGCACACGGGTTCAAGCCCTGGTCTGGGAAGATCCCACACTCCGCGGAGCAACTAGGCCCGTGAGCCACAACTACTGAGCCTGCGCGTCTGGAGCCTGTGCTCCTCAACAAGGGATGCCGCGACAGTGAGAGGCCCGCGCACCGCGATGAAGAGTGGCCCCCGCTCGCCGCAACTAGAGAAAGCCCTCCGCACAGAAACGAAGACCCAACACAGTCAAAAATAAATAAATAAATAAAATTAAAAAAAAAAATTAGATCATATATTCACCTGTCTCTTTAAAAAAAAAAAAAAGTCCACCAACAAGAATGGGTGTCGGCTGTGGAGTGCACAGCCCCAGAATTCTAGGACTGCACCATCTAGGAGACAGACGTAGAAAGAAGCACGTACAGTTCAGGTGCTCAGACAGAAGACCCGTCAGGACACTGTCGGTGGGTGGGGGGGACGAGGGAGGTGGTTGTCTCCATTCCAGAGCAGCAAGAGGGGGACTGGGCGAGGTGTCACGCCTGCCACAACAACAGCTACCCCAGCAGCGATGGCTGTCACCAACCGGCTCACCATGGGCGCCAAGAACACACACTTGGCTCCATGTACTCCTCCCACAGCCCCAGAATAGCCACTGCCCCCATTTCAGAGATGAGGAAACCGAGGCAAGGAGGGGTGAGCGACTTGCCCACGGGCCCCCAGGCAGTAAGGGTAGGTCTGGAAGGAGGAAGCTGGCACGTTGGTTCCCCCAAGGTAACAGCGACAGGGCATCCAGCCACCAATGTGTTTAAACCTGCCAACTGGTTCCATCTTATTTCCAGCATCACCGGCCACCCTTGCTACTCTGCCCACTCTGGGCTAGCAGGGTGGGGCCTCTTCCTGGGGTGTGACACAAAGACCAGGACCAGGGGGCAAGCCTGACTCGGCCTGCAGACAAGCCTGGGAGGAGGAGACGGTGACCCAGATGCTTCTCAGCAGCTAGATTTCCTCTGCCCTCCAGAGGCTGCCTGCTTCCCTCCGCCCCCACTGCCTGCAGTCAGTAGCCTGCAAATTGCCAAGTGTTAATGATTACAGGAGGCCCAATCTAATTAACACCTGAGAGGGAGGAAGCAGGGTGGGTGCGTGCGTGCGTGCGTGCGTGTCCCATCACCCCGAACCCTTAGGACAGAGGCAGAACGTGGGTTATGTCCAGTTCTTTGAGGCCTGGGCAGGCCAAAGTCGCCAACCCTTCCAGGCCAAGCTGGGGTTGGGGCCAGCAGCGCCTCTCCTTCCCTGAACTGAGTGAGCCTCACAGGGAAAGCTGAAGACCCACGGGGAGGTAGGTGCCCTGGCGGCCACAGCTGGCCAAGACTCTCAGGCCAGCCAGCGTCCAGCCCCTTTCACAACTCTGGGCCTTGGCAAGGTGGTTTCAGGAGGAAAACTCTGGCACAGAGCAGGGATCTCAAAAGCAGCTAGTTTAAACCTCTCCTGGTCCAGATGGCGTAACAGAGGAGCACAGACAGGGCACAGTTTACCCAGTACTACAAGGCAGGTTAGACTCAAGTCCCTGACTCCCGTATCCCCAACTTCTCACCAATAAGAGGGACCCTTCCTCCCAATTCACTTTCTTCACAGGCTTTCTCTCCAAGAGGCTGGAAGTAAGTCTGAGGAATGGCTTTGGGGCTGGGCAGACTGGTTTGAAGCCTCACTCCCCCACTTAATTGCTGTGTGACTTTGGGCAAATACATTTCCCTCTCTGAGCCTATTTCCTCATCTGTAAAATGGGGGAAATAATAGATGCTTCTTAACACTGTAGTAGGAATTCAGTGAAATAAGGTGTCCCTGGGATGGAAAGCTCCTCCTGGGCCCCTGACAGGCCTTCCCGATGCCCTGTAGGTGGTCAGACACTCGGTGGACTCCCTTCCTGTCTCCCTCTGTGATGGCAAATACACCCTAACTCAGAAACACACATTCTCTGCCAGCCTTTGAGACAGGCTTGAAAATCCTCCCCAACGCTGGCACAAGCACAGGGCTTCTCTCGGGATGGTTTCCCTGATGGGGCGGCGGGGGGTGGGGGGTGCGGCGGGGAATGGTAGAGAGAGGGATGGAATTCTCGGGGCAGAATCCCTCCTCACTTCTGCTGCCCCGAGTTTTCTGAGAGCTTGGCCCCCAGCCCCACCCCCCAAGAGCCTCCTGACTGCAGGGGCCGCTGGGTGGAGGGGTGCTTGGGAAGCAGCCTTCACCCCTTCACCCCTCCTACGGGTGGGCGCACATCTGCTGCAGGCAGTGAGGCGGGCAATGTAGATGAAAGCTGCTGACGGCAGGCCTCTGAGGAGGAGTGTGGAGGGGAGGAAATGGGGGGAAGGAAAAGGAAGAGGAGGAGGAGAGAGACCGGGTGAGGCCTGCTCCCTCCCCACGACCCACCCCGGACAAGCTAAGAAAAGCTCTGGGGGAGAAAAACCGCCAAAGATGCACAGTTGCCCTCCCCAGCCCACCGAGCTGGAGGCCCTTCCTTCCCTGGAGCCAGCTGTCCCCGGCAGATTAGCATTTGGCTCCGGAAAAGCAGGCCCCACACACCAACCCACGGGAGGCTGCCAGCTGAGTCAGACTCTCTACCTGTCAGGAAATCATTCATAAAATACGACACCTGCCCAGCGCCCGCCCTCACCCCAGCCACTGTCAGCCACCAGCTCCACAACCACAGTGCCTCCAGCCCACCCTCCCGCCCCCACCCCCCAGCCACTTCACACATTTCTCCTGGGATAGCTTGAAATAAGGCCGGCTCAGCCTCGGTAAATCAGTATTTACGGGTCGCCTGCCCTGGGGATGACAGCTGAGTCTAGAAGAGCGACAACTTCACTCAATTATGAACAAATGACAGTGACACAGATTCCAAAGCGTTTTCAGTGTCACGGCCATGCCAGTAGTCGGCACTTCTTTATCTTCAGTTTATGTACAGACAGCTGGAGGCTCCCAGGATACCTCACTAGACATAGCTAGACAAGGACCACGTGGCCAATCCTCCCACAAAGGAAAACTGGGGGCCCCAGGGGGAGGTGACTTGCCCCAGGTCACATGGGAGTTCAAACTCAAAGCCCACATTTTCAAAATGCAGATGATATTCCATGTTCTTCTCACTTTCCATCACTCAAACCCTGATGCGGCCCTCCTGCTGAAGAACTGGATTCTTTATCACAGACCCTTGTGCCTGGGCCCTGCTACCCTTGGCCCTCATCACACTCCCCCTTGCTCTCCTTCTGCAACCACTCTGGCTTCCTTGTTTCTCAAACACACCAAGCATGCCTCAGGGCCTTTGCACATGCCACCCCTTCTCCCTTCCATTCATTGCATGTCAGGCTCCCTATCACCCTGCAAGATGAGGTTCCTTGTCACCTCAGAGAGACCACGAGAACCACCCCCCCCAACATTCTTGCCTATCCTTGCATGAAAATTGTTCCCATCCTAACCCATATTACAAGTTAGTTGTGTACTTCTTCACCTGTCTACTGCCTGTCTCCTCAGGGAGAGTAAGCCTGAGAGGTTGGTTTTACTCACCATGATGTCCTCAAGTCCTTGCACAATGCTTGGTACAAAACAGACCCTCGGTAAATATTTGTTACACGAAGAACTGAATGATTTCTCGTTGTGTGCAATCAGAACACCTCAGGCTGTCACTCGAGTCCCTTTATCCTCTGACCATACCACTAAGTTGAGCAGTTAAATTATCAGAATACGTCTTCCGCGTTTATCATTCTTATTCAGTGTTCACGACAGAGAGGCTCAGAAGAGCCCTGGAGTGTGAGAGTGGTGTCCAGGAGTCGGGAGCCAAGGTAAAGGGCCACTCGGCCCCACCCAGCCAGGTAGGCGCCCTGACAGCAGGACACTGTGGGTACTGTAGGATGGCGTTCTGTAAGACACTCTGAAACTGCTCTTATTTCTATTCTCTATGCCCCCAAGAGTGGCAGAGAGTCATCAAACAATCGCTGCTTCACGAGAAGGGTTTCCAGCTGCACCTGGGTCACCCTTCTGATCAATCTCTAATCAGTACTGACCCACCAGGACTCAGACCTACTTTAGAAGCCAAGGCAAATATATCCAAGTGACAGGATCAAGGGTTCTCAACATTACATGTACATTAGAATCACCCAGGAAACCTGTGAGAACACACAGATGCCTTGCCCGCTCTGTCCCACGCTGAGTTCACAGGTCTAGGCTGGGGCAAGGCAAGTGCCCAGGGAGATTCTGATGCACAGTGAAGGCTGTCAGTGATTCCAACCCTGGCCAGACACTGCAACGATTTGAGCAGCTCTCCCCTCTGCTGCAGAGATCCTGACTCAAGGGCCAGGGGTTTTCAAACATTCCCCACCTGCAGCCAGGGTTAAGAACCACTGCCCAGATGCTTGCTTTCTAGACTGTTCTAGCTGACCCAAGTCAGGGGACCTGGCTTTTCTTGTGGGTGCTGGATGTTAGGTGAACACTGATTGAGTGCTTGCTATGGGCTGCACTGGACACACCCCTGCCCTTAAAACTTCCACTCCCACTCGAACTGGGAGACCGCTGTGAGGGGGGCCAGGCTGGGAGGCAGGGCACAGATGCTCCTGTCCCTCTCCTGCCTAACCCCTGTCCATGACTCCCTTTAGGACCAAGTCCTAAGGCTCACCTGGTAGGATCTGGTCCCTGACTATCTTCCTACCTCCTCTCCTGCTGTTCCCGTTCCCAGCACCCACCCAGGGGCTCCTTCATCTTAAACTACATCCAGTTCTTCCACAAGCGCCACGCGACTTCCCACCTCCCTGCAAAGGGGGAGCGCCATTGCCCACAGCAGTGCCTTCAACCCCCACTCACCAGACTGCTTCACTCCTGCTGGGGCCTCGTCCACAGGGCCGAAGGCTCCATCCGGGCTCCTAGGGCATGTACTGCCCACCTCCTCCAGTGGGCATCTATCACACTGCCCTGGAGTCGCTGCCCATCTCCCTGAGAACAACGCTGTGCGTCCCTAGCTTCTAACACAGGCACGTAAGAGGCTGGGGGAGCAGAGGGTAAGCAAGGGCAAGTTGTGTTTTTGGCTTACCTTGGCTAGGTTCTAAAGACTTCTTAGAGAATGGACAGCCTCGGGCAGAGAGGAGACTATTCAGTACCAACCCAGGAACTAGAAAGTTGCCACAAGAATAGAAACCTAGGAATTGACAGGCTAGAAATCACCAAAAGATGCCTCATCACTTGGTTAAAATCCAGACTCTACCACATACCAGCTGTGGGCATTTGGGCAAGCTATTTAACTCTCTGAGCCTCAGTTTCCTTATCTGTACAATGGAGATAATTATAGTGCTAACTCAGGGCTGCTAAAAGCAATGAAACAAGCCAAGGTATATAAAGCCCTTAATGCAGCAGTGCCTGGCATAAGGAATCACTCAGTGAAGGTTGGCAATTATCACCATTATTATTACTCACGGAACACCCGTGCTGAAAACGCCTTTAGAGATCATCTACATTAACTCCTGCATTTTATAGTCAGGGAAGAGGAAGGTCTCACTGGCTCTTCTGCCCAGGCTTGCAAACCCAGAGCAGGACCAAGCCGATGGCGTCTCCTCCTGGGCCACTGAGGAGAGCCGGGAGGGGCTGCTGGGGATCACTCGATGTGCTGGCAGGATGCCAGCCGGACTTCCTAAGGACTTGGAGCCCGACGGTCCCAACATCTCAGCTCTGTTTCAGGCAAAATCACTGAGCGTATTTTAGGATCAGCAAAAACCCACAATGCCTTTGGCTGCGCACTTTCCCTCTTCTTGTTGAAGCCCAGGGGTATTTTCTAGGAAATTGAGTCCATCTGTTTCTGATTCATTTGTACTTAACTCATCACCAGGCTGTTTTGTAATAGCCCTTTGATGTGAAAGCAGCCTTATTCCATAAGCCTCTCTAAGCCTTTATTTAGTCAACAGTAGGTAAACGGGGCTCTCCAAAGAGGCCAGAGGCAGCTTCTTCATCTCGCTCAACACACAGGCCATGTGACGGGGAGGCGCGGCCCTGAGACCCCCCTCTTTGGGCCTGTTAGGGGGGAGGCGCGGCCCTGAGACCCCCCTCTTTGGGCCTGTTAGGGCAAAGCGACCACTCCCTGACGCCGGCCCAGCCCCCAGCACCCGGGGTGTCCTCCTGCTCCTCCGCAGCTCACAGCCTGTCCGCCTCAGTTTACGACTTCCTGCGTGTTGCTGGAGCTGCTTGGTCTCAGTTCCTCAAGGGTGAGCGGCCGGTCTCCCCCTTTACGGCGCCCCCACCACCCGGCCCTGTGCACAGTCACAGGGACCAGCACTTCCAAACCAAAAACCCACGGGAGAGGTCTAACACGTGTAAGGGTCCATCCCCAAAGGGACAAAGGGGCGGAATATTTGAAGGTGGGGCTGCTGGAACTTAGCCGGCAGCTCAGAGAACCGCTGATTGAGCTGCAAGTCCCAGAGTACAAAGGGGAGAGTCTGTCTCCCCTTCCCTCTGCCACCCAGACCAAAGTACCCGTGAAGTCTCAAACCTGCCCTGCTTCATTCAGCAGGATGAAAAATCGAGGAACCTCCCAATTTAAGGAAACGTACGTACGAAACTCTTCACTGAGTTCAAGGCTGAATCACAAAGTGCTCCTGAAGGGAAGCCAGGATGTTTTAGGGGATGTCCCTAACTTCGGGCTGGCTTTCAAGGCTCCACAACCCAATCCAGAGGCATCTCTGTTAACAGAGGCAGGATCTTGGAGGGGCCCAGCGGGCTGGCAAGACCCTGTGTTTATTAAAGACGTAGTAAGCAGTCTCTCAAACGCAGGGGATGGTGTAGCCCAGTGGCTCTCAAATGCAAGCGTGCATCACAGTCACCCTCCAAGGGCTGGTTACCACGTAGAGCACCGGGTCACACCCTCAGAGTTCCTGACCCAGTAGGTCTAGAGCAGGGCCCAAGAACCGGAATTTCTAGTGGGTTTCCGGGTGATGCTCATACTGTGGGTCCTGGGACTGCACTTTGAGAACAACTAGTCTAGCCACTCATTGAGTCCCGGGGTGAGAATATCATGGGTGGAGGCGGCTACCTACTGCCAATGAATGTGTTTCGTTTCCCCTTTTCTCTGAATACCGGGCTTAGTACTAAGTTAGTGAGGGGATGACAGTGCAGGCTGTGAAGCAGGCCTTGGGCTCCATGCCCCACAGAGAGCACCTCATTCAGTCCTCACAGTTACCCTGCGAGGTCGACACTATCTCCATTTTACTGATGAACTGGAGAGGAGAAGGGAAGCGACCCTCCTCAGGGCCACACACTACTTGGCCCAGGAGTTCGCGCACAGCAAGAGGTCAAAATATTCTCACCCGTGAACACAGATGGTTAAGAGACGGATTTGAAACCAAATCTGACTCCAAAGCTCAGACTCATTCTACCACATTAGCAGGAAGTATCAAAGGAGGTAATGTAAGCTCTGGGGGGGAAAGGACTAAAGCTTCTCTCTATTTCCTTCCTCCCTCCCTGCCCACCCCCCTTCCCCTCTCTCTTTCTTCCCTCTCTTTATGAAAGTAGTGATCTGACTAAAGCTTTTCTGAACCTCCTGTCAGGGCTCAGGGTCTGACCTAGTGCAGCAGAAATGAAAAGCAGTGTTGAGGAGCTGGCCCCGGAGGGGCCACAGGTGAGAAGTGGGACCACCTGCCAGAGGAGTGAAGACAAGGCCCAGGTTATGGGCCCAGATCAGCCCCAGGGAGTCACCAGGGCCTCATTAGGGACAAGCATCTAGAAATAATTCAGGTAGTTGGGGTGGAGGAAGTTTAGTTGTTTTGGTTGAAAAAAATATATTTTTACCAAAAATAATCGATGTTCTTAGCAATCTGGGCAGGTAGAGAAGTTCTCTTGGAATTTTTTAACTGTGCACCTTTCATGTATTCTCTCTATAAACAGAGCACACTAATGGATGCTTACATTGAAAAACTTAGAAACTACAGATAAACAAAAGAAAAAATTCAAACCCTGTAATTCCATGACCTGGAAATTACCACTGATAATGTTTTCCCTTAATTTAAAATTTTTTTGAATTAGTTTTTATTGGAGTACAGTTGCTTCATGTTTACGTTTATACCCATTTTATCTACTTACTAGTTTATTTCTATGTAGACATTTTTTACAAGAGTAGGTTCACCTTGATCTTATTGTTTTGTAGTCTGACTTTTTTTTTTTTTTTTTTTGCGGTACGCGGGCCTCTCACTGCTGTGGCCTCTCCCGTTGCGGAGCACAGGCTCCAGACGCGCAGGCTCAGCGGCCATGGCTCACAGGCCCAGCCGCTCCGCGGCATGTGGGATCTTCCCAGACCGGGGCACGAACCCGTGTCCCCTGCATCGGCAGGCGGACTCTCAACCACTGCGCCACCAGGGAAGCCCATAGCCTGGCTTTTTTAAGCAACACATCATGACCATGATCCTTTCATTGTCTTCAATACCCATTTCAATGGCTACACGCTCCTCCGTTACATGCACACACCATAATGTGTATAACGAATCTCTTATTGCCTGATACTAGATTATTTTCAATTATTTGCTATATTAATTTTAGTTTATTTTGGACTAGTACATTGTATTCATCATTGGGTTACCCATGGTTTGAAAGAGCCTCATTTGGATCGAGAGATGATATTTTAAGATTCCTCCTGTTTTAACACAGGCTGAGAAGTAAAACATTCATGGAGATGTTTCAGTGGGGGTTTGATTTTTGTAATACTTCTTAATTTAGGTAAGTTCTGTTAAAACCTTTCTAATTGGAACTTTATGGAATATGAATTGTATCTTGGTAAAAACCAAACAAAAATCCTTTCTAGTTGGGAGTTAGAAGACCAAAATTCCAATTGTTGCCATGTGACCTCATGCAGTGTAACCCTTGATGTGTCCTTTTTCTCAGATACTGGTGTAACAATACCCAACTCTCAGGGTGTCCTGAGCTTCAAACAAGATGGTGTGTGTGAAGGAATGAATGCTGTTCTCTATGCATAATCACCAAAGCAAGAAACAACCTACTCCATTGGTCACTGGTAAACAGATTTATAAACTGGGATGTATCTATACTATGGAACACAAGCCACGGATAAAAAGGAAAAAACTACTGACATGTCAATAACATAGATGAATCTGAAATACATTATGCTAAGTGGAAGAAGCTAGCCACACAAGGCTACATACTGAATTATTTCATTTATACAACATTCTGAGAAAGGTAAACTGTGGGCAAAGGGATCAGGTCAGTGGTTTCCAGGACTAGGAGTGAGGGGAGGGGACTGACTATAAAGACTCATGAGGGGATTTTCTGGGGTGATGGAAATATTTTATATGTTGATAACAGTGGTGGTTACACAACTGTATACATTTTTCAAAACTCATTCAACTGTACACTTATAGAGGGTGAATTTTACTGTATGTAAACTATGCCTTAATAAATTTAACTCTTTGGCTTCCGTGGTGGCACGGTGGTTAAGAATCCGCCTGCCAACACAGGGAACATGGGTTCGAGCCCTGGTCCGGGAAAATCCCACATGCCGTGGAGCAACTAAGCCCGTGTGCCACAACTACTGAGCCTGTGCTCTAGAGCCCGCGAGCCACACTACTGAGCCCGTGTGCCACAACTACTGAAGCCCCCACGCCTAGAGCCCATGCTCCACGACAAGAGAAGCCACCACGATGAGAAGCCTGCACACAGCAACGAAGAGTAGCCCCAGCACAGCAACGAAGAGTAGCGCCCGCTCATGGCAACCAGAGAAAAGCCTGAGCACAGCAACAAAGACCCAACACAGCCAATGAATAAATAAATAATTAAATAAAATTTTAAAATGAAAAAAAATGAATCCCCTCAAAAAAACAAAATATAGGGAATTCCTTGGCAGTCCAGGGCTTTCACTTCAGAGGGTGCGGGTTCAATCCCTGGTTGGGGAACTAAGATCCCGCAAGCCACGTGGCATGGCCAAAAAAAGAAAAAAAAAAGTATAGTACTGTCCAGGTATAAGGTATCATCCATCAGGCACTACCTACAGTACTTTTCACAGAAATTCTCAAATGCCTTTGTGAAACACGGCAAACGTAAAAAAAAAAAAAAAAAAAAATCTAGAAAAGACCAAATGTGCTCAGGAAAATATGTGTTGTTAGGCGGCCTTTTGGAACGGCCATTTCTACACTCTAGCAAATGCTCATATGTGAGGCAGCTGGTCCCACTGGGGAGCAGCTGACCACTTGTACTATTTGGGGGTTCTCCTTTCATGACCTGTTTGTTTGCTTATTTGTTTTTAACACCACCAGAGTAAAAAGAATCAACAGTGTCAGAACTGAACAGTGAACGCCTCCCCCAACCCAACCAGGACAGCCTTTGTCCTCCAGGGAAAGAATACAGGTATTTCTGGTTGATCTCCTCTTGGCCTGACCACTGCCATCTTAATGAACACCATGCTCCAAAAGTAAATAAAATATAAAATAAGAATAACCTGCAGCCAAAGACTAGGCTAATGGACAGCGGATTTCTAAGCAGAATAGGAACAAGAGGGGATCAGTACAAAGATGAAGTGCTAACAGTGAGAAAGAATCTGCTCAAACCTGCCAGCATTGCGTCAAAATCCCTGCCCCGCAGTCCATGGCCCTGATCAATGCTGACGAAATTCCAATACAACCAAGGGACCGAAGTAGTTCCTGGAGTTCATAATGGGATCTGAACTGCAGCAAATGGAACTGAGGATATAACCTCTTCTTGCACAGAAATAAGGTCGCTGAAAAGAAAGGGTCATCTATCTGTGTGCACAGCTATCACCTGCTCCCACAGGGCCCAGCGGAGCTCTGGCCCGTAGGAGGCGCTCCGAGAATGTTTGTGAGCAAGGCATTCAACTGCTCTTGGAAGACGGGTGCCCAGCCCAGCCCCCCTCACGGTAAAGACTTATCTCTAATCCATGTTACAATTGACCAACAGTCAAACCAACTTCCCCAGATTTATTCTTCTGAAGCCACGCAGGTTTGTTAACAGTCCTGCATGGAGGGTCTACTCAGCCTCATTTCAAGTAACAACGGGGCCTATTACCCTGTTATCCGCTGGGGGTGGGGAGGAATACAGCTGACTGATGCCAGGTCATCTTGGGGTTATTGAGCTGAAAAGCTTCTTACCAAGAAGCTCACATGCTAGTGGGAAAGAGAATTCTGGAAACAATTACAATAATTTGATAATGAAGAGCTCACCATTAGTTGAGCAGACATTGTGCTAAGTGATCTGTCCAATAACCTTGTGAGGTGAGAACTATACCCACTTTAAAACGAGGAAACTAAGGTTCTGAGAGGTTAGGCACTTGCCTGAGGTCACAGAGGCAGTGAGCAGAGGGGCCAGGAAAAGAACCCAAGAGGTCTAACTCCACAGCCTGCTCTCCTGGCCCCTGCCGCAGAGATATGAAGACCTGAGACCTGGAGCTGTCAGAGGAGGCCCTCAGACCTGTCCTGGCCACTACATCCTGAAGCATGGGGGAAGCACTGCAGCCCGAGGGGAGAAGAGGCAAATGGCCTCATGGTGGACCAGACGCTGCGGTACAACGGGATGCCGCCAGGAGGCACGGGACACCGCCAGGAAGCACGGGAGATGGAGCCCTGGGAGACACAGGCAGGGCCAGACCATGGGGCTTGGTGTGCAGGGCATCTACACTTTACCCAGGCCCCCAGCAGAACCGTGAGCCTTTCGATCTGTCGGCCGACATGAGTCTCGCCCGTGAGAATGCTCATGTAGGGCCAGGCCACGCTGTAGAAGCTGGGAAATTGAAGACTGGGGAGGGGCCATCACAAAGCCACTGCGCCGGTCCAGTTGGGCAGGAGAGCCTGAACTGGGCAGGGCCAGGAGCTCCTTGGTCAGAATCCGCCCAGGCGAGCCAGGTACAGCTCTCGCAGAGCATCTGACACGGACCAACCCTGGACTGCTTGCTGGGCTGCTCCCCCTCAGGTCTTTCAGGATCCCGTTTCGGAACCAAGCAGACCCCATGGTTCACAAGGCAGCACAGACCACTGGCCAGCAGCCAGTTTCGATCTCTAGTCTCAGTTTCCCCATCTGTAATGCAAATGGATTTAACTAGATTGCACTTTAGGTAGCTTCCTGTTCTGACATTCTGTGAATTCTTTTTATATTAGATTCCCATGGTGTCAGGCAAATGAAACCTCATGGACACATTTGGAAGTTCTGTCCAAAGGCACTGATTTGCTCTTCTTTGGGACGTGTGGGCAGTAATCTTATATAAATTGGAACAATCTCTGAAGAGGCCGGTTTGGCACTGTCAAGGTTTGGTTTGTGCGTTAACTTGGCTGAGCCACTGTGCCCAGATGTTTGATCAAACATTACTCTGGATGTTTCTATAAAGGTGTTTTTGAGATGAGATTAACATTTAAATCAGTGGACTTTAAACCAGAGAAAAGCAGTTCCCCTTTGTAATGTGGGTGGGCCTCATCCAATCAGTTGAAGGTGTTATTAGACCAAAGATGGACTCCCCCACCTCCTCCAAGCAAGGAATTCTGCCAGCAGACTGCCTTTGGACTGGATCTGAAACTCTTCCCTGGGTCTCCAGCCAGCCAGCCTACTCTACAGATTTTAGATTTACCAAGCCTCCACAATCCTGTGAGCCAATCCTTTAAAATAAATCAGTCCTCTCTCTCTCTGTCTCTCTCTGTCTCTCTCTGTCTCTCACACACACACACACACACACACACACACACACACACACACACACACACACACACACACACACACACACACACACACACACAGCTGGTTCTGTTCTCTGGAGAACACTAATACCCACACTATTTATCAAAATTGTAAATGCTGGTTATAACCCATCCACATATCAGAATATATTGTAGCCACAGAAAACGATGCAGTCCCTTTATGTACTGACATGGAAAGATCTCCAAGATATATTAACAATAATGTGTATAGTGTATAATCATCTGTGTAAACAACAAAAAAAGAGTAAAAACTAAAATTCGTATTGCTTACCTGTGGGGGAAAAACTCTCTGGAAGGATAACTAAGAAACTAACAGCAGGGGTTACCTGTTGGAGGAGGGCAGTGGGGGAACTGAGTAATGGGAGACAGGGCAGAGGGGCTTTTTGCTTTATTCCTTCTATATTCTTTGATACATGCACATATTCTTTGACCCAGCAACTCCACATCCACGTTTACCTTATAAATACACTCCCCCACATGTAAAATGGTATATAAAATTCAGTTGTAGCATCGTTCATAAGAAAATAAGAATGGAGGGACTTCCCTGGTGGCGCAGTGGTTAAGAATACACCTGCCAATGCAGGGGACACAGGTTCAAGCCCTGGTCCAAGAAGATCCCACATGCCGCAGAGCTACTAAGCCCGTGTGCGCCTGTGCTCTACAGCCCACGAGCCACAACTACTGAGCCCGCACGCCTAGAGCCTGTACTCCGAAAAAAGAACAGCCACTGCAATGAGAAGGCCGTGCACCGCAACAGAGTAGCCCTCGCTTGCTGCAACTAGAGAAAGCACACACACAGGAACGAAGACCCAATGCAGTGAAAAACAAATAAATAAAATATATAAATTTATATATATATAAAAAGAATGGAAACAACCCAAACACCCATCAGCAGGAAAGCGGTTAAATAAATCATCCATTTGTTCAAAAAATGAGGCTGCTCTCTCTGTTCTGATGTGGAATGATTTCCAAGTGGGAAAAAGTGAGGTGCAGGACACGGTGTGTACACAGTATGCTACCATTTGTGTGGGAAGAAAAGTCAAACTCAGTGCCTGTGTATTTGCAAATGCATGAACACAGAATAAACTCATGACAGGTGTTCCCTCTGGGGAGGGGAACTAGGTAAGTGGGGAGTGGGGCGGGAGAAGGAATTACTCTACAATGTATTTTTTGAATCATGGGCATGTATAATCTACTCAAAAGTTTGGAAAATTTCTGAGGGGAAGGGGAGAGGTAGGAGGAGGAGAACTTACGTGCCAGGGTGGTACTGAACACAAAGCATTCATCCACTCCGCTTTTTATGATGTTTTTAACCTCAGTTTTCCCTGAACTGATCTTACGAATTCCCACTTTGGACCACGGCAAATTTCACTGAAGACCCAGGGCCCTCACCAAAATCAAGAAGATAATTTATTTTTTTTTTGCGGTACACGGGCCTCTCACTGTTGTGGCCTCTCTCGTTGCGGAGCACAGGCTCCGGACGCGTAGGCTCAGCGGCCATGGCTCACGGGCCCAGCCGCTCCGCGGCATGTGGGATCCTCCCGGACCGGGGCACGAACCCCTGTCCCCTGCATCGGCAGGCGGACTCTCAACCACTGCGCCACCAGGGAAGCCCAGGAAGATAATTTTTGAAGATAAGAGCACTAGCTCTCTGAAAGGCAGGTGACTCTTTAATCCATGCATAGATACGACCAGATGCAGACCTGTTCTTCAGAACCTTTTTTATTCTTCTAACCACCAGAGAAGGTCAGCTTGAACCGAAACAAGCTGAAATCGCCTCAAAAGGCCCACCTCATTACACACAACAGGGCAAAACCTGAAGTGAAGCCTCAGTTTTTTTCAGAGCAGACCCAGCATGTATTCTTACACAGGTGTCCACTAAAGACTGATCAGCAAAGCACCACCACCACAAACTTACAAACTCCGCTGGGGGCTCCCCCGTGTGTCACTCACGGAGTCCACCTCTTCCTCAGCCATAAATAAGTCCTCGTTCTTTTGCGGGGGAAGGTCATCAGTGCGTATCTTGAGCGATAGACCATTTGTTTACTCTGGAACTTTGAAAGGGAGGTGACTCAACTTATTTCCTCCCCTGCATCTGAGATGCAATCGCTTCTCTGAATATCTAAACCGTGACCTGGGAGATAGGTCGTGGAGGGTCCCTCAACAAAGACTCTTCAGGACCAGCCTATCAGGCTCCTTAAGTACTTAATCCTTTGTTTTTCAGAAACCTTTGCACCTGGGCTCCCAAGAGGCAAGCAGGCCCAAAGGAGCGGCCACAGGCCTGGGAGCGAGCGGCCTCTCTGAGCAGTCACCGGGGAGGAGGAGGGGGCAGGGAGGGGGCGAGGTGGAGATGCAGGGGGACAGAAATCAGCTGAAACACTCCATGCTGGTTCTGACTCGCTCCATCTCGTGCAGGAAGCTGTAGAACTGAGGCAAGGTTAATTCTGGGGAGAGAAAATGCAGCTTCAGGTGAGTGTTTCCAACTCCACAGAATCATCCAAGAAAATGAATTTCCACCCGGAGACTTTCTTTTTCTTTTTTGGTTTAGTACCTCTAAGCAGTTCTTGACAGGTAATTGATCATAATAAAGAACTGAAGCCTTAAAAAAAAAAAAAAGAACTGAAGCCTTGAACATAGAAAGTTCTCAGCTCCACAAAAAAAAGGAAGGGGGGGATTTAAAATGGCATTAACTCCCCGGCACAAAGGGATGAAAGGGGGTCATTCAGGACAGTAGACGTGGCTCCTACAGCAAGAGCTTCTTGCGCTTCGATATTCGCCATTCCTACCTCACCCTTTCCCTTTTGCAAAAAGGTCTAAAAGTCTTCAAACTGTGGGGTCTCCAACCTGCTGATGGCTTATTATTTATGAGAGCAAAGGCAGCAGAATGGTGACTCCACAGCTTGGTTATGACTTTTTCTTCTGGAAAAATGATTGGTGGCGGGCTTCACAAGCCCAATGACTGAAGAAAACATGGGAAAAGGGAAAGAGCTCTAATGGGAATTTGGACTCACCTATGTATAAATTTTCAGTTTGATTTCCTTTCTTAACCACCAACTTTAACTGATCCAAAAAGGAAAAAGAGAAAGAAAACATTTAAATTAAAATGATGACAACTGGGCAAAGAAATTCCTGAAACCTGAACTGTCACGTAAACATCAAAGCATCCAGCATCTCACTTGAGAGTTACTAGGGAGCAGTCTGGATCATCCACCACCAAAACCTCTAACAATTTCCACGATTACATGAATAATCAAACTTTCAAGAGTAATATCCCGATCCTATTAATCTGAAAGTAAGCGTGTTAGTGACTACATCTTTGGCTGACCACATTGCTCTGAGATACACAAGGCACTGGATATTAAAGAAACCCAATGTAGATTTAATACCAAGTCAAAAATCTCCCAATTTTCAGAGATCAGGAGAAGACTTACTTGTAAAAAAATACTTCCCACTTTTTCCAGTTCGCTGCTCCCAGACGTCACTGTGACACAAAAGAGAAAACCAGTAAGTGACTGATTGAGGACTCACCCTGAAGACCCCAATCTTGTAAGTTGTACAGCAGAAGCCATGTGGGGGCCAGTATGAGGACAGCAGAATGTGCTTTTCAGGAAGTGAACTTCTTGAGACCCGTGGATAGAAAGAGCTGCCGAATGTTGACAGCGACACAGAGAAGCAGGTGCTGGACCCAACAGTCTTGGGGGACGGACCAAGGACACCTCTTCCCCAGCAAAGTCATCTGAAAGCCTCTGCCACCCAACCCTACATCACCCAAATGACCCAGGACTGGCTCTAACTAGTTACCTCCAAATGTCCACTCCATATCTATAAGCTGGTTAATCATCAGAGTCTGACCTATGGCCCATCGAGCAAGGGTGGGGGCATTCTGTTTCCACTGGAACAAAAGCAAAAAGCCAAAGTCATAACAATGGGAAAAAATCCCCCCTATTCATTCCGCCCCCAACACAGCATGTTTAGTCTTTACACAGACAGTGGTAAGCATGCAGAACGAAGGGCTTGGCCTATGTGCACAGATCTGGGGGCTGGGGGGAGTCAAGAGGGGCAGGAGACAATTTAAATGTTTTCTTTTATTCCAAGATTTAATCCAGGTTGGAACAAAAACTGTATGACATTTATATTCAGTCAAATCAGAGGGAAAAAATTAGAGTTGCACTGAATAGTGCTGTTTAAAAGCTACATGTCTGTCATTTGCATGAAACCAAATGAAAAACATTAAGCTGGGAGACGACACATGATGACTGACGGTTTTTCCTTAGTCAGCATTTTCCATTTGTTTCTTTTCATGAAATAAAAGCAAGTGATCTTAATTAACCTTGATTAGGAGGAATTATGATACCTTTTCAGAAAAGTAAGTGGCTTTCTCCTCACTGAGACCTATAAGAGAACAGAAGGAGACATGAACACAGTGAAGGGCTGCAGGGCCTGTCACCCTGAGCAGCCTTGGTGGTCACCTACCCAGAGTTATGAAATCAGCCCGGACCTGCTCAGCTGTGAGACTCTTCTTCAAGGCACCTAGGAGGGAGGGGAGAAATCAGTCAAAGAGGGCAAATCAATCAATCAGCTAGCAGTAAGTATTTAATGGGCACAACCTAAGTGACCAGGATGACAACAGGAATGAGCAGACTCAGCTCCATCTCAGTCCAGTCGGGGAGGAAGGAGCCCCCGAAACCCGGGAGAACGAGGCAGCACATTTTGGGGTTTTTTTGGTGCCACACACGTGTTGGCCCCTCCAGAAAGTATGGATGAGGTCAGAGCCAAAAGAAAAGACTGTATGGACTTGGGGATGGGGCACCTGATCTGAGGAAATAAGGCCACAGACTCCTGGAGCCAAGTGGGGGAGTTCAAGGTCAGACAGGGTGCAGGGGTAACAGCCCAGAGCTGCGCTGTGTGATCCATAACCACTGAACATACGGGGCTCTTCTTATTTATTTTTCTGTTTTTGGCTGCACCACGAGGCTTGCAGGGATCTTGGTTCCCCGACCAGGGATGAAACCTGGGCCCTCGGCACTGAAAGCGCTAAGTCCTAACCACTGGATCGCCAGGGAATTCCCCTCTTTAACTTTTAATGAATTAAAATGAAAGAAAATGTACGATTCTGTTCCTCAGTGCTCAATAGCCACACGGGCCCAGGGGCCACAGCACTGGTCAGGGCAGATCACACACCGTTCCCACCTACATACTGGCCAGCCTGCCGCAGAAGATCAGCCCTCAGGAAGTAAACCCAGGTGGACTAAGCAGTTTGGCTTCTACAGTTCCCAAGTCACTTGCAGAGGGGAATATCAGGACCTCCCTTCAGGAGCCCTGGGAACCCCCCACCCCGTGGGAGCCGCTTTGTTCTGCCTGCAGCCTCCCAGTTCCTGAAAACAAACTGCTGCCAGCCATCCGGGCTTCTCAACGTTTAACCCGCAGGCTACAGCCTCGAGTCACGATCTGGCAGCGGCTTTAAAATTTTCCACTTCTTAGTCTTCCAGAAGATGACTAATCAAAGAGTAAGAAGACATCCACCACCATCCAGGGAGGGCCCTGAAGTAACACCCTAAACCTGAGCCCCCGCCCCCATCGCACTCCAGAAAAACAATCCTAAAGGCTGTTGTCCCCTGCAAAATAAACCATGTCAACAAAGGGAGGAAATCTTTTATCTGCAAAATCAGACGGAGCAAGGAAACCACCGGGAAATAAAAAAGGCAAGACCCCAGGAAACCTTGGCCATAAAAGCTCTCCAAGAAGGCGGCTACATTCCAGACACTCCAAAGAACTCCTGGCTACCACGGGTGCTGCTCCTTAGTTTATATCCAGTTCAAATCCAATATTCTGTTTGATGATCCCAAAATACTCTGAAGTGGAGATTATTATTGTAACTTTTAATTTACCGGGAAGTTAAAGATCAGAATGATCAAGCTTTTGGGGGAGAAGATTTGGCAAATCCATAGTCAACGACTGCACTGCCAAGAACTCAACTGCAGCTATGCCCCCAAATACACTGAGATCTACGTGGGCAGCTCTTCAGCAGTGTGGGCAGGAGAGATGAAATGTCAGCAACAGTACGCTGGTTTTGGTGCATCCACATAAGCGCCTGGGCGCCGAGGTGATTTTGTTAAAACTTAAGTCAGACCATGTCTCCCCTCTGCTCAAAACCCTCTACTAGCTCCTGTTTCACTCATAGTAAAATCCAAAGCTCTCACAATGCCTGGCAGGATCTGGCCCTCTTTAGAACCCTATGCTCTCTCCCCTCGCTTAGCTCTTCTTGTAATTTGCTAGGCAGGTTCCTACCTCCAGGCATTTGCCCTTGCAGTTCCCTCTGCTGGGAACACACTTCCTCAAATACGTACATGCTCACTCCCTCACTTCATTCTGGAATCTACTTGAATCGCACCTCCTCTGAAAGGATCCCTGACCATTCTTCAAGTATACTTTTCTGCATCACATTTATAACTACCCAACTTTATGTTACATATTTATTGTCCATTTTCCCACTAAAATGTCAGTTTGATGAGAACAAGGACGTGGTCCATTTTGCCTACTGCTGTGTCCCAAGCTCCTAAAAAAGTGCCTGGCACTGTTCATTGGTTGGCACTCAGTAAACACATACTGAATGAAAGGATCCATACAATGGAATACTATGCAACCTTTAAAAAGAATAAGGTAGCTCTTGATGTGCTATATTTGCAAAATATAATTTATATATTTTAATCTATATTTAAATTATTATAAATTATATAAATATAAATAAAAATTATATTTTAATCTATATTTAAATTATTATATATATAATTTAAATATAGATTATATTAAAATATAATCTATATTTGCAAAATATAATTGAAAGAAGAAAAGGAAAGGTAAGAACAGTCTGCACAGTGTAATCCCTTTTGCATAAATAAAGAAGTATATATTATCTATTCTTATTTCTAGCTTTAATTATATCCTTATCTTATAGCTAAGTAGACAGATGTGAGGCATATTTTTTCTGAACATATCCACAAAAAACTTAAGAGTGGAGATCTTTTGGGAAAGGGACTGGGTGGGACTTTTTCTTTGTGTCATTTAAAAATGTTCTAGCTGCACGCTGGTTTTTTTATGTGAAGACAGTAAAATTGTGAGCCGTTTTTGTTTTCTTTCTTGTACTTTCTATAATTAAAAAAAAAATGTCCCCCACGCCAAGAAAAAAAAATTATATGAATTGCTCAGGGCCACAACAGCTGGCAAGTGGCAGAGAAAGTCGCTTACAGGCCAGAGGGTTCCCAAACCCAGGCTCTTTCCACTCCAGGTCATTCTGAGATGCTGTCGGGGAGGCGGTACCAGGCCACGCCTGGTACCTGACAACAGTGACTGACAACAGAGGCTACCAAGCTGCAGGGGCCAGAGCAAGCTCTCCGTCCTGATGTCACCTCATTACCTGGGGCAGGCAGGAGCCATACTTTAGAAATATACATATGTATATATATATTTGCATTGTGCTAGGCCTCAAGCCCTTAGCTTCTTTTTCAGCTTTTTCCTTTGGTGATTCCTTTGTCCTAAGCGCAAGACAGGCCTGCAGCCTTGACCCTATGTCAGATAGAAAACTCTGAACTCCAGGCCTGGAGTCACCAGAACATGTCACTAGGGGAAATCTGAGAATGTCCTTTAAACACAGATAACCATCCGGGATGGTTTATAAAAGTCCTTGAGCTCCACTTTTCACTGGAACAGTTGCCTTAGGCAAACCCCCACTGCCATCAAATAGGACGGGTGACAAGACAGAAGTGTATGTGAGGATGAGGGTTTCAGGAAACAGTTGGAAAATTAGCAAACACTATTCTTCCAGCCAAAATCTATGTAAGTTTATTCAGTATAATAAGGGAAGCCCAAGCAACAGAACTAAGCCTTGGTGAAGAGCCCTGGAGGAGGAAGCAGATGGGAGAGCACAGTGAGCCCCATTCATTCAGTCATTACTGACCCTGAAGGCTGACCAGCTGAATCCACCCCTGAGAGGTTCATGGGGAAACAGAGGTCACGGTCACTGTACACAGATGTACTTGGACCCTGGAATACATCAATGAACTGAACAGGCAACAATCTCTGTTCTCCTGAGGCTCACAATCTTTTGGGAGGAGAAAGACCAAAACAATAATGTAACAAGTAGGTAAGCCATATAGAGTGTTATTGAAAAGTGCCACAGAGAAAAGTAACAGAGCAGGGTAAGGTCAGGAACCCTGGGGAACTTAGTTCAACATCTGATTAAATACCATTTGTGACTATTGTTCAGTGCTGATTATTCCTTTTTTGGCCCAGCCAGACAGACTCCTTTAGGAGTGGGGAAAGGGAGTTATCACCTTTTCTTAAAAAACAACCAGTTACTGAGTACCCACAAGGGCCAGATATCTTGCAATGTATTAAAGTAAAAACCACTTAAATTATGGCCCTACTGTGAAGTTATCTGTAATCTTTTCTAGGAGACAACTCATGATGATAGTGACAATCAATCATCGTACCAGCGGCAGTGTAGCTACCACTCATGATTGAAGCAAGCGCTTTACGTTTATCTTTCTCCATTTTTGGGGAAGAAATGTTTTTTTTAATTTTAATTTTTAAATTATTTTATTTTAATTTTTTTGGCTGCGCCACACACCTTGTGGGATCTTAGTTCCCCGACCAAGGACTGAACCTGGCCCCGGAAGTGAAAGCGCGAGTCCTAACCACTAGGCTGCCATCTTGCTCCATTCTTGCAACAACGTATGAGCTACTAGTATTAGCTCCATTTTATTCCTGAAGAAACTGATTGTCAGAGTGGTTAAGTGATGTGGCTCAAGGTCTCAGAGCTGTGAAGGAGCCACAGTGACAAGTGAGCACACAAGGGCCACCTAGGAACCGAATGCAAGGTGGGGCCCTATTGGGATCCTGATGAGAACGCCACTTACAAATAAAATGTACGAGACAATGGGGAAGTCTGAACACTGACTGCATATTTTAATTTTAGATACGATAATTGCACAGCGACTTGATAAGGGGGAAAAAGTCCTTTATCTTTTAGAGATTCATAACTAGGAACTGAATGAACTGAATGAAACGATATGATATCTGAGATTTGTTTAAAAATAGTCCAGTTTGGAGAGCAATGAGGAGAATTAGTGGGGCACAGATGAAGCAATTCATCCATGGGATGATAAAGGTTGATCTCAGGTGCTTTTAAGAATTACATACTAAAAAAAAAAAACAAAAAACAGAATTACATACTAAGTAGTAAAAGAAAAACATTAAAAACAACAACAAAAAAACCCAAACCAAAAACCCCACAAGCTTTGAGCTAATCAAGGGAGGTTCTAGCAGCAGCTTTTCCACTGTAAGATCTTAAGTAAGTCACTTCCCCTCTCTAGGGCTCTGTTTCTTTATCTCCAAGACAAAGATCAGACTAGATCAGCACTTTACAAAGCTTTTACTTGACCCTCCCCCTGCCCCCCTCCCCCCATCCAAAAGAAGAAGAGGTCCATGGTTAACTGTTTCACAGATACTGGTTAAGCAGGTTGCTTTACTGCAGGACTTTTCGGAGCCTGAGATATGTTAATGTGTGTGTGAATCTCCAAGATTCCAAGGCTGGGGGGTGCGGGGACAGTATTTTATGACCCTGTCTGGCCACTGAAGTCTTTTCTGGATGAAAACACCAATCTGGGGAAGACTGATCTGGAGAGTTCTCGAGGTCCTTTCAGCTCTAACAAGGCTGCACTTCAACAGTGAGGTCTTACTGCACAAGCAGGACCAGGATGAGAGAAGGGGAAGAGAATGAAGGCCTTACACTTCAGACTAGATTGGGGAAGGCCTTGAATGCCAAGTTAAGGACTACAGAATTTATTATGCAAAATAAACAGCTGAGAGGAACAGCAGGGTCCAAGGATCCAAGTTGTACTATACTCCAGGGCAAACTGGAATCTGGGATGGGGGAACAGAAGCGGAGATGTTGCTGCCGTAACAAGGCATGAAGGGCTAAGAACTTGTTCTGGGATGGCAGCCTTTGGGACTGAAAAGAAAATGGCACATTGGGAATTCCCTGGCGGTGCAGTGGTCAGGGCTCCATGCTCTCACTGCCGAGGGCCCGGGTTCAATCTGTGGTTGGGGAACTAAAATCCCACAAGCCGTGCAGTGCAGAAAAAAAAAAAAAAAAGGAAAAGAAAATGGCACATCAGGCCAAGGGATGAGGAAGAGGCCAAGAGACTTACAAGCTACCTCAGGTGCTTAGGAGATGCTCTGGAAGAAATGGAGAATTCAAGCAGAAAAACTCTGCAGGAAGAGAAAAGTCAGATTGCATGAGAACAAAAAGAAGAGTAAAAGAAATTCTTGAGAGCTACTGAGAAGTACAGCAAACCTGAGACTTCGATTCTAGAACTTGAAAAGCTTGAAAAGCTTTGGGACATTAAATAGTCAAGAGGTGAATTCAGATCCTCTCCATTAGATGAAGGAAGGAACGTTTTACCTGATGATCTGATATCGAGGCAAAGGACTGAAATTAACTGAACAATCAATAAATAATGTTGAAGTTCGGCAAGCACTGTACTAACTCATTTATTCCTAATGCCAACACCATAGACTGCTCTTATTATTCCGTTTTTCAGATGAGAAACTGAGGCGCCAAGAGGCTGATTTGTCCAAGGCCAAATAGCTACATTAGGTGATATGACCAAGACTCAAATCCAAGTGAGCTTGCAAAGCCCATCCCTGGAACTCAGCATACCTCAGTGTTCTCTGCATCTATAGAAAGCAGTCTGCTATAAACACTGATAATCAATCCTGCTTGAAGAATATACACCCAGCATCCCCTGGGAGGATCACAGGGTCTCCCAAGTTCAGCTCAACTCACCTAGCATGTACTAAAAGCTCCTGCTCTATGTCTTCACTTTACTTGTGACTGTGGCTTAGGAAAGTAGTACAGACATGCCCCTGACGTCAAAGAACTGTCTGTTAGGGCCACGAGACAGACACACACAAAACAGCACGATCAACAGAAAACAAAATGATTACAGTCCAAAATGAGAGCTTCAGATAAAAGAACCTATCTCGGTTGTTGAGAGGAAGGGGAGCTCACCACGGACTGAAATGGTTTGGGAAGACTTTCTGAAAGAGGTAGAACAGAGGCCGGAGTGCTAGGATTAGGAGGGATTAAGACAGTCTGGCAGGATGGAATGTGGTGGGGAGCAGAGGTGAGAAGGACAGGAAAGAATGGAGGCAGCGACACCAGACAGAGATCTCCTGAAAAACCAGTATCCACAACAGCTCACAGGTTTCCCCATTCCTACAGGTGTAGGCTAGACAATGAGAATAAAGAGAATAAGTACTCCTGGTTCTGCACTCTGGGCACCTGTCCTACGAAATGCTCACATAAGTTGAGAACATAGATTTCTAAGGACGTTCACTGCGATATTGTTTCTAAGAGTGAAGAGTCAGAACTAAAATGTCCAGCAACAGGAAATGGATTAACTGAAAGATACATTCAGTCCAAGGTACACTGCAGTCATCAGAAGAATGAAGTTGATGTGGAGAGATCTCCTTGATGTACTAGGTATGAAAAAATGCAAGCTGCAGAGCAATTCTATGGTTTATTACCATTTTATATATAAAAATATAAAAAGATATACACTGGACTTCCCTGGTGGCACAGTGGTTAAGAATCTGCCTGCCAATGCAGGGGTCACGGATTTGAGCCCTGGTTCGGGAAGATCCTACATGGTTCAGAGCGGCTAAGCCCGTGCACCACAACTACTGAGCCTGCACTCTAGAGCCTGCGAGCCACAACTACTGAGCCTGCATGCCACAACTACTGAAGCCCACATGCCTAGAGCCCATGCTCCACAACAAGAGAAGCCACTGCAATGAGAAGCCCGCGCACCGCAACGAAAAGGAGCCCCCGCTTGCTGCAACTAGAGGAAGCCTGCACACAGCAACAAAGACCCAAAGCAGACAAAAATAAATAAATAAAATTAAAAAAAAAAAAGGATATACACCAAAATTATACTCTGATTATTCCTAGAGACAAGAGTGGGATGAGAGTAAAAGGGGATTTTCCCTTTGACTCTCCAGAGCTCTGCAGTTTTAAGTTTATAATGAAAATTTATTCCTGTGTTAAAAAGACTGCAAGTTCCCATCCCACCTTGTGGTTCTCATTCTTTAACCTGCCATGAGGGCAAAGAATGCAAGAACTGCACAAACAGAGGATCATAAAATTTCACAGCTGGAAACCTCAGGGATGTTCTGATCACAAGACACGGCAAAGGAAAGGATCTGCACTAAGATATAACAGAAGGCCCAACAGGAACAAACAAATCAAGCACCCAACTTTTAATGCACCTTTGCGCTGAGATCTTGGGAAGATCAGTTTATTACTGATTTTTAAAATATGCAAACTGGGGATGCTGTTTTATCTCTTCTCAGCCCGGCTGACATTTATTCATTCCTTAAGACTGGGCTCAAAGGTCATGTCTCTCTTTAAATAAAATTAACTTTTAATTAAATTGCCAAATTAATTCTTGCAACTTTTTAGACAAGACATAGCTAAAAATAAACAATTAAAACAACCTGCAGTCCTACTACCCAGATAGAGCCACAGTTAACTTTTTTTTTAAAGCAAAAATAGGACGGTGGCAGACAGTATTAAACAGAATACTGTGAAAGGTTTTCCATATCATTACATTTTCCTCAACAGCATCTTTTTAAATTACTACAGAAGTTGAAAAATAAGAACAACCTTTTGCTGAGGTACTGTGCTAAGCATTTTATTTACGTTATCTTCATTAATCTTCAAAACAACTCCATGCGCACACCAAAAACAAGCTTAGATGGAGGGGAACAACTGCTGGGGGACGGTTGTTGCTAGGGGTTGAAAGAGATCAGGTACTTAGCCAAAGTCACACTGCTTATCAAGGCCCAGACTCCCACTCAGGTCCTACTAACTCAAACTGAATTCTTGACCACCGTGATGCTCCCCTCTAACAATGGACCTCAACTCGTTACACCAATTTCCAGCTGCTGGGTAATTTGATTGCTTCTAATTTTTCTCTGTCATAAACAGTGCTACTATGGACAGCCCTACAGCTCAACCTTTGTGATCATCTCCCTTCTGACTAGAAACTTTCTCTGATTGCTCTATGGCAAACCCTGCTTCTCAAACTATCTGCAGCAAAAGACCTATCTTTTAAATTTTTCAATCCATCATGGACTGATATTTTTGTAAAATACAATGAAAATTAATTCCTAGAACTATGAAATGAAAAAACACATACAAAATATACGGCCCAAATGGTTACAATGGTCAATTACATGTTTATGTATTATTTTACCACAGTTTAAAAAAAGCCCCATTTTAAAAAATTAACAGACTGAAGAGACTTCGTCAAATTGTCATAAAAGTTTCTAAATTCTTACTCTCAGTTTCTGCACCTATCACGCAGAGGACCAGATAAGTCTGGGCATGGAAGCTGGGATGCAGACCACAGTTATACTCTCCTATGGCTATCTGTTTACCTGGCTTCCCTTCCTAGACTGCAGTCCCGCCCATGTCTGGTTCACTACCAAACGCTCTGGCTCAGTGCCCAGAGCACACTTGCCAACTCGGTGGATTGAGGGAATGTTCAAGCAATGTCTCTGGCCTTGGCTGCCGGGAGAGGCTACTCACCATTTGGAACCAGGAGAAGGCTCTTCACGATGCTTCTGAGGGGCCCGAGACTGATCTGGTTGGTGGTGGCAAATTCAGAGAGCTGAGCCAGAAACCTTTCCACCTGCAGAGAGGGGACAACACAAACCAGGCCGTCACTTTCTAAGCATCTCAGGACTGTAGGCCCACACTCGGGAACGCTCCTTAACACAAGATACTTTACCTCTTTTGGCTCAGTTAGGAAGTGGAAGAGTACTTCCGTCAGGGCTGAGAACTTCTGTGAAGAGAACACAGAACATCAGTAAAATTCTACTCCTGGGTCAGTGTTCCCACATCCCATCCTACTACAGCCCCTTAAGAGAGAAGAGGAACACACAGATGTTGATACCTGTTTTGATCATCTTAAAGTTACAAACATTCATAATTTGAAAATATGTAAGCACACCAATGTTCACTGCAGCACTATTTACAATAGCCAAGATGCGCAAGCAACCTAAGCGTCCGTCAACAGATGAATGGATAAGGAAGATGTGGTACGTATATACAATAGAATATTACCCAGCCATAAAAAGAATGAAATCTTGCCATTGGTAACAACATGGATGGATGTAGAAGGTATTATGCTAAGTGAAATAAGTCAGAGAAAGACAAATACCATATGATCTCACTTTTATGTGGAATCTGAAAAACAAAACAAACAAAAACAGACTCACAGATACAGAGGGGAGAGGGGTGGGGTATGAAGTGGGCTAAGGGGATTAAGGGGTACAAACTTCCAGTTACAAAATAAATTAGCCACAGGGATGTAATATACAGCATAAGGAATATGGTGAATAATACTGTAATAAGTTTGTATGGTGACAGATGGTTACTAGACTTACGGTGATCATTTCATAATGTATATAAATGTCAAATCACTGTGTAGTACACCTGAAACTAACATAATATTGTATGTCAACTATATTTCAATTAAAAAAAAAGTTACAAATATTCACAATACCCACCACCAGTGTCAATCTATCTGTAACACTATATTGTCTGAAAAACTCATATATCTTATTGGGATACTTAGGAGATACATATTGAGAGATGGTGAGTGTATGCACACATGTTCACACAAACATCTCAACGGTCTAGATCCCACCCCTCCAACACCTCCCCCCACACAGGACCCGAAAGGGAAAATCACTGGAACATTCATAGCAGTTACTTTTTTTTCTTTTCTCTTTTTGTTTATACTTTCATATACTTATTATTCAAACATGTCAATTCAAATATATAATTTTCACCCTCACAAATGGTAACATATTACATGAACTTTTTCTCTACCTTGCTTTTGAAAGCAGTTACTTCTCTGTGGCAAGATTTTAGATGATTTTTATTTTCTTCTGTTTTGTCCATCCATGTTTTCTGGGTTTCCTTCTCCCACAATAAACATCTTGTTGAGTATATGACAAAACAGTAAAGTTTAACGTGTTAGTATACACTGTCTTAGAAGAGTCTTATTCTTTTGTGCATGTGAACCTCTTTATCAGTACCGTATTATTAAGAACTGAATAGATGTGTGTCCCCAAATTCATATGTTGAAGTCCTAACACCAAACACAGGGTATTACTGTATTTGGAGAGAGGGGCTGTGAGGAGGTGACAAAGGTTAAATGAGGTCATAAGGGTGGGGCGCTACTCACATAGGGCTGGTGCCCTTGTAAGCAGAGGAAGACACCCCAGAGCTCTCTCTGTGAGGCACAGGTCATGAAGACACGGCGTGAAGGCAAGCCAGGAAGAGAGCTCTCACCAGGAACTGAATCTGGTGGCACCCTGATCTTGGAATCACCAGCCTCCAGAACTGTGAGAAATAAATCTCTGCTGTTCAAGCTGCCCAGTCTGTGGTATTTTGTTATAGCAGCCCAAGCAGACTGAGACACATGTCATTACTTTCCCATGTTCCCTCCCAATGGACACAGTGTGTGTGGCATAGTGGGGAAAATCAACACACAAGCGTTTAAAAGACCCAGATGTGAATCATTGTTCTGCTGACCACCCAATGTGACCCTGGGCAAGTCACTCAGCCTCACTGTGATTCAGTCCTCATTGGGAAAATGAAGGTAATAGTACATAGCTTCCAGAACAGTACTAATTGGCACATGCAAAGCCTCCAGTACAGCGCCAGGCTAGAGGCTAAACCAACGGCAGCAATTACCACAGCTACAATTAAAGTCACTATGCCAATAGAGCCACCTTCCTGAAGCAAGATAACATTTAAACAAACATTAGATACTTCAGCTCAGAGCCCCCAAAGCTATACGTGTAATATGACTGTCAAATGCATCTGCCCTTTTTCCCATGACACTAAACTCCACGTAAACCCCTGGCAAGGCTCTGTATTATTTTATTCTAAAACGTATTCTATTTTAAAATATAAAACTAGAGTTTGAAAATATAAAATATATGCAGAAGGTTTTAAAAAGACCCAGCTAACATAAAAGAATATAAAATAAAATGTCTTGCTCCCTCCCTGCCCCCTCCCACCTTAGTCACACTCCCCAGGGTAGTTACTGCTAACACCTCTGTGGCCTTCCCATCATTTTATTTTCATTTAATTTCTTTTAAATACAAATGGGATCATACGGAACCCAATCCCTGCACCTCACCTTTTTTTCACTCAATTACATCTTAGAGATCAATCATGTCAGCAGATATAAATCTACCCAGTTCTTTTAACAACTGCATGACATTCAACTGGTAAAGACTTAGCATAATTTATTTCCCTAGAAATGAACATTAGTGGGTGTGTTTGTTGGTGTTATGTAAACGATGCTGCAATGAATATCCTCCCACATATTTCTTTGTGACATGTATGTCTATAAGATATATTCTTGGGAATTCCCAGGAGGTCCAACGGTTAGGACTCTGAGCTTTCACTACCGAGGGCCCAGCTTCAATCCCTGGTCAGGAAACTAAGATCCTACAAACCTCACGGTGCGGTAAAAAAAAAAAAGATATATTCTTAAAATGCACCCTAGGTCAAAAGGATATATGCATTTTTTATGTTGAGGTGTAGTTCAAGTACAACATTATGTAAGTTCCAGGTGTACAACACAGTAATTCATAATTTTTAAAGGTTAGATTCCATTTATAGTTTTTATAAAATATTGGCTATATTTCCTGTGTTGTACAATATATCCTTATAGCTTATTTATTTATTTTTATTTTTGGCTGTGTTGGGTCTTCATTGCTGTGCGCAGGCTTTCTCTAGTTGCGATGAGCGGAGGCTACTCTTCGTTGCGGTGCGCGGGCTTCTCATTGTCGTGGCTTCTCTTGTTGCAGAGCACGGGCTCTAGGCGCGCAGGCTTCAGTAGCTGTGGCATGTGGGCTCAGTAGTTGTGGCTTGCGGGCTCTAGAGCTCAGGCTCAGTAGTTGTGGCGCACAGGCTCGAACCCGTGTCCCTTGCATTGGCAGGCAGATTCTTAACCACTGCGCCACCAGGGAAGCCCTTTATAGTTTATTAATTTTTTACATAATAGTTTGTACCTCTTAATCCCCTCCCCCCTCCCCTCTCCCCACTGGGAACCACTAGTTTATTCTCTAAGATATATGCATTTTAAATTCTGAGAAAATATTGCCAAATTGCCTTGCAAAGAAGTTGCACAGATTTACACTCCCACCACCCAACGGCATAGAGGTGTCTGCTTTCTCAAAACTTCATGGATATTCCATGGGAACACTTTAACCAATGCTGGTCCAGGGGCTGTTTTTCTGCAGTATTTGTGATATTGGGTATCAGCCTTGCCCAAATGCTGATATAGTGAAAACAAGAACAGTCAAGACTGGCTTGAGAATGTGTCCTCAAACTGTGTTTTCCTCTATTTCTTTCATTTCTATTTTTATTTTATTTATTTATTTATTTTGCTGCAGATCTGTGGAACTGTCAGATCTTTGGCAAACCGTGTTTGCTATGCCACCTGGGGCCTTTTAAAAAATGGGGTGACTGAGAAGGCCTCCAGTTGCTTTTCCATTTCCAGGCCTCAGCCTAGCACTCAGGCTCGGGCTCCTTGTGTGGTCTCATCCCAGCCTCTCAAGAGGGGCCTCAAGCTACTGTGGTCTTGTAGGCTGTTACCGACCCCCATCCCTATCTCCACTCTTCCAAAACCTCCTTATCCTCAAAGCCCTGCCAAGATACCAGGACACTCCCAACAAGAAAGGGACCTACCCAAATTCTTAAGTTCTGAGGCTCCCTCTTGGAACCTCACCTGGGGGCACTTAGAATTTTCAATCTTGATAAGGAACACAAACCTGTCTTAACAGAGAAGGTTCCTCCTCCAGCTTTGTATGGTAAACTACACCTTAATTATTGTAAGTGCACAGTAAGTATTTGTTGAATAAATCTTCCCTAAACACTTTCCCCATTCTTTGCCTTTGTACCTGCATAGCTGTCTCTCCCTGGAATGCTCACCTGCTCATGAATATCCATGAAATCAAAATCTTAACTACTCTTACCAGTTAAACATATGAAAAGATTCTCAAGATCATTCCAGATGAGAAATGCAAATCAGCAAAACAAGGAGATACCAATTTTTCACTTATCAGATCTTCAAACTAATAGTCTGATGACACCAGTGTTGGTGAAAGTAACAGACATGCTTGCACACTGTTGAGAAGATAAACTGGGGCAACCTTTCTGGACTGTAACTTAGCAAAATCCATATCTACTTTTTTTAAACAATCAGACCCTTTGACCTAGTAATTCCACCGCAAGAAGTATACCCTTCAGAGATGTTCTAAAAAGTAAACCCAGACACACACAAAGCAGTTTGTTGACAGCATTGTTCTTAAAAATAAAAAACTGAAAGCAACTTAAGTGTCTATTAATAGGGGACTGGTTAAATTATGTTAGATCTGTTTCAAGGAATATCACACTCCCTTTTGTGTAAAAAAAGTTTTGAAAGAATACCCATACATACGATGGCAGATTGCAGATTTTTTTTTTTCTATAAAGATACATGAGAAACTATCAAAATGATTTCTGGAGACAAGAGAAATAGGTGTTTTTTAATTTTATACCTTTGAATACTGTCTGAATTTTCTGTGTGTGTTGCTAGGTGAGAGACTGTAGACCATTTGTTTTCTTCTTTATATTTTTCTGAATATCCTCTCATAACCACTCTAAAAGTGATTTTTTTTTTTTTTAGTGATTATGTTACCTAGGACTGTCCACGGCATCAGAGAGCACATGCAGATCCACTCAGTGCTGTACCATGTCTCCATTTTCTGACCTGCCCCAGCAGATCACAACTTCCCCAGCACAAGAGGCCTCATTCATCAAGCCTTTGTAAATCTCACTGGGTTTAGTGGCTATTTGGTGCACAGTAGGCATTCAGATAAATACCCACCGAACAAGCAATAAATGGTGATGCCAACGTTAATACAATGATTATTTTTCTCCTTGAGGCCTGGGCCTCCGACTTCAAAGTAAGTTCAGCTAACAGAGTGGCTACTCAGAGAAGTTTGATCACCCAAGTAAAGGGGGAAAAATGGCCCAAAGGACTCTGGTAAGTTGCTCATCAGGAAAAAGCTTTCTGTATTAAAAACAAAGGTAAAGGTTTAAAGTGCGTTTCAAGGTTAGAAAATGAGTCCAGCTCTGACCTTAAAGGAGGTGGATTATCTTTAGAATACCAAGTTGGAGGTAACCTTAGAGATCATACAATCCAGAAGCTTTAAAAAAAGTTTTTTAGCAGCAGAATCTTTTTTATTCTCCAAATGGAAATCTTTCAGAAAGCCCCAATACATAAACAAGTAAAAGCTAAACTACCTGATTGGGGAGATCACCTACAAAGCTCTATTCTAGTGTGTTTAATTCCCCAGGATCCGAAGTCAGGTGTCCGGTCCTGAATTCCTGGCTCCACCACTTCCTGGTTGACCGCCCTTAATCAGGTCAATTGATTTCCCTGAACCATTTTTTTAATCTGTGAAATGGCAATGGTAATAGTACCTGACTCCTAGGGTGGTTGCAAGAACTCGGTGACTTAATACACATAAAAGCACTTAGAACTGGGCTGTAAAATACAGTGGCTGCCGGCCATGTGTGGCTACTGAGCACTTGAAAAAGGCTAATTTCAGATGCGCTTTAAAATACACACTAGAATCAGAAACCTCAGTACCAAAAAGCGAAATATCTCACTGATATATTTTATGTGGGTTACACATTGAAATGATAATATTCTGATATAGTGGATTACAGAAAACACATTATATTCATTTCCTGTTTCTTTTGAATTTTTAAATGTGGCTGCTAGAAAATGTAAAAGTAGACCTGAGGCTTGCAGTTCATTTTCCTTGGACACTGAAGCCGTAGAACATGACTGGCATTACAATTAGTGTTACTTCATGAGAAAACAATAAGTTGTGAGGATGCTGAGATGAAAGACAGGGGCCCCACCTCCTGGGAAGTTACAACCCAGTGGGGGAAATAAATGCACCTTTGCTGTGGTGGTGAGAAGTGACATTTTAACTTGCTTAATTTGTCTGACTTAGTGGTATGAAAGGGACATCCCAACCAGCACAGGAGCAGGAAGACGTCAAGGTTGACTGGAGGGCACCTGCAGCCTGAATAGTGAGAAAAAGCCTTTGCCAGCTCCACTACCATCAAGGAACCGCCCTCTACTGTGTAGGGTACATGGTTTCTTTCCTTGGGGACTACCAGTATCTCCCTTAATTGGGGCGGATGGGAGTGGCAACGAGGACAGGATGTCATCGCTTGCCCACAGAGCCATTCTGGCCTGGCCATCACCTACACACACATCCCACCCCCTGATGACCTGCCCCCACTCCAGGCTCCTTCAGCCTCCTCGAGATGCTAAGACCCCCCTGGCTAAGTCTCCCTAAGATCCCCGGCCTTCCTACAAAATGTCTCAGTCCCTCGCCTGGCCCACCAAATTCCACGGCTCCCCCAAACTCCATCAGCCTCCCAAGGCCCTTAGTCTGTTACTTCGGTTCTCCCAACTCCCTTCGGCCTCATCAAGACCCCCCTCAGCCCCCCTTCCAGGACCCTGCAAACTCTCCTGGTTCCCAGGACTCCCAGAAGTCCCCCAGTCCCATTTCTGGGTCCCCGAGATCCCCCTGGGATCCCTCAGCTTGGCCTTAGGCCTCCCGAGATCCTTCGGCCCTCAAAACTGGCCTGAGACCCCAATTCCCCTCAGCCCCTCCCCGAATGCCCCGCTACCGCCACAAAGCACAGCGGGCGGCTGCGGCCTAAACCGCCATTCCCTCCGGGGCCCCCGCCCGGATCCCGCGCCGCGGTCGCCCGGCCCACCTGCGCGCCCAGCTGGTTCAGCTGCTGCATGTCGCCGCCCACGGCCTCGGGCACAGGGTCCTGCGTGCAGTGCAGGCGGCCCATGGCGTCCGCTCGGCGCCGCAGACCCCCAGCTCCCGCGCCTCCCCGGACTTCCTCCTTCGCGCCGCCGGCCTCGCCGCGCTTCCGCAGCCGCACTTTCGCCACGGGCCGCCGCCGCCGCCGAGCTCCTCTCGGACCGGTTCCGGGTGCGCCCTCACGAGCCGCTGACGCGCGCGGACCCCGGGTGGGGCGGGGCAGGGGCGCCCTCGCGGAGCCCTGGTACCCGCGACCGCTATGCCCCGTCCAGGGCGCTGAGCAGCACAGCGGTGAAACGCGGGATTCCCTGCGTGATCTCCCCCTGGGCTCAGAGCTTGGCCTCTCGGAACCGGCTTCACTATCCGTAAAATGATCCCGGGGGTGGCGCCTTAAATGCGCTCACCCTCTTAAAATGTTTAGAAGATAGCCTGGCACACTGGAGGTCCTCAACCAATGGCTAGCTGCTATCATTAACATCGTTACTATGCATCAGAAGATATTTAGGGCATGCCTCCTAGATGCCAGGCACTGGGGATGGAAAAGTGAACAGGCAGGCCAAGTGTCTCTGGGAGAGCTTGGGTCAGAGCAGAGCAATGAAAGCTCAAACTTGGGCTTGCACCAGCATCATCTGGAGGGCATGCCGATTTCTGGGCCCCACCCCCAGAGTCTCTGATTAGAAAAGCCTGGGATAGAACCTGAGAATTTTGCATTTCCAACAACTTCCCAAAGACCAGAGTTGGAGAAACTCTGGAGTGAAGGAAACACTGACCCAAAGAAGTGCCAGGAGTGTGATAGTGCCAGGCAGGAAGGTGGTCAGGTTGGTGGGGGAGATTATTGAGACAGTGATAATCACTGTAGCCCCTGAAACATTTTAACCCCCATGCTCTCTTCCCAAGGACCCCTTGCAGCCCGAGATAAGTATTAATTACCCTGATCCCCACTGGACAGATGAGAAAACCAAGACATGCTCCTTGGAATCTAAGACCTGAGCCCTGCAAGCCCCAAAGCATCTTCACCTACCCCTGAGCCCAGCCTTGAGGGTAGGGAGAGGGTTCCTAGATACCTGGGGTGGGGGAGTGTGGGGAGGATTGGCTGGCTTTCTCCACCAGGCTTTTTTCTCTACGCTTTCCTAAAAATCCCTTCGGAAATGGTATGAACAAATTCCTTCATACATTCATTCAACAGATAATCCTGAGTACCACCTGTGGGGCAGTTGCCCTGGCAGGTGCTGCGACACCACAGTGACAAAACCAGATGCAGTGCCTGGCCTGGGAGAAGTCAGAGTTTAGTCAGGGAGGTAGACACACACATGTGAAAAATCACGCGTGGGTGAAATTATGAAATGATGCCAAAAAGTACAAAGTGCTTTGAGAATGTATACGGGGCACCTGTCCAAGTCCAAGGTACCTGGAAGAAAGTAAACCTTCGGGTGACTGACAGACAGGGACTGAACTCAGACCCCCTGACTCACTGTCCAGGAATTTAATTTAAAAATAGTTTTAACCTATTAAAAAAGATCCCTATCAGGGACTTATATTTCTTCATATCTTTAAGTATTAAATCAACTTTGTTCAGGTATAAATTATATACAGTGAAATGCACCCATTTTAAGTGGTTTATTTTTAACTTAAAAAAAATAATAACCTTGAGGAAACCACTGGATTTCCTTCATTTCTGCTCCCACAGTGACTGGTGCTGAGACACTCAATAGATATGTGTGGAATTGAATGTGACAGAAAATAGAGGAAGGGAAAGAAATTCACTTGAAACTGCAGCCCGACACCGCAGTAGGACAGTAACTGTATTGTTTTCCAGTCTTTTTCCACATCACAGATCATTGGGACTGCTGTGATTTGTTTGGTTTTTACATATTCAGGGCTCTCCCACTTTGCCAAGCTATTTATTTATTAATTAATTATTTATTTATTTTTCTGCCAAGCTATTTAATCTCTGGTACTCAAAGTGTGGTCCTTGGACCAGCAGCATGGACATTACCTAGGAGCTTGGAGGAAATGCAGACTCCCAGACTTACCGTAGACCAGCATTTTAAACAAGATCCCCGGGTGATTCATGATCACATTCAAGTCTGAGGTACAAATAATCACCGTTTTAAAATGCCTACCACATGCTGGGCTTTATTTTATGCACCCAAAGACACCCTGTGTATAATGTTAATACTTTGCATTGTCTCTCATATTATTTCTATTTTAATGTTTATCACATTGTGTTTTTGCTGTCATTTACACGTGTCTCCTCTGCTTACTAATTATGTTGTCTTGGGCAAATTACTAACCTTTCTGTGCTTCCATTTCTTTTTTCATTTGTAAAAATGGAGACAATAATACAACCTACTAGAAAAGATGAAATGAGATAATGCTTGTAAAACACTTAGCACAGCAACTGGCCCATGCTAAGTGCTCAATAAATGCTTGTTATTAATAGTATTCCAAATTTTCAATCTTATAAAAGGAAGATGGCAATAAGAACCCTGGTACACAATTCATTTTCCACATCTGATTATTTCTTTAGGAGAAATTCCTAGAAGGGTTAAGGATATCATGTTCTGACTTTCAGGGTTCAAAATAGCACTAGGATGACAAACTTTCAAGTTAGGGAGAGACTAGACCATGATTGATCTGAGAACACCCAGAAATTAGCATTTCAGCCTGAACAGGAACCCGGTAGCAGGTTCATTTCCCTGATGAGGACCCTGCTCTCCTAACCCACATTCCTCAACCCTGAGAAGAATTCCAAGTCCTCTAAGAGAAACTTCAAAGTCTCACACAACAGCATTCTTGGTTTCAATTATAAATGCTACAAAAACCTCATCATAAAATGCGGCATAATATTCTACTAAGCAAGAATACAATAATGCTCATAATGAATCCCCATTGGTTGCCTATTCAGATCTTTACAATTTTTCAATTTTATTATTAAGAAGTTGGCAACTAGCAAGGACAGTAGATAAAAATTATCTTTCCAATGTTGTCCTTCACAATCCACTGTCGGATAGAAAGGAGTCGTGATTACTGTTAATGAGATAACTTTGTAGCAGGAAATGCAGACCTGGGGCCAAGCCTCCTTCTAGAGAACCCCCGCCCTCAGCAGCTCCCATTTCAGCCTTAATGAGGGACCTTGCTCCCTTCATTCACTTTAAAATGTCCCTGCAGAGGGCAAAGGAGGCCCCCTCCCCCAACCCCTGCAAGTGAAAGGAGTTCATTAAGAAGTCCTTTCTCAGGCTGGAGGATTCCCACTGGGAATTTCACCAAGGGGCTAGGTTCTCCCTGGGAGAATTGTTGACACTTCAGGCTCTGAAATGCCAAAGGGCATCTTTTAAAAAATTAAACTTTTAATTCTGAGACAATTGTAGATTTACACTTACACTTTTAAGAAATTATACAGAGAGGCGCCTGTACCCTTTTCCCAGTTTCTCTCTATGCACAGATCCCATCTTGCAAAGCTAGAGCGCAATCTCCCAACCAGGATAATGACATTGATTCGGAGATACAGAACATCTCCATCACCACTGGGATCCTGCATTTTAGCAGGAGGGACAAACTCCAGATGCTCTTTCTACCAAAAACTAGGGGAAAAAGTACTGTGGATATTTTTATGTTTCCATTTGTGATTATCCTCATCATACCTTCAATATTATCTCCTTTATTATAAAAGATAACAAAAGCCACAAAATTACAGTTAGCCTAGACTCTTCAAAACACCTATGTCATGAAAGTCATTAACAAAGGAAGGCTAAGGAATTTTTCCAGGTTAAAAGAAACTGAAAGGATAAGGTGACTACGTAAATGTAATGTGTGATCCTAGATGGAGGCAAACAATTGCTATAAAAGATACTATTGGCACAGCAATATGAATATCCTTAACGCTACTGAACTGTATGCTGTACACTTAGGCAAAGGGAATTCCCTGGCTGTCTAGTGGTTAGGACTCCGCACTTTCACTGCCTAGGGCCCTGATTCAATCCCTGGTTGGGGAAATAAGATCCCACAAGCTGTACAGCATGGCAGAAAAAAAATGAAAGGAAAGAAGGAAGGAAGGAAGAAAGAAAAAGAAAGAAAGAAAGAAAGAAAGGGCTAAGATGGTAAATTTTATGTGATATATATATATTTTTTAACCACAATTTTTAAAAAAGACATTATTGGGACAATTGATGAAATTTGAACATGACTTTAGATTGGATATAATATTGTATCAATGTTTAATTTCCTGAATTTTATCATTGTACTTGATTTATGTAAGAGAATGTCTTTTTTCTTAAGAAATATATGCTGAACGTATAAGGTAAAGAGGGATAAAATGGTTCAAGAAGAAAATGAGGAGGGGGTAGTGCAAACATGGCAAATGTTAACAATTGGTAACTCTGGGAAGAATATACAGGGATTCTTTGTATTGTTCTTGCAACTCTTTTGTCAATTTTGATTTATTTGCAGAATACATTTTAAAGGTTTTCTTTTAAAAAGTTAAATGATCTTTGTTCCCATCCTATGATGAGAGAAATGGTTTTCTATTTTAACTCATATATCTTTGAGTACTCACTCTGAGAGAGGTGCCTGACATTTATATGCATTTTCTTCCTTAATCCTCTCAGTAACCCCACCAGGAGGTCATAACTCATCCTTGTTTTTATAGAAGGGGGGATGGGCTTAGAGAGGAAAGGTGCTAATCAAGGTCACTTGCTGGTTAGGGGCAGGACTGAGGTTGGAACCTCCCAAATGTGCTCTCAGGATCACTCTGGAATGGCCTATTAGACTTCTTTCTCCATGTTATTTATTTATTTATTTTGAACTATGGACTCATATATACACTGTTTACACTATTTAGCATCTTGCCTTTTCACTTAGAAGCATGTCTTGTAGCCCTATTTCCTTTTCAATAGCTGTATAGTCTGGATGAATTCTATCTGATTTAACCAGGCCCCTATTGATGGACACTTAGGGTTTTCCCATGTTCGCACTGTTACAAACAATGTTAGAGGAAACATTCCTCCCTGCACAGACACTTGCACTCTTATGAATGGAGTTGCTGGGCCTTAAAATGGAATTGCTGGGTCAGTACCTTTTTTTTTATTTTTTCTTTTTTTTTTTTTGGCCATGCCACGGGGCTTGCGGGATCTTAGATCGCTGACCAAGGATCAAACTCGGACCCTGGCAGTGAAAGCACCGAATCCTAATCCACTGGACCGCCAGGGAATTCTCCCTGGGTCAGTACCTTTCATCTGGGGAGGATTTGCTTAATGCCCAAGAAGATTTGAAGTCAGCTTTGTGGAGACATTTGTCCATTCATGGGACACGTCTTTATTGAACACTTATCATGCCCCCATCATCGTGCTAGATGCTGGTACAGAGCAGTGAACTAGAGACAAAAACTCCTCTGTTGGGAGGCTGTTAAGGGCAGAGGAAATGAGATGCTTAAAATAGGAAGATTTAAAAAAAAGAAAGATAGTAAATCAGGACCAGGTCGGAAGCAAATTCACCAACACATGGGGCAGCGGAGAGATTACTGATTAGTTTTCAAATTGGCTCTGAGCTTGTTTGCAGCCAGGGGAAAGGAGTCAATTCCACTTTTAGTTTTTAATCCTTATACATGTAAATGAATGTAAACAATCCTCTATTGTTAGACTCCTAGGACAGTTCCTATTCTCTGATTTTTGTATGGGATGTGGTGATGTACTTGCTTGTCTGTTCAAAAATATTTCTCCAAATCTCAAGATTTTTCCTTGAGACAAATTTGAGAAGTGGAATTCCTGGGGTAAAGTTTAAGCCTGTTTAAGATCCTTGGCCTAAGCTCCAATGGACATTTACACCGTCCCCTCTAGAAATTTGCTTTTTAAAGGGCCCTTTGGCAGTTCCTAGTTTTGAGGGTGGGGGTGATAATGCCTCCACCTTTGGGGAATCTCACCCCTTATTTCAAATTCAAGGCGGGATTCACTTTGCCTGAGAAAATGAGGGCTTGGATCCCTATTGTCTGCTTTGTTTTTCTCCTCAGGACTATTATAAAGTGAATGCCTGCTCTGGGCCCTGATTTAGGACTGCAATGCAAATTGCTGCTGGGTGTTGTGAACACAACCTGGGTGTAACCTTGGAGGAGTTCCCCGGGGGAACTTTCTCTTCTAGACCATTTTGATTATCTGAAGGCTGGAGGAGTCCATTGACTCCTTCAGACAGCAGATACTTATTGAGCACCTACTATGTGCCAGGCCCTGTGCTAGGTACCGGGGACACAACAGTGAACAAGACAGGCTACTGTTCCACCCCTGTGCAGCTCCCAATCTGATGGAGGAGATACGCCGTATCTGAAGAGTCACTCAAAGACATTACAAAGGGATAATGCTAGGAAGAGAGTGGGGGCTTGTGAGCAGGTTCAGTTGGGGTAGGGGTAGAGGAAGCCAGGCATGAGTAGACCTGAGAGATGAATGGAGGTTAAGCCGAGTCGTCAGGCCTTGAACATAGGAACTAAACAACCCAAGGGGAAAGCCCTGGGGTCTTAAGCATGTCACCCAGCCTTCTCCCACCACTCCCCAGGTCAGCACAACTCACAGTCATTTTCCAAAGCCCAGCCTGCAGGCAGAGTTATTGGCATGCTGTGTATATGGACTTCCTGCAGCTTGGAGGGAGAGGGCCTGCCCAGAAGAGATCAGGGAAGGTCTGGACATGGGGGAATCCATCCCCTCTATGCTTATCCTGAAACAAAAGAGGAGGCGGAGTCCAGATGCAGAGCAAACTCAGGAAGTAGAATCCTTCCTTTCCAGTCCCTCAGCAGCAATAACAGTTGTTATTATTACTACATATCAGGCACTGTGTTAAACACTTTCCACATGGCTTCTTGTTTAACCCTCAATAAACTTCTGAAACAGAGATCAGCAGGGCCAGGGAACTTGAGTGGCCTGCCCGAGGTCACACAGGTGTCTGAAGCCAGTGCCCTGAGCCACAGGACCTCTCCCTCTTCAACCTGTGGGCAGCACTCTATAACAGGCGTCCATGTACCATCTCACTTTCACAATGAGGAAAACATTGGGACCCCCGCCCTTTTTAAAAAAAAAATAAATCTATTTATTTATTTATTTTTGGCTGCATTGGGCCTTCGTTGTTGCACGCGGGCTTTCTCTAGTTGCGGTGCGTGGGCTTCACGTTGCGGTGGCTTCTCTTGTTGTGGAGCTCTAGGTGAGCGGGCTTCAGTAGTTGTGGCTCACTGGCTCAGTAGTTGTGGCATGCGGGCTCTGGAGGGCAGGCTCAGTAGGTGTGGCGCATGGGCTTAGTTGCTCCATGGCATGTGGGATCTTCCTGGACCAGGGCTCGAACCCGTGTCCCCTGCATTGGCAGGTTGATTCTTAACCACTGCACCACCAGGGAAGTCCCGGGACCCCTTTTAAGGGAGGAATCCAAGCCTTAGAGAAAATGTGCTAGAGGTATGTCCCAAACCCCTGTTCCTGACTTAACCAAGAAATATTTCCTGAGCACCTACTAGGAGCTAGGCCCTGTTCTAGGTGCATCAGGAACAAAATATAGCAGTAGTCAAGCAGACAAATAAGCTGTCCCTCATGGAGCTTACACCCTAGTCGGGTAGACAGACAATAATAAGTAGGTGAATACACAGCAGATTGGATGATGGCAGGTGGAAGGGAGGTGCGGAGTGCTTGTGGAGGAAGGTGAAGGTTTGCTCTGTTAATGGTGGCAGTGAAGGAAGGCATCTTTAATAAAGTGACATTTGAGCAAAGACCTGAAAAAAAATGAAAAAATAAGCCACGCAACCGTATAGGGGAAGAATTCCAGGCATGGGGAGAGAAACTGCAAAGGCCCTGAGGTCAGAGTATGCTTGCTGTGTTCCAGGAAAGCCATGAGGCCAGTGTGGTGAGAGCTGCGAGGACGATGCAAGGTGAAGTCAAGGTCGGATTGGGTCAAGATCAT